>NC_048595.1:195255251-195967751 GCF_003668045.3 Cricetulus griseus | reverse complement strand
ATTTGCAATAATTATTTTTAAAATATCCAACTAACAATAACAAAAAAAAGAGTTCAAACAACCAAATGAATTCAAGAAATTGAAGCGTGAACAAGATGAGACTATCAACAAAGACAAACTACTTAAAAGCAGAAAGCAACAGAGGACAGGCTGTCCAAGATGGAAAATGAATGAGAAAAGGTGGTATGAGCTTCTGAGACTTATGGGTGTTGTCAGGTGGCCCACTCACCCGCTGTGCGGCCTTCAAGGAGGAACCAATGAAAATGGAGAAGAAAGATTATCTAAAGCAATATGGCCCAGACTTCCCAAATTTAAAAGAAAAGTTAACATGTCCACAAATTCAAAATCTCAGCAAACTCCAACTAGGAGACCTCTAAAGAGATTTACACCAGACGCATTATACAGTATCAAAAACCACAGGGAGAATATTGAAAGCACCAAGAGAAAAGTATCTTGCCTCATAAAAGGAGCTTCTGGGAGATCTGAGTGGTTTTGTTTCTGTTTTTGTTTCCAGAAACTTTACAGGCCAGGGGAATTGGATTAACATATTCAGCACACCAAAAGAAAAAAATATAAACCAGTAACTCAGCAAAACTACCTCCCAGGAATGAAAAGGAAATTAAGATTTCTAGCTACACAAAAGCTGAATGTACCCATCTCTACTAGACACTTGGGCTAATACATTTGTTGAAACCACTTACTGCATGGTTAGTATATGCTATATATTACATATCACATATAACATATATTTATTTCAAATTAATTATCAGCTCCTGGTTCAATGAGAGATCCTGTCTCAAACTCCAGCAGAGAGTGATTGTACAGGATCCAGCATTTTCCTCTGGCTGCTGGCTGCACACACACACACACACACAGATGCCCATACTCACACACAGAAATATACATATACACATCACACTTGTGAACCATACATGTACATATTACACATACAAAATGGCAGCCTTGAATATCAGTTTTATAAAAATAAAGCATTCCTTTTAAAACATCAGTAGTTTTAATTAAGACACTTGCTAACTTTGGTTTGGCCCTTCACTTCAAATCTCTTAAGTCACCACTTAAGTTTTCCTTTCCCCACACCATACTGAGACTGAGAGGCTCTTCCAGGACCTCACTGTTTAACAGGAAATGCAAAGGAACAAGTAAATGAGAGGTAGCATCAGCCTATGGCAAAGCATTCCAACAGAGAAAACCCATAAGGGCACAGGCTTAAAGTAACAGACAATATCTGAGAAGCCACACTGTCCTAGTTGGCTTTCTATTGCTGTGATAAACACCATAACCAAAAAGCAATTCGTGGAGGAAAGGGTGTGTTTGGCTTAGTCTTCCACACCACAGTCCATAACTGAAGAAAGTCAGGGCAGGAACTCGACCAGGAATCTGGAGGCAGGAATTGAAGCAGAGACCATCAAGGAGTGCTGTTCCCGGGCTTGCTCACCTTTCTTATACCACCCAGGACCACCCACATCAATCATACAGTAGGCTGGACCCTCCCACATCAATCATTAATCAAAAAGATGCCTCGCACACCTGCTTACAGTCCAATCTGATGGAGGCATTTCCTCAATTGTGCTTCCTTCTTCTCAGATGACTCTATCTTGTACCAAGGTGACAAAAAACTAACCTGCACACACACACATTATCTTAAAATGCTCAGACATGGCACAAGTTTCATCAATCCCATGATAGTCTTGGGGATTGCATGATATGGGAGATTAAAAGTAACAAATAACCTCAGATTAAATGGAGTTTTAGAGTTAGAAAGAGACTTCTCCCAGCACAGAGTAACTGACACAGATTAATGGTTGCTTGTGCATTAGTGACTGCTAGCCTTGCTGCCTCCACCAATGCCTGTAGACAATACCTTATGGCCCATTTGCAGCACAGTTCTTACACTTAATGAGCACAACCACACTTGTTAGATGAACTAGTTATCTTTGCAATCAAATTACTCAGCACGAAAAATATTGTCTCAATATTCCCTACCTTCTTACATCTTAAGGAAAGAAGTCCAAATCTCCTATGTGTATGTTCCTATGTACACACACACACACACACACACACACACACACACACACACACACTATTCTGAGAAACACTGAACTCAATGAGATGTGATGTTTAGTCAATCTAGCCAGAATGACCTTGTCTTTCCTGCTTTTTCCCCCAGTGCTGAATATTAATGCAAGCCAGGCAAGCTCTCTGCCATTTAGAATCATCTCCAGCCATACACTCTCCCTCGGATCTAGCAGGAGTGCCTACATTTAGATCAACTCACAGCAAAAAATCTAAACCTTCAGGCCTCCTCTCTCCCTCTCTCCCACCTCCCTCTTCTGCTCCTACACACTGCACACACACACACACACACACACACACACACACACACACACACACACACACAGAGTTACCCCACCCAACCTAACACATGCACTTCTGCCTAGCCTGCTTCTTAGATTTAAGCTTATTTAAAATGCTTTGTTCATGTAAAACTACATTCCGGTGATGCTAATCTTTCCCATCTTTATTCTGGACTAGTTGGATCAGACTTTTACAATGACTTTAATGTTTAAGACTGAGAAGTTGAAGGGCCTCGCACTCTTTGGGAGAAATGGGCTTTTCAGTCCACAAGTAAGTGTGGGTGAGGGATTAGTCAGTCTCCCTCATATCATATTCTAAGCAATACATCTCCTTCTGCCAATCTGAGAAGCAAGTCCCCAGAAAAGCATGCTCGGGTCTGTGCACATGGCAGAGACCAGCAGGGCAGTAAAGAGGGTCACATCCCTGCCATCCATAAGATGGAGTTCATCCTGCTGTATTTTAACACTGTCAGAGAAGGAAGCACGGCACTCTCAATAACTCAGAGCACCATATCATGTTCTCCTTCTGACCCAAGACTATCCCTAATGTCTCCTGTCAGGATGAGCTTCCCTGAAAAGCACAGCTGGTTAGGCAGCATTGTTTAACCATCAGCTATTTTCTTTGGTTTTGTGTTCATTACAAAACAGGAAAGAATTAGGCTTGAGCAGATAGCTCAGTGGGTAAACTGCTTTTTGCACAAGGGTGAGGACCCAAGTTCAGCTCCCCAGCACCCATGTAAAGCTGAATGTGGCAGATCATATCTGTAACCCCAAGGCATCTATGATGAGATGGGAAGTGGAGACAGCAGAATCCCAGGAAACTCCCGGAAGCTCATAAGCCAGCTACCCAGTGTATGAAGTGGCAAACAAGAGATCCTTTGGCAAACAAGATGGAAAGTGAGGAGGCCCAACATCCAAGGACATCCTTTAACCTTACTGAGTCAGCCCCTGATACACACACACACACACACACACACACACACACACACACACACACACACGCACGCACACGCGACACACACAAAGGCATGCACACACAAGCACAAACACATACAAGTTTTAAAAAGGAAACAACAACAGCAAAAAAAAAAAAAAAAAAAAAAAGGTGGTAGAGAGATGGCTCAGGGCTTAAGAGCACTGTCTGCTCTTCCAGAGGACCATTCCCAGCAATTACATAGCAACTCACAACCATCTGTGTCTCCAGTCCCAAGGGTTGCAGTGCTCTCTCCTGGCCTCCACAGCATTGCACAGTCATACATGAAGGCAAAATACCCACACACAATATATAAATTTTAAAAGAAACAAAAAAAGGATGGACAGACTGACTGAAATATAATGTTAACTAACAGAATCTGGGAGCATTAGTAAGCCCATGACTATTGTTTCTATAAAAATAAAGCCTGAGGTTTTCCTTTATTTGTTTGTTTTGTTTGTTTGTTTTGATTTGGGTTTTTTGTTTGATTTCAAGACAGGGTTTCTCTGTCTATTCACTCAGTAGACCAGGCTGGCCTTGAACTCACAGAGATCCGCCTACCTCTGCCTCCCAGGTGTTGGGATTAAAGGTGTGCACCACCAACACATTCTTTGGTATAGTTTCTGTGCAGCCAAGTACCATTTTCAGCAAGGGTGCAGCTAGCATGGGCTAGCCCTCCATTTAGTCACCTTGTGGCTCTCCTTACCCTACACTCTGTTTTCTTTTTTTGTTTGTTTGTTTTTCAAGACAGGGTTTCTCTGGGTAGCTTTGGAGCCTATCCTGGCACTCGCTCTAGAGACCTGGCTGGCCTCGAACTCACAGAGATCCACCTGCCTCTGCCTCCCGAGTGCTGGGATTAAAGGCATGCGCCACCAACGTCCGGCCTTTTCTGTTTTTGTTTTTGTTGTTGTTGTTGTTGTTGTTGTTGTTGTTGTTGTTGTTGTTTCTTACCCTACACTCTGAAAGGGTGGTTCTTCCTCCCTATCCTGAATGTGAAGTGAGTGGTGTTTATGTCAAGAAGCAAGAGATTCAGGTTTTCCTCCTGCCTTCCTCTGTGTTAAGCCTACAGAAGACTGTGTCACACTCATCTTACACATATTTTTTTACAGTCTCAGTCACACCCAAAACTCTATGGTAACAGTATTCACACTCTAGACAACACATCCTTGGAGGCTGCTGATATGCTTTGAAAATTAGTTCCTCTATAAAAATATGAAGAAACTGTAGTAAAGAGATGTTGAATAATATCTCTTAGGCAGAATGGTTGATCGCATGCAGATCAGTCACCCACAACCTCAAAACCCTCCCCTTTCTCTGCCCCCACTTACTGATACTGGTCCGGGAGATCATCAGCCACAAGTGTTAGAGTTCCGACGATCTCGCCAGTCTCTGATTATGTTCAGTCTCTGTAACTGACTCTCAGGCAGCCATGCCTTCCTCTCCCGTATTACTACTACTTCCTGATTTCCTCACATCCCTTTCTCTTTTTATGTCCAAGGCAATCACTTCCACCACCACCCCCACTCCCTACCCCTGGGGTCCTTGTCTCTAGAATGGAAATCCTCTATTCCACCCTGCCCAAAATCAGTGATGGCATCCCTGCCTGATTACTGGTGGGGCAGAGAAAGCCGGAATGTTCACACACTGGCTTACATCTCATTAGCAGTCAAATGTCTGACTAGAGAATGCCAAAAAGTTCTCTAAGTATCTCTTTTTTTTTTCTCCATTACAGTCTCAATTTCAATTGTAATGACTAGCATGTGACAGGAAATCACTAAAGGACATTAGGAAGGGAAAGAAAGAGGGGAGAACATGAAGAAAGGTGGGAAAGGAGATGAATTGTAGACTATTTTGTTGAGAAAACTGTCCACCTGCTAAGGTCAGTAGGGGGCATACTTCACCAGCTGAGAGACAAGCCAACAGCAGCCTGTGTGAATGAGACCGGCTGGTTCACTTAGGTAGGACCAGGATCTGAGTTACTGTTTGTCCATACACAGACACCATTCAACACACCAAGGCACTCTGAAAATTAGCAGCAGTTTAAACAATCAAGACTCCTATTTTGACTGAGCTGTTTTTTTCTTCTAAATTTGAGGAAACAAAAATCCAGGGAAAACATGGATGAAACCTACTCCCCAGGGCACAGGGCCACCAACCTGGAAAGCTCAAAAGGGCAGTTTCCAGAAAAGCAAAGTTTCCTGATGAGATCCTGGCCTGGAATACTGACTGGCTAGGTGTGGCAAATCTTGTCTAATTATCTTCATGATGAAAATTTAATTAAAGTGCCTTTGAGAGGATTGGGAAATGTTCCAATGGTATCGTGGTGTGGTGCCATCTCAGTTTCAGTCACAGAGTGTAGGGCCTTCTGTAACCACATGGAAAGAGGGATGACCCAAAGGAGACACCGGGCCTTCCAGTCAGTTTGCTCAAGTCCCTGGATAACCCCTGAATCCAGCACTGCTGCAGAGATTCCAACCCCACCCCACCCCCAGCTGAGTCTTGTACCGGTCACACCAGATCATGTGCTCTCCCCCATGCTATTTGGCAAAACCCATTTCTGTACCCATGATCGGTGGAGAACCCTTGCAATCCCCTGAGCTCGCAAATGCATAGTTTTCAGCACTTGAATGCCTACTAAAGTTGTATTTACACATGTGATATAAATTAAAATGTAACATAAGCAAGCATGCAGGCCATATTTACAAACCAGACAGACAGACAGACGGGCACAGCTTCAAGTGGAGGCACTTCTGAAATCAGACCTCTTAGAGTCTCATCTCACCTTGTATCCCCATCACATAAACAAATCCCTGAAGCTTTCTGAAACTTCGCCTCCTCTGTGAAATGAGATTAACACCTACTGCTTGAATTGCCCCCAAGGTTGAACTAAGGACATCTGTATAAGGTGCTCTAAATGACATGCACTTACTCCAATTCAGGAACCATTTGCTCAGGGGATGGCACCACCCTCAGTGGGATATCATATATATATCCCCTCAGACTAACTAGGAACCAAACTGATGGAGGCATTTTCTCAATTGAAGTTTGCTCTTCAAGTTGTTTAAAAAAAAGCCTCTCTCTCTCTCTCCTTTCCCTCTTTCTCCTTCCTCCCTCCCTCTCTCCTCCTTCCTGGCTGCTGTGAGGCAAGAGGCTTCTCTCTGCCATACTCTTCCTCCATGATGTTCATACCCTGCCACAAGATTGACTGAAAGCAACAGAAATAGATGGCCATGCACTGGAATCTCTGAAACAGTGAGACAAAATAAACTGTGCCCCCATTAAGTTGGGTTTTCCCTATGGTATATTGTCACAGTGACAAAATACAGCCCAGCTCTGATGATGATCAAGCTTCCAGGTTGATGAACCTCCTTACAACAGAGTCATGTCTGAGTTACCACGCTTCTCTTGATTGTCTTGGGATTGGTGGGTCCTGCACTCCATCACTGCCTGTCTGATAAAGCACTATCATTTTAATATTCTAAGTATTTAACTTATTATAGACGAGTAACTACCACAAAGAAAGAAATGTCACCATGATGTGTGCTCCCTAAGAGCAGCCAATACCATTCATTGTCTTGTGCATCAGACTCACTGAAATCTTACTTCTCCGCTTCCTTCAATCACTCCTCTCACATGCATTCAAGGGGTTGCTGAAAGTTTCCTACACTTTTTAGTGGGACGTTTTCACTGGGTAATGTTTGCTGTTTGCTGGGGAAGAAGCTTATCAACTTGTCATACTTTAGAAGATTAATGAGAACTTTGCAAAAGGGGGACAGAGTTCCAAAGGGGTACGGCTCTGTATCTGCTTACCGGTAGTGCCTAGACACCGGCTGGTTATCAAAGTTTCCAAAGCTACTGGCAGATTCACCTGGAGCCTCTATGAAGCTAGACTCACTGCAACACATCTGTTCCCCTCTGAACTGTGGAGTAAGACACAACTCTAAACCAATGGAGGATTAAAAAAAAAAATAGATATCCACTAAGATATTTCAAAAGCTTTCACTTGTGAGTGCCCCAGAATGCTCTCTTGGCTAAAAATCACTGTTTCCATCTCGATTTCCACCTCTCTTTTCAATAAAACAGCTTACTCCACTTTTCAAACATAGTGCCTTTTAAGAGCCACCCAACATCAGCAACATTTACTCACCATCATTGCACTTCCTCCATGTTTATACCCTCCAAGTGTAGAGCAGTCCCACTTAGGATGTTACTGAATCTACGGATCACTGTGTGACAGAACTCAGGCAAACTTGTCCCAGAGCAAAGAGCACGCAAGTGACCAAGAGCATCAATGAGAGCTTCCCATATCAGTGCACAAGATTCCTTCTACCCAATCCCATCAGAGCTTCCCAAGTTCTACTTGCCCTCTACCCAGTTCATCTCTTTCCCCTCCCTTCCTCCATTCCTTGTTTGGACAGATGTACTACCTGAATCCCATGAACATTAATCATTCATTTGTCAAAGGGCCAGGAGCATCTTCTGTGTGTCACACACTATGCTTGACTCTGGGTTACAGAGAACCATGACATTAGATCAAAACCCCACAAGACAGGAAGTACAGGTAAGGAAACCAGAACAGACTCTGACAATGTGAACACTGAATCAGAAGGCAAATGGGGTGCTTTATGAGGGCAGCCATTCTGAACCCAAATGAGACTCTAGCCAGATGTTGAGTTTGAGCAGAAGGGACCTTGTGGCTCAGCGTGTCATAAGCGGTGATGCACTCTGCTAATGGTTAGATCACCCTCTGGTGTTCTGGAAATCAAGGCCAATATGAGCAGGGGGAGTTGTGTCTGCGGCTAAATACAGGAGGCCTCATTCAGGCTACTCAGTAACAACACCCTCAAGCCCTGCAGCATCAGGACTGAGTCTTAGACATAACCGCCAAGTACAGTGAGTAGAGCCAGATGATGCTAATACTTGGGCAACGATGAGCCTGGAAATCAGTCAAAAGAGGGCAGTGCCAGCCTTAAAACCTCACAAGTCACCCAACCGCTACATCTGCTGCTGAAACAAACATAAAAAGACTCCAGAAGAAGAAAGAGATAGATGTACAAACTGCCCAGCAAGTATCTCTTGAAAGATATAAATCACACTATCTGTGATTTGTTGGATAATTACTTGAAACTTGGCACTTTTAGCCAAGAAATTTAAACTGAAAACTTCAAAGGTTACAAACCTATTTATTAGAATGAGTGGCGTTCACCTGGGAGTCTCTCCAAAACTATGAAACTAGACTGCTCAACCCATTAATTTAACCTGCTTGTAAGATTTCATGTGTGCTTTCATCATCTTTTGTATTCTGTTCTAGGAGTGGTTTCGCTGAAATTTTTATAAAAATTTAAACCGCCACACTATTGGCATATACTCAGCTGAGCATTTTAAAGTCACATATGAGTTCTTATACATCAGATGTCAAGGATGGAGTGTTGGACATGGGCAAGTTCAAATATGAGTGACTGAGATGCTACGCTGAGTATAGAAGAATCACTGCCTCACTCAAAAGCAAAAACTCCACCAAGGAGAACCAGAAGATATAGTTTAACTTGCCACAAAAATACATACAGTTGTAGGACGAGGAGCTGAAGGCAAAACTCCTCAAGAAGACGATTGTCATCTAGAACTGCATTACTTAGGTAAAGTAAAAACCAAAGCAATGCCACATCTACCGTGGTCTACACAATATAATAAAAGTCTCTATTATAAAGGAAAAAATAACAAGATTACTTAGAACTAAATGGATGCATTCAGGGACTCACAAAAACTATGGTTCTTAACATTCCATCATGGACAGGTGAGGGGTCCATGAGATCCCACCCCTCCTTGAGGATCCACAGACAGAAAATGGTTTACCTAACAAGGAAGACACATTCCTCAGTGTTACAGTCACTGATTGCCCATCCTATGATCATGCAATCGTATTTAATTTGGTCTCACACACACACACACACACACACACACACACACACACACACACACACTGGTTTCAGCAGGAAAGAAAGTAGAATGAGAGATGGCAACAGTGGGTGAAAATGAACAAAATTCATTATTATATATGTATGAAATTGTCAACGTATTAATTTTTTTTAATGGTCAGAAAGATGTCTCAGCAGGTAAAATTACTCTGCCAGACCTGACACTCTAAATTCAATCCCCAGGTCCCACACAGTAGAAGGTGAGAACTAATTCCTACATGGTGGTCCTCTAACTTCTATATACATGCATGGCACATGCACACATGCACTCCAGAACACATGCACACAAAATAGAGACATCAAAAAAATTTTAGTTGCCAGGAGATGGTGGTGTACACCTTTAACCCCAGCACTCAGGACACAGAGGCAGGAGGATCTGTGTGAGTCCAAGGCCAGCCTGGTCTACAAAGTGAGTTTCAGGACAGCCAGAGCTGTTACAAAGAGAAACCATGTCTCGGGGGAAAAATATTTAATTACAAATAAGAACTCAAAACTAATAAAACGTGTTTAAAGGACAGGTACAATAGTGGTTAGAATGCATAAGCATCATTGCCAAGCTGCTCTAGTTGTGAGGTCGAAAAGGTAAGGGCAAGAGATGGCAAGCTGACTCTGTCTTCTTAGTCAAAATGTAATGTCCAAGTGGCAGCCACTGGCCACACATGAGTGCTAAGCCCTCAAAACAGTAACGGCATACTTGAATAATAGATGTTAATGACAGGGCACCACCACTTTTCATTTTCCAAGTAAAAGCTCGTTGGCACAAGAGATGATTTTGCTTTTGCTCTGGTGTTGTTCTATTCACTTTACTGATTTCTGGCTGTCATGAGGGGTCCTAAGGGCAAGGAGAGCACCAGCCCAGGTTCTCTGAGTCCACAAAATCTGACATTGGCCAAAACACACTGGCCTATGGCATCCTGGATCTACAAACACCAGTCACTGTACTTAAGGAGAAAATGTCAACCACATTGGGGATTGTCCACACCAAATATACAAAGCCCTGAATGCACATCTTTCCTGAACTTACTTAAATCTAGCTCTGGAAGTAAGACAGTAGATTCTTACCCCCACGCCCTTAAATACGGAAGTGAGCACTTCTGGGGAAGGTGTACTGAGATAACAGCATAAACATAGAGCAGAGTCTTACAAGATAATGGTAAATAGTTATAAACATTCTTTCTGTTTCTATATTTTGAACTATATAAAATGAAGCTATAGCCCAGTGGTAGAGCATCTGCCCGGCTTGGTCAAGTCCTCAATAGCACACATTCTTATTTATTCATACTACAAATTAGAATTGAGTCACGAAAACTTCTTACAGAATAGAGACAGCAGGTTAGGATGTAACTCAGTGGTAACTAGCATACACCAAGTGTTGGGTTCCATCCTCAGAGCTGCATACACCAGGTTTAGTAGCATAGGCCTGTTATCCTAGTATTTGGAAGGTAGAGGCAAAAGAATTAGAAGTTCAAGGTTGCCAGGCGTTGGCAGCGCATGCCTTTAATCCCAGCACTCGGGAGGCAGAGGCAGGTGGATCTCTGTGAGTTCGAGACCAGCCTGGTCTACAAAAGCTAGTTCCAGGACAGCCTCCAAAGCCACAGAGAAACCCTATCTTGAAAAACCAAAAAAAAAAAAAAAAAAAAAAAAAAGTTCAAGGTCATGCTTGGCTACATAATAAATTCAAGACCAGCCTTGGTAACAGGAAACCCCGTCTCCAAAAAAAAGTAATTAAACATGTGATAAACATGTAATTGCAGAGACTTTCATTATAACACTGTAATAGCTAAAAGTTCAGAAGTTCAAGTAAAAATGGACTAAGAATAGTAGTATGTAAATACTACGTAAACAGTGTGTAAATAAGCATGATTGTCTAGTTAATGTGATTTGTTTCCCAGAATTGATTAATATTAGTTACCAAAGTCACAGTTTTATACCTTTTCCCCAAAATCAGAATTATTCTTTTCCTATGATTAAAAAACAACAACAACAACAACAAGATGAAGAGTTTCCTGAATTATCCGGGCAAATCATAATTTAACTGACACAGACAGCTTTTAAGACTATCCAATAGCCCAGATGTAATCCTAAACAACATTAACAAAAACTGTCACTAAAACATGGAGGATGAAATGAAAGACTCACTTTGTGTGCAATCAGACAAGGCCATCCTTTTACTACATCTGCAGACCAACAACAGAGCTCTGTTCTCTGGCCCCAGCTTTTAGTCCCAGCCACCCATGTCCTACATCAGCTCTGGATATCAGCAAAATAAAAACTGTGGTCCATGAATCTCCCTCTGACGTGAATGAGATATGCTTCTTACTCATCCAGGAGGCTGCTGAAACGTCCTAGAGTCATTGATATGTGTTGGTCAGAGCTGTGCAAGGGGGAATGATCTGGAGAAAGGCTGGGCCCTAAGAATGGCTTTTACATTGGGACAATTAGTTATTTGAAGGTTTTATTATTTTCATTAAAACTGTAGCTGTACAACAAAAATATTCAAGCCACACAGAACAGTAATAATAAAACACAGTAAATTATCTTTTGAAAATTATTCACTGTAATGGTTATCATTAATATTTAGTGCTTGTGACATTTTACATTTGTTTCAAAGTCTATCTTTGGGTGCCAAAAAAGTTGAAAGACATCAACGAAGCTGAGGCAGGAGAATGGAGGGAGCCCAGAAGTGAACAGTGAGACACTTGTCTCAAAAACAAAACAAGAAGACTGGAGAGAGGGCTGGCAGCTAAGAACACATGCTGCTCCTGCAGAGGAGCTGGGCTTAGATCCCAGGACCCACACTGCAGCTCCCACTTCTAGGGGATCCAATGCCTTCTTCTGGCCTCTGCAGGCACGAGGCACACATGTGGTGAACATATATGCATGCAGGAAAAATGCCATACACATAAAGATATGTAAGTCTTTTCTTGAAATCTGTTTTCAAGGAATTGATTGTTTCTCACCAATTATAGCTGTAAAAATTAAAATGTGTGTTAATTAACTACAGGCCATGCTGTAGGGAAATGATCTCTGCCGAGTGCTGTTATGGAATGCAAACTTGTGTGTTAGCACACTAGAAGACAACCCGCCAGAATCTGTGTTGCAAACCATATGTCTATGTACTCCAAAAATTTTATGCTGCCATTTTTATTTTATTGAGTTGCATTATATTGTATTTTTGGTGCTAGGAATGGAAGACCTCATGCGTTGGAGACAACCTGAGTACCACCCAGATGCCTCCAGCTTGTGTGTTGAAACCTTAACCCACAATGAAAAGGAGTTACAACACTGGGCCTTTGGGAAGTAACGCAAGTTTACATGATTCCGTGAACGTGGAACTCAGCCATTAAATATGTTCCACGGAGGAAGAGAACAGATCACATGTTCTCAACCATCTGGTTTAACAGAAGACAGGTATCTGTAAAGCTAGAAACAGGCCTCACAGACAATGGTTCTGCCAGTGCCCACAGACTAGACTTCCCAGCCTCCAGAGCCATGAGAAATTCACAGGTGTTGCTTGAACCACAAAGATTGTGGTATCTAATTACAACATCTCAAACTAAGATTTCCTAGAACTCAAATTGTACATGTCCTGAAAACCAGCCCACAGTGCTTTAAAACTAGCATATAAGACATGCAGCCACTGGGGGAATCTCGGACACAGCATCTCGGACACAGGGAAACATCAGAGGGAGGGAAACTTGGCTCAGCCTGACTTTGTTAGCCAACACTGATTCAACTTTCAGGAGCCTGACACCAGGCTGTTTATTTTAGACATGTTTAAGGCTGTTTATTTTAGACATGTTTAAGTCTATTTCAGTTTTGGAAAAAAAGTTTCCTGGTAACAATTATTTCAATCCTATGTGGACAATAGATCTTAAGGAGTGATGACACAGAAACTCATGCAAAATATGCATGAAGATAGGTTCTGTTGCTTAAGGGCCTAAGATCTGGTGTAGTCTCTGACCAAGATAGCATAGAGGTTAGCAGGTTAAAAACTATGTGTGACATCTTCCCTAAGGGTGCTTCAATTGACTGAGAAGCAAAGATAAAGATAAGAGTCTAGTCTAGAGAGGGAGAGTCAGGGATAAACATTCTGAGGGATTTGGGTGAGGTCTGACCCTACCTACAGGTAGGTCACCAAGGTCACCAGGTTTTAACAAGATGCACTCTCAACCTTCTGGATGAAAATAGGTATTCATTTACTTCATTGAGGAGACAACCCTGCATGAGCAACACTCCTGGTTTCTCCATTGCTTATCCGTCACCCTCCACAAACCAGAGAATTCACTTCCTTAAACCACCCATTTCAGGAGGATTCAGTATACCTGCAGGGTTAAGCAGTGACTGTGGCAGTAGGGACACAATTGTACATATTGGTCATATGTACAGTTCTGTCACTCCTCAGAGAACTAACTGTATGCTAGGAAAGGTAAATTTGATTGCTTATAGTTAGTCTTGAATCAAATACAACACTTAAAATTTTCACTGGGTGAAATATATCCCATCAGAGTCATACTCAGAGGCCATACAACTTATGGAGGTTATATTCTCCTTTACAGCAAAGAGAAACTAGACACCATCAGAGTATCTACCATAGTGGTGCTAACTACAGAAAATGTGGTCAAGTTGAACCGAATGTAGAGAATAATCTAGCTCTGCATGTATCAGATAAAGCTCAGAAGCAGTCTAGTAAGCATAAACAATAAACATACAAAAACTTGGATGACATAAAAATCACATGTGTAAAAAAGATATACAAGGCAATCATGCTAGGTAAGTCTTTGAGGAAGCACCTCCTTACACCTGCTTGACTTGACTGTGGCTAGGCAGGCCCACTGACAGGGTCATGCGCATGATAACATCAACCAAATATTTTCCTTATTTAAACTTTGTTGAATACCTAGATTGCCTTTAAAGGTTCGAAGAGTATTCAACAAATGGTAACATTCATTGCCTTTGGAGAGAGTAAGCAAATAGCAGAATTTAGAGGGTACTTGGACAAGAGTTGGGTTCTGTCATATTTTCTCCAAAAGGAAATATATTCATTACTTACATGACTAAAAATAACATGAAATACATGTGGGTTAGACAGAGACCATAAGTATGAAATCGTGTGCTGGGAATGGATCCCCCCAACACACACACATACACACACACACACACACACACACACACACACACAGAGAGAGAGAGAGAGAGAGAGAGAGAGAGAGAGAGAGAGAGAGAGAGAGAAAGGTGACCTTACCAATTTGGATTTTCCACACTTTCCCGGAAGACAGACTCTTCCCTCAAGGAGGCATACTGTGTCCACGTGAGGCAGTGACTCCGTATAGCCATGTTCCTTTTCTGAAGACTGAGCCAGGATTCCTCTTCTAGCTGGATATCAGGTACCTTTAAAATACTCACCTGTCCAGAGAAAGGACAGTATTCTCAACTTAGGAAAAGCAAGCTATGTGAAGATTCTGCCTAGAGTTGATTTCAGTCTTGGAAAACAAAGGGAACAAGTGGTCCCGATACATGGATGACACTTCAGTAACACCCCTCAGTCTCTGATAATCACACACACTGTGGCCTCTCTACTTGCTGCCCAGGACTTGCAAATGGCCCAGGATTGATGTAGGCTACTAAACAAGTTATCAGCTGCTTCATGTCTCCTCTGGGGCAGGCCTTCTTGCATTGATGGATTCTCATCAGGCCCACCTACACGCTCCCATGCAGGGCAGTATCAAGAGAAATATTTTCCTCGTTGTAATCTCTGTTCAATCCTAGAAATCAATGCTTTCCCAGGTAGAGAGGACAAGGAAAGCTACAAAGGCAGAATTGTACAAGTCAGAGCCTTAAATTATTTAAGAATTGAGATACAAGACGAACTTGAATGCCTTTTTAAATAATAGATTCAAAATGCGTATATAGGGCAAAGGCAGCTATGAACTCTGGAAAAGCCAGTGATAATTTGCTGTTGAAGTGCAGCACAGCTTCCTATCTGTAAGTCAAAAGAAGTTCATTTTCTTTGTGGTTCTAGCTTTCTTTCCACTGAGGGAATAACAGTGTTTTAACCTACGATGAGGAATGGAGGGAAGCTGCCATTTTTCCTAGTATAAGCACAGGAATTTAATTTGCAAGCTAATTTGCAGGTACCATTCTGTATCACACAGGGAATCCCCTCTGAAGTGTTTTTTAAGTGCCTGTCAAGATGCTCTCCTCTTACGTATTAGAAGACCACCATCAAAAATCCTACATTGTGGATGAAGAACTGCATAACTGTTTAAAGTACTATAAGAATAAATGACAGCAAGTGCTCACCAATGAAGGGACATGTATACCAAACACCTCAAGGTTCAGGGAACATGGTCAAAGAGAGGAAAGAAAGAGGGGGAGGAGTGCTGTAGAAGGCTATCTTATGGCATCTCATGCTGTTGCGCATATGAACTCACAACAGCTGTACTTACCTGCATAAGATCAAGGCAGTTAAAAATTCCAGCCTAGACAGCATAGACAGGACAGGGGAGGGCTTAGCTGAGGAGTTACTGCAATTGATGTCTGCTAAAGGAGGGAGAACCATTTTTCTTTAGAGGGGTACCCATGCCCCAGTAGATAACTACAAACCCAAACAGATATGGGCAACACTTACTGGATTCAACAATTTAAAAACAGTAATACTAGAATGAAAATAGGAGAACATGAAGTTGGGAGGGGTAGATAAGGGGGTGGATAAGATCAAGACACACACACACACATGTATGTATGTATGTATGTATGTATATAAATATATGTATATACATATATGAAATTTTCAGAATAAATAAATAAATAAAAATATTAAAGATTTTTAATATTTTTATAGCTAGGCATGGTGATACAGACCTGTTATCTCAGTACTTAGATGGTAAAGGAAGGAGGATTATCCTGAGTTTGAGGCCAGTCTAGGCTACTCCCTAAGTTCCAGGCCCACCTAGGCTATGCAGAGAGTCCCACTTTCAAGAAGAAAAATCCATCTAAGGTTCAAGCCATGCAAATGATGTTTTCAACTTACCTCCGCCCAATACAGAATCATCAGAGTGCTTAAGGATTTCAAAGAGAGAAAACAGTTTTCTATCATAAAGATTCCAGACCTTATTCTACAGAAACACACACCCAAAGGCTTGCGTAGGGCACTAAGAATATTCCACTCTCAGAAACAGCTATTAATTCTAACAGTAAATTACAAACAGAAGTGTGGAAGTCCTAACCAAACATGAGACTAATACTCACAGTCTTCTCACTTCTCATTGTTCTTGCCTATTCTAACCATGGACAGACTAGAAAAGACAACACTTCACTCAAAATGCCAAAAGTACCCACAAAATAATCATCGAATCTCCCCACATCTACAGAAGAGTCCTTCTCAGACAGGACAGAGATGACACACTCCAACGGCACCTGCCAAAACTGGTGGGATAGGCATGAAAAGTATTTCCCCTACAAAACTGAGACTGGGGAAGTGGCAAAATCTGACACTCCTTTAGATCAGAAAGTGTTGTCTTTTTCTATGACTATTGAAATTCCTCAATTTTATCCCCACTGTGATTAAACTCTGAAATGAATTTACCTTTCTTAAAATTTCAGGAACCACATTCTGACAGATAGCAATCCTCTTTCTATAGATGAGTCCTGTTGATTCATCTAGAAAAAGAAATTTTCATAGCCAAAAAAATAATTAGGGAAAAACATATTCTTATCTAAGAGTCCATAGAGCTTTTTAGCTCAAACTTCAATTTTCAATATGTAGAATTCTTTATAGATAAGGCTTAACACAAATTAAGTTTCCAGGGGCTGGAGAGATGATTTGGTGGTTCAGAGTGCTTACTGCTCTTGTAAAAAGTAAGTAAGTTTGGTTCCCAGCACCCATCCACCTCAATCATCTCACAACAGCCTATATAACTCCACATCCAAGGGATCCACCACATCTGGTTTTCTCAGACACCTATATCCAGGCACACATATCCAACAGACATATGCAGAAACATAATATGAAATAAAATAAAAATTTTGAAAAAACATTCCCCTTTTCTGATCAGTTTTCTAAGCCGAATCACAAGTGCTCAAGATAAAACAACTCCAAACATGTGTCACTAGTGGGCCACCACTCTACTCTGGATGATCAGTGTCAAGCATCTAGTGACACTGGCCATTGGCCACCTGCTCAACAAGGAGGATGGTAAGGGATTCTGCCACCTCCTGGACCACACTGTCACATGCAGATTTCTGACTGTATCATCTAAACCTGTAATTAATTAACTACAGGAGTCATTTATTGAGGAATGAAACCCCTGTGACCAGAACATTCCTGGAGGAAAGTTTAAAACTAATTATAATAATAACAGGTGTGAGTTAAGATGAGAAGAAAAGGAAAAAAAGACAAACTGTGAAGTGCTGTCATTTCTCTATAGAATTACTATGGCTCAGACACAGGCAAGGTTTCTCAGTGCTTTAACTACAGGTATCCTAACCCCTGCTGCAAACATTGTGACTACTAGATACCTGCAGTCAGGAAGCAAATGCTCCACCATAGCATTTGTTACTCTCAGACAGGTAAACAACACACATATTAAAAATGGAGTTGCTTCTGGGCATGGTGGTACACGCCTTTAATCTCAGCCCCTGGGAGGCAGAGGCAGGTGATCTCTGTGAGTTCTAGGCTAGCCTGGTGAGCATAGCAAGTTTCAGGCCAGTCAGGGTTAAATAGTGGGGAAAAAAGAGGCAAAGATGATACCCTGAAATTAACAGGATCATTTTACTATTTGACAGATAAAGACCTTAAGCTTTTTTAAAGTTAGGTCATAAGGGAAGTAACAGAATCGGGACTCAAAATGAGATTTGTCTCAGGCCAGAAAGCAAGCTTGTCCCACACTACATACAGGTACACGAGAAAATGCTTTTACAATCTATTTCTATAGCTACGGAAATGCAGAAAGCAGCCCCATAAATAAGACAGCAGAGAGGAAGCTGCAGCCCCATCACCAACAGCAACACCCGTGGTTTCTAAGGCTGAAGAGCATGCTGGGCCAGGATCAAGATGTCTCCACGGGCTAATGCATCAAGTGTGTACATCATGAGAGCTCCCGGCACTGCCCACTCCTCAAGTCCCAACAATAAGTCACAATGTTTCCCCGGAAGAAAGGACTGCAAAAAGCACCAAAGACCCCGAGGTGGGGCACAGTCAACATTTTTGGAAAGGGGTCCTGGAGTATATAATTTAGATTTGTGGGCTATATGGTCTCCTTTGCAAATGCTCAGCTCTTGCTGTAACTCAGATGAAGCAGCCACTGATAACATACAGAGGGGATGACTAATGAGCAACAAAAGCTTGCTTACAAAAACACACAGCATGAGCCATAATTTGCCAAACCACAGTTATGGTTCCTCAATCTAAGCAACTTATAGCAACATCGTATCTAGCTGCTATTTTTGAATAGTCCAGGCTAGCCTTAAATTCCTGATCCTCCTGCCTCCACCATTCAATAGCTGGGATTACATACACGAGTCACACCACTCCTGGTTTCATCTATGCACTATCTCCAAATGTTTTGCCATCTATAAATTGACATGTGTAAAGACACAGCCAAATGAGCTTGGGCAGGTTAGTCTCACTGTGCTTTAGTTTCCTCCTGTATTAAATAGGAATATTCATAATTCCTACCTCAAACATTATTCTAAAAGTTGAATGGGCTAAGGAAAGTAGGATGTTGGCACAGGTTAAGTACTTCAACATGTTACCTGCACAGTTATGTACAGCCTCAGTCTTACCCATCAGCTATAATTTACAAAATGACAAGAATCCTGCCTAAGATATAATAGACATGCACAACACACACACACACACACACACACACACACACACACACACACACACACACACACGCACAGACAAATGTATCCTTTATAAAGTCAGTATACTTAGTGAGCACCTCTAAAGCAGACCATATTCAGAGAACTTACCCTTCTTTTCTTCCACAGTTTCTACAGAGATGACATTCTTATCCATGGGGTTGGGATACTAAATGAAAACACAAAAAGAAAAGTTAGCATTCCCTTTTGTCAACATGAATTAACTGATAGAAATGACAGGTACCTGCAGGACCAGTAAACATCCTCCAAGAAACCTCTAAGTAAAAACCAGTTTTAAATCAAGGATCTTGGTTTTACCACTTAAACTCAAACAAGTGAGGGGGGCTCTCAAGAAATCCAGAGGAAATTTAAAGTGGGGGGTGGGGTGGGACAGGGTCTTGCCTGCATATGTATGTGTACCATGTGAGTGCTTGGTGCCAAAGAGAAGATCAGAGTGGACAAATCCCCCCAGAACTGGAGTTACAGATGATTATGAGCCACACATCTGTACCAAGGACTGAACCCAGGTCCAACAAGAGCAGAAAGTGTTCTTAGCCAATGAGCCATCCCTCTGTCCCTAGGAAAGCCTTCTTTAGATCCTAACTAAGCCCTGAGCAGAGATGAGAATGAGATTGGAATATATAAAATAATAATAAATAATAATAATAATAATAATGAACCAGGCTAACATAAACCAAGAATGTTCTCAGTGCCAGACCTGTGCTAAATGCCTTAATTACATCACCCTGTCTAACTCTAACAGCTATTTCATTATGAAGGAGTTACATAATATTATCCCCAATCTCCAAAAGTAGGAACTGGATGAAGATTGGATTGTTTCAGGAATTAAACAGGTCAGTCCAAAACAGAAAGACCATGGCCTGGTGACTGTGTTAGCACCTCAGGAAAACAATCATAAAAGGATAGGATGTCAGACACATAAGAGATATTCGATAGTTTATTTCTTTTACTAAATTGCCCTGAAAGAGAATTTAGATGCACCAACATTAATAATAGCTACCATTTTTAACCTACTCAATTTACATACATAGTCTGTTAATTCTCAAAAGCATACCATGAAATTATAGTGGTTTTTTTTTTTTTTTCTATTTCCTGTATGGAGGATAAGGCTTGGAAAAACTAAATACCCTGCTAAAATAGTTAATAATTACTGCACCTGGGATAATGTAACTTACTCCAGATACTGTCTGTCTGCCTCCACATCCACTGTGAAATCACCTCTGTGTTACTCTAACTCAGATGTGGGGAGAGAGAGAGAGAGAGAGAGAGAGAGAGAGAGAGAGAGAGAGAATGAATCTCTCAAAATCACAGGATAAAGTAGCTTCTAACTTGAGACTGATACTCTTGGGCCATCCCCTTCCTCCTCCCCAGGTCCCCAATTCATCGTGTGATCAAATGGTGTCTCAATACACTGAGCAGAAGCCAAGTGCATTGCCTGGGCTGAGGTGGGGAAAGGGGTCCTTTGCCTGGAGAATTTGAGCTTCAGGTCTTCTGAATCCTTAGAAATGAAATATAAAACTCTATTGGTATGGACCTCAAAGAACCAAGAAAAAGAATGAAAATGCATTTGTGTTCGAAATCACTCAGTTCAACCCTATTCCAAAGACTACCTCAGCTGCCTCCATGAAGCTTAGCCCTCCAGAGATCCATACTGGTAAGAGAAGATAGACGGAGGAGTCTGTTTCTCTACAAAGGAGACTTCCTGGACAGCCATCCAAGACATACGCAGCTCCCTAGACCATGAGGACATGTGTGAATTAGCCTTTTTACACTAACATAAAATGAAATTGTTTCCTTTACAGCATTGCAGCTTGTTCATTACATATCCATAAATGCATTCTGAGTAAATGTTACAGTCACGCTGTAAGTTGTAGGAAGATAACGAAACTAAATTATGAAGGAAAACAGAATGCATCGCCAGACAGGCACAGTAATAAAACTTTCTCAGTTCTGATTACATCGCTAAATTGTCAGTGAAATTCTTACAGGTTCAACTATACTATTTCACACTTCCATTTAATTTTAATATTTAGCTACTAAGAAAAAAGGCTATTCATTTAAATAATAAGGACCCTCTTCATCTTTTTGTGATTAAACAGGTAGAAAGATGATAGATAGATAGATAGATAGATAGATAGATAGATAGATAGATAGATGGATGGATGGATGGATGGATGGATGGATGGATGGATGATGGATGGATGGATGGATGGATAGATAGATAGATAGATAGATAAAGAGATGATAAGTAGAATCTTAGTTTGGGTTTTATTGTCATAAAGAGACACACAACTCTTAAGATGGAAAACATTTCATTGGAGCTGGCTTACAATTCAGAGATTTAGTCCATTATCATCATGTAGGAAGCATGATGGCATGCAGGCAGACATGGTGCTGGAGAAGGATCTGAGTTCTACAACTTGACTCACAGGCAGCAGGAAGAGACAGTGCCTGGCTTGAGCTTCTGAAATCTCAAAGCCCACCCCCCAGTGACAAACCTCCTCCAAAATTCCACACTACTCCAACAAAGCCATACCTCCTAATAGTGCCACTCCCTATCACTACCACAGATCAATTAATAGATATACATACCCACAAATGTATACACATGCATACATACATAATAGATAGAATGATGGATAGATAGATAGACAGACACTGTTCCAGACACTGAGAATATGGTCATGAAATGAAAATCATGTAGCCTCTTATAAAACTCATATATTACTTGAAAAAAGCAAACATAAGCAGTAAATAAATATGTCAGATCTGCTTAAGAGAAAGTAACACAAGGTGATAGATGGAAAAGCATGGAAGACACAGTAGAAAACACCTAAGGTCACTCACTCATTTACAATCCTTGCAGCTTTAGGAAAATGGAACTTTTAGTAGCCGAACATGAGACCATGAACTATTCACTCTAATAAATGTCATTTGCAAAATCTAAGTTGTTTTCCTTCATGAGTTAACAGACATAAGCCTCAAGTTTCTATAAAGAATAGCAAAGGAAATTAGAGGTTTGTGTGAAACAGTTAAATACCGTTACATGGACGACACATATTTTAACACTTTTCAGAAATTAACTGCCCTGGCATTACTTGAAATAATAGAATGCCATCTTGTGGTACATATTCATGTTTTAATTCTTACACATGAAATATATGGAAAGCCTGATACTAAGGGATTAAGAGACTCAGAGCTCATTAGGAGCCCTTCCCACCATCCTGGGAAGAACTCAAGTAAGTACTCATGCTTTCTGGACACCTACTCAAACACCACATGACTATGGAGCTGATCCAGCCAGATCCAGATCTACACTGTGCCCACCCGGAGTATGTTACACAGTGGCTGTTCCACGTGATCTCTTTTCGTACTCTTCCAAATAAGGAAACCTAATAATGAATATTATGAACTCTTCTTGTTGAAAGTCTCCTGTGTAAATCCTGCACGTGTTATATAGGGATGGGTCTGCCCATTCCCACTCCATTCCAGACACTCCTGGGAGCAATATGGTTTGCTGACCCAGTTTCTGCCAAAAGCCCTTGTCTTTCTTGAACCTGGTTTTGTGGCTGTGTACACACTGGTGTACTGCATTTTATTAGTGAGTCTGGAGATTTCTCAGGTACATTGGGCTTCATTTTTAATCTTATGATTTTATTTTCTTCATAGAATAAGTGAGCTAGCACCCTTCCTTTCCCAAGATATATAAGTCTACTGAAACAATAATAAAGGTAAAATGCATACTTCTAAGGTTATCACTAGCCCCTTTCCTTTTCCCCTTTACAATTTAAAAGAGACCAAAAACCATTTGAATGGAGATATCTTGAAGTGGGTAGATAAAGATACTCCTAGAATCCATAGGTTATTAATGAAAATCCCATTTCCAGGGATGGACTATCTCCCTACAATATCTCTCAGGGGGCCTCCAAAATAATACAGGTGATTGCCACTGCTGTTTGGCTGCCCAATAGAACTAGATTGTAAGACCCTCTGGATGAAGACACCACATACTCTGATCTAAGAACATTGAGAATTAAGCTAGAGGTGGGCTGGATGCTCCCTCCCTGCTGACTGGCCTTCACAGTGTCAACAGTGCTATGCAGATAGGTGTGGGGAAACTGTCCTCAGCTGTCATACTCAGCTTTGGACCCTGAAAGTTAGCTTGCTGAATTGCCAGGCAAGATGTACCTACTAGTGCAACAGTAGCAAGTCCATAATGGGGTAACCAACCACTTCCTAATTGGATTTAAGGCCTGCTTCATAGGAGAGAACCAGTGCTCAGTACTGTAAGCTGGTACTGTAAGCCTGGTCAAAGCCTTGTGGCTGGAGAGGTCATGGGTCTGGTGGGAAAGCTACTTCCATTGTTTTGCTAAATGAATATGCTGTGTGTCCATCAAATTAACTTCTAAATAATTATGTTTATTCCCATGGATGAATGTTGCTGTCACCTCTGGGCAGAGACCCTTCTTTTTGCAGTAAGTAGTGCTTACTGAGGAGACATAATTACTGGTCAAAGTGCTAAAAGTAAGTGACTGTTGAACGCTCAGCCCCAAATACAACATCTATCATGCCCTAAAAGGCTCAGGGAACACTGTCTAAGAGGAGATTTAAGGAAAGAGCAGGAGAAAGGGGTGGAATGTTGGAGAACAAGGTCCCCAAAGTATAACACAGCTGTTGCACTCAAACTCACAGCAGCTGCACAAGATTGGGCCAATCAACAATGTTCCATGAAGGGGGGACACTTACAATGACTCACCCTTCCCTGGGGAATTCTAGACAGTTTACTATTGCTAGTGGGGTGAATCTCAACCTTCTCTCTCAGAAGACCTATATATAGACTGTTAGTGGTTGTTGGGGGGGGGGGCGACGTATGTTTTCTTCAGTGATGAAATATTTATACTCCTGTAGAGAGGCCCTATTCATGTTCCTGTACCCAAATGAAACTCATTAGCCCCCTCATCTCTCTGGCTCTCATCTCTCTCTCTCTCTCTCTCTCTCTCTCTCTCTCTCTCTCTCTCATACACACACACACACACATACACACACACATACACACACACACACACACACACACACACACACACACACACACACACCATGAAAGAGAGGAAACTAGTTGGGAAGAGGAAGGGTAGCAGCTGGTGGGGGAGGAAAACAATAGAGGATAATGAGTTTAAATATGATAAATATACATTGTATGTACAAAATATCATAGTGCAGCCCATCATTACATATAACTCATATATGCTAATAAAACATTGTTTAAGCTGGGTGTTGGTGGCTCACGCCTTTAATCTCAGCACTGGGGAGGCAGAGGCAGGCAGATCTCTGTGAGTTCGAGACCAGCCTGGTCTACAAGAGTTAGTTCCAGCACAGACTCCAAAGCCCAGAGAAACCCTGTCTTGAAAAAACAAAACAAAACAAAAAAAGTTGTTTAAAAGAGAGGCCCAAAAGCCACATGATGCCAATTCTGGGGAATGTACATTAAAGCAAATACATAATTATTAAAGTAAAAGACCAAGAAATTAAGTCCATCTATTATAGGGATAACAATTAGTGTACCGTGAAGGGTTACACTCTGGCCCTGGACACATGGGGAAGGGCCCAGGACCAGCACAGGAAGATTTGGACTTTGCAGAGCCCCCGTTGAGGGCCCTACCCTGCCTGGGGAATAGTGGGTGGATGGGGTGGAGGGTAGGCTAGGGGTGGGGGAGGGGGAGGGGGTAAGGGGAGGGAGAGGGGGAAGGGACTTACATGTGAAACAAGCTTGTTCCCTAACTAGAATAAATAAATTAAAAAAAAAAACAATTAGTGTACCTGTAGGTGGAGCTTTATGAACCCATAGCCTCTACTTTTGTTTGCTAGAGGAAAGTTCATCATTCAGAAAGTATTCTCTTAAGAGCAGGAAGTTATTTAAATATCAGCTATCTGAAAAGTTCAAAAGTCAATACCTCCCTTTTGAAACATGGTCCTCTTCATAGTCAATGTCTTCATAGGAATCAGTGTGGACATGCTTTTGAGAAAGCACAAAGAATGACGACCTGTAGTATGCCTGGCCCATTGGCATATGCATATCTACTCAGTCTGCTACAAAGGGATCTACTACCCAGAAGCTGCTTCCAAACATGTACAAAGGGCCTCACTGTGTGTTCAGCTATACAGAGACATCACCATATATTGCCCAATCTTTCATGGTCTCCATTAAAGTAGCTCACTCCAGAAGAGAAGCAAAGTTGACTTATTACTAAGATCAAATGAGTCATGAGTTAATCAACACTTTATTGATCTGCCTGGTGTGGTAAGTCATGCCTGTGAATTGCAGTACTAGGGAGGCTGGAGGAAAAGTGCCAAGTGCCCAAGGCCAGCCTAGGCTACAGAGGAAGACGCAATTTAACAAATGCACTTTGCCCCACATTATATGTCTGTGTATACCCCTGAGAAAGCTTGGCACGATAATCAATAGGTTCCTCTCTGATCCCCCCTGACAGGAAGCAACTTCAGGACAAGGTCATGTTTTATTTATTGTCAAAGGGTACAGAGACTTACCATGAATAACAATTAATAGGCATATAATGAATATGTAACTATTAGCACTTTGATAGATAAAAATTTTTCATACACTAAGCCACAGCCTCCACTGGATGAGTTACTAAGCACGCTTTAAAATTTAAATTGCACTTAAAAAATAATTTATCATGCAGATGTGCCCCATTATTCATGCTCACCTTCTCCCTTATTGTTCTAAGCTGGTAAAGATTTCTGCAGACTGCTTCCCCCAACTTTTCAGTTTCACATTCCTAAACAAACATAAAGATCCCCAGAATTTAGCAGATGCTTTGAAAGCACTTACCATACCCCCAGCATTAAGCAGGGTGCATGGAAGTGCATGCATTGATTAACTATGCCCCAGCAACCTTAGAAGATGACTATTATCCTTATTCTGTAGACAAGGAAACTGAGGCACAGAAACATGAATTGACCTGTCCACACCCCCACAACTGTTGGCAGTACAGCCTGACTCAAGAGCTATGCTCCTCACCCGCACCTTCTCCTTCACACCACACCTCAACTTGCAGGAGAGCATAGGAATGGAAGGTGAAAAGTGCCACCCAGCACAGGGTATAAAGATCATCTCTAGGCTCTGCTTGACACTGAGACCTAACATCCAACCAAACCACTGGTTTGGGGAATGCAGATCCTCGTAAATACTTCTGGCGCTCCACGGGGAAAGATGTTCCACACATGTAAGCATCAGGTCTTCAAGGGGTGAAGACGGGATCAGCAGGAAACATTATTAATTACCCAATCAGCTTTCCACTCTAAATGGAAATAGCCATTCATAAATCCCCTTTATGAGCTTACGGGTAAACACTGATGCATTCCATGAGGCATGCCACTGGAATAAATAAAGCCTTAGGTCACTGACGGAAGTAAAATGTTATTTTATTCTGTTTTCTTACAGTATTCCAGTATTGTTTCTGGACCCTGTGTTGACTTTCATCAGCATGTTGGAGTTTTGGTTTGTTTCATTTTGTGAAATGAACAGAGGGTGTTTCACTGTGTTGCCCAAGCTGACTTCAACTTTCTGAGCTCGAGCAATCCTCCTGCCTCAGCTTCCCTTTAATGTAAAATTGTATACTGTGAACCACAGGAGGGTGAGTTTTCTTCATGGAACAAGAGTTTGTTGAATGTCCCCCGTGTTCAAGAACCTCTTTGGGTGCTTGGGATACAACAGAAATGGTTGACACAAATCTCCATAGAGTTCACCCACATTTGCAAGGAGTAAAGTCAACCTGAACAAGTCAACAGTGAGAAACCTCAAACTCTGTGGGCTCATTTGGACAGACCATTTGCATCTTTAGTAATGACTTTAAATTCCAGGCAGATGGCACGTAAGGAATTTTCCACTCCACTTGTTTACACAACTTTCTAGTCAAATGTAAGGAATACTCTAAATTACGAGTGCTGGAAAGATAAGATAAGATGAGAATTGTACAGTGGGGTGGAGGTAGTACACACCTTTAATCCTGCACCTAAGAGGCAGAGGCAGGCGGATCTCTGAGGCCAGCCTGGTCTACAGAGCAAGTTCTAGGACAGCCAGGTCTACACAGAGAAACCGTGTCTGGTGCGGGGAGCGGGGTATTGTACAAAGAAGGGAACCAGGGAACCCAATGACACAGTGAAGCCACTGATGCTGCAGTAGTCACAGAAAGCACAGCCTAGCATCTGATGAAGCAGCCATGCTGGGTCTCAAAGCACTCTTCCAGGAAGAGACTGAGGAACACTATACTCCACAAACAGAGCACTGTATCCTTTGTTTTCTAGGTTCCACTCGTCTTTGAAAGCATGCAGCTAATGTTTTGCACGAAGCAGCCAACAGACAGGTGTAAGATCAGATCATCTTCAGGTTTTAAAAATAGTAGTGAATTAGAACTTGGAAGGCGAGAGTGGACATACCGAAAGCCACGGATCAGTAGACTCTATTTAAAACACGATGTCCTCAGTTCTAAAGCAGCTTCTCCCGCCATTGTGCAAAATCAGATTAAATGTCCCCAGAGTTTCTCACCTGACTGTCCCTTCTGCCTACTGCTTTGCTTAAATATATATTATTATTATTATTATTATTATTATTATTATTGTTGCTATTTAAAAATCATCATCATAAAGACTAAAAGAAAAGTAAAAGCATATTTTCTTCAAAATATAATTCTTTCTACCCAAGGCTTCATAAAACACACATGCCTGTCAAACTGTTACATTTTTGATCCTCACAACCAGCCTAGAAGGTGGTGGCATCACCAAGAGAGAGGAAGGCTATGCTATGCACACAGCTGAGCATGCTGCTCATTGCATGGGGGTGGGGGGGCAATCAGGCGAGTCAGTGGACCATACCCACCCTGAGGAAGGAATCCCCATTTTAGAAAATTAATATTTTTGTAATTCTTTGAGACCAAGTGTACTTGGATCATTTTCACCCCCCAACTCCTCCCCTTAACTTTCCCCAGACCTACTACCATCTTCCTTCCCACCCCAACTTCGTGTCCCATTGTAATTTATTATTATTGCTGTTGTTTCATATCCCATCAACTCTTAAGTTATGACGTCCATATAGCTCTAGGTGTGGGACCATCCACTGGAGTATGGTAGACTTCCAGGAGCTACACCCTTGAGAAAAACTAACTCTCCCTCCCTAAGAAGCCACAAACTGTCCATAGTCAGTCAGTTAGGGAGGCTCATGAACCCCTTTCCACTCCATGATAGAATGCTGAGTATCTAATAGCTGTCTGACTGCATCAGGGAAGTGTTTTTTGGAAGTAGACGGTGGTTAACACAGAAACTCACAACTAGTCAAATTACAGAGCATAAGGGACGGTGGAGTGCACATCAACACACACACACACACACACACACACACACACACACACACACACACACACCAAGTCTCAGAGAGACCATTTAAATAGAAAGACTGTGAGGAGAACCAGAAGAAAACTGTCTTCTGGACACGACAGGAATTTACACTCATAAGTCACAGCAGCTATAGCCACCTACAGGAATTCCTTTTTGTTGATATTAATTGTTTGGTTTGGGGTTTTCTGGGACAGGGTAGGTAGCTCAGTGGCCACAAGTGTGTGATGACCATCCTGCTTCAGACTCACCACCGCTTGGGTTACAGGCATGAGTCACCACACCTGGGTCACTCCATATTTCTTAAAGGTGCCAAACATTTAGCTACTATCATCTTATAAGAACTGCATCAGATGCTGACTGAATGTACTTATATAAGTGATCTCAGCCACACCACATGACACACTAAATCCAACCACATGAGCTCAGTCAACCCACAGAACCACCAGAATTAAAAGCCTGTCACTAGGCAAGGCCACTAAGTTCTGGCATAATTTGTTGCACAGAAACGGCTAGCAACTGCTGTGTGCCACGGTCACACATCCAAGCTAAGCTTCATATTAGACACAAGGATCCACCCCGAAGAACAGACCCTGAGAGGCAAATGAACCAAAGGCAAAGCTGAGCCTTGAGCCACTGTCCTCCTCACATCATCCTCTGAGTGGCCACTGTGTCAGGGCTGGAAGTACAGATTGCTGGTGAGACATGGGCTTCCCATCCACATGGGCTGGGATCCTGGCTCTCCTACCTGTTGGCTGGGGGTGCTTAAACAGTTACTTAGACTTCGCTGAGCCTCAGTTTCCCCACAGTGTGAATGAGTCCGTCATGATGACTTCTTAGACTGCTTGGAGGAGTAGAGATGATACTGTATTATTCAGAGCAAATGCCCACATGTATACACACAAATGCATGCATGTATGTGCATGCAGAAACACACAGAGAGAGAAGGGAAGGAGGGGGAGGAAGGGAGGGAGGGAGAGAGGGAGGGAGGGAGGGAGGGAGGGAGGGACTAGGAAGACTCCTATCCAAGTTTCAGCAAACCTTTTATAGATGCCACTTTTCTGAGAACGCCTACCTAAAGACCTCCATGTGGGACTGCTGCAGGCATCCCCAACACCCTGTGTGCTCCTTGTGTGAGGTGCATCACCCACTGAAATTATGCCAACCTCACCATCATTTATTAACGTGGGTCTCACTCTCTAAACCCATCACCTGTACCTGAAACCGACATGTGGGACCGAACAGTGGAATACTGCTGTGATGGAGCTGACCATGTTGTTTTGTGGGTAAGAACTATGGAAAGACTTGAGTTTAGAGCTAGAAAAGGTGAAGTGTTCAGAGTTTCCTGAGCTGTTACAAGAGACTGGAAGAATGTTAGCTAAGTGAGCCAGGCAAAGTAAACCAGTAAGCAGCATTCCTCTACGGTCTCTGCTTCAGTCTCTGCCTTGTGTTCCTGCCTGGACTTTATTCAATGATGAAATACACCCTGTAAGCTGAAATAAAACCTTTCCTCCCCAAGCTACTTTTAGCCAATGTTTTATTGCAACAAAAATCAAACTAAAACAAGTAATTGTGGACCAGAGCCTTCATAATGGTGAACCAATATAGATGTTTCCTCCTTGCAAGTTCATTACCTCGGGTATTTCATCACAGTGGAAAAGCGACCAACACAAAATGCACGGGGAATCCACTCCAAATTGCCAGTTTGAACAAAACATGGGGTGTCAGCTGTTACTTTTATTTTTACTCAGACTTTTGTTGAGGGCCTGGAAGGTGCAAGGCACTTTCTAGCTCCCAAAGTTCAATGAGCTATCCCTCAAAAAGGAGGAGGAGAGGGAGAAGAAAAGGAAGGAAGGAAAGAAGGAAGGAAGGAAGGAAGGAAGGAAGGAAGGAAGGAAGGAAGGAAGGCCTTCATAGCAGTACTGTATTGAGTACCCTACTCAGCCCTCATGCACTTGGGGCCCCAGCTGTGTCTCCCTCAGTAACTGAGGCCCTTCCTGTGATGGAGGTTCTAACCATCTTCCCAGCAGCCCCTGAGTCTAACTTCCAGGCTATACAGATTCCATGCTACAGTTCACTGCCTGAGGGCAGCTGCAATCATCCCAAGTCTTGGTCAACAATGTGAAAGCTGAAGGGACTTTGAAGACATATGGAAACTACTCCTCATCTTACAACCAATACATCTTGGAGAGAAGACATCTGACCTGGGTCACTCAAAAACCTTACTGAACCAGAAACATAGTAGCTCAGGGTCCCACCTCCCAGGCCTGGGTGACAACCAGTTTTCAAGGATATTTTTCACTTTACTGTTAGCCTAGGCACAGTCCAAGGAGGAGCCCTCATGGTGAGGGCCATGGAATCCAAAACGGCAATATTATAAATAGCAGTATTTCTAAGTCCTTATAACCATCAATCCTTTGATAAACACTCTTTAACACACTAGGAGTGTGCGCTGTTTTTCTCACACTACAGATTAGCAAACTAAGGTCCAGAAATAGTGCTCTCTGCAGGGAGTCCCACAGCTGTTTAGTAAAAGAGAAAGTCTTGAAAACAGTAGAGTAACACCGAGTCTACCAAGATCACAGCTTAAATGACATGCATTAGAGTTTAAGGAGTGAGTGAGGAATGCCGGACTAGACAGTCCACCCAGAGCCCACTCCCTCTGCCTGAGGCGGGCAGGATGTGGACGTGATGCCCTGCACGGCACCCTCTGCTCACCCCTGAGAGCAGCCTTCGAGGAACTCCACCTCCACCCTCCCCTGTGCAACCCGAGAGCAGCATGCATTGCGCGCTGGAGGGGGACCCGGAGAGTGGGTTTAGACCCCCTGAGCTTTGGATCCTCGCGCGATAATGAGAGGGCCAGTTCAGGCTCTCGGCAGCAGACGCACCGCCCAAGTCGAAGAGATAGGTACCTTTCTGAGGAAGCAAGCGACCACCTGTTCGAAGGGGTACTGAAACACCTGGTGAACGTCCACGGTGACCCCCATGTCGCGCAAGAGCCTCTAGGCGCCTCGCCGAGCTACGGCCACACCCCGTGGCCAGAGGGGCGTGCACTTTCTCTCCCCTTTTCAAACTTCTCAAACTTTATTGTCCTCCTCGGAGACAGGATATAGATCACACTCACGTCCCTTTCATTTGTGCCTTATAAAGATATCATGGGAGACGCCCCAGACCCCAGCGACCGGGAAGCCAGTCTCAGTTCATGTCCCCTCTCCGGCCACGCCTGCGGATCGTGCCCTGCCTCTGAGCCACCAGTTACACCCTGCAATCCTGAGCTTTGCAGCCAGAATTTTAAGTCATCACTGCCGGAGGTCACAAAATTAACCTCTGTTGACAGAACCAAATAGAAATATGGTGTAATAAATAGGTAAGTCTCCGCCCTGAAACTGGGTGTGTGTGGTGTTAACAGCCGGGTTTAGCTAAATCCGGCGAGACAAAGGCCAGGGACTGTACGCTTCACGAATCTGGAAGGCTGCCTGAGGCTTGGGGCTGGGCTTCTAGCAGGGAGGAAACTGCCCTTCCCCAGAACAGTCTAGGAAATAGAATCAGCCTATGTATCCAAACCTAGGAACTTCCTTGACTAGGGTTAAGTACCAGCAAGCAAGAAAGGGGATTCAGAAGAAATGTTTTCTTTCCTCCAAACAGCAATTGTTACTAAAAGAAGCAAATGTTACATTTATTCACAAAGTTATTCACCTGTTTCTGCAGACTCAGCAAGGAATTCGAGCCGTCCCTGCTGTTGGGTAAAATTAATGAGGCGTGGAATTTGACACCCACTCAATAATGTAGGCAAATAAAGTCCCATGGCCTAAGACAGGAACATTCACTGAGTTGTTCACTCCACAGTTGCCTGGGCTATTCCGAGTCAGTCTGGGAGACAAACCCTGTTGTCTGAACTCAAAACCATCAACCTCAAGGGGCCTTGTTTTTTCTTCCATTCCCCCCTTTCTTGGGTTTTTGTTTTGGTTTTGGTTTTGGTTTTTGCATGTGTGTGTGTGTGTGTGTGTGTGTGTGTGTGTGTGTGTGTGTGTGTTTTGTTGGGCTTTTTCTCCCCACCTCAGCTTTTTCTAAGGGGGAAGGGGATCACATATATAACCTTGCTATGTTAGTGGATTGCCTTGAATTTCTGCTGCTTCTCCTCCTCCAGAGGAATTATAGACTGTGTTTATACAGATATACACCAGCATATTCAACTTTTTATGTTGTGCTGGGGTTTGGGCTCAGGACACTCTTCCAACTAAGTTATATGCCCTCAGCCGCTTCAAGGAACCTTTGGTTGGTGTCAGGCAAATGTCTGTCAACATACAGAATAATATCTCTAATCTGCTTGCTCTCTCACCCTCCCTTCATCTCAGGCCTGGATGGTCTCCTACACTTCCTGGTTCCCAGGCCATAACCTGGATGTCCTTCTCACTCTGTAATAAAAAAGCATTCCACCTCTATCCTTGTGGGTGTATTCTCCACACTTAGTTTAGGGACAGTCTGTCCACCTGAGCTTCCAAATCCAGGCTGGACAGACAAATACTTAACTCACCCTCCCTTATAAGGCAAATAGAACAGAGACCTTTCTTCTCAAAGTTGCCAGCCAAGTCTTGTGATGAGAATACTACTGTGTTAAAAGCTAATCTCACTATGGAGCTGGGAATAGAGCACAAGACCAGCAGTATGTCTCCGAGGTCCACATAGAAGTAGTAAAAGATATTGTAAATATAGATAATGGGTAAAGGGACATCATTAATAAGTGATGCATCAGGCTGGGCGGTGGTGGTGCACACCTTTAATCCCAGCACTTGGGAGGCAGAGGCAGGTGGCTCTCTGTGAGTTCAAGGCCAATTTGGTCTATTGAATGAGTTCCAGGAAAGCCAGGGTTACACAGAGAAACCCTGTCTCAAAAATAAACTGTATGTGTGTGTATTTATACATACATATAATTTCTTAGTTATAACTGTGTAATACTTGATATTTAGTAATGGCTATGTTTGTAGCCAGCCCCAGCATATCCTGAGGGCATCGCTCTAGTAATGGCCCTCCTCTTTACTATATCATCAGCATCCATACCTACAGGATAATTACAGGCAGCACACAAGAACATGTGATTTCTTCCACCCTAAAACAAAACAAAAAAGCACCATTAACTCCCTGCATCCCACCAGAAAGCTCCTCTCCAATTTTATTCCTCAGGAAAGAGGTTTGTAATGTCCTGAACCATTCTCATTGCTTTGTCCCCCACCATTCCACTCAAACTACATTTGTCAAATTCCCAGTGACAAAATTGCTAAATTCTATAATTAAGTCTTTGTGGTCTATGTTAAAACTCAAAACAATCCTTTGTATTCCAGTTGAACATCTTGTGTAATAAGAATATGATTATTTTTTTCTTAATTTTTCACTACATATGTTCATTATGCATAGTATTGTATTACATAAGGCCATTTTCATACAAGCATGTATCATACATTGAGCAGACCCTCCAAACCCCCTGACCTCTCCATTTTCCCCCTCACCCTCTTTTATTAGGCCCCTTTATTCTCCTAGCCTATTTCATTTCTACTTTCTTGTTTGTTTGTTTTCAAGGCAAGGTTTCTCTGGATAGCCTTGGCTGTCCTGGAACTCGATTTGCAGACTAGGCTGGTCTGTGGTGATACATTATTTATGATTTATTAAAGCTTGCCTGAGGATTCAGAAAGCAAAGTCAGCCTCAAGCTATAGAGATCAGGCAGTGGTGGTACACAACTTTAATCACAGGACTCAAGATTAAGAGGTAGACAGGATCTCTGTTACCTCAAGGCTACCATGGCCTACACAAGAGTGAAGAATAATAGAGCTCATGCTTTTGATCCCAGAAACTGGGATTATACACCTTTAATCCCAGCATTAGAGAGCATAAGACAGGAGCAAGGTCTCAGAGCTGGCATTCAATTCAGTCTTAGGATTCTCCAGTCACATTGAAGAGAGCATAGCAGTCTGGGATTACATGACAGTCTGAGGTTTGGTGGAGCCAGGATCGCCTTTCAGTCCAAGGTAGAAGTAAAAGCTAGTGGCCATCTACTTTGCTTTTCTGATCTTCAACTTGAAGCCTGAACCCTAATATCAGTCTCTGGGTCATTTATTTAATGTAGTACACTGACTGAGAACTCACATGCACCCGCCTCTGCCTCCTGAGTGCTGGGATTAAAGGTGGGCACCATCACCATCCAGCTAGTTCTACTTTCTTTGTTCCTGATGACTTGTTTTATTTGACAACTTCATGCAAGTACATATTTTAGTCATTTCACCACTGATGACTCTCTGTCTTTTCCCTCCTACTCTCACATAATTCTTCCTTCTCACTTTCAACTGTTAAGTTTTTTAGTTGTGTGTATATGCATGTGTGTGTGTGTGTGTGTGTGTGTGTGTGTGTGTGTGTGACTGTATTTAATTAGGGTTACTGTCATGGCCTTAGACAACCCAACAGCAGCCATACCACTGAAGAAAATAACTAGCCCTACCCCCCAGAAACTACTAACTATCAATACCTCTCTTTTTTTGAGACACGGTTTCTCTGTGTAGCTTTGGAGCTTATCCTGGCACTCGCTCTGGAGACCAGGCTGGCCTTGAACTCACAGAGATCTGCCTGCCTCTGCTTCCAAGTGCTGGGATTAAAGGCATACACCACCAACGCCCGGCCCTCAATATCTCTTCATGGAGGAGAAGGGACTCACCTCCATCCCTCCTCTATTCATGATGGAATGTCAACAGGCCCAGTCTTGAGTAGATCTTGTGCAAATAGCCAAAGCTTCTTTTAATTTGTGGGTGCAATAGCCATGCTGTGTCCAGAAAACTTCCACAGAATTCTTCACCATTCTCTGGTTCTTGTATTCTTTATTCCATCTCTTCCTGAACTTTGGAGGAGGTGATAATCTAGACATATACAAAAATGTCTATATTAAGTCTGAGCACTCAAGATTCACTTATTCTAAATACTTTGACCAGTTATGAGTCTCTCCATTAACTGTCATCCACTGCAAGCTTCTCTGACCAAAGCTGAAGTCAGCACTAATCTATGATTATAAACAGGTTGACACCAGGTTTATTTAGCAAAACAGCAGCAGTAACTTCCTCACTGGGGCCATGACTTCCCCAACCATAGCTTTCTACCAGGTTTATGGAATCAGGAATGAATTCCCTCCTGTGAAGCAGGCCTCAAATATAATCAGAAAGCAGTTGGTTATCCCCATAATAGTCATGCCATTATTGCAACAGTGGGCACAACTTGCCTGGCAAGTGCATATTGTACCCTATGGGGTGCACAGCTGGGTAAAATGGTTGATGACTTTTCGCCGCCAGTAGCTTACATAACACCTTTCAACACTACAAAAGCTAGCCAGCAGAGAAGAAACTTCCAACTTAGATCAATCTCGATTTCTCTATATCCTACGATCACTACACTTTCATGATATGTATACATACATTAGTTTATATGTTTATACAAAATCTAGGCACCACATAAGAGAAGACATATGCATCTTTCTAATACTGGCTCAATTCATTTCTCCCAGTTATCTCCCAGTGCATCCATTTTCCTACAAACAACACAATTGCATTCTTCATTATCCCTGGAAAAACTTTCAGCATCTATATACACCAAATTTTCCTTATTCATTCCTCTTTGGATGGTCACCTAGGTCAGTTCCATAGCTTAGCTATTGTAGAAACTGCTACAATAGACATTGATGTGTAAATACCTTTGTATTGACTTGAAGACTTGGAGTAAATCCCCAGTTAGTGGCAGGTCTATTTGTTTTTGAGGAGCCTCCGTTCTGATTTCCATTGTGGATGGACTGATTCACACACACACACACACACACACACACACACACACACAGCAACAATGGTTATTTATTTATTTATTTATTATGTATACAGTGTTCTGCCTGTACATCAGAAGAGGGCACCAGATCTCATTACAGATGGTTGTGAGCCACCATGTGGTTACTGAGAATTGAACTCAGGACAAGTCTGGAAGAACAGCCAGTGCTCTTAACCTCTGAGCCATCTCTCCAGCCCCCAATGGTTAATTTTTAATCCCTGTCTTACATAACTTTTCTTGAGGACACACGAACAAACATCTGTTTACTTCATGTAGTGCATCAACAAAAGACCAAATGCCAGAGTAAGTAAACAGTTCCACAAAGACCAGCCTGGTGAACCAATTGGTGTATTTTAGCATGAATTATGACTCAAAGGTAGCTGCATCACTAAAAAGCCCACTGGTAGTTGGTGGCATTCACAGAAGCTCCATCCCTGGCACTCCTTCCAAAGGTAACAGGAAGCTCCACTTTAGAGTCTTCTTTCACTTTGCAATGTCTGCTGTCCATGTGACCTGGAGACAGATCCTGTGAGTCCTGTAACTTTCTGAGATTCTTGAATCTTGTAAGTTTCATTGCTTCCTTAGTCTTATGACCCTCCCTCTAAAGCAGAAGATTTTCATTTCAGAGGAAATAGCTACAGAAGCCCCACCTTACTAAACCTATAAGCAGCATTTCAAAGAAATGCTGCGTGATGAGTGGGCCAGGTGACATAGTTCCTGCTTGTGATGAGTTTCTGTGGGAAAACTCCACGCTATCACCAACCCTTCCTTACAGAGAGGTAAAAAACCTCTCCTATCATGCCTATAATCCCAGAATTTGGGAAGTGGAAACCGGAAGATAAAGTGTTTAAGACCAGCCTGGACTACATAATACTCTGTCTCAAAAAAAAAAAAAAAAAAAAAAAAAAAAGAAAAGAAAAAAAAGGAAAGTATGTCTCTTAGGAGCCTGCACAGACCTACAAAGCAGAAATTATTTGCTTGAAGGAGTGTATTGTATTGTTGTGTTGTTGAGAATGATACCCCCCAAAACACGGTAGGTTTGGGCATGGTGAACAGTTTAACTGAAGGAAAAGACCTTACCAGTAGGCTCAGAACCTCATCTTGCCTCTTCCCAGCAGGGCAGGGAAAGGCTTTCTGTTTAGTTCCCTTATCAGCAAAAGTTTGGAGCCATTGAAGATAAAGGGGTTACCTCTGGTCTCTGCCCTGAGCTTTCATTAACTGAACTCATAGAGCAGGAAAAAAATACTGATCTAGAAACACAGTCAGAAACACCTTTTCCTCACAAGCCATTGTCTTCTATTTCAGTCTCACACAATATCCAAAAAAGAATCATTTTTAATCTATTGTCTCTTTTGTAGGCACAGTGGCCTTTAACTCTGGCCATGTGTGTTCTTTTAGGCTCATTCATTTCTCTTTGTCAACCATCACTGAGCCTAAAATCCCAGTCTGCCTTACCCCTTGCTTCCCTCCCTGCCCTGTGGAATAGGAGTATATGAGTTTCTGAATCCTGCTGGGATGGAGTTATTTCCACTCCTGTGATTTTTCTCTTTTTCGTGTTAGTATATTTGTGCCTTTTCTTCTTTTTATCTTTCTGGTATGAGTTCATTTTGAGAAATCTTCAAAGGATAGAGGGCAAAGTTTCTTTAGCCCTTGTAATACTTCTGTCTGCTTCTGTTAGCACAGAATGGGGGCCTTGGGTCCCCACTCCCCTCTACCAGTTTCTCCCAGAATGTGTCCTTAGGCAGCTGCTCGCCAACCTCTGATTAAGTGACCACTAAAAGCCAAAAGTGTGTCCTGAAAGGTTAAAGGACTCAGCTCTCATTGGCAGTGTGTGAGGTTGATTGACTGATCTAAAAACAAATGCCACCTGCCCATTTCAAGGACATCGAAACAGTCTAAAGGTAAAAATTCATGCCAAGCTAAATAGCATAAGGCTTGTGACCATGTGACTTAGAGTCACTGCCAGCCTGAATATACTGAATGCTCAGTATAGTGCTCAGTGAAATCTTCACTGCTGAGTATGTCTCCCAAAGAAGAATAAAGGACTATGAAAGCAATTTATTTCTTAACTTAAAAAACTTGTTGGTGTCTTAGTTAATTTTATATTGCCATGACAAAACACCACAACCAAGGCAGCTTATGGAAGAAAGCATCTAATTTGGAGACTCACTGTTCCAGAGTTAGAGTCCATGATCATCATGATGGGGAACATGGCAGCAGGCAAGCATGGAGCTGAAGTAGTAGCTAAGAGCTAATATCTGATCTACAAATACCAAGTACATGCAGAGAACTAACTGACTTGGAATGACATGGACTTTTGAAACCTCAAAACCTACCCTCAGTGAACTATCTCTTCCAATGAGGTCACACTTGCTCATCCTTCTCAAACAGTTCCACCAACTGAAGACCAAACAAACATGTGAGCCTACAAGGCTACAATCATCCAAACTACCATAGTTAGTCAACCTTATGTGGTCTTTGTGACATCGAATAGCTCACCAAGGAGCTTTTGTGAGATACTAAACTCATTTTCTCTCTCTTCCCCAAGGTTCATCTTTCTCAATTTGTAACTGAGTTTTGCAGGGAGAATGTTTAACAATTACTTTTGGGTTTGCCCCAGACATATAAGTGAGACTTCCAGAGAGTCTCTCATGGGGGAGAGAAACAGGAGAAAGTTAGGAAATCCTTAATTCTTCAAAAGTTTGGAGTACCTAGTAGATAGCTTCCAAGGTCTTCTAACTTCTTTTTTCCTGGTGCTAGGGATTAAACTCTGGGCCTTAAGTGTGTGCAAAGCTGCTACTTCTGAGATATATCTTCTGCCCATTCTATTTCTTTTAATACAAAAATATAAGAAGTTGGGTGTTATGGTGCACACCTGTATTCTTAGCAGCTATGACTGCTGATATGGGAAGATGGCAAAGCTAGCTTGAGCTACACTGTAAGACTTGCCTCAATAAATAGTAAATTCACAGCATGCCACAGCACCACATTTTGAAGTACAGTTTTGAAATGCAGTTTTCTAAACCTCAACAGTGTGCACTGTCTTCTAGCAAAATCATGCTGACTATTTTCATTGTGGAGAGGTAAGAGAGGTCACTTGAGGGGTAATTTTTGTGCCTCAGAAAAGAGACAATGATACTTGGGACCATGGTAGAGTACAGAGATGAGCAATGGTGTGATTCTAGCTTTATTTTGAAGGGAGAGATAGCCTGATGGATGAAAGGTGAGAAGTCAGATGAAAAAGTGCTCCTGGCCATCACCTGGAAAAGGATCACCTGTGTATGATAGGAATCAATATCTGTACCAATATTCTGAGGATGCTATAAATACCATATACTTACTGACTTGAACAGCAGAAATGTGTTATGTGTTTTCTTATACCTAAGGCATCCAGGAGTTAGAAATAAAGGTAGCATCAGAACAATTGACTGCCCCATGCCTCCCCTGGCTCCCAGAAGCTCCACACAGTCATTTCCGGTGGCTGGTATTCTCCTTACTGCTTCACATATCTTCCCTCTATGCATCTACTTTTGTGTCTACATTTTCATAAGGATGTCATTTATATTAAATTAAAACTAGCCTGGGTCTTAGTATACAACAGTCAGAAGGCTCTGGGTTTAATCCTTAGGACCACAAAACTCTCTGGAGGAGGAGGGCTACCCAAATGACTTGGTGATTTCAACTGTTACAGACTGCACTGTATGTGAAGTCCTAACTACATTTATCTATCAATTCATTTATTTAGAGTACTAGGGCTAGAATCCAGGATCTCACACAGACTACGGACACACTCCACCACGGAGTTATAACCCTGATGATGTAACTGTACTTTAAGAGAGGGGCATTTGAAAGGTGTTTAAATTAAAATAATGTTATAAAGTTAAGCCATGTGGCACTAGAAGAGGAAGAGACATGTGAAGACAGAAGGAGAAGGGTCATACGAGGCAGAGAGAACTCAGTCTGCTGACAGCTCCATCTCAGACTCAGGACCTCCAGAGCACTGAGAAACACACTTCCGTTGTTCAATCCTTCACTATACTTCGTTATGAATCCTGGCAAACCAACTTGCCTGCCAAGACCTTCCTCCCTAATGAGATACAATTCAGAGGTTCTGTAGCTGGAATGTCAACCCATTTTTAGAGAACACACCTTAATGCCATAAGGCCAGGCATGAACTAGTAGAGGTGGAAGACAGACGAGATCCTGGTGGTACTGAACTCCATCTCTATTCATTCATCCTTTTGTGTGGTCTCTCCTGGGATTCTCTGTGCTTCAGTAAGATCCTTTCATTAAGCCTCTCCTTTAGTACTTAATTTGAGAACTAAGACTCCTACACAATAGGAAACAGGAGGACAATAAACCACCATGAGTTTATGTGCTAAAAGAAAGAAAGCAAACACTTGCCTGTCCAGTCTATTTCCCATCCCAAGATCAGCCCAGCTCCTGAGACCTTGAAAAGCCAACCTGCCAACTTTGACTTCACCTTGATTGTTGAGAAATCCAAAAGAAAATTTATTCATTTTGTTTGGTAAAACTGCATCCTTAAAAGGACAACCATCTCGCCCGGCGTTGGTGGTGCATGCCTTTAATCACAGCACTCGGGAGGCAGAGGCAGGCGGATCTCTGTGAGTTCGAGGCCAGCCTGGTCTCCAGAGCAAGTGCCAGGATAGGCTCCAAAGCTACACAGAGAAACCCTGTCTCGAAAAAACAAAAAAAAAAAAAAAAAGAAAAGAAAGAAAGAAATAAAGGAAAGAAAGAAAGAAAGAAAGAAAGAAAGAAAGAAAGAAAGAAAGAAAGGCCAACCATCTCATACCATTAGTGGCATTTTTGTGGAGGTGGGTGGGGTTTCGAGACAGGGTTTCTCTGTGGCTTTGGAGACTAGCTCTTGGAACTAGCTCTTGTAGATCAGGCTGGTCTCGAACTCACAGAGATCCGCCTGCCTCTTCCTCTCGAGTGCTGGGATTTAAAGGTGTGCACCACCACCGCCCGGCCATTAGTGGCATTTTTAAAAGCCTCCATTTAAGAAACTTCTTATCTGAGAAGATGGGTTTTAAAAGACTGATCTCATACCAGACTGAAGGCCAGAAATTACCAAAGTACATCTGCAGTCATACAACATAAAATAATAATGACTAAAATCTGAAGGCAGAGCTGGGGAGATGAATCAGTGGGTCAAGTCCTAGCTGTGCAAGCATGGGGACCTCAGTTCTAATACCCAGAACACATACAAAGCCAGGGGCAGTATCACTCCTCTGTAATCCCAGCATTCCTATGACAAGATGGGAGGCAGAAACAGGAGAACCTCTGGAAGCTTGAGAGTCAGCTATCCCGGTGTACAGAGCACAGTGACAAACAGCAGAGAGACACTGGAAGTGAAGGGTGCCCTCTGACCTCCACATGCTCACCATAGCACATGTATGTGCCCATGATCACATAAATGCATGTGTGTATGTGCGCGCACGTGCACACACACACACACACACACACACACAGAGAGAGAGAGAGAGAGAGAGAGAGAGAGAGAGAGAGAGAGAGAGAATGAAATGATGCTCACCCAGCCTACAGGAGGCCCAGGGTTGGGCCGTGAATTTAAAATAAAAGAAACAACAGCAAAGGTAACTATACGCAGTGAGACATATGAACACTATATTAAACTTCATGCGATTTTTGTTCTTGATGCTGGGGATTGATCCAGCAGCTTCAAATATACTAATCCCATGGCTAACCCATGAGTTCCCCCCATAATATAGCCCTTTAATGTGAGCAACCTCAAGAAATCTTTCCTTGGGACTGGCAAAATGGTTCAGCAATTAAAAGCACTTGCCACATAAATGTGTGACATGAGGTCCATCCCCAGAACCCACCTCAGGGTGGAAGGTGACAAGTGACTCTACAAAGCTATCCTTTGATCTCCACATTTGCACATGGCACCCTCATGCCCCCTCCCACAATAACAACAACAATAACAATAATAAAGCTTTTTTAAAAAGAAGTCCTTTTTCTTTCTGTGGGTACATATTTTTGCAGTGCTGGATATCCAAACTTAAGACAACATTCATACTCCCATTGAACTGCACCCCTAGGTCCTAATTTATTTTTCAAGGGAAGTGGAATATGATAAACAGAAAGGGCCCTGAAAGATGGAGTGAATGAAAGAAGGGGAGAGAATAAAAGAGACACAGTGACCAACCACAAAGAGCCCCAGAGCAAAGGAAAAATAAATTGAGCTATTTTAAAACAGTAGCTTTAGCTAATCATTTTTTTTCTCAAAAGACTGATTGATGAGATTGACTGGCATGGTAATGTTATGAGCTGATAAAGTACCTACCACCCAAGAATAGTGACAGCTAGCAAAAGCCCCGGTGCTCCTCAAAAGCTTTCACATATGCAGTTCATCTGCAACTGTCTGAGGAGATACATGTTTATCTTTAGATTGGTTTCCCTGGCAACAGATTTCTGGATGAGGATTTGCATGCATGGATATTGAGAGGTGCTTTGAGGAAGTAAAGAATGCAGGATGAGTCAGGGGGTCAATGTCGTCCCAGAGGTGGTTCCATTAGAGGGCATGTCAATTCTTCAGGAAGCTCTATTGACAGGACAACTAGATAAATGAGTTCCCTGTCGCAAAAGACAAGTCTGAGTAAGGCCCTGAGGAGGTGAGAGTCTAGGCCACAAGGAGTTGTAGAGGCAGAGTGCTGCCATGTTACTAGTGTGATTATTTATAGAATAGGATGAAAAGACTCATGTGTAAAGAGACTCAAGCATCCAGAGCAATTGAGATCTAACTTCCCCCAAATTCTGGTCTTCAAAGTCAAGATGTAATCTTACATGTGCAGAAAACTGGAGGAAGAAGAAAACTGGGATCCCCTGAAGCCTTCACCACAGAGGTCCAGATTAAAGACACTGATGTTTCCAAAGAAAGGACACACTGCAAAAGAAAGTGATAGGGGATCTTGGGAAAATAGAACTCAAAGGGTAAACATGATATTAGAGAACTTACTCCCTTCAAAGAGAAGATGCTCGTGGCTTTATATATCTCCCCACTGGCAAGTAAAATAATAATAGTAATTCTCCTAAAATGGCCACATCAAGATTAACCTAAAGCAACTGCTTCTCACCAGGTGTGATGACACACACCTATAATCCCATCATGTGGAAGGTTGAGGCTAGATCACAAGTTCAAGGCCAGCCACAGCTGTACAGCAAATTCCAAACCAGCAGGAACTACAAAACCAAGCTCTGCTACAACAAAAGCAAAGAAAAAGTGATAATAAAATGACTTACTCTAGAGGGGCATGATGGTCCATGCCTATAAGCCCAGCACTTGGGATGCTGAGGCAAGAAGACTGATGGGATACATAGGAAGTTCTAGGCAAGTCCAGGCTATAGAGAGAGATCCTTTCCAAAGGGGTAGTGGTGGGTGTAATGATTCCCCCCCCCCTTTTTTTTTAATTTGGTTTTTCAAGACAGGGTTTCTCTATGTAGCTTTGGAGCCTATCCTGGCACTCGCTCTGGAGACCAGGCTGGCCTCGAACTCACAGGAGATCCTCCTGCCTTTGCCTCCCGAGTGCTGGGATTAAAGGCGTGCACCAACGGCCCAGCAGGTGTAATGATTCTTTTGGGTCGGTTCAATGAGCAGGGTGACTTAAATCAGAGAAGCATATTTTTGTTGTTGTTGTTGTTGTTGTTTTGTTTGAGACAGTGTCTCACTGTCTTAGCCTAGACTGGTCTTAAATTCATGATGTTCATGTTCAGCCTTTCAAGATACAGATATATAATTGAGATTACAGATATGTACCATCAGACCAAGGTTTTTCTTTTTCTAACTTTTCCTCCTTTGGGGTTCTTGTAGGAAATAGTAGAGATGTAATGAGGGTCAAATCCAGGGCCTCTTATAGGCCTTTACCACTGAGCTACATCAGTAGTCCCCAAAAGAGCAGCTCTGATTGGTGTTATTTCCATGCAGAATGGAATGATTCCTTGGTTCCCTAATTCTGTCCAGAAGTCATAACCCCTTCCTTAGGCACAGGTAATACCAAACATGCAAAGTGTGTGAGTTAATGGGTGGGTTACAGGGATGTAGCGGATTTGTCTGTCACAAGCACCCCACTGTTATCCTTCCTTACACCCATGTTCTTTACGATAATTGCTCCCATTGAGCTGCACATAGAATCCAGGATGTCAAGTCAACCTGTATTTTCTACATGAAATAACAGTCTAGTGATGATGTCAGAATCTCTTGAGAAGACAGAGTAAGCAATTGCCAAAGGATGGGGAGCACATTCCATACCCCAATATATTAATCAATCCATCAGCTGCTGCTTCCCTAACCTCAGAGCTATAATAAAGAGGATGACTAAATGACAACTTTTCTTGGCATAAATCTCACAAGATTAACTCATCTAACATAACAGATATTGCCAAACATCCAAAATGTGCCCCCTGATCTTGGAATGAATGACAAACGTGGTAGCTAATGATTCATCAACAAGGGGATTCCAGAGGAAAGGGCTGCTCTATACCTCATCCAGAAGTCTGAAAGTGGATGGAGTTGCCAAGAGATAGAAACCAAACAAGAAAAAAGCAGTGGTGCTAGTTCCTGGGTCAAGCACTTCTGAGATTCAGAGAGTGGTGTGAGTGAATGAATAGCTCTTGGTCCATCCTGACAGCACACTTTTTCCACTGGTTTTTGCTAAGTATCATCTGTGTACCTGTCAAAGAATAGTATAAAGGAAAGGCAGGTGTAGTTTCACCTTCAAAGGGTAGACTGTGGGTTGTCTGTTGTCTATCAGAATTTGTTCCACCTTTCCATCTTCAGATAGAATCCTGCTCTCCTGCAGACTCTTGCCTCACCTCTAACAAGCACCATTTCCTAAGACAGAAAGCTATCAGCTGGTCCTGATGGTCTGAAGATCACCTCCACTGCCAGAAGAGAAACGCAATGGTCACAGGGCCCAGTATGAACCAATGAAATATCAAGAAAGGCTTTTAGGGATTCTGGACATTAGCTCTGCTTGCTCTAGATATAAACAAGGAAGTGACCCCAATCAAGGTTAGCAAACATCCCATCAGTAAGCAGCCTCGATTTGGTACTTCATGAGTCTGCTTTACACCCCTAGGATAAATACACTGTCAAAAGCATCAACAACTCAAAAAGAAAGAAATTTTATTTTGGCCATTTGTTTCAGAGGTTTTCATGCATGGTTAATTGGCTCCATGGTCTTTGGGCCTTTGGGCCTATGGCAAGGCAGTACATCATAGTGAAGAAGATGCTTGTTTTGTGTTGTCTAGGACACAAAGAGAGAAGAAGAGTGGAACCCTAACATCCCCTTAGAGATTTATCATACATGTTCTAACTTTATTCTAATAGACTCCTGCTTCCAAAAGCCCCACTGTCTTGGCAATAGTGCTACTGACTGGCAACCATGTTGGACTTAACACACAGCTTTTGGGAAACATTTAAGATCCAAACTATCACTTCAATGAAGTGTTAACAAATTGGAGAAAGCTAGGGTTTCATCAAACCCTTGACTAACTATCTGAAACATCATGCAATTTTCATAGCAATGTACTAGCAAGCCCACATCTTAGTTAAGCCACTATGTACCTTAGTCTGTGACTTGTAGATTTAAAAAACAAAAATCCTGGGGCTAGAGAGATTGCTCACTGTTTAAGTGCATGCATTGCTGTTGCAGAAGACCCGAATTCAATTCTCAGTCTCCATGTCAGAAGGTTAATATGCCTATAATTCCAGCTCCATGTGATCTAATGTTGTCTTCCTACCTTCATTGACACCTAACCTCGTTGCACATATATACACAGACACACATATACACTTAAAAATAAGTTTAAAAAATAATCTCAATTAGGAAAAAGGCTAACAATCTAGGCTTAGGTCTCCTAGAGAGATTGTTTTTCCTACTTTCATAAAGTTGTTCCTACTATGGATAAACTATTGAAACTGGCTGAATTTCTCAAAGATGCAGCTATTTTTAATAATTGTATCTAGAACACCCAAGGAACTCTAAATACTAAATCATCGTGCAATGCAGATAGGGCAAAGCATAAACAAGTCCTCTGGCAATGGAGCTGCTATTCAACAAAACATATTACTATTTTTTCACAATGATGGCTAGCATTTACTGGGTACTGAATATATGTGCCAGTCATTCTTTATGTAGCTACTTAGAGTACCTTGCATATATTAAGTCATTTAACTACCTCAGTCTGGCACTGTTATTACCCAGTTTACATTTGAAAAGCTGAGGAGAAAATTCTGTTATTCAGACAAATGTATTAAAGGAAACCACTTAAAATGAAAATTCTCAATAGCTAAATAGCTGATGACTCATACATATAAAATCTTAACCAGATATGATAGTAAATACCCATACTCCCAACACTCACTGAGGTAGGGTACTCATGAGTTCCAGGCTAGCCTGGGATACCTAACATCAATGAATCAGAATAGTAATAAAACAATACTAGAAGTACTACAGAACCCTCAGTTTGAAAACGATGGCAAAAATATGAATTATTTGAGTGGAAAAATTTGGAGATCATTAGTCCAAAGAGTACAGCATAGTAGAAAGTATGTCTTGACTCCATTTAGCTGTTTCATCATACAAAAACAGAAAAACATAGTTGTCAATTTAGGAGAAAGGTTTGGAAGTTGATGAAACCTTATGTAACACAGGAAGAGTAAAGAATGGCAACATGATCAGTTAAATTGGAAACATCGGTGGGAAATCATGACCTCTACAAGTCTTTTTTCATCTCTGAGTAACACAGCAGCAACATCAATAGCACATACTCCAGCATTGCAGTGCATTCTCAGAGCCTAGCACAAGATCTTTCATGTGGTTTTCTTCTGAAGAAAGGCACAGTCCATCAGAGAGTACCTAAGTCCACGACTGAGAACCAAAGGGAAAAAATAGGACATTTCCCCACCATCCTTTTGTTACCAAAAGATAAAAATGTTTTCAAGGATGTCACCATTGGTGTGTGAAGGATAAGGGGCTATCCAAAGCCTCCTCTGACTATACAGTGATAATGTTTGAGATAAAAATTGTAGACTTATGCATTGATGACATGAAAGTTGGAGCGAGACAGTCTAGGCAACCAAGTGGCTGATGAAAAGGGTGTGGGGAAAAAAGAAAAGAAAATTATGCTCAAAGTATTTTATATACCTGCATGAAAATGCCCTTATGTAATTCCATTTAATAAAAATAAATAACTCTTATTGTAGAAATAAGGCACAGATAACAAAAAATAAAACAAATTAAATTTATTTCCAGGTCAACAAAATCAAACAGTGCTACCCAGCCTATTAAGTCCTTCCCAGGAACCTTGCTCTTTCCAGCCACACTGCAGGATACAGTCTAACTGTGAGAGCTGCCTTTTGTTTTTTGTTTTCCTAAACTTTTGGCACCCAACTGTTCTATGGTGTCATGGCTTTTTTTTTTAATTTTCATTTGTTTGTTTTTTTGTTTTTAAGATGAAGAAGAGGCTTTTAATGTGATGTTACAATTTGAGCATCAAAATCATTATTGTTGCCATCATCATACCTTCCAGGAGCAAGGTAAGTCTTGTGAAAGAGTAGGGATACGAAATGACTCAAAACAGAAAGGTTAATATGATGTCTGCCCCAAAGGTCATTGTAGTAGAAAATGCTGAACATAGTCCCTGTTAATTTTAACAGTAAGAGGGGATTGGTGTTTCTTCTACTAATTTTGTGTGTATGAGGCATAGTCATCTGTCTTTCTCTTGCTGCTTAAGGAGAATGAACATGGAAACTGTGAAACAAAACCAGGCAGAGCTATTCAGTCTGAGCAAACACTTACATGAACCAAAGAGGAAAAAGTACTGCAGTTGGTTATTTTGGTTTCCAGACTAACAAACTTATCAGCTGCAAAGCTGACAACCGAAGACTCAGTCCCTCAACTAGAAAGATTAAGTCTCTGGGATAATACAAAACACCTCAGTCTGTAATGCTAGAGAACAAATCAATATTTGATTCTGACAAAGCAATCAGTTATATAACAATTGCCAAGAGATAATTTTTTTTTAATTCAAGAGTAGACAGTAGTTTGCAAATGTAAGCCCTAGGCACAAGATATGGCCTGAAATAGTCTTCGTGACATGACAGATGTCAATGAACTATAGAAAAGCCATGATGGAAAAGGTAATTTGGATTAAAATCCCTTCAGGAGAAACAAGCCTGCCCCAGGATTAATCCATCCATGTGCCATGTCCCAGTCTCAGGGTCCTGATAAGATAATCTTTTCTTTGAGTCTGCTATGAATTTTGTGACTCCAGAAAGCAAAAGAAAAACTACTAAGACTGAAGCCCCAAGGGTTTGTGCAAAGGAGCATAGAAAAACAGGTACAGAAATTAAAAAAAAAAAAATAAGAAAACCCAACCCCAACTGTGGTGTTGACACCACACAGTAGACTGGGGCACAGACCCAGCACCAGGGTCTGCCATTGTTTTGTGTTCACAAATTGGGTTTTAGAGTGTTTAAAAGGATTAGCCATGCTAAATATAAAATTGTGGCTACTTTACATTTTTTTAAGTTTACTTATAATTTTTTTGTTGTTTTCTTTCAAGACAGGGTTTCTCTGTGGTTTTGGAGGCTGTCCTGGAACTAGCTCTTGTAGATCAAGCTGGTCTCAAACTCACAGAGTTCGGCCTGCCTCTGCCTCCCGAGTGCTGGGACTAAAGGTGTGCACCACCGTCCAGCAAGTTTACTTATAAAATTTTAATCAGTCTTTAAATGCTCCAAAAAAAAAAAAAAAAAAAACAAACCTGGGGACATAAAAGGCCAAGACAGAGGCTAGAAAGAAAGTGGTCTTATCCTATCTTACTTTTGTACAGAACAAGTCAGCCGAGGCTTGTGTGTTTATTTTGGTTTGTGTGTTTGTTTGTCTATTTAGATAAGGTCTCATGTGTCCCAGGCTGGCCTATAATTACCATTTAGCAAAGGATGACGTCAGACTTCTGATCCTCTTGCCTCCACCTTCCTCCCTAGTTCTGGGATTCGAGGTACCACATCCATTTGTCTGGTGCAGGACTTCATGCTCACTGGGCAAGCTCTCTAGTAACTGGGCTAAATCCCCAGCCCTTTATATGCTATCTTGAAACATTTATTACCTTAAGTCAGAGCCAGGGCTGTCATACAGGTGCCAGTTTGCAGTCATGTTAGGTTGCCCTGGGCAAGGGAACCTTTTCAAGCTCCCTCCTGTGGTCACTGAGGGAGGTCACTGAGACCTTAGGGACTAGTGGCCACATAGCACTTCTTGTCACATGAACTTATCAGAAATGCTACATATGGCCCGGCTGAGCCAGGGAAAATTACTGTTCTCTATAACCACATCTCAGAGGTAAGCTCACATTTTGCACCTCTTCCTTTTGTTAGAAGAAAGCTTCTGGGCCAGGGGAGGTGATTACAAAAGGACACAAATCCAGGAAGTGGGCCTCACTGCGGGCGTTTTGGGCTTTTTTTATTTTGATATGGTTCTTCTTTTTTTTTTTTTTTTTTTTTCATGGCTTCACTATGAACCCCAGGCTGTACTTGAACTGAAGAACCTTCTGCCTCAGCTTCTCAAGTTTGGGAATTAAGTGTGTGTCACCATGCCTGGCTCACAGTCACTTTAAAAGCTACCTATAAGCTTTCATAAGGTATCCCCACATAAGATAACAAACAACATGCTAAAGGCCAAGCAGAGAAGCCAGATGTGTCTTGCCAAACAAGAAATGGCCAACTCTTCACTGAGTATTTGTGGATTAGGCACTATGGGAAAACCTGGAGCCATGGTGACTGAGGCATGGTGCCTTCCAGAAAGGAACTCTAGCTGAATGACTTACGTACTTTCTTCCTTTCCTTTTCTGACACCTGCCACTCAGTTTTTCAAATATCTATTTAAATCTCTGGTTTCCTGTGGGAGTTCAATTACCCCTGAAGGAAAACATCTCTCTTTCATCTTTGTGCATGCTTGTGTCTTTCACATTACCTGACATATAGAAACCCTCAAGAAATACACTTTGAATTTATAAAAGCAGATGTGGGTGATTGTCAGCCATATATATTTTTGCATAAATTAATGGTCCCAATCTTCTGAGAAATAGCCACCGGTGGGGGAGAAGTTCTTAGGAGCTGGCTAACCGTGATGCTGGAGAAACCATGCAGAGTGGAAGCACTGGGAGGCAGGTAAACTTTGACCTAGTTTTATCAGGACCAGTTGCCCCTTTCTCCTTCCCTTCCCCAGCTCAGTGAGGAGGATCTGCTGAGGGATCTCCAGGTAATCTTTTCTCAGGGTTTTTCTTGTTCTCTGATACAGGCAGGGATTCTGTGCCACAATTTTGACACTGACATAACTCCATTTCTCTCTCACATAATTTCGAGACTATGACCTCTCATTAATCACTATGTTTAATTAGAAAATGAGGAGATGCAGCTAATGAGGACAAGTAATAAAAACAACTTTGAACATTTCTTTCAGATTTGCTTTTTTGCATAAACTTCACTCCAATTAAGCTCCAGTGAGCCACAGTAATTTTTTTTAGAACTGTGGCCAGAGCTCATCTACAGGAATATATTGCTGAAATGATTCGTATTTGTGGACAACTTAGGATAAGAAAACATCATCTTCTGTAAGACTCACACTTAATTGATGTTTGGAGCCACTTTATGATAGGAAGGTAAATTTGGTCACAAACTTAATGCTGGATGAAGTTTCCAAAAATTTTTTTTTAATGTGTAACTCAATGGAGATCTTTTCTGGAAGCAAAATGAATTATTTTTTTCTTAAAGTCCAGAGGCTGGGGTTGTATGTAGTTCAGTTGATAAAGTGTCTGGCCAATAGGTGCAAGGTCCTAGGATAGATTCCCCAGTATTGTGTAAAATTGGATGTGGTGGCACACACGCATATCCACAGGTAGAAACAAGATGATCAGAAGTTCAAGGTCATCCTTGGTTGCATAGTGAGTTTGAGGCTAAACTGGCATAAATGAGGCCTTGTTTTAAAACAAAATTTCTCTAGAAACAAAGGTTTAAGAACTACTGGTATGGCCCTTCTTCACTCTGCAGACTTCTCTAGCTAGGCAAAGAGGGGATATACCTCCATTCCAGTCGACAAGCATCATTCCAACATGGGAGAACTGAGAAAGGAGACACCTGGACGCTAAAGATCCTGTGTGTGAAGTCTAGGTGTATGTGATGAACAGCCCAAAGGGAAGAGCCATTACACTCACAGCAAGAGGACAGGGGTGAACTAAGGTGGGAAGGCAGAGAATCCTCAAAGTCACCCCCTGGGAGACATACATCCTCCAGCAAGGCTGCCAGCTGAGGACCAGGCATTCAAATGCCAGAGCCTATAGGGAACATTTTCATTCAAACCACCCAGGAGATGGGGGTGAGGATGGGGATAAAGGACAGTCGTAAATACAATTTGTTATGAAGATGGTTGAAGGAACTTGGAAGTGAAAAAAACTTAGAATAAGGCCTTGTGTCCACTAAGGCTAATGTGCATTTGTTAAATGAAATAAATGAGTGTGTATATACCCATCAAGCCAGGCCCAGGTAACCTGGCCAGACAGAGAAAGTGAAAGACACCAAAGTGTATGACAATAGATAGCAATAGTGCTATCCCTAGATTGTAAAGTTAAGTCCATTGATTTAGAGGCCCAATGCTGTAATTAGCGATAAACATTAATTCTTTTTTCACACATATTCCCTAAGGGACACTGGAATATAATGGAAACCCAATGCAAAAACAACTCAGTGTTACTTCTGGATTTTTCAGTTTGGTTTGGTTTGGCTTTTTGTTTGTTTGTTTGTTTGGTTCTGTTTTGTTTTTCGTTGTGGTGGTTTGTTTTTGCTTTTGTTTGAGACAGGATCTCACTGTATAACCCGGGCTGATTTTAAACTCAGCATTCTCCTGCCTCCATCTCCCCACTGCTGGGCTTACAGTCACTGGCTGGCATACTCTGTGAAACTTTTTTTTTTTTTTTTTTTGGTTTTTCGAGGCAGGGTTTCTCTGTGTAGCTTTGGAGCCTATTCTAGCACTTGCTCTGGAGGCCAGGCTGGCCTGGAACTCACAGAGATCCGCCTGCCTCTGCCTCTCTAGTGCTGGGATTAAAGGCGTGTGCCACCAATGCCCAGCAAAACATATTTTTAAAGTCACTTGTTCGTTTAAAAAATATCCTGCACTTTCAGAGGACATGGCATCATTGTAATCACAGCATAGTCGAGATGATGTTTGGGAATCTTCACACTTGTTTCCAACTCTAGGAATTCGTAGAGTCCTGAAGTACCAGTCTACCTTGTCCTAAACTGTCCTCAGTCCTGACCAACCTGCAGGGCGCAAAGTTCACAAACAAGGAAGTGGATATTCTTGTGCAGGTATCTGGAACGAGATTTCTAAATACAAGGGCAGTAAACAAACCTCATGGTTCTACCTTCAGAACACATCCATAGCTGGACCACTTGGTACCACACAGGCGCTAGCTACCATGCACCACCTCCAGGATCGTGGCAATCATCTCCTGCCAGCCTCCCACTTCTCCCCTTAGCCTGCTCTGTCCCTTCCCAACACAGCAGTCAAGCGGCTGAAACACCGCGTCATGGGCTCAATCATTTATGCCGGTCTCCACCCAACCAGGAAAAGAACCCATTCTAGACATCTCAATCAGGGAACGCACTGCGGGATTTGGTTACAAAGATTCCTAATTGCTAGAAAAGAAACCTGTAGCAAAATGAGCCAGGAGCCTGGCTTGAAGAAGGGCGGGAGTAGGGGATGGTGTTGGGGGTGGGGTAGGAGGAGGGTGTCTTTCTTCCTCCCATGCGCAGCCTCCTACCAGTACTTCTTATTGGCAGAACTTGCTAGGATGCCATCAGGCTAAGAAGTCTGGGAAGTGTAGTTTTCAGGGTTCTGGCCCCCGAGTCAGGGGGAAATTATAGAAGAGGAGCAAGGGACAGCTTCAGCAGCATGTCGCAGTAATCCAAGTTCTTACTTACCACGGCTTCTGAGAAAGGCTCCTGCCACCCAACACACAGCACGCATACCTCACACTCCAGTGCACATATGCACACCATACATCATGCACATATCTTCTCATCTGCCTCCCTACCGCCATACCGCATCTGTCCCAGAGTGGACTGCCTGCAACCACACTGGCTTCTTGGCCCCTCTCCTTAGTGATTGTTTCCTCTACGAGGTCTACTCTTCTCCCCAGACATCTGCAGGGCTCGGTTCTGCTAGGTCCTTACTAAAGACAGTTTTCAAGGTCACTCAACTACAACCAATTCCAGCTCTTGGTCCTTTGTGGTGCTTTATTTTAGCATAAATTTATCCCTTTCCAACATGCTATACATTCTGTATATAGCTGTATTGTATCAATGTATCATTCTCTGTAGCACATTTTGTATAGCTATCACATATGAGTATTAGGTAAATATGTGTATCTAGATATCTATACTCTCTTACCAAAATATAAGCTCCAGAGGAACCAGACTTTTGTCTTTTTGCCTACTTCTATATCCTTGATGGCTGCATATTTGCTTTTTTTTTTTTTTTTAAGAAAATTTGGTTTTGGTTCAGGGTTTCAGAAGTTTATAGTGATCCAGAAGTAAGGTTTCATATAATTAATACCTTATTAAGATGTCAGAAGTTATGTTTCCATCACAATAAAACTACCTACCTACTGAATGAACACAATTATGGTAGCCATTAATAGAAATACCTCTTGTGTGCTTATTTAAAAAGCTAGCCACCCTTAAGAGCATTCGGGGCAGGTGAAGGAATAACAACTGTGTGTGTGTGTGTGTGTGTGTGTGTGTAAGAAAGACAAGCCAATACTCTTCAACCTTCTCCTCTGGCCAGATTCCCTAAACTTACCACGGAAGACAATTCAGAGGTAAAATGTGTGCTTAGCATGTATTAAACCTTGGATTCAATCCCAACACCAAAAGAAAGAACAAACACACTAAGACTTTTACTCCAAATATATTAATTCCATCCTATATTAGTTCATCCTAGTAAAGTCACACTACACTTTAACTACCTCTTGCATATCTGTCTTCACTTAAACTGTAAGATCCACAAGATGCCAAAAGGCCTGGTTACACAAAAGGCTTTGGGTTACACAATGCCTCAAGCACCTAGGATACTGACGAGTGTGTGTGTGTGTGTGTGTGTGTGTGTGTGTCTGTGTGTGTGTGTGTGTGTGTGTAGGGGGTGGGAAGGTGGATCACACCCTGCTTGTTGGAAGAATGTGGTGATATTTTGTTTATGATATAATAAATAAAACTTGCCTGAATATCAGATTGCAAAGCTACTAGCCACACTAGCTAGCCACAGAGGCCAGACAGTGATGGCATACAACATTAATACCAGCACTTGGGAGACAGAGACAGATGGATCTCTGTTAGTTCAAGGCTTCCCTGAGCTACATGAAATTGATGCAGTCTAAAAGAGAAACAGCTCACACAAAGGTAATCTCAGCACTTGGATTCCCACGCCTTTAATTCCAGCACTAGAGAGGAATATAAGGCAGAAGGAGTCTGAGGACCAGTGCAGTCAAAAGAAGTCTGAGGTTTGGTGGATTGCCCCATCAGTCTGAGCACTGGTAGAGATGAGAACTCTCTAGTGGCTGGCTGCTTTGCTTCTCTGATCTTCAGCTTTAACCCCAATATCTGCCTCTGGGTTCTTATGATTTGTGCTACAGCAGAACGCTCCCATCAAAGAGTAAAGTACTTAAGGTCTCTTGACATCACTCCTTCTTCTGCTATACTGGGAAGGCAGAAAGGTGAACATCTGTAAGAAGCACTCATGGAGGTAGGAAGCAGTCACACAGTGACACAAAGGAGTCAGGTGAGCAGCAAGAAAGCAGACAAAAGCATCGTGGCTTCAAAGGGTGCTTGCATCTTTTTATTAGAAGTATTCATATTGCCCACACACAACCCACTGTTGATTTAATGGAGTATAAGAGAGTAACAAACCTTGAAGAATTACTAAGCCATGAAGTCAGAACTAATATCATGATAAGCATCGAGTCTCCATAGATAACGGATTTCGGTGTCATTCTTACTGAGTGTGGAGAGTGGGTGTTCAAGCTACAAAAGTTCATTAACAAATGTGGTTTTAAGACTTAATTACCATATTTAAGAGGGAAGAGTCACCCTTTGCATGCACACTCGTGGGTGGTGGAAACACAATGTCTAACTATCAGCCCTCTTGGTTTTTCTTTTAGTTTCCTTAGATCAGCACGGAGACCTGCTGTCCTTTCTAAAGAGAGACTGGATAGATCGTACTCCTAAAATAGACCTGTATATTTGGTAATTTACTGAGGAGCTGGCAGAATGCTTACCGCAAACACGTGCTTAAGCACCAAATGTATCACAAATAGGATTGGCGTGGCTTATAACCTCACGAGTTAGAGGCACACAGAAATATCATATATCATCCTTACCCGAGTGGGAGTGCTCCCTGCCAACCTTCCTAGTGCCAGAGCACTCCACCACATAGAAGCGGCTACAGTAGGAGGGCCTCCTCAGCTCACCAGTCTCTGGAATGAGCATACTGTTTTGCTTGCAGAGGTCTGCCAGGACCACCCATGTTGGCTGTACCTTCCCTCTCTGCTTCATTAGAAATTCAATTTGACCAATGACAATTCCAGGCACATTATAAGCAACAGGAATTTGGTTCATTGGAAACCCACTTCTTTATTCCTTTCTCACCACATAATTTTGCAAAATAACTCCCAGCCCGGAAAATGACTTCAGCCTACTGCCTGAAGTGTACATTTATTTATTTGTTCACCGGTGCAGGGGGAAAACTGTGCTAAATCAAGGGAGATGCATGCACATGGTCCTGGAGGGATAATTTTAGAGCTAGTTTCAAAGCAGATTCTAATTCAAAAATGCCCCGTTACTTAGACCCATGTAAAGATGTCACCAGCTTCACAAAATGTCATCAAATAATTTGAGATTTGCTAGAGGTAGGAGTGATTGCAGCTGCAGTAGCTCCCTTTCTGAGAGAAGCAGGAGGAAGAGGGTTGCTTTATTAGGAGTAGCTTGTGAGAGTGCAATAAAAGCAGATGTGAAAACCAGGTCTATGAACTGCAAATTCGACAAGGCTGCAGGCCATTCTCATTGCAGGCCGGGCACCTGAGGGCTCGATAGGACTCCTTGAATCTGTTAGCCAGCATTGAGAACTTGCTGCCATGGCACAGAGAACAGGTGGCGATGCCGGACCCCTGGCAGTGGAGACAGTTGTCCTCAGGGACCAACCCATCCTGCAAGAGACAAGTCAGGCTTCAGTTAGACCACTGGTTTAAGCCCACTGCTTTCACAGAGATCAAAACAGTGCTAGGTCTTGGCAAAGACTGAAACTGAATTGGAGAAAATGTTTCCTATAAATTCGAATGAGGGAAATGGCCGGGACATAGAACAGCAATTTCATCAGAGGATTTCTCAGATGAGCATCACGAGCACAACATCTTCTGCCACCCTTGATCACCCTTGTCCCCATCTGATATAAGCTCCATAAAGGCAAGACATGACATTTTCCCCAGCCAGACAGAGCAACAAGCCCATGTGACAAACCTCAGCAGGCTGTCAAAGAAACCAGGTGCTTCCTTCGATAGGGTTTTCCTGCATCTCATCCATGGCACCCTCACAAAGGTCCAGAGCATACCATCTCCCAGTGCAGGAGGAAAGTGCCACAATGAGAAGCTACCTGGAAATGTCAGACACATGGCCTGGAAGACGAGGAGGCAGATTTCGATTGCTGGGGACTGAACACCAACTCCATGCTCCACTGACTGTTCACGAAACCTCATTGTGGCTGTCCAATATCAGGTGCTCAAGAAGGGATGTTTTCTACCTCTGGAAGGCTGGGCAAGTAAATGAATTAGCTTAGTTCTTCTAGTATTTTATTCTCTTTGAGAACTGTGTAAGGCCCAGTGATTAGAAGCCCTAGTCTATGATGGACAGGGAAAGGCTCACGAAGTCCCACTCTTTTGTGAGAAGTTACTGGCAACTGATAACTGCTGGGAAGGAAGAGTCAGTCTTCTTCAGCGATTTGGCCCTTGAAAGGAGACTTGTGTTTGGGTAGATGAGCCTATCCCTGTGTAGTCGCAGGTAGCACTAAGTCGACTCAGGGTTTTCCTTTTAAGAGAGAAAGATTGTGAAGGGGGGGAAGTGGGGGTGGTGAAGGGTAGGGAATGGAGAGTAGATTAGATCAAACACTTGACTATGGATGGGTATAGTAACACACGCCTTTAATTCCCAACACTAAGGGGGTAAAGGCAGGCAGATCTGTATGAGTTCACGGCCAGCCTGGTCTACATAGCATGTTCGAGGCCAGCCAGAGCTACATAGTGAGACCCTGTCTCAAAATTAAAAACAAAAACAAAAAACATATTATAAGTGTATATGAAATCCTCAATAAAAAAGACAAGCTATGGTTGTGGAGTCATTAGACTAGAACAGAGGTTGATGTATGGCCAGGGCAGCACAGCTAGACCCTTGGCTCAGCCTCTCCTATTCTGTCTCTCTACCTATAAAACAGGACTGGTAACACCCACCCTCTGAGGTCTGGAATATTAAGTGAGACAGCACATGCAAATGCCGGCTCTTCTTCTCTTACATATCCTAAGCCCCATAAGTCAGCTTCCTTCTCAGCCAATAGTCTCCTGTCTCCAGAAAATGCCCCTCAGCTGTGTCTTGAGATAATATGTCTGAGACATCTCACAGAAATCAATAATTTCACACTATTTATAAACTGATTCTCCCCAGGAGCAGGCTGCAAACCAGACTGCTGTCAGGTGAACTTCCTAACAGCCCTATCCTGTTCAGCTTCTATACACCCTCTCACACCCATCTCAGGTTCTCCCACTCACGGTCCTAGCCCAGGTGCACCAACTCTGGCACAAATTCACCCAATCTTGTGAGAGGCTTTTTCCACTCAAGCCAGTCCAATTGAGTTACCCATCATCCTGACCATCTCAGGGAAAACAACTTGGAAAACCCTTTTAACAAACACTTGCCCTACTGATTAAACCTCATGATACAAGAGTAACCTCAGCTGAGCTATTTTTTTTTTTAATTTAAACCTCTCTTCTTTCACAGAGCCTCATGCTCTTGTCCCGAGGCATGTCTACATAGTCCTGCCCTCTCCCACCTGTTTCCCGATGTCACTGTTCAGTTCCTTCCAGACAGACTTGCCCACCCACTCTTCCCTTTCAGGAGCCCCATGCAGGTCTACTCCAGTCAGGAAGTCTCCTATTCCACTGAGCCTTCCTGGGTCCATGACAGGAAGCTTCCCAGCTGCTTCATCGTCACTTCTCAGACAGCCACAGTCACGTTTAGAGACAGTGCCTGGTACAATATTTGTTCACATGCCAGCTTTCAGGATATAAAATAACCATGTGTGAGGAACCCTCTTTTATTCTCTTTTTTTCCTTTTATTGAAAATAGATTCTGTCCTCATACAATATATCCCGATTACAATGTCCCCTCCCTCTACTCCTCCTAGCTCCTCCTCCCCTCCCCTCCCCTCTGGATCCACCCCCTTTCTGTCTTTCAACAGAAAAGAACAGGTTTCTCAGACACGACAAAATAAAATATAATGGGATAAAATGAAAACTGTCACATTGAGGCTGGGCAAGGCAGCCCAACAGAAGGGAAAGAGCCCAAAGTGCAGCACACAATCAGAGAGATCCTCTTCTTAAAATTCTTCTCAAAATATTTAGCACCAGGAATAAAACATAGTTGCATAGCATAGCATAGCTTAGGCTCAGGACCGTCATAGATCCTCCCAATCTACTTCCTACTCTGGTCACTCTATGATCAAGAAAAAGGTGCTTTTGTGCTCCCTGCAGACATGTAGGCTTGAACAGCTCTGAAGACGGTGACCAGGACAAAGCCAGAGTCTGCAGAGCAGAGTGGTTGTGATCACGACATTGGTAAGGGGACCTAATTTGACTGCTCTCTCTAGTGAGATACTTGACCTCTATGAGCCTCAGTTTCCCTAGCTGCAGAGTAAGACTCTTGGTAATACATGCTCCGGGGGTTTTTCATGAGAAAGAGATGAAATATTACATGGATAAACACTGAGAATGGTAGCTGGCCCCCGTGGGCCTTCAGAAATCAGTAGCTTTTACTGTTATTATCTTATCTTACTATCTCAAAGATGAGATCACTGAATGAAGCATTAAATTGCCCAGAGGTTTACCATTACAATCCCACCAAGCCCAGAGCCAGAATCCTCCTCACTGAGGCTCGACTCCATTATTCTTCCCCTTTGCTTTTAGAGTCACTAGAAGTTCAAGGAAGCCCGGCTTTCTGCCTTGCCCTACTGTTTCATCCTGCTCAGTCTTCCCAGTTAGATATAGCACAGCAAAATGTCTCTTAGCCAGAAAGGTTTCCTTGATGTTCTTTGACCCTATCTTTTAGAATAAAACTTGTCAGGGCATTTATTGCACAAGGGACTGAACAAACAAATAGTAATTCAAAACTGAGTTTAAAGGACAGACAAGGGAAGTGTAACCTTTCCTGGCAACCTTTTGCCACACAACTCTGCCCTTGTTTACAGTAATTCAGAAAAAGAAGATCTGGATTCCTCCAAACTGAATTGTCACATGGAACCTGTCATTGCTTTTTCTTTCAAGGATATGGAGTGACCTGCACCTTCCTATTTTTTACTGTCTTCTACATGTATGGGGGGGGGGAGTTCCCTCCAAGTTATAACACAGTAAGAGAAATAATGGAATCAAAGATTTATAGAGGAGAAAAGTGATGTCCATAATGTTCAGGCTGTCACCTGCTGGCATGCTAGGTTCTACATCCATCTTGTAGAAGACAAGAAAAGCAATAGTTGGGTGTTTCTTACCAGCTGATGCTTAGTTGCAAATTTCATTATGTTTTCCACATACAGACAATACTGACTGAGTATCAGTTATACACCAGGTTTTGTTTTGTTTTTCTGGTTTTAGGTTTTTTTATTTTTAGCATGGAAACTGCGATGTTGCATCTACCATGAACACAGCTTCTGCCTTTGTGGAGATCAAATCCTGGTAGTTACAGGCAAAACTTAACCACATAATCACAAAAATGGAAGTAAAATTGCAACTGTGACGAGGCATACACAGTCCTGTATTTATTCTGAGTATGTCATTCTCATGAGAGCCATCAAGACCCCTCTGAAGGGTCAAACCTCCACGGAGATCCCAGGAGCTACAGGCAAAAGGATGGAAGACCTGGGGAGCACTGCATGAAGACAGGAATCTGCCTCTGGCAAGAGAGTGGAAAGAACCTATGAGAGATGGAAGAGGGGCAGTGGAGGGAGGAGAGGGAGCAAGGGCACAAGAAATATGTTCCAGATAAAACCAGAGAGGCTAGGACTGGCCAGGCAACCTGGGGCTTTCTAAAACGCATAGAGATTGGTCTTATCCCAAGCAATGGAACACCATTGAAAGCTCTAAGGGGTAGAAGGGCTCGGAAGGGAGTGTCAGAAACAGAGATTCTCATTTCAAATGCATCCCATTGGGTGTGCAATCAGCTCAAAGGGTGGATGCAAACCAAACTTCAGGAGCCTTTTTTTGAAGTCCAAGAAGGAGGCTTATGTTCTGGTGGAGGGGATAGGTCAGGAAAGGCAGAGAGAAGGTAGTTTTAAGAGGGAACTTAGAGAGTTAGGCAGCCACATAAGGTAAAGAAATGAGAGTAGAGAGACTTGTCACTTTGGCCTAAGGTCATCACTCAGAGCTGACCATGACTTCTTTATTCTCTTTACCTCAGTCCTTCTTCCATTTTCCAGTCCAACTATTGGGCTATTAGAGTGAGTCCCACAGAAACAAACTTTACATCCAAGGAACTCTGGAGTGTGATGGTCAGTGCTGACAACAAGACATGGCTCAATTGTTCACTTTCAGTATATTGCAAAAATTCAGTATATTGTCATCCACAGGTGCCTGGGCTTGTGGGTTTACAAATGGTATCAACTCAAATAACCTTCAAACTTTACAGTATCTTCACTGATTGTGGACTGGGATATGCATCAATGATACAGGTACAAGTGAACCCATAAGAAAAGGGCAGAACTGGGGCTAGGGATGTAGGTCAATTGGTAGAGTGCCTGCCTAGCATGAAGCAAGTTTAAGGCCAGCTTGAGTCCAACACCCTGTCACAGAAAAATAAATGAAGAAAATAGGTCAGAGCTGATTTTTTTCCATCTCTAAAACCCAGTCTTCACAAGCCATAACCCACAGGAAAAACAATAGATTCCTAATCAGATGTGAAACGAAGTCATCCAAAATATTAAAAATTATAAATATTTAAATGTGCATTTATAATCATGAATATAATATATATATAATTTAATAAGTGTGAATTTGTATTAACAATATGCCATTACAAGCTAATAGATGTTAAAATCCTCTCATACTTGGACAGATATTGCAAATGTTGTTATTCAAAAGTGTTTAACCAGGTATTGGGGGAGAGAGAAATCTGCGGGCCATTGCTGCAGGGCCAGCCTTGCGGGGGAAACAGTGGTGCTGACACACCTGTGTGTGCTGATTATGGAGAAACGTGCCTTCGGTATCCGGCAGGGGGCTGGCATTTTGCTCCCTGTCTCCATCGCTTTCTCCTGTGCTCATCAGAGCCTCTTTCTCAGCAATCTCTTCCTTCTGGAGGATTTTCCTCATGAAGTCCCCTTTGTCCATCGGGGTTCGGATGATTTTCAGGTTGTTTGTGTAGATAATTATCTTCCCAAAGTCTATAATAGGTGGAGGCTAGAGAAACAGAGAGTGTCAACAGTCACCAAACTCAGGGTTTCAGAACCTGCCCCATGCCCATTCCAAGACACAGGAGAGGAGGGCTTTGCACCCATCCAAACTGTGCCTCACCCGACCCCAAAGCTTCCTCCCATGGTTCATTTATTCTTTCTAAAAGTAAGAAGAGTCACTTTCCTCCTTGCTGAGGATGGGAACCGAGGAAGGTTGAGCCACTCAGAGGGCGAGACTAGAAGTCAGGGTCTAGAGCATCTGTTCCCACTGTACCCCAGGACAGCCAGTGCAGAGCTGGGCACCTGAAAAGGGACTCTTCAGTCTCATGCAGATATTTCTCTGTTTGTCTATACATACATAAATAATATTAGCTCATATCACTTACCAAACACTATTTGTGTGTCAAGCATCATGCTAATATTTTACTGTCATCACTTCTCTACCAAACATCCCGTGAAGGATATGCTATATTTTTCACACTCTATGAGTGAGGACTAAGTCTCAAAGGGGTCAAGTCCCTCACTAAGGTTACCAAGTGACCTTGGAAATTGTGGCTAGGATTCAAACCTAATATTTTTTTTCTTAATTTTAGATTCATCTTTTTTACTTTATGTGTGTGAGTGTTTTGCTTACACAGAGCTATGTGCACCTCATACATGCTTGGTCCTTCAGAGAACAGATGAGGACATTGGATCCCCTAGAACTGAAGTTATGGATGGTTGTGAGCACCATGAAGGTGGTGGGAACTGAACTTGGTGCCTCTGCAAGAGCAGCAAGTGCTTTTAACCACTGAGCCAACTCTCCAGTCCCTAAAGCCCGTGTTATTTGTTTCCTTTCTTCCTTTCTCTTTTTCCTTCCTTTTACTTTAGACAAGGCACCTTGGCACCTGAAACTCACTATATAAATCAGGCTGGCCTCAAACTCATAGAGATCCACTTGCATCTGCTCTTAAGTGCTGAGATTAAAGGTATGTACCACTATACTTGTTTTCCAAACTCCCATATTCTTAACACCTATATGCACTACTCACAAGTATTCATTTCTCCCCAAATACGTCTCTATAAATCATATATATCAAATGTATATCAAATTACAAAAAATACACCATTAAATATACCCTGTAATAATCCATTTTGCTATTCAAATAATATGGAATATTTTATGTTAATATATTTCTAAGCAATTATTGTCAATAGCTAATGTCTGCTTTCTATGTGTTTACCATGTATTACCTAATGTTATGCTCATGGAAATAAAGGGCAATGCTATAATGCACTAAAGAAGCCAGACAGAGGACAGGGATGTAAGACTATATAGCTCAGTGGCAGACAGCTTACCTAGCACATGTGAGGCCTTGGGTTCAGAAAGTCCAGAACATAGAGGAGGAAAGAGAAGGTGAAGGGGGTGGGGGGGGAGAGGAGGAGCAGGAGAGTAACTGATCAGGTACCTCTTGACCAAGAACACACAGTTCTGCCCAGTTACACAGCTAGGAGGGAAACAGCCTTGGATTCCAGATCTGATGTCTGTTAGTTACAAGATGCAGTGCAGTCATGTCCTCTGATAGTCCATTTTGGTCATCTACATGTGTCTTGACATCCAGCTGGTAGGCACTCCCACAGATAAGCTAGTTCCTTAAACATAAAAGTACTTCCACACTGGTAGTACACAGATGTGCTGAAATTCCTGGGTTCTGTCACTTATTATCCAGTCTCCCTACCGGGAGCTTCCAACATTGTCAAGCTCAATAATACAAGGGTTAATGCTAGCTGGGCATGGTAGCACATGCCTTTAATCCCAGCACTCTGGAGGCAGGGGTGGGTTGATATCTGTGAGTTTGAGACCAGCCTGGTCTACAGAGCCAGTTCCAGGACAGCCAAGGCTACACAGAGAAACCTTCTCTCAAACCATCCCCCACCCCAAAGGGTTAATACATCAGACACCAAACTCCAGGGCCCTTCCCCCTTCCCCAATTCTGGTTACATATTTTTGCATGAGTTCTTTTTTTTTGTTTTGTTTTTGTTTTTGTTTTTGTTTTTCGAGACAGGGTTTCTCTGTGTAGCTTTGGAACCTATCCTGGCTTCTATCTGGAGACCAGGCTGGCCTCGAAATCACAGAGACCCACTTGCCTCTGCCTCCCAAGTGCTGGGATTAAAGGCATGCGCCACCAACGCCCGGCCCTGGTTACATATTTTTACTCTAGTATCTAAGGATGATATCTCCTTCTGAGGATGGAAGATAATGTAAAAGATACAGAAACGTGGGGGTTGCAAAAGCTGTTGATAATATGCAAGTGTGGGTGTCATCACTGCTGTTATTAAAAACTGTTTTTCAATAGTGTATGCACACTCATGCTGTACAGCCAAACACCCCAGCATGGAATATTTTTCCTGAATCTAGCATTGTAAAAACCCAGTCTACTTAGATGATGCCACAGTTAAACACTCTCATATTTAGGTATTCAGTTGGAATCTGGCATGAACAAGATGTCAACAGACTCCAATAAACAGCCATGGGGGTTCCATGATTATTTAAGCAGCAGACTTCCTGTCTGGGCTTCTTCTCCCTCTTCAAGAGATCCTGTAGCAGATTCCATTTCCTATTGTTTTATGCACACTGGATTCCCATTTCACACTCTGGACTATCAGTTTCTGACATCAGGAGATAAGGATGGTGGTACTTTTGGAAGGTTCTGTTTCTATTTCCTGTAATAGCCAACAGGTTCAGTTACGAGGAAGTTTCTGTACATCTAGGGTTTTCTTTCCATTTCTTCTCTTAAAGACTAAACTGTCAGCATACCCACAGAATGGGTGATCACCTGCTTCAACTCTCTGCCCTCCACCATTCAACATCTAAGATAGCAAATACTTTTACTCCAAAAATGAAGAGTTCCAATCACTCTGGATGCACATTTAATTTCAGTCCTCTTGCCAGCCAGATTCTCCTGAGTCTGAGCTAACTCCCGGTGTGCAACGATAGTTTACTAGGTCTGGTTACATCCAGCTGCCTGTGAGGAAAATCCACTCTTGTAGTATAGAGAGTCAGATGAAGTCAAGAATCTCTTAGCTTCTCACATGCAGTCTAGAATGGCAGATTATGTGGGAAAGTATCTGTGCATATTCTGGTTTCTGTAGCCACATGCCTAGAAACAGTTATCAAGACATGAATAAATGCAGAGAAGCCTTGCTAGGTACTAGAACTTCAATGGGCTTTAGAGTCAGGGAACCCCAATTCAAATTTTATTCAAATGTTGTTTGACCACTATGTTAGATGGTCAGGTTATTTTAACCTGTAAACCCTGTAAACATCTGTTTTCCCAATTTGAAAATTTCTTTCTCATTAAAATATTGTAAGTATGACATCATTTAATACATTTAAATTGGGTTTTCAGCAAATGTTACCTCCCTTTCTTTCCCTGTCCATAGTAATTTCATGAACCCTACACATTTCGGTGATTTTTGATTCCTCAACGTATTTTCATTATCTATCACCACCTTTTCTACCCATCACAAAAAATAAAAAATAGACTCAATTTTTCCGTAAGAACTAAACACATGTAGGGTGCCAGGCACTTTGCAGGAATTATCTATTTTAATCATCTTAATGGCCCTCCTAAGAAGGTACTTCTGTTGTTCTCAGGCCAAGATGATGACATTGGGGCTCAACAAAGTGAGTTTGTCCAAACTCACATGGAAGTGGGTAGTACTGGACTTTAACAAGCATCAGAGCCCATATTTTGTTTTTATTATTACAATTAGAGTAAAGTACACATAAATACAATTTCCTATTTTAACCATTTATAAATGTAGAATTCCCTAGTATTCACACTGTTGTACAACATTTATCTCCAGAACTTTATCTTCCCAAAACTGAAATGCTGAGTCCATAAACAGTAACATCTTCTTCTCTACCCCTAGCCTGACAACCACCATTTACTTTTTGTCTCCATTTATTTGTACCATAAGAACATCATATAGCTGCGATGGTACAGGTTTGGCTGATTGTGCATGGCTTATTTCAGTTAGCCTGATGTGCTCAAGTTTTGTCCATGTTGAAGCAAATCAAAATGTCGTAAGGTGTTATAATATTCCATTATGTGTATGTACCACTTCTTGTGTGGCCATTCATCAACTGATGAACATTTGTTTCTGCCTTTAATTGCTTGTGAATTTCTGTGAATAGTGGTGTACAAATATCTGTTTGAGTTCCTAACGCTTAGGTGAATCACTGCACTTAACCACAACCCATCATGCTATCATAGGCAGCATTTATGAGGGGTTAATTTATAGCTCCATCTGCTGTTGGGAAGTCAGGAAGCTCCAGCTTTTGTTTCCTTGTTTTTCGTGAATACCACTCTGAACTGTTTCTGTAGGTGGACTGCACATGTCCATCATGGTCCCTGTCACACTCAGAGCTTGATGACAGTGGGATGTGGCCATTAGTAGAACAACAGAGAAAACAAGGTATCCAACTTTCAACATGGCCTCTGATATGCCTGTGTTTTAATCTGTTTTTGTAAGTCTATGTCAAAACATTCTTACATGTGCCGAAGTTGGCATATGAGTTATGAAGCAGCTTAAATTATCTATCATGGCTTGTGTGAACTATACCTATATTAAATCTCAACTTCCAAATAAGACACAGTTACAAAGGACTTTGTAAGCACAAAATGTAGCTAAGTACCTAGGACACAAATAAATAGCAAATATCACAAACATCATCATGTCATCATACCATGTATGGTAATGGATGGTGTTTGTTAAAAAGGAACATGCCAAAAAGATTAAAGTATGGAAATCCAGGGGATCCAGGTTCCTATTCTGACTCAGCACCTTAGGCCCTATAATGATGTGTAGCCTTTAATCAACTTGGCACATAATTTTCCTCCTTCACAAAATAGAAATGACATACTTTGCCTTTTTCCTTGAGAAAGAACATGAGGGACACAGAAGACAATCCATGACAGCACTTTAGAATGCATAAAACATTACACTAACATAAGGGATTTTCATTCTCAACCCTTTATACAAAAATGATAAATGCAAATATGACAATTTTGCCAATATCACCAAATCTAAAATATTTGCCTGCAATACCTATTTTCTTAGAAAATGAACAATAAAAGTGATTAAAAAATAATTGTCTGAAAAAAACACCTCCAAGATGAGGACATAACATGGAATAGTTACCATTACTAACTTGGATGCATTACATATGTGTACTCTTTAAGAGAAACAGCATTCATTCTTCCACTGCCATGATCACAAACCCATCTCCCAAGATTCTGGAAATCATTGAGTTATTTCCCATGTTGTTTTAGCTTAAAACAGACTCCTGCAGGGGCTTCTGATTATCCACTCTACCAGAGACGCTAAGGAAACCCGAAGGAAGAGCTTCTGTCATGGAACTATTAGTTCAAACTTCTTCGCCAAGAAACACTTCCTTTGTTTGATTTACTTTTCACCATTTCTTCCCAGGATTCCAGCTACCCAGCGTTCACATTAATGAGCGCTGGGAAGGCAAAACTAAATAAATAGACCAACAATTTTAAAAAGCAGGCAGTAGGAAGGTGATAAGGAGAAAAAAAACAAGACACGGATAAAATACAGCAGAGTAATTGGCTGGAGCAAAACGGGTGCCTTCAAATATTCAATTCTTTCAGGAAAGGAAATGACCTACTGCTACATAACTCTCTAAAACGACAGGCTGGCAACCTGAAAACCACTGCACCTCTATTTAATTTACACACAGAGGAAACTCAGCCAAAGACCCAATTACAGTGTATTACCCTGGATGGAATTTGAACGCTGCATGTGCTCGTCACACTTTCCAATGAGTAGTCAACCCGCGTGTTATTTTTGTCCGAGAAATATTATTCAATAACAGCTCCCATTTGATGCACCTACAGCTCTGGCCCGTAGCTGAACTTGAGCGAGAGGCGTATCTGAAGAAGCACTTTGGCATTTTGCTAGGCATATTTCAAGGAGCCTACCCTAAAAGCCCGTAACCTTACTCAATACCAACCTTATGGTCGTTTGCCTTGTAGTCATTGAACAGAGAATGGCTGCCTGCCAGAGTGTAGGCACTGCTGTCTCGGAACACACTGATCCTCTGAGCAGTCAGTTTAGGGGAGTACAGCTGGGGCTTGGGGGCTTCTCCTGACCCATAAACACCATCCATTGGTTCAAGGGCCTCCTGCAGAAAACTGTGAGGGTATTCCTCTTTGGGTGACTCTAATTCCTGCCCATCCTCAAAGACCTGCTTCAACACTCGGCCGCTGTAGGAAGAGGAGATTTTGAAGCGTACTTTCCTGGGTTTGTCGTCGCTCTTCTGATTCAGTTTCTTGTCGGGGTCCTCCATGAGCAGAAAGCTCTCACTGCAGTTTCCAGGCTTCCAAGTAGGCAGTGGAACCAAGTAGGCAGCTCTGAGAAAGGGGCATTTTATTTTCTCTCCTCCTGCATATGATTAATTCAAGTTGGTTCTGGAGGACGCTCAATTACAGCAACTGACACCCACACATTAATTATTGATAGACCTCATGAAAAGGCAGGTGATCATGGCTACATGGAGGGGATGGAACACAGAACAAAACTGGTCCTCTTCCTAGTCTTAAGCATACCCCCTAACTTCACCCAAACTCTGGCTTTTCTTACTCTGGGAATGAACACATTTATTACAGCGATCAAGTACCAACTCTACAAAGATCAGACACTTGGCCAGTTAGCAATTACCTTGTTATCATTACCAAAACCAACTATAATCTAGTGAGGAGGTTCAAATACAAGTCCATGTGACTCTCCAACATTGTCTGGCCCCCAATTTTTCAAACAGTGTCTTATGAGGCTCTACAAAGCAGTTTCTTGGGGGTTTCTTCTTAGAGTAGGAAGAATGAGGGGACCTAGAAGTCAAGTAACTGACTCACTGGTTAAGAGCACTGGCAGTTCGTCCAGAGAAGCTGGGTTTGGCTCCCAGCACCCAGGCAATGACTGACAACCATCTGTAAATACATCATTCTGACACTCTCTTCTGGCCTCCACAGGCAGCCGATACACATGTGCCACACAGGTACATGTGCAGGCAAAGCACTCAAACCCATAAGACAAAAAAATAAGTAAGTAAATAAGTCTCCATTTGTAATTATTACACTAACCCCTACAGCCTAGTGGACTTAGCAAATCCCCATCTCTGAGATAGAGAATGAGATGAATATCAAAGAAACCTGAGATGTGGGTCCTGTGGACAGTCTGCCAATCCTCTATAGAAAACAGAATTAACACATGTGAAATGATAACCTCGGGCTTGGGAAGCAGTGTCCACTGATGAATCTGATGACTATTCTAGAAAGGGAATGTTCTCTAAAAAGACGAGAATACAAGGTTTGAGCAAGAAAGGGTCTCTGAGTTGAGTCTAAGGGGCCAGTTTGGACCAGAGGAGCTGAAATGATAGGATAAAATCTTTCTATCTTCTGTGCTAGTGACACAATGATGTATTTACTTGCCCAAGCTGAGCTTATATACTTCTCAACCACTTATATGGATGCTGTCACCAATAACTCCCTTTTGGGTAATTCAGTAACAACATTCTCCATTCCTTTTCTTCCTTCCAAAGACTCCCGTGTGTCCCTCCCCACTCTCCTTCAAATTCATGCTCTTTCTTTACTAATTGTTATTGTATGTGTATATATAAATATGCATTATATATTCCTAAATATAACTTGTTCAGTCCATATAATGCCACCTGTATGTATGCTCTCAGGGCTGACCATGTGGTACTGGACAACCAATTGGTATGCTCTTCCCTGAAGAAGACCTCCTCTCCTGTTCCCAGTTTTCCTCAGTTACCTATAGTTACTACTGTAGGGTTGAGACCTCATGGGCATTTCCTCATTCAGTTTGGTGTGTTCATTGGTGTCATCCTTGTTCAGATCACACTTGAGGGTGAGACTTTATGAGTGTAGTTTCTGGTACTACTAAGAGACACCATCTCACAGCAAATTCCCTGACCTCTGGCTCTGATAATTTTCCCATCACCTCTTCCTAATATTTTCTGAGCTTTAGGTACAGGGGTGTTTTGTATATGTATCCATTGGGACTGAGATCCCAAACAGCATTCTGTAGTGGTCTCTATCTGTTGCAAAGAGAAGTTTCCTTGATAAGGAATAAAGAGTGCATTATCTGTTGTGGGTATAAGAGCAGATGTTTATAGATTGTTGTTAAGGAATATGCTGGTTTAGTAAATTAATGGTTGTAGATTCTCCTCCAATCACCATGACTTCACTAGCTCTAAGTAGTTAGCTAGGTTCCTAGTATGGACATGGTGTTTCCCTCTTGTTGAACAGGTCTTAAGTTCGATTATAGAGCTGTTGGTTACCTCCAAGTTAGTCATGCCATTACTGCACCCTTAGAGTTATTGTGCCATGCTTGTTTTTGGAGTGGTTCACGGGCATCATAGATGGGTGAGACTGTATAGGTTGGTTGCCTCCTTCCTTCTGAAGCTTGCTTGGAACTTTCTGGCACCATGAAAGCTAGTCCTCAGGGAGGGTTCTTTCAAGTCAGTTCCAGGTCTGGGGTTCCTGGACCCTGTTTCTGAAATGCATGATATCTTCAGCAATAGGGACTTTCCTTCCACTTCCAGGTGTAACCAAGGACAACAGCAATTGGCTGTATATTTGGGGAGTCTGTTGGACAGTCCTGGCCAACAATTCAGAAGAGTGCTTCTCAAGTCTAGTGTTGGGTTTTTGTGAAGTGGTCATCTTACCATTCTTTCCTAGGTGTTACCATTCTTTCCTAGAAACTCGCAGCTGCCTCCTAGTGTGTGTGTGTGTGTGTGTGTGTGTGTGCGTGTGTGTGTGTGTGTGTGTGTGTGTGTGTGTGTGCATGCTCTTCCTAGCATCAGAAGACATAGTCCTCTCACTGGGATGTAAAACTGGCTCAGATAGACGTACAACAACCAATTGCAGGAAACTGAGCTCTTGGTTTCTCATCCTCTAGAAAAGCTTGGTGGGGCCCAAGTCTACAGCAGTCTTGTTTGTATCTTCCAGATTACAGAAAGATGTTATTATTCTCCATATGCACCACATCCTGAAGAAGATTGGAGAGCCCTTCCTAGAGGACCACTTTCTTCTATCTGTATTTGTAAGTGACCGTAGCCTGTCTTCATCATGCTGATCCAGTGGGCTGATGTGTATAGCTACCTGTCACAACCGAGCATGCCCAAATACCCCACAATGAACACCATTAACAAAGGCAGACTTTCAGAAACATGGACTTCAACCAGATCCAAACCTGGAAATGAGTTTTCTGAGTCATATTTGTCCAGTGCTTCTTTTCATGCCCTTCCTTGGCTCATCTGCTTTCAGTGAGTCACAGCAAAGGTGTGGAGAGTTTGGAAATGAGCAAGCTTACCTGACAGCTTTTAGACGTTGCTGTTTTCAGAGTGGTCACAACTCATACACTCCCAGAAGAATAAACTGAAAACTTGAAAGCAATCTTGGCAGTATTATCGAAAACCTTAAAAATGTTCATACCCTTGAGTCTTACTAAGAAAGAAAATAACTGCCTTTATCAGAAGAAATCATGTCAAACTGCTAATATCAGTTGCTTCCGGGCAGAGGATGTGGAACACTTTTTTTCTCCCAGTTTTATTATATTTTACATGCCAATGATAAACTCACCTTACTGTGATAATCAGGCAGAAAATAAATTCTAAAAATCCATTCCTTTCAGCCCAATAATTTCTCCCGAGGAAATAATTTTCAAAGGAGGGAAATATTTATCTAGATAAAGATATTCTCCATAACATTACTTATACCCAGAATAAAAACTTAAATTTCCAACAGTAAGAATTCAACAATATAAAAGACCATGCAGTCATCTTGCAAAAGATTCACAAAAATTTTAAAATAATATGGGAATTGTTTTTGTTACAAATTTAGTAGGAAACTATAACTAAATTTTATGTTCAGTAATGTAGAATTTGCTATAGAAAGCTATAGGAAAGAAAAAAGTGGATACATAAAACATTAGTAGTTCTACATAAAAGGCAGATCAGCAATGGTCTTTTTCTCTCTTGGCACTTTACTGTATTTTTCTAAAATTTTTGTGATAAACAGTGGTAGCTTAATATTAGAAGTGCTTTACATTTTAAAAATATAGATGAATATATGCTCTTGGCTGAAGAAAACCCAATCCTCAGCAGTCAACATCCTGCCACTTTTCTTCTGCTTGAATTCAAGCTAGACAGAGAGCTCAACCCCCAATCATCCTAAACAGGGGTTCTGTTTGTGGTAACCTGGGAACAGAACACAAACAAGAGTAAGAACACCAAGTTTTAGAGATAGCTCAGTGGGTAAAATGCTCACTATGCAAGCATGAGAACCAGTTCTATTCCCAAAATCCACATTGGAAGCTCCAGGCATCATGGAACACATTGGAATTCCCAGCACTGGGGAGGTAGAGATGGGAAGATCTCTTGAGCTCTGTGTCTAGCCAACCTAATCTTCTTGGTAGGCTCGAGGCCAACGAGAGACTCTGTCTCAAAGAACAAAGTAGTTTGTGTCCTGAGGAATGACACCCAAAATTGGTCTCTGGCCAATGACACACGAGAGAGAGAGAGAGAGAGAGAGAGAGAGAGAGAGAGAGAGAGAGAGAGAGAGAATAAGCCCACCTGTGAGGTAGTCTAGAACAAAACCTTCATATGTGTCTATGTAAGCCTAGCTCTTGGCTTACAGGAATGACAGGGCATAGGAGAACCTATTGAATAACCCAAGAGAAAAGAGCACATAAAACAATGACACTCTTTGGGACACCTACAAAGCATTAGTTCCACACAAGGGTTTTTAGATGAGGAAAACATTAGAGGTAGAAAAACCACAGCTTCACAAAAAATAAATTGTTATAAATAAATGCAATATGTGAGCTTTGACTGTTTACTCAGGAAATCTGACTGTGGAGTTGCACCAGGTGCAACCACAGAATTATTGTGAATGTTCTTAGGCAAGATAATGTCATGTGATCATATGGGACAATGTCCTTTATGTAACAGATACTTGCTTAAATATTTAAGGTGATGTCCTGTGATGTCTGCAACTTAATATGGAAAAACTAGCCCTGTAATATATGTATGTGCATGTTTAAATATATTTGCATATAGGATGGAGAAATGTTGACATTTCCAGGTGGCTGATTATTAAACTATTGCATTAGAATTTTTCACTTGAAATTTTTCTAGTAATTTTTCTTTAAACAAAAAGAATTCAGAGCTATCTAGGTTTGCTTCTGTGCACTTTGATTTAGACCCAAATCCTTTTAGGAACAGTATCTTTATGCTGTCCTGTCTGGTGTCATTTACTGAGACTTGTTTTATGTGTATTTGGAGATTTGGGAGATTATATCAGATATGTGTCTTGGTGAAAGAAATGTTCAATTATTGCAAATTGAGTCTGAACATTATCCTTTAGTGATCTTCCCACATCTTATCCTTTCTAATCAGGGTAGGACTTATAAATTAATTATGCCCTTTTAATCTGCTCATAAGCTATTACTCTCTCTCCCTCTCTCTCTCTCTCTCTCTCTCTCTCTCTCTCTCTCTCTCTGTACGTGTATGTGTGCTTATGTGTAAGCAACAGTCCTCAGTTCCTTTTGAAATATTGTTATGGCAGAAGGTTATTATAGCTGTTGATCATTTGTAGAGAGCTCTGATAGTTCGTGGACTTTACAAAATACACAAGGAACAAAATCTAAGCCACCTAAGGTATAAAGACCCAGCACAACCCTTCAAGAGACTGTCTGGCCTTCTGTGACCTTTTAAAAAGGTTTCCAAGGTTGTTTGAGTTCCCTTGGGCATGTATGTCAGTGGTGTGTGGCAGCCTGTCCCACCTCTCCTCATTCACACAACAGGAAGGCCCAAAAAGGAGTCCAGCTAAAAGTGGGACTGAGGGGCTACTTAGAGGGAGAGACTTTTTCTGGGTCATGTTTTAAATTTATTTATTTATTGTGCATTGTTATTTTGCCTGTGTAAGGGTGTCAGTTCCCCTGGAACTGTAATCACAGACAGTTGTGAGCTGTCATGTAAGTGCTGGGAATTGAACCGAGGTCCTCTGAAAAAAGTCAGTTCTCTTTAACTACTAGGCCACCTCTCCAGACCCTCTTGGGTCATATTTTACCAACCCATAGACTTACTTGATTGTTCTTTGGGGTTGGGGGATAATCCTGATGAGATAAACATGGGAAACCCTGAGTGAAACCAAGTGAAGCTAATTTCTTTAGCCACGACTTCTCAGAAGGCTTACTATAATGCCATTCTTTATCAGTTTTACCAGGGACACACTATTTCCAAAAATACAGTGCCCACAAAACTCTTTTATTTTTAAAATTAGACTTCCTGTGACCAAATTCTGAGCAAAGCCAGCTGAAAGACACTGTCGTTAAAGGATTTTCTGCAGGGACGTTCTTCCAGCCTGCCACTCAGGTCCCTCTGTAATGTACCTGCTCCTCCAGGGCTGCTTGCCTGTGGAGATGCTCCCAAATGGAAACTGGAAACTCCAGCCCAGAGAGGTGAAGTTACCTGAGCTAGACTCCACAGCCATGATGCAACAGTCATTAGCTGAGCCCAGGTCCAGCTTCAAAGCTCAGGCCTCTCTCCATTAAGGCATCTATCTCATGGTGTGAAGTTGACCTCCCAGGGAGAGAAAGTGATTCTTTAAAACTGGAATACAGATGATTTCATGAATGGCCTCTTCATGTTCTGAAATCCGTAACTGACTGCTGTAATACCTGATCAGGTGAGGCCACTCCCTAGCTAGGCTGTAACCTAGAGGGTGGTTGTCAGCACTGATAGCCCAGAGTTTGCTTTGAAACGGAGCCACTGCCTTATCTGGGTATCTCCAGCAGGGACAAGCTGTCTTCCTGAGCTTTGAAATGCTTCTTCCTCATTGTCTCTGAGCAGGGCTGGCACAGATCCTTGTATCATGGGCCAAACTCCCACGTCAGAAAGTAAAGTGAAGGATCTCAAAGACAAGAAGCAGAGAAGTGTGAGGAAAATGATCTTCCCTCCCAGAACCATAGGCCCAAATCTGAGACTTCATCAAAAATTAATCACTGATTGGGAATGTAGCTCAGTTGGTAGAGTGCTTGCCTAGCTAGCACAAAGTCCTGGATGCAATTCCCAACGCTTCATAAAACTGGATTGGGGGCACAGGAGTCAGGGAGATGGCTCAGCAGTTCAGAGCACTGGCTACTTCCACAGGATCTGGGTTCTGTTCCCAGCACCCATGTGGCAGCTAACAACCTGTCTTCTCACTTTTGCAAGCACCAGGCACACAAGTGGTCCACAGCCACACATGTGGCAAAACACTTTCATATGCATAAAATAAATAAAAAAAACTGGGGATAATGGTGCACATCTGTAATCCTAACACTCAGGAGGTGGAGGCAGGAGGATAGGAAGTTCAAGATGATGCTTGGCTACATAGAGTTTGAGGTCAACCTGAGATGCATGAGAACCTGTTTTGAAAAATAACAACAACAACAACAACAACAACAACAATATTAATAATCACTTGAGGGGTCGCCTGCCACTCGAAGGCTCTGTCCCAAAGGCTCCAATCTGGTCTACAGAGTTCCAGAACAGCCAAGGCTACACAGAAAAACTCTATCTTGAAAAATCAAAGTAAGTAAAAAAAATAAAACCATGTTCATTGTTCCTTCGATTCCATCTCGCTGTGTACTCCTGTCAGAATGACAGCAAGAAGACATCTCAGAAGCCAAAACACTGGCTCAGAGTTTTCTCTATTCCAGCATTCCCCAGAAGTGAGGTACAAGCTGTAGGCATGTGTTTAACTTTTCCTGTAGAGGTATTTTAATAAGAAAGAGAAACAGATAAAATTACTCTTGATAATGTCTATTTAACTCAACATATCTACCACTTTCTCATGTAGGCATGTCATTCAGGTTAAAAAAAAAAAAATCACTCAAGAGGCACCTTACAGCCTTTTTGCAACAACTTCAAACTCCTGAATCTGGTCTCATTTAGAGAGTACATCATTACTTCACAAAACCTTATTATAAATATTTGATCCATACCCAGATCTTGAGAAGTATATGGCTAGAAAGTGGATTTGCTTGTCTAAATTGCTACCATCATTAGGTTGCTGCAATCCTAAATTAAGCATCTATTTTAAATTTTACATATAAGTTAAATTAAGAGCCAGGTTTTATGGGAACTGGTTATACTGTGAGGCCAGCAATGACACATGGCTTGTGACTATCCATTTACACAACTTGTAGCAGCCCCAGTATTCAGAAAGTTTTAATGATGCTAGTAGTGCCCCCTAGAGGCCATTCCAGAAATTTGTGGAAACATTTATTTCTAAATTTATGTATGTATGTATTTATTTATTTATGTTTATTAGTTCAAATTAGGTCCAAGCTTGCTTCACATGTCAATCCCTGCTCCTTCTCCATCCCCTACCCCAGCCCCCTACCAGTCCCCCACCCCATTCCCCCCTCTGCTCCCCAGGGAGGTTAGAGCCCTCCATGGGGCTCCCCAAAGTCCACCACAACATCCTTTGCCGGGCCTAGGCCCTCCCTCATGTGTCCAGGCTGAGAGAGCATCCCTTCATGTGGGATGGGCTCTCAAAGTCCCTTCTTACACCAGAGAAAAATACTGATCCACTACCAGGGGCCCCATAGAGTGCCCAGGCACTCATTGACATCCACGTTCAGAGGTCTGGATCAGTCCCATGCTGGCCTCCCAGACAGCAGTCTGGAGGTCATGTGCTCCCCTTTGTTCAGGCAGCTGTTTCTGTGGGTTTCACCAGCCTGGTCCCGACCCCTTTGATCTTCATTCCTCCCTCTCGGCAACTGGGTTCCAGATTTCAGTTCAGTGTACAGCTGTAGCTGTCTGCCTCTGCTTCCATCAGCCACTGGATGAGGGCTCTAGGATGGTATAAAAAGTAGTCATCAGTCTCATTATATGGGAAGGGCATTTAGGGTATCCTCTCCACCATTGCCTATATTGTCAGCTGGAGTCATCTTTGTAGATCTCTGGAAATCTCCCTAGTGCTAGATCTCTCCTCGGACTTAATAATGGCTCCCTCTGTTATGGTATCTCTCATCCTGCTCTCCTCCATTCTTCCCCCGACTCAACCTTTCTGCTCCTCCATTTCCTCCTCTTCCCTCCTCTTCTCCTCCTCTCATTCTGCCAGCTCCCTCTCCCCTACTCTTATGCTCACAATTAGCTCAGGAGATCCTGCCCCTTCCCATTCTCCGGGGTCCATGCATTTTTCTCTTAGAGTCCTTCTTGTTTCCTAGTTCCTTTGGTGATAAGGATTTAAATTTATTGTTAGTACTGCTTTTCCACAGGCGTTCAGAAGTTGAGAGGTAAAGGACTCCAGACACCTTGCAACAGACAGTACTACGTAACAAAAAACATTGTCCCTCATTCAAGGACAGTGTCATTTGAACTCTAGCCATTTGTTAATCTACTTAATTTATTTCATATTTTATTTGTGGGAGTGGGTTTAGATATGTTTGTGAAAATTAAAATGCACACATTAGAGTAAATTTGTTTTCAGTTTTGTTCAGAGTGCTACTAAAACCTGTCCACCATTATAGAAAGTCATTTAACTGATCAATTAGACAGGGTATGGTGGTACATACCTGTAACCCTAGCACTTAAGTGACGGAGTCACCTCTCTCTCTCTCTCTCTCTCTCTCTCTCTCTCTCTCTCTCTCTCTCTCTCTCTCTCTCTCTCTCATACACACACACACACACACACACACACACACACACACACACACACACACGCATGCACCACGACTTTATCAAACATCACCGGCACTGTTACAGTCATAGCAGTCATAGCCATGAGCCTAGCACCTATTTCATCGTAATGTCCACATAAAGCGCACCCAAGCGTTTGCTACTAAAAGGTGCACTATTTTATTTCAATTGCTTTTCTTTCATTTCTCTTTACGTTAAAGCAAAGCTGTATTGTTTCGTTGAGCTAAGACTAGTAGACAGTTATTAAATTTGTGAGCCGCACTCCAGAGTAGGAAGAGGTTGCTGGAATTACGCCTTCCTGAGAGCATTCACTGGATCTAATGTGTAGAAAGCCACTTTTCGGGGAGAAGACTGATTAAGGGCTAGAGGGTAAAGACTGCCACCTGCTGGGAGGAGGGTGAACTGACGTTGAGTCTTCACAGAAGTTATTAGGACAGCGTATTGGGACCTACTCCAGCGCCCCTCTTGGAAGCCTGAGCTACAGCCCTGATCCAAGCAGCCAGGAAGGGAGGGAGGGTCCTTTACCCAAGTGGAGTGTGAAGAAAAGGACAAAGTCAAGGAGGTGGGGAGCAAGCCAGAGATAATCCTGGTCTAGTCCAAACTTATCTGCCTACAACTTGTCCAGGCAAGTCGGTCCAGGGAAACAGACCAAGATGCCAGTGTTTCAGAACACAGAAAGTTCAAGTTTTCCAAAGTTTGTATCCATTTAGAAATCCATTTAAAATAACACAATTAAAACACAAATTCGACAAGCAGACACACAAGTTTTTTTAAGTCCCCTTCATGATCCCCCCAATAAATAAATAAATAATTGCAACTGTAAATCTAGAATATACTCCTCCCAATGTCTCATGCCAGCTCTCTCATTAAATTATATAGTAGTGAATCAGGGACACTGACATTATTGAGGACTGTGTCATGGGAATTGAAGCATTGCCTCCCATGTACCCTCATAGCAAAACTGTGAAGTACATGTTAAAACCATGTCCACTGCACACATAAGATGTAAGAAAAGACCCCCAGGTGATGGAGGCATAGATGATGAAACCTGGATCGTTTGCCCCAAGATCCCACGCTGTCAGTCACGAACATTATGCAGATTTGAGTTATAAACAAACTCCTACATAGCCTAATCCTAATGCTTTTTCCCCCTGGGACAAATAGGTATTGATTGACTCGATAGTTCCAAATCCATTTCTAGAATGGGTACACCTCTAAACATTGCCACAAGCAAAAGGCAATGCAGGGATTAAAGCACAGCTCCTCTACCTGTGTTACCTTGGGTAACCTCTCTGAACCACAGGAAAGTGGTTCAAGGTCCTGAGAAGATGACACACAGCAGAGGTAATTTTGGATTGCAAGTGGAAAATGGCCTTGAAGATGGTAGATCCAAGTTTCCTGTCAGTGAAGCCCAGAGTCTCTGTTGGAGAGATCTACATTGTCTTGTCACTTCCTAACCCCCCCCCCAAACTCAAGTCCTTCTCCATCTCCCTCCCTCAAAACTGGCTCCCTGTCACATATCAGAGCTATGTCTGAAGTCGTCAAGAGATTCTAGGGCTATGGAAAGAGGATTTGATTTGGAACCAAAGCTACTAAGAGCTGTAAAATTGCTGTGTAACTGAAACAAGTCATCAGCCTCTCTGGACCTGTTTCTTCATCTCCAAACTGTGGACTTAGCATCCTCTCTAAAATCTGCTACAGTTCACCTCTGGTAGGGATGGGGAAGAAAAGAGCTATGGATGCAGAGATGAGAGCCCTGTCTCCATTGATTTGTCAGAGGCCACAGTGATTATCTTTTTCCAGGACAGGCATGGAATGACTGATTCGGCAGCAAAAGCCATCTTTTGCCCTAGGAAACAAAGTGGTCTGGGAAACATCTTAAAAATTGTTTTCAGTTTGTCTTAAGAGCCACAAATTTACACCATGCTATAAAGTCTGAGATTCCAAGGACTCAAGGAAATTCTACAGCCCTTCTGAGGTGAACCCTGACTTGTCTTACCCTGTGTGGGAAGTGCCACAACCTAGGGAAAACAATGCACCTAAAGCTGTGGCATAGTGACCTGCCCCATATCCAGAGCCCTCCACACCACCTCATCAGATGTCATGCGGCTCCATTATCACTGAGGAAAACCAGCAGTCCTGTCAGGATAGCAGCCTTTGTACCTGGTTCTGATTGACAGTGGGTGGGGCCTCAGTTTTAGAAATATCTTTGTCCTTTTTTTTTTTTTTTTTTTTTTGGTTTTTCGAGACGGGGTTTCTCTTTGTAACTTCGGAGCCTATCCTGGCACTCCCTCTGGAGACCAGGCTGGCCTAGAACTCACAGAGATCCGTCTGCCTCTGCTTCCCGAGTGCTGGGATTAAAGGCGTGCACCACCAATGCTCGGCCTATCTTTTTGTCTTAACTTCAGCATTTGTAAAAACACAAGGCGTGGGCTTGAACACTCTAAGCTTTGAGTATCAATGGCTCCTGACACCACAAGCATCTTCTCACACTAAGGAGTAAGGCAGCTGTTGTGGGAATTCAGTCCCACAGCCAATTGTAGTTGGGTGGCTTGGCCCAGTGGGCGTGGTCTTCTCTGGAGATATGTGACCCGATAAGAACATATTCTAACTGCCTGAATGTATAAGAAGTAATGGCCAAACCCTCAAAGAATGGAGACCCTGGTGGGGAAATCCGTGTGCACATCTGTAACATGAATCCAAGAACACCCAACCAAAGTGGTTCCAAGACAGTAAGAAAAGTATAATGGAGTAAGACGGAAAGATAACATCATTCCAAAGGGCTAGAGAGAAGACAAGTTGGACCGTAGAGAACGTGTTGGCTTTCATAGAGAAAGAAGGCACAGAGCCTTCAGGGGAGATTCCACTAAATGAACAGAAGCATATAGTAAGTGCTTGTGTATAGATTCATGAATGAACAAGTGACAGCCCCAGTGCTGAATCTTGCTCCACTGTTTCTGGGCAAAGAGGACACAAGAGGATGTAGAAAGAGGCAAAGATGGAGGGATAGACCAGGGTTTCATAAATCTGGTCCTCAGATGGATGCCAGACCAAGGATTTTGACATTTGTACTGATAAGGAACCTGTTATGGTTTGATTGTGAAATGTCACCCCACAGGTTCTTCTTGTGTTTGAATATTTGGTCCTCAGCAGGTGGCACCATTTGGGAGGTTGTGGAAACTTAGGGGTAGGAGACACAGCTGTTACAAGTAGGTTCCTGAAGGCAAGCCTTTGGGGTTATGGTGCTGCCTTCCAGCCCCTGTGTCTTGGTCCTCCATCAAGCAACAATCTTTCACCATAAACTTCTGACCAAGCCACTCCATCATTCCTTCCACACTGCAATGGACTGGGAAGCCAAAATGGGTTCTTTTTCCCTTAAGTCACTTCCATCAGCTGTTAATAGACACTGACCAGAACCATGTCCTACAAAGATCACTGCAGTGTAATGAATGAGCAGTGAACATAGCCATGATGTTTATAACTCTCTTTACAGAAGCACCCACCACCACCTTCCTCTCAATCCATGGAGTCCTCATGGACCTGATACCCTGACTTTCCCATTCTACTCCACAGATAGCCAGCTGATCCATCTTGGCCAATGGGAACACTTCAACCCAATTGATTACAGTAATTGATCCTGGTACCTGACTTGAGGCAGGCCAGTAGGAAGACTCCAAGGATGAAGTGGAAGTGTTAGAGCTTTCTCCACCCACAATCCACTGCAGTCCCACCTAACTGGAAGAAGGGCAGCCTGTGTGCTTCTAGATGCCTTTTGCATTTAGTCCTGTCAGCAGTCCGTAATGGCAATGAAAACCTACCTTAGAATGAAGCCACCAGGGAGGATGCAGAGACAACAGGCATTCCAGCCAGGGTCTGATGGCTTCATTTACATTCCTGGATGGAGGTGCCCTTGGATTTCTAGGAGCCTTGGAAGTGATCCAGTCACATTTCTCTGTCTTTTTGTAGTGGAATGATTTTAGCTAAATATAGTCAGGCACTGTGTTGATGCCTTAGCATTCATTCCTGTAACAAATATATTTAAGTGGCAGGTGCTGATCAAGGCATGGAAAATACATAGGAGAGATGAGACCCCTCCCCTGCATCCTGCAGCTTACATTCTAGTGGGAATCTGTGGCTTGGGGCAATGAACAAAACTATTAAGAGAACTTCATAATGTGTATCAAAGGCTGATATATGTTCTCAGAGAATAAAATGGGATGGGTAGGGAGTGGGAGCAAAGGCTGGAATGACAGGGAATGTCCTTCTGTATATATGTTACTCTTATTGGTTGATGAATAAAACATTGATTGGTCAATAGTCAGGCAAGAAGGATAGGTGGGGCTACTAGACCAGGGCAAGGCTGGGAAGGTAGAGAGAGGCTAGCAGACGCCAGGAAGATAGGACAGGACAGGCATTCTCTAGTAAGATAAGGCCATGTAGAAATACAAAGATTAGTAGTTATGGGTTAATGATTAAGAGGAGCTAGCCAGTAAGAAGTCCTAGCCATCGGCCAACATTTATAATTAATATAGCATCTGTGTGTTTATTTGGGGCTAATCAGCTGTGGGACAAGGCTGGAAAGAAACTCCAGCTACACTGGGGTGTGGGGAGTCTTGATTGAGCAGAACTTGCTGTTGCTAACAGAGTGGTTGTGGGAGGGACCAATGCTTTCCTGGCAAAGGAACCTTCTTTCCCAAGACAGGAGTCCAAGTGATAGGCAGAGGAGCAGCAAGGAGACCAGAGTGGCTGAGGATCAGTGAACTTGAAGAAGATGAGCTAGATGAGAGGAGCAATGAGGAGGGCCAGGCATCCAGGAGGCCACATTAAGAACACATTGACCTTTTGGGGCTAGAGAGATGCCTCAGTGGTCAAGAGCACTTGTTGTTCTTTCAGAATATCCACATTCCATTCCCAACACCCACATGGAGGCTCACATACGCAACTCCAGTTCAGGGAATGCATTTCCCTCTTCTGGTCTCACAGGAAGTTCAGGCAAGCACTCACACAATGAAATAAAGTAAAAATAAACTTTAAAAAATTGAACTTGCAGGCTGCAGGTGTAGTTCAGTTGGTAGAGTATTTGCCAAAGATGCATGAATCACTGGGTGATTCTTATCAACTGGGAGTGTTGATGCACACCTGTAATCCCAGCACCGCAAGAGGTGAAGGCAGGGGGAATTAGAAGTTCAAGGCCACCCTCAATACTTAGAGAACAGAAGGCCACCCTGTCTCAAAAGTACTCACCAACCAAAAAACATTAACCTTTCACCTTGAGAATCACGAAGCCATTGGAAAGCTTTGATAGGGCACGGATGTGTACCAATGCATTCAGGATCACTCTTGACAGGAGTAAAAGCCCAGGACACTTAGGAGACCTCAGAAATGTGGGAGGGGATCTGGCAACATTAAAAGTGGTGAGAACAGCCAGCCTTGGGGTCTATTTAGAAGGTACTGGCTGACAGTAATGCCAATGAATGGATCATGGGATCTCATGGGGAAAGGGGAGTGTTAGGGAACAGCAGCACCTTCAAGGATGAAGTTGTTATCATTGTAAGGACAAGCGAGATGAGCACATTTGGGAGTGAAGGTCAGGAGTTTGTTTTTATTGCATTGGATTTAAAACACCTGTTAGACTTGTAAGGGGGAGATGCTGGGTAGGTGTTTGAATATCAGAACCTCCTGCCCACAGAGAAGTCAGAAAGAACTATCATTCTTCTTTCTTTTCTTCTTTTTTTTTTTAATTCTCTTTTTGAGACAGGGTTTCTCTGTGTAGCCCTGAGTGTCCTGAAACTTGCTGGTTTTGTAGACCAGGCTGGCCTTGAACTCACAGAGACCTGCCTGTCTCTGCCTCCTAAGTGCTGGGTTTAAAGGTGTGTGCACCACCCAGTCAGAACTCTAGCTGTAACCCTGCACCAACCCAAGGGAAAGGTCAAAGCAGCCTGGGAGGTTCTTGTTACTACCTCTTCCCTAGCACAAACTCACTTCTCCACATGCATCAATGATCATCTTGCAGGGCCCTCAGACCCCAAGCCTTCTCCCCTTGCCTCAGAGACTGACTCTCAATCCCAACAATCCCAGCCAAGAAAAGCTTGTTGTTTGTTTTAAAAATTTTAATGTTAGAGTTCAACTCTGGGTCTCCAACAAGATGAGGATGGCCAAATGCAAGCCAACAAGCTCTCCAAGAACAAAGATCCCTCCCCACTTCCAAAGCCTCCAGACAACCCAAAATCCTGAAGACATGTACAAGGAAACACAAGACAGGTGCAGACAGTCAGCGGAGCTGACAGGTGGCAGAGGGAGGAGGTGCAGATCCAGAACCCTGTGGGTTCCATCAGCTGATGAATACTGAAATGCTCGGAAGATCTTTTGCTTAAAATAGGAACAATGAATATGGAAAAAATCTTTTAAATGTTAATAGAAGCAGTATTAAAGCAGAAAATTGGACCTATTGTTTTGCAAACAGCTGGATCTACTGGAGCAAATTCAGCGAGCACTTCTGAGGGCTCCTTTCAAAATACGCTTAATTATAATAAGCAAAACTCCAGGAGGCACACTGCAGGAGGAAGACCTAAAATCGGGAGATGTGGCTTCTAGCTCCATCCAGTTCTGTGCCAGATTTCTGACTTCTGGGCATCATTTTTAAACTATAGTTTCTTTAAAAAAAAAAATCACTCAAAATTGTGAAGTGAAAGAAAGGAAATAGGCCTAACAACGATAGATGCTAAAGCACTTGAGGGTATCACATGCAGGCAGTGGATTAGAGCTGAGACAGGCACAGATCTGCAGCTTCTCTGTCTGGGTGATGTCTGGGTGAAGAAGAGGGCTTATGGAAGAAGAGAGCCTGAATTCAAATGCTATCTCTACCACCCTGTACCCTAAGGCAAGGTGCTCAGCTGTTCACTTAGCATCTTCATCTGCCATCCACTTAGCATCTTTATCTGCTGTCCAAATGTTTCCTACCTCTTGTAAAAGAGATCATCAGATTAACTAAAGACAATGTAGTCCCCATGACACACTAAAGACTCCATGGCAATTATTCATATTTATTGCTACACCATGTACTTTTCATAACAAGGCTTCAAGGCTAGGGTTATACATATCGCTGTGTTACAGCTATCTGATTAGAATGATAGTACATCCTGCTCAGGGCCACATTGCTAATAAATAATAAACATGACCAGTAAGTAGCAGGGGATATGGAAATGGTAGTTTGTAGAGAATAAGGAGAGGACAGAAAGATCTTAGAGGCTTCCTCTAATGCTGTCTTCATCTCAGGCAACCATCTTCTTCCTTAGCTGAGACACTATTAATTCCATCTCTATGCAACTGCCCCCATCCAAATATCCAGCCAGCCATGTGCCACCATCTCAGAAAAGTCCTTCTTGGCCATTATACGTTTAAAGAGAATTCTGGCACTAGGGAAATGTCCAGAAATCTATGAGTTTGACCCCAACTAACAATCTAAGCAATAGTAGAGAGGCTACCTTAAATGCCCTTCTCCAATAATGAGATTGATGACTACCTTATACACCATCCTAGAACCTTCATCCAGTAGCTGATGGAAGCAGAGGCAGACATCCACAGCCAAACATCCAGTTGCAGAGAGGGAGGAGATGAGCAAAGGGGTCAGAACCAGACTTGAAAAACCCACAGGGACAGCTGACCTGAAAAAGGGAGAGCTCATGGACCCCAGACTGTTAGCAGGGAAATCAGCATAGGACTGTTCCAGACCCCCTGAGCAAGAATGTCAGTTTGGAGGTCTGGGCAATCTATGGGGCAACTGGTAGTGGATCAGTATTTACCCTTAGTACACAAATGAACTTTGGGAGCCCTCTCCACACAGAAGGATGCTCTCTCAGCCTAGACACACAGGGGAGGGTCTAGGCCCTGCTTCAAATGATGTGACAGGCATTGAAGATTTTCCATGGAAGGCTTCACCCTCCCTGGGGAGCAGAAAGGGGATGGGATGGGAATTGGGGGACAGGGGAGGAGGGGAGGGAGAGGGAACTGGGATTGACAAGTAAAAGAAGCTTGTTTCTAATAAAAAAAAAATCCAAAAAAAGAAAAGAAAAGAAAAAGAAAAGTCCTTCTTGACCAGCAGCCTATTGTTGACAACATCCCTCTGTGACTGTGCTTTATGCTCTTCTTGGAGTTTATTGGAGGGCTTGCTCATTTGGTTGCCACAAATCTCCCAACAGAAGGTAAGCTTTTTACAAACAAGAAATGCAGTTTCAACTGTGCTCTGACTCCAGCTTATCACTTAAGTAGATGTTCAATTAACAAGTTCTCACAGCACCAATCTGGGCCTCTGGACTGTTGCCTCATGTCATCGCTCCTATAAATCCTTTCCATGTGTATTTTAGCTCCATTGACAAATGGCAGAAGAGTTGGGGGAAATATCCATGCTTCTCCCCTCCCCAAACCATTACCTCTCTTGAATGCATACTTATTTACAAGGGGTGGTGGCTCTTCTTGGTTGTCAACATGATTACATCTGGAATTAACTAAAACCCAAGTGCCTGGGTGCACCTGTGAGGTTTTGTTTTTTGTTTTCTTGTTTTTTTCTTAATTAAATCATATCAAGTGGGAAGACCCACTTTTAATCCAATCTTTGAGGTGGGAAAATCCACCTTTAGCCTAGACCACACCTCCGGCTGGCAGTGCAAGTAAAGGAAGAAGAAAGCTCTTGCTCTTTGCCTGCTGACTCTTGCTCATTCTGGCAAGTCCATTCCTTCACTGGCATTAGAACCTACTTCTTTGGGATTCTGTCATATACTGAAAACCAGATGAGGCATCCAGCCTCGTGGACAAAACAATTCCTGGATTCTTGGACCTTCCATCTGTAGACAGCCATTATTGGACTAGCTGGGCTGCAGCCCGAAAGCCACTGTAATAAATTCCACATTTATATGCATTCTATCAGTTCTGTTCTAGAGAACCCTGACTAATACACAAGGCTAACACACGGTGTGATCAGCCAGGGTTTTCTCCTCTCCCAAAGGCTGGTGCTCATTGTGAGACTTAGCAGGACACCTATTCATTCTCTATGTCATGCTGTGGCTGAGCCAATATTGGGACTCACATGATACATGGGAGTTCATTTTGTCCCAAGGGTGCTGCACCTGCAAGCAGAGTTCTCTGGCAAGTTTGTTTTAATAATGAAATTCTAGTGGGGAAATGCCAGATGAATTCACTGCTAAAATTGGAACTGTTTGAGCAGGCTAGGGTGGAAGGACTTCCCAGGAATAGTCTTTGCAAACTCAATGTCGATCACACACTGACAACCAATGAAACTGGTCCCTCAGCCAGGACCCTTCCCTCCATCACAGTTCAATCTCTTACCCTTTCTATTCTGGAAAGAGTACCTGATCACTCTGACATTTTCCTTTTCCTTCTTTCTAATCATTTTCTCACTGTCAATAACCAGAGGTGATAATCATGGAAAAATTATTCTCATATATAAACCAGCTTATATTGCCCACCTTGCTACACCTGGAATACAGCAAAAAGAGATATGCTGCTCAACTTCCTGACTGCAGTCTAATCAGAAGACAACACACACACACACACACACACACACACACACACACACACACACACACACACACACAATTCAAAAGATCTGTGGCCATTTTACCTGTTAGGTGACCCCAGTCTCCTCCCATCCCAAGTCATCAAAAGGGTCATAGGTCTACAATGATGCTACCCACCCTCTGTGAGCCAAAGTCAGCCCCTGACCAACTTCCTTTTCCTGTTGCCACACTCTGAAGAGCAGTGGTGACTTTAAGCAATGGTCTAGGAACTTGCACCAGGATGACCAGAAATGTTGGGTAAGAATGAAAAAAATGCTGGGTTCCTGTCCTAGACAATTGAACTGAAATTCCAGGAAAGGTCTTTAGGATGGGGTCCATAAGAGATGCCAACCTTGGGAACAACTGTCCTCCAGGATCCCTATGTCTCAATGAAAAGCACATGAGAAAGACATGTCAGGAATACACATTGGCCTGGAAGGAATTTCCACAGGAGGTGGGCAGTGAAAACAGATACTGAGGATAATTTCAAGGGCAGGTCATTCCTACCCTCAAAGGGAAAGGTCAAGTTTTGTAGTTGTTCTTTGGTTTGCTCTTTGAGACAGACTCACATTGTTTTTCCCAGGCTGGTCTTGAATTTATGATCTGCCTACCCCACTCTGCCTCCCAAGAAGCTGGTATCACCCAGAATTTTAGTAGACAGCCCAGATGCCCCAGGAGCCTACCTGTTATTTTAGTTGCTTGGCTCGACCCCTTCCCAAATTATTATGTAGCTTGGTTCTATAGGGTCCTTTGGGCTGAAAACTTCAGAAAACAAAATTACTCTCAACTTCTCCAACTTCACACAGAAATTTCTGTAAAGGCCTCAGATATGCTGGTTAAGAAGATCAGCTGGGGGGAGAGGGTGTGCATAGGAGTGATTGGAAGAAGGAATGAGAATGGGAGGTGATGTAATATAACATATTACATTATATTATTTATTATCATTATTGGGTTTTTTCAAGACAGGTTCTTACTATGTAGCTTTGGTTGTCCTGAAACTCACTAAGTAGAACAGGCTAGCCTCAAACTCACAGAGGTCAACCTGCCTGGGTTGTTGGGCAGGTTGGGACTAAAGTGCTGGGACTAAAGGTGTGCACCACAACACCCCATATATTTTAATTATTTTGAGAGAGAGAGAAAGATCAGCTCTAGAATCCAGATACTAGGTGACTGTACAACTTCTAGCATCCTTTTTTGCCTCGGTTTCCTCATTTGACCATGGAGTTCCAACATGCTCCATCTCCATCTGTTAGTAAATGAGAGTGTCTGCTCAAAGCCCTCTGTGTGTGCCTTGGACAGAATGAAAGCAAAAAAAGTATTTACACAAATGTACAAGTTGTCAAAATTGCTTGGAAACACTCACAGCACACTGACACTGAAGTCACCATGCAGAGTGAGGGGTAAAAAGAGACAAGCTTATTCATGGGGGAGCAGGTGGTTCTGCATGGAGAACTCCAAAAAGCTTCTGCAGGCTGTGGGAGGCATGGGGCGGAGGCAGGGCACTGCTTAGAGCTCCTGTATGTGTGCTGGAGTGGGAGTCGTGTGTGACAGAAAGGAAGAGAAAAGAAGACAAGTGACAAACTCTCTGTGTGTGCATCTGTCATCATGGATGAGCAATAGACATGGTAAGAATCCTCAAGGAGCCAGGCATTGGTGGCACACACCTTTAATCCCAGCACTCGGGAGGCAGAGGCAGGTGATCTCTGTGAGTTTGAGGCCAGCCTGGTCTCCAGAGCGAGTGCCAGTACAGGCTCCAAAGCTACACAGAGAAACCCTGTCTCGGAAAAAAAAAAAAAAAAAAAAAAAAAAAAAAACCTCAATGCAAGGCCATGTCATTAGAGTAGGAATGAGAAAATCTCGTTATCAGGGAAAATTGGTGCCGGGTGAAGCCAGAGCTTTTAGAGAGAAGAGCACCATCCGGACATTTTCCCCTGGATGGAGAAGCTTGCTTAATTGATGGTTTGTGATAGGCCTTGGAGTCTTTTGCTTTCTCTTATTTCATTGTTTATTGCCCCATTTTCTTTTCCAGCCCCCAGGTGGAATCCTGAGGGAGTCTATGAAGAGACTCTTGGAGGCAAGGGAAGAGGGATGGTTTCTTGTCACTGAAAGCATCCCTGCACCTTGAAGGGCTTGATTAGAACTGCTTAGAAAACACTTCAGTACAATTCATCATAAGCTCCCCTTGTATGTTCAAAGAGCAGAAGATGTGGGGAGCAGAAAGGGATGCAGAGGTGGCTGCTAGACCTAGAGGTAAACCGGGTTCATGTTAAAGTAACCCTGGAGTCTTTCAGAACTTCTGAACCTCTTTCCATATCTATACAGTATTGGAAGAGACACGCAAAAGTTATGCAGCCAGCCCTCAGGAAACTCGCTCAGGTGTTATCATCATCATAATTGTCATCATCACTTTAGCTGTGGCCAGTGTTGTTAAACCTAAGAAGTTATAGAAGAAGCTTCAGATCAACATGTCTGACTTTAGAATCATAGCAGCATCACATGATGCTGTTAGCAATAAGATTTATTTGTAGATTCCCTATCACTTTTGGAAGAAAAAAAAGCAGTTATTTCCAGGATTGGGCATACCCAAGAGTTTACATCTCCTTTCAAGACACAGAACAGCATAGCTGTGTGGAGGCAGACAAATTCCCCACAGGATTTGCGCATTATTCCCACTTACCACTAGTCACCATTTCCAGGGTCTCCTTTCCAATCCCCAAGGCATGAACAACGGCTCAGGGGAAAAAGCAATTCTCATTCCTCTGTCTCAGATTTTCTGTGATTCAGAACCAAACACTTCAATTTCCGTCTCCCGTCTCCCCAGAGCTGTGGATCGCAATAAGGACATTTCAGAAAGAGTCGAGTTCTGAGAATGAGAGTGAATGTGTAAAATATCAACAAGACCATAGTCCCAGAATCCCAGGACAAAAGCATCCTCCCAGTGAATCACCATGCAAGCACTGAGGGAGCCTCTGTAGGTATCTGGTCCCATTCTGGGAGGACAACATAGTCCTTGATATAGACGGTCCCAGCCTATAAGGAAGCACTAGAGAACTCTGTGGTGTGGGAAGGCTTTCTCAGGACTGGCCCAGTGATACTTTCTGATGAGCTCGTGTCTATGGACTCTCCTCAAGTATGGGTTGTGAACACTCAATATATCTCAAGACAGATGCATCAATCCCCACCATTCACTTTTCACCACAGTAAAAGACATCCTAGTTTGGTGAGCCACTGTCCCTCACCATCAAACATGCCAAAACCCTTGCCTCAGTTCCCATAATAGAATGCCATAGCCCACAAAAGGATTCTGTTTAGTATCTGAAGGTGAGGCGAGCAGTTTTGCTCTTGTCTTTTAGATGAGAGAGTAAATGATTGGCGGCAGCCTCAGAGTTCCAAAGTAAGAGCTGAGTGTGAACGTATGTTTCCGCCTGAGTAAAGTGATCAGCAATTTCATCCAAAGATTACTATTGTTTCCTGACCCTAAGGTACTCATGCTCTTTCCTTTCACATGAAATCTTGCATGGCCCCGATGGAGAAAATATATTTGGACTGACATTCACACCCTATCTTGCATTCTTCAAAAAGTTCTGTGGAAGGAGAGCTGAGAGTTCTCACATCCTTCATTGCAGGTGGCAGAGATCTCCTCTGTCCTAGGAACACTGGAGACACACAATGGCTCTGCAGTACTGTCCATGTACCCAGCACTGTGCAACTGCTTCAGCTGCATTGGTGGGTATCCTTACACCTTCTCCAACCTAGGCAACTTCAGCATCCCTCTCTGATACTGACTTCTGCCTCAGGAACAAGTTGCCTTGTGTTCCTCATCGGTATTTGCCTCCTGTCCATAGGATCCCATCAGAATTACCTTGTCTTTTCCCTCTATCACTTGTTAAAACACCAATTTCCTGCCCATGTGCTGTTTCTTGGCAGGACTGGGGGATGGGGAAGGGTCTCAAACCCTGGAAATGGCTCTCTTTTGTTCTCAGTGCACCACTGGGCACAGTGCCATCTATATGCCCTTTCCAGAGGTCTGCCTTACGTTTGCCACCATGGGCTACCACTGTCACATCACCTGGGGTGGATGGTTCCTTCACTTGTGGCTCTAAGGCTTGCTTCCTAGAAATGAAGTATCTATTCTTGGGCTAAGTTGAGGCAGGTTCTACATGGAACAACCACTGTCCATGTTTCCCCAGTCCTATAAAACACAAGGTTCTTCCCTTCTAGCCCAAAGCCATATAAACGAGTCAGGGAGGGTAGAGGCTCTGGGCCCCCTGAAGAAGCTGAATATTATTGCATATGCCTGGAAAAGAGACAGCTGAACAGGGGGCTTGTGCCAGAATAGATCCCAATAATGAATTCTTATAAATCCAGCATGCTAATTGTTGTCCTTTTTTAAAAAATAGTTTTAGTTTTTTGTGCATGTGTGTTTCTGTATATGTGTGTGTGCCACATATATACGTGTGTGTGTCAGAACCTGCAGAGCCTAGAAGAGGGTACTGGATTCCATGGGGCTGGAGTTATAAGCAGTTGTGTGCCATCAAAGCCTGGAGCTAAGGAACAGGAAGTGGCTGTTAGCTGCTGTGCCATCTCTTCAACCCATGCTTGGTATTTTTATTTTTTTGAGTCTTAACATGTATCTAATGTATACATACAAGAACCTCTACTAACTTCAATGCAGATAAGAAGAACACAGTGGGAGCTTACTGATGGCACACTCACTAAGTCAGGAAAGGGGAAGTTGGCCAACCTAATCTCAGGACCTAGACCCTTAACCACATCACAACATGGTACCCAAGCCTTGCCCACCTTGGCTGTGTCAAACCAGTTTGCAGATCCAGAGAGCTTTTCTTGCTGCAGGATCTCTCTGAAAAACGATGACAATGGAAGATTTAGGTAATGGGTGGGTGGATGGTGGGAGGGGGGAGGAGAAGCTGTTAAATTTGGATCTGTAATTCAGACTGCTCATTAAATGGCAGAGGTGTCACTGTGCTTTTCTCTTTTCCATTCACCTTCTGAACTGGGATTTCCTAGATGGAAAGATCTCTCCTTGCCATGCTTATAAACCCTAGGAATGGTGGGTCTTTTTCCAACTCACCCAGGAAGACTCTGGCCTATAAGGCTCCTGTCATTCACAGGAATCTCCCAAATCATGTCCTCAACATCTAATAGAGGGTTTCACAACGTAGCAGAATTTACCAGGACCTGTTTTTTTCACCCAGGCATTCTCCCAGAGGCTATGATGGTAGGATGTCACTGGTCCCTAATCATCCAGGTACCTCATTTCTTCTTTTCAGGTCACTCAGACATCCTTGGCAGTAATGACTAGTAGTTCCTAGCCACTTAAACACTAATTCCTCTTCATCCATGTTTTCATTAGTGCTACATAAATCAAAATCAAGTGATTATCCACACAGCCAAAATAAAGACCCTAAAGTCAGTATTATAGTTAGGTATTGGTCAGTATTATAGTTAGGTATTATAGCTATGCCTATGAAGGATTGTCATACCTTCTCATGTCATAGTTAAGTGGTCCTAGACCACCACACCAATGTCACTTGACACTTGACAGCAGATTATCAATACTTATTCTCTGGCCATGCCCAGATACTGAATCAGAACTCCTGAACATGGGCCCATCAGAAGGGACCTTAAAGAAGCTTGTCAAGCTGGTGTGACTTACAAGGTTTGAGAGCCCGTGTCTCACTCAGCAATGTTGGACATTGCTGCTTACATTTAAGAAGGACTCTGAAGTCTTAGGGACATGGAGTAAGCTGCCCACAATGAGTATGAGTACCAAACTGGTGAGAGCACAGCCCAACCTTTCCTATTGGTGGAAACTTGGTATGCCAGAGAACCAACAAGACAAACAGCTGTTTCTATGGAAACAATAAGAGAGTAGCTTCAGTTATTCAGGAGGTAAAACATTCACCAAACTTGAGCCTTGTCCCAGTTACCATGCATCAAATGTCAATGTCTCCTCAAATGCTTACATTAGAAATCACACCTGCCCAAAGCTCTGGAATCAGGGAAAGGGATGATTGGGGCACCAGCTGGAGCCTTCATAAATGGGGTGAGTGCCCTTATATTAAAAGATCCTAGAAAGACTCCTTGCCCACTCCTTTCATCTCCTGTGGACACCAAGGAACATCATGGACAATCGATCCAGAAGCAGCTGCACATGGGACCTACCAGTGCCTTGATTTTGAACTTCCAGCCTGCAGAACAGCAGGCAATACACTTGTGTTGCTTATAAGATTTGTTATGTAGTCCCAGAAGACTAAAGCACTCTGCATAAACATGTCCTCTCACTTCCTGCTTATCATAAGTCTGTGCCAGGTAAGCAGTCTGAAATCAGAGCAGGTAGGATAAGCAGCTCTCACGATCAGTAAGTTCCAGAGAAGGAATCTGAATCCTGCTTAGTCTTTCTCTAAATGCCTCACAGCTTCCCCGGGGCACATGTACACACTCAGCAATTCTACGCTTCTTTGTGGCAGAAAGACCAGGAAACCAAGGGTGAATTCATATGCATCAGCAAATGAGGTCACTCTGCTCCAGGGCTGAGAGTCTACCTCTACAGCTCATCCAACACCCCAGATTGCTCCTCCTTCCCCTCCCTCTCAAAAACCACCAAATTTTCCCCTTTCTCCTTCTGAAACAGGGAAAACAAGTTCTTACCAAATTGGACATGTTGACTCTCCTTCTTGTAATACCTTTCCAGGGAAGCAAGGCCCTCAGTGGGTTGTGATGCCAGGAGCAAGATGAATTGCCAATTGGAAGCTTAGCAATATTCAATGAGGATTATCTTAATGCTATGGATGCCTTCAGCCAGCTCCCCACACAGAACATGTACACGCCCTCGAAACTGGCCTGGGATTACCAGCAACCATCCAAATCGATGGCTGAGTTGATTTGCAGGCTCCGGGTGACACGTCATAGGATGTCTGTGAAGGCAAGCAGCAGAAGGTGAGACCTTAGATTATTGGTTTGTATGTTATCTACAGGTCCTCAGCTATCATTATGTGCTTTGTATTTGGTAAGTATTTTGCTATTTCCTTTCATTTAAAGATGAATTTTTTTACTACTTGATTTATAGATTCAAAGACATATAAGGTAGAAACTCTGAGAATATTTACTGGCATAAATATATAAATTGTCCCAAATCTAAAGGCAATCTGTCATTCCCCAGTTTAAAACCTGTGATTGGTTCTCATTTGCTTTTAGAATGGAGCCCAGAGGTCCCTGCCTGGTTTACAAAGCACTCTGTGACAACCATGGTCCAGCTCCAATGTCTGGTGCTCCTAGACTCCTCTGCCTAGGCCAGGCAGTGCACCATCAGTGCCCAGAAGGTCCCAGATCCTCCCACATTTCATCCCTCTTGCAACTGTTAGGTTCTCGGCCTAAAATCCCCCTAGGATAACTAGCTTCCTCTCATCCTCCGGAAACTTCCTCAGGGAAGTATCCTTTGACTTTCAATGAGTATTCTCAAAAGCTGACCTTTGTAACACGACTTTTCACACTGGTTCACAATAGTCTACTTACTTCATTTTCACCTCCAAAGACAGGAACTTCTTAAGTGTCTCAAGGCCAACCACAATGCTAGGCAAACAGTAAATACTCACAACACCATGGTTAAATGAATGAACAATCACCTCAGAGTCTGTTTGTGTATTGCACTATAGGGATTGAACCCAGGATCCAGTGCATTCTGGAAGAAGGTAATACCCCTGAACTAACAGCTTCAGCCCTTTTAATTTTTTTATCTTAATTTGAAATGATCTAAGTAACTAAGATTATAAACATGGGTCACTTATGCCCAATATTTATATTCCCTGCAGGCTCTGGATAGTATCATGGCAATGAAACCCATGGTTGTTCTCATCCAATGCCCTTGAATACCCAGTTCTACCCCCGTGGACTCTGATGGCCCAACATGGTCAGAGCATCTCAGGGTTACCAAACCCTACTCTAAAATTTGTTTAGATGAATCCATTTATCTAGATAAGTCCAGTTACGTTCACCAACTTTAAGATTCTTGATATTAGTAATGAGGTTAGATCAGACCCTGGAATTATTTCTAGACTGGAATCGTCGAAAAACTCAGTTTTATTCAGAGCTTTCTAATATGTTCTAGATATTTGGAGATATTGCATGCATTACAGAAAACTCAATCGCAAATATAAGTTGATGAAAGTAGGTAACTGTGATGGTTAGTGTTCATTTTCAGTGACAAGATATGGAATCTTTTTGGTGACAAGTCTTCAGGCACACCTATGGGGCATTATTAAGATCTGGTTAAGCTCTGTGCATGCCTTTGGGAGGTTATCTATGTTAACTGATTAATGATAGATTCAACCTAAAGGAGGGCAACACCAATCCTAGGCTTAGGTCCTGAACTCCATAAAATTGAAGGAGTGACCCCTAAGGTTCAGAAAACATCCAAGAAGAGGAGGCAGAAAGAATGTAAGAGCTACCAGATAGGGAACAGTGCCATAAAATGCTGACTTCTGATCATAGCATGGCCATTGCACTCATGAACTCACTAAAGCTATGGTAACCAAGATCAAGTCAAGAAGAACAGTCAACATTGTAATGGGCAGCACTAATTGGACTCAGAGACAGAGAGAGGGAAGGGGAGGGGGAGAGGGAGGAAGAGAACATGAAGTTTCAAGGAGAGCATATTAGAGGTGCCTAGGGATATTGAGGGGGAAAGTGGGGTAGATATTATTAATACACAATGTTTACATACATTAAATTGCCCAAGATTAAAATAAGAGATATTCTTAGAAGACCGGAGAAGGCAAGCTGATCCTAAGCATCCATCACTGTCTACACCCTGATTGTGAATGCTGAGCATCCATCACTTTCTGCATCCTCACTGTGGATGCAGTGTGACCAGATTCTGCCATCAGAGTTTTCCCACCATGATGGAATAGACTCTCAAGCTGAGATTCCAAATAAACCTTTTCTCCCTTAAGTAGCTTTTATCAGGATATGTTATCACAGCATTGAGAAAAAAATGACTAACACGGAAGTAGAAGTTGGTCCCTTAATACTGGCTATCAATTCAATTCTCCAGGACTATTGGTTCATTTTAGAACATAATATGAAGAGAACCTTCAACACAAAGCCATTTTCTGTTGATCACATGCAATGCATTGCCTTAAATATGTCTATTAGCTACCACTAAATACACACCAAAGGTTTTCACATAACTGAAGTATTTTTTATGACAGAAGTGAACTGGCTATCACAAACCGTGAAGCAAAAAGTTCCACAGTTTGCAGCTATTCTCAGAAAAATCTAAGGATCTAATACTCCATTCACAAGAATAGCCGAAGTTGAGCGACACCATGAAGCTTGCTATGAAGCATGCCCTTAAGGTTCTCATTAGTTTCAGCCTGGCCTACTTACCAAGCCAGTCTGGCCTCCATATGCTCTGAAATTTATAATCACCGTCTCTTTACAAAACTCTTCCAAAGGGCTGAGGAGATGGCCCAGATGTCTCAGTCAGTAAGTGCCTGCCCTGAAAGCATCAGAACCTGAGTTTGGATCTCCAGTAACCATATAAAAAGCTGGGCACAACAGCACTTGCCTGGAATGCCATCACTTGGAGGTATAGACTAGAGGATGCCTGAAGCTTTCTAGTTAGCCAATCTAGCTGAATCAGTAAGTTCCAAGTTCAGAAAGACCCTCTCAAAAAATAATGTGGAGACTGGTTTAGGAACATTGACCTCTGACGTCAACATACATGCACATGTGAGTGCACACACACACACACACACACACACACACACACACACACACACACACACACACAGAGAGAGAGAGAGAGAGAGAGAGAGAGAGAGAGAGAGAATTCTATTAGGTCAACTTATATAACTCACCCATGTGCTCCTCTGTACATTTGCATCTTTATATAGACAACCGGTCCTTTTCTGATGGATGTGTAGGTAACTCCACGTATCACTTATTTTCTAGTAAAAACAACAATGGCTTCCTTTCACATTGTCCCTATTAGCATTGCTATTGGATGAACCTCAGGGATGTAGGAGAATAATAAAAAGAGAACACACAGTTAAAATTTTAATAGTAGGGACTGGGGAAAGGGCATAGTTGGTGAAGAGTCTGCCATGCAAGCATAGTGCCCTGAGTTTGGATCTCCAGCACCCACATAAAAGCAAAGCATAGTGATGCAGATGCTGAACTAGAATGCTGAGGGAATAGATAAAGGGAGAACCCTGTAATTCATTGATTTGCCAACCTAGTCACCCTGTTTCATGCTCTTTCTTTAAAAAATCTCTCTCTCTCTCTCTCTCTCTCTCTCTCTCTCTCTCTCTCTCTCTCTCTCTCTCTCTCTCTCACACACACACACACACACACACACACCCTGAAAAGAAAAAGAAAAATGGAATCTATTTTGTATTGGCTAATTATTCCTGAGCATGCAGCCTCCCAGGAGTAGCATGTGGGTAAAACGCCCATCCATGTTCCTTTGAAGAAAACTGATTTTTCCCTCCCATAGCTGCTATCAACAGCAAATAGCTTCTTGGTTAGGGGTGGGGCTTTTTACCTCTTCCCCTTCTCTGTGTTGGGATTTTGTCTGGTTTGAACCGGGGCAGGTTTTGATCATGCTGTTACAGTCTCTCATATGTGCATTAGTCCTGTTATGTCTGAAAAACACTGTTTCCTTAGAGTTGTCCGGCACCTCCAGCTTTTGCAATCTATCTTCATCCTCTTCCACATAGATCTCTGAACCTCGAGGGAAGGGAAGTGATACAGACATCCCATTTAGGGCTGAATGCTCCAAAGTCTCTCACTCTCTGCATGTTGTCCAATTTTGGGTCTCTGCTAATTACAATCTACTTCAAGAAGAAGCTTCTCTGATGAGGGTTCAGTGATTCACTGATATATGGGTATAGCAATATGTCATTAGGAGTAGTTGTATAGCTATGTTCATTTAACAGAATAATAGTGACAGATTTCACCTAAAGCCTATGACCTATCTACTCTCAGGTTTTGGGCCTCATTAACAGTATCAGGTATTGTTCCATTCAAATCCAATCAAAGGCAGTTGGTTACTTCCATAATATTTGTGCCACTATTGCATCAGTGAGTATATCTTTTTTTTTTTTTCCGAGACAGGGTTTCTCTGTCTCTGTGTAGCTTTGGAGCCTATCCTGGCACTCGCTCTAGAGACCAGGCTGGTTTCGAACTCACAGAGATCCACTTGCCTCTGCCTCCCAAGTGCTGGGATTAAAGGCGTGAGCCACCAACACCGGCCAGTGATTATATCTTGCAAGCAGGTCCAGGTCACTGTTGTACCTTACAGTGTTCAAAGCTGAATTAAATTAAGGATTCTGTTTCCCCTCAAGAAGCATACATAGTACTTTCCAGCACTATCAGTGCTAGTCAGTAGGGGTGATGTTTCTAGTTGAGCAACATACCAATTTCTTCATGTTTAGTGATAAGTACATAGTGTCTTCAGCAATAGAGTCTTGGCATCAGTTGCGGAGGGCAACAAATAGTATTGGCAATAGTCTATAATGTTTGGGGACATCTATGGGACCCATTTTCCAATGACTCAGAAAGATGCAACCCATTCCTTTCACCAGAGGTTTTATTTGTTAGCACATGATGTCTAGTTGGAGACATCATCTCCTCCATTATATGATGATTCCATTTAAATTGCATTTGTATCCAGATATATTTTAAGAAGCTTCTACAATACTAAGTTTCCATGCAACTTATCAAAGGACCTTTAGTGCATAAAAATTATTATGAGAAGAATGCTTACCTAGCATGTACTCATCCAGGATTTGATCTCCAGGAATGCAGCAGCAACAGCAAAATTAACTGACAATGTTAAATTGCCCAGTTGCCTAGCGCCAATGAAAGAGTACTTGAGATGGAAAGCTGATGGGGGGCATCCTTCTGTGTATATGTTTGTCTTATTGGTTGATAAATAAAGTACTGTTGGCCAATAGAAAAGCAAGATAGGTGGGACTAGGAGTCAAGAGGATTCTGGGAAATGTAGTAAAGAGATCCAGGCAGGAAGAGACATAGCAGGCAGACTCAGAATATAAGCAGAGACAAGAAGGAAATCATCCTCTTGCTTTCTTCTCTACGGAGCCACCATGTGATACTGGGAAGAGGACACCAGCGGAAGGCATCCTCGATAAATCTTATAAATATATAGATTTATGATAATTAAAAAATCCTAGTAATTGGCCAGCAGTAATGTAAGCCTTACTTTCCTACAAGAAGAAAGGCTTACTTTCCTTTCTCCTTGTTATAAATTAACCTGAAATTGCTGTTACATTTCCAAGTACTGAACTCTACTGACTAGAACTAAAATAAAAGTCTGGGATCAAAGATATTCTAAGGACTTGATAACAATAACATCTCTTTTCATATTACAGCTATAGTAAATGTGCTAATATTAGTCTTTGTGTGTTATTTGGGGCCCTAACGCAGCAGGCGGAACTAGGCAGCTTGGCAGAAAGATTTACCATTCCAGAAAGCAACATAAAGAAAGGAGTTACACACTTCAACTTTCTTCTTCAGCAATCAGATCCCTACATTCTTAGTCCCATGGATAGCCCAACCATATCCACACAGTTTTAGTTCAAGCCACAGCTGATTGAACCACCCCCCCCCCAGGTAAAACCACAGATAGACAAGTCAGACTTAACAGAACAAATATTTTTCAGACTTGAAGCTGAAAAGTAATTTACAGTCCAAAATTGGGCATAAGAACAAAATGAGGTGATTCTGGTTACCTCTGTAGGATTCTCTATTTTTAATTTAAAAACAAATGATTGTTATCCAAATGTATTTATCAACTAGTCTTCATTCACTTTTTTTGTCATATCCCTCTTTTTTACTTAGACAGGGTCTCCTGAGCTGACCCAGATTGGCCTTTGACACTCAGTCCTTCTGCCCCAGCTTCCTGAATGCTGAGACAGCAGGTATACATGCCATACCCAGCCATTCCTTCTGCATTCTCTCCCTTTGTTCCAGGCTTATTTTCTTTCTTCTTGTTATAAATTAACCTGAAGTTGCTGTTACATTTCCAAGTAGTGAACTCTACTGACTAGAACTAAAATAAAAGTCTGGGATCAAAGTTATTCTAAGGACTTGATTACAATAACATCTCTTTTCATATTACAGCTATAGTAAATGTGCTAACAGGGATGTCCATAGCACAGACTAACTGGGTCTGAATCACGGGTTCCCTCTGCAGAAAGAAGCTGGAGCAACACATAACCTCTCTAGGACTCTGTTGCTCTCCTGTGGGATGAGGGTTAGGATTCTTAGTTCAGAATCTGGCAAAATAATGATAACTGTTATTGTTTATTATAGCATAACATCCAACCCCACCCTTATTAAAGTTCTCCAGAGTGCTGTAGTACCCAAGACCATGTAAGCCTCCAGGCAGTCACTCTCTGGATTGGCAGTCATGCAAAGGCCAAATAAATAACAGCTTTGATAAAAGCCAGGAGTTGGGCTCAGTTTTAAACTGTACTTTAGACGCAACATGATAAATAATGAGAGGCCAGACATGGGGTTAATGGGTAACCTTGTCTGAGCACTCACCCTGTGTCACACTCTTTGAAGCATTTTATGAGCATCTTCTGTATGTATGTGCACAACAATCCCATAGGGTGTTATTACTGCCATTGAAAATATCACACATACTCATTTACACAGGGTCTCATGTAGTCCAGGGTGGCCTTGAATTCACTAACTAGTCAAGGATGATGCTGAACTCCTAATCATCCTTCCTCCACCTCCAAAATTCTGGAATTGCAGAAATGTGTCACCACAGCCAGCTAGCCAGCTATAGGTCTCACTCTTATTTAATAAGATGGATAGGGTCACCTGACTCCAGAGAAACAAAACTGAGAAAAAAAAAAAAACATGTCACAAATACCTTTTGAGCACTTTCTATATGGTAGGTATTGCTCAAGGTGATACCAATATATATTAAGAAATGTGTTGCTCACAACAAGCCAAGAAGTAGATACCACTGATTGCAACTTTTATGGGCGGGACTTGGAGCTGCTGAACACACAGGATCACAGAGCTATTTGTGGTAAAGCTGAGTATCCAGGGTCTCCAGATGCCCAGTCCTAAGCCTTGTCATTAGGAATGCAGTGATAATTAAATGCAGATGAACCATCCTCAGTGCCCAGCAGAAATTTACATCTACTGATGTCTAGCACAGAGTGATCAGAACAGACATGGTTCCTGCTTCACGTGATGGAGACTATGTGGGAGAAAAGTAATGTATAGGAAAAAGCAAAAAAATAGGACATAGAAGCATATGATTAATGTATAATTAGCATCACTCAGGAACCCCTCAGAAGTGTCTAATTGATTTGACAAATTTTACATTAGGTTATAGAAAAGTAATTTCATTTAAAAATTAAAGAGCAAGCACTTGTTTCTTGTGTCATCTTCATTGTCCTTGAAAACCAGTCTCAGGATAGCCATCTAAGATTAATCATAGCACTTGGTGTGACTCAGTTTTGCAGTTCTCTACCTGTATTATCAAAATTGCAAGACTGTGGTTGCACAACAGCCTCGGCAAATTGTCAACTTTTGCACAAATCGTGCTCAGTGTATGAGTTAAGGCTATTGGTTTTAAAACAAAGCATCTGTGATTTCATCAGAAAGGAAACAGTAAAAGAAGAGAGGGATTCCAGTTAGGAGTGAAGTGCCAGCCACGGCCTTTCTTTTACCAGACGAGGTGACTATTCTGGACTGCTGGTAGCTGACTAAACTTCCACAGAATATGGAATTCATTGTCTTAATGGATTTTTTACCAGATGTAATGGGTAGGCTGTTTGGATTATAAGATTTACCTCTCCTCATTGTAAATGTTTTAGTAAATCTATGATGGTTTAAGCTATTTAAGGGTTGGGGGTTTGTTTTGTTGTCTCTCTCTCTCTCTCTCTCTCTCTCTCTCTCTGTGTGTGTGTGTGTGTGTGTGTGTGTGTGTGTGTGTGTTTGTTCATGTTCATGTGTGTACAGATGCACATGTACATGTCTGCACAGGTATGTAGAGGCAGAAGTCAACCTTACATATCATTCTCAAGAACTACTAACCTTGTTCTTTGAGATAAGGTTTCCCACTGGGATCTGGGACTTGTGAGGAGGCTAGGCTAGCTGGCCAGCGAGCCCTGGTGACCTGTCTCCAGTTCCCCAGATCTGGTATTGCCAGCATGTGCCATCACATTTGACTTTTCAGATGGGTTATAAGGTTATACTCGTTTCCCCCACGCCTTTGTGCTAAGCACTTTGCTGTCACCACAGCCCCTGTTTCAGTATTTTGTTTGTTTAGTTGATTGGTTGGTTTGTTTTTTTAATAATTTATTTTTATTTTATGTACACTGTAGTTTTGCCTGCATGAATGTCTATGGGCACTGGATCCCTTAGAACAGGAGTTAGAGACAGTTGTGAGCTGCCATGTGGGTGCTAGAAATTGAACCAGGGTCCTCTGGAAGAGCAGTCAGTGTTCTTAACCACTAAGCCATCTCTCCAGGCCCTGGTTTGATTTTATTGCTGTTGTTTTGTTTTGTTTGTTGTTGTAGTAGTTAAAAAGAAACATGTAGCTCAGAATAGCTAAAAACACACTATGCATCAGGGGATGACTTTGAACTGTTGATCCTCTTTCTTCCACTTCTCAAGTGATAGGATTATAGACTCTGCCACCATGCTCTGATATATAACATGTATCATGACAGAACTACAAGCTCACTAGTTCTATCATATACCATGATAGAACTATATGTTGGTTTGTTTTTTTAATAATTTATTTTTATTTTATTTATTTTTATTATAAAAAAGTTACAAAGATGCATAAGAAAACTGAAAACAATAAAAACATCAAATTCTAAACTGGGTTATTATTGTTGACTTTTGACATATCTTCTTCTAATCATAATGTTGTGTATCTGTGCATTGTTTTAAAATAACCTTGACTCTGCCAGGCATGGTGGCACATACTTGTTACCACAACACTTGAGACACTATGGCAAGAACATTGCTACCCTGGGCTACAGCTTGAGACCCTTTCTCAATAAACAAACAAAAGATCCTCTTCCAAAAAGAACAAAAATAAGTAAATAAAATGAAACAGCCTGGAATCACATGACTTTCAAGTTTCCATTCACTTATTTGTGGTTGTGCCTTATGACATAAACTATATGTCCCTCTACCATTTCTAATAGTCGTGTAGTATTCTCGTGTCGCCCGTGTTTAACCAGTCTCCCATTGTTGTGTGTTAAGGTTGTTTTAAACTGCTCACTGGTGTCATTAATGCTGAGAAATGTACTTGGGTACATGTCTGTTATGCCTGAATGCATGTCTGGATGTGCAGTGGGTGAACAGGATATATTTATAAGACTGTAACTATCCATGGACTTTTTTTTTTTTTTTACAAGAGTTTGCAGAAACAGTACATAGGATCCCTTACACACTTCCCATGGCCTCCTCAGAAATGGCCTCTTTCAGAACACAATAAACATGAGACAGCTGACATTGGCACAGTACAAACAGCAGAACAACAGATCTGCCTGGGACTTAGCAGCCAAGTCATTGTCCGCTGTTGACAGAATGGTAAGATGCGTGCTTACCTAATTTTCTGTTCTCACATACTGCCTTTAAAGTTGCCTTCTAGTCCATGGAGAAAACACAGGTGTGCTTAGCAGGCTAGTTTACCGAAAATCAAGAGAAGACTCTCACCAGAGGCAAAGATGGGCAAACCACTCTTCATAATACTGAATGGGCAGATAGATCCCCATGCTCCTCCAGTTACATTAGTCCCCCTACAAGACAAAGCCAGGTACCCTAACACAGCATGGATCTCTTTTAGTCTCAGGGTAAGAAAGTCCTTCTTGCCTCGCTCTTTCACTCCTGACTACACCAAAGAAACTTCAGTCTAGGGCTAGTCTTCATGCTAGCGTCATGCTAGCACTTGTCAATTCTCCCTTTTTAGCCATAATTACACAAGCATTTACTCTCACCTGCAAATTATAGCAAGTGAATCTGTTTGCTTATTTGCAGAAGTATTTTTGAAGTTTCCTTTTAAGATAATTTTTTGTCAGAAAAGTGATTTAATGTCTTTTTAAATATATTACTACGACAAGAGGCATGAAAGTGAGTTGCAACTGTGAGAAGTGATGGGTCCATTGATTAGAGCGTTCCGGCTGACAGGGAACTGGCCAGTCACACATACTGCTATGTTCTTCTGTGGGATTAATTTAGTTTAGAGTGCAATGTCCTTGGCTCTTTTTACTTTCTTTTTTTAAAAAACGGGATCAACTTACAAAAAAATAAGAAAAAGAAAAAGAGGAGAAAGGAGAATCCTACATCTAGTAAGCACTTCTTGTATGCACCAACAGACTCCTAGTAGGAATCCTTGAGGTAGATCCTGTTTGGAACCTCATTTGATTTCTAAGGAATCCAAGGAAGAGAGGAGTGAAGTGGGCTGTATAGTAACTGGCAAAGTTGGTACTGAAATCAGGTTTACTGGACTCCTAGTCATGCTCTTGGCATGGATTCAAATTGATTCCCCACAAACTTAAGGACCACAGGTCCTCCTGAGAACATTACTAATAACTCTTTGTCCTTGTCTCAAGTTTGGACCATTTTACTGCTGGTCTGATGATTGCATAGGAATACTGTAAATACAGTCCTCACCTGTAAACATCCCTGATGGTAGAAATCCCTGAGGTAACTTCATCCCAAGCCTGCATCTCTCAAAGAAAAATAAGATGTCCAACAGGCAGCCAGACTGCCTGCTTTTGTATCCACTGTTACAAATGTGCCCATTTTCTACATTCCTTCTACTCCCTGAAGAGTTCCAAAAGTTCCTGAGGACTCACTAGAAAATCAAATCGTGGGGGCTAATTCAACATCAAGAAATGGCACATCTATATTTAAATATTTAAATGCATATCAAATTTATACTAGGCATTGAAGAACGAGATAGAAAAGTACAAACCTCTACCAGAATGCAGAGAGCCAAGAGAGGCTTCCTGATGTCACAGTTCTAACTCTAGGGAGCTAGAGTTCATGGAAACCCTACTGATGAATTTAAGGGTTTATTATGAATGATTAAGTTTATGGTAGAGCTCCTGAGGTTACAAACACGAAGAGCAGAAAATAAAAATGACTAACATGGGTCAGTGAGATAGCCCCACAAGCAAAAGTACTTGCTCTGCAGGCTTGACCACCTGAATTTGCCCCCTGGACCATTTGGTAGAAAGAGGGAACTGACTCCCAAGGGTTGTCTTCTGATCCTCACATCTGTGCCATCTCATGCACACACACATACACATACATACATACATACATACATACATACATACATACATACACTCACACACACACACACTAACAAATAGTATGGCATACCACTAAAACTATAATTCCAAAATTACACACAAACCAAGTACACTTATTTTGTGATGTAATTTTCACATTGAAAGAAATTCTCTTAATCTCAGAGAATGGCTAGTTCCTTGAAGGTAATTTACTCCGGGGCAGAAGTCAGGCATTTTGTATGGCTCCCCATGTAGGTGAGCAGTGCTCAGATCACAGGACTTATCTCCAGAGCACGACCCTTGATCAAGGAAAGAAGAGAGATGAGAGCCTTCTCTATAAGCTACCATCACCTAAGAAGACTCCCATTTCTGGATCAGGACTCTATGAATGTGGTCAGGTTCCCAAAGGTGACCCACATGTACCATCAGAGAACATCTGGGTTTGGGGGCAAGAAGTTATTGGCAAGATCTTGAGACAAGACGCTAAATGGCACCTGCCTGAATCTGGTGAAAATTCTTAGTTCAAGTAAAAGGTGGAGCTCAGAGTATTCCATTTGACTCCAAAGATGTCTGTGCTACAATACAGGTTTGATGTACAATGGTCTAAATGTGATTTTTTTGATACATTGTTTCAAGGTGGCCTTGAACTCACAATCAGCAGTTTCAGCTCCTCAAGTGCTGGGATTACAAGCATAGGACACTGCCAGATTTCCAAACATAATGTTTTTAAAAACTTCATTCATTCATTCATTCATTCATTCATTCACTCATGTCTTCATTCTTCCAGTCATAAGTGCATTCATACTCAGTTAGTGAGCAGCAACTACATAGTAGCTTCATACTTGGACAAGTAAGTGCTTCATTCCCTTCTGCTCTGTTTTGGAACATTGGACACTAATGAATGATAAAGTACTGAGTTGTGATATGAAACCTTTATGAAAGAGAAGGCTACGATGACACACGGGACACGCACAGAAATCAAGGTCATTTCCCAGAAGAAGGGAGCATTTAGTTAAACCTCAAAGTCACAGAGAATGTGAAACAGGCAAGAGGAAGGGAGGGGGGAGAGTGGGAGAGAGGGAGGAGGGGGGGCTAAGGGGGAAGGGCAGTACCTCTGGAACACAGAGGGGATATGTTCGTACAAGCTCAGGCAAATAAGCCAGATCATACAAGGTCTTATGGGCCAGAAGAAAGATTTGGATTTTAGCCTAAGGCCAGTAGGAAGGATGCTGAATAGGGGAACCAAATGACCAGATTTACCTGGTTTTCACATGAATTGACATGTAAACCAAGCAGTGTAAACTCCTATGTACCTTACAGATATTAAACAAGCATATAGACTGGAATCACCTTGTAAGGAGTGTTGATGGAGTGAGTGTGGTGCAGGGGGCCTAGAGTCTGCAAAGAATGCAGACTTCACCTTTTTTTGTTTGTTTTTTTAGGAACTATTTGTCTGATTTAATGCCAAGGAGTGCTTGGGAAAGCCAGCATAAAATCCCCACTTAAATCCATCCCTGTTTTCCAACACTTCAAAAGAAAAGGTCTTCTTGAGACTATGGTCTCTGTGGGTGGTGTTAGGGACCACCTACAGGTGTGATTTGAGAGCCCCTCCACCCCACCCCACCTCCACTCTCTGTCAGTGTAAACTTTCTCTGTCCTGCTCCAGTGCCTAAAAACCTACCATCCTTACTCTGTGGTTTTGAATTTCCAACTGCCAAATGCACTAGGAAATCATAACTCACTGGTTTGCCCTGCCTTCTTAGGACAGAGTGGATGTGATTGAATTGGTTCAGGGATGGGTCACTCCAAAGAATTTTGAAATCCCTGACTGTGCAGAAACAGGGAGGGGCTGTGAAATGGGGTATACTGAAGAAGGTGAGAGCCAATGCACTCCTGTTTCCTTTATTCTTATTTTCTTGGGTTGCTTCTAAAATCTGCTGATGGATTCATGGTGGACTTTGTATGTAAAAGTGTGTGGACTTATATAGTAAAGATGCATGAATAGACTCATGTACAGGACTTTGTAACATGAAAATTCATGTGTAAAGTCATAAGTTTTATAGCTCTGGAAAAATTACAACACTTCCCACCTGGAGCGGCTGAAAGACCCAATGAGACAATTTGCTTAAAGTTTTCTCACTCGTATCTGTCATACATCAAGTTATCTATAGCATTTCTATCATTGTTTTAGATATTCCATGTTTACATATGTAGTTCTTGTGCAAGTGTATTTGTGCAGGTAGGTACAGATGAGGGTATGTCAGGAAGATGGAATGTTTTTAAGAATCATAGAGGGAAGCCAGGCATTAGTGGTGCACGCCTTTAATCCCAGCACTCAGGAGGCAGAGGCAGGTGGATCTCTGTGAGTTCGAGACCAGCCTGGGTCTACAAGAACTAATTCCAGGACAGCCTCCAAAGCCACAGAGAAACCCTGTCTCGAAAACCAAAAAAAAAAAAAAAAAAAAAGAAGAAGAAAGAAGAATCATAGAGGGAAGAAGAGGACACTGCAAAACCCTGCTACAGAAGAGCTACTGTTGGAGTCCACTCTCTAGAAGGCAAGGAGACTACAGGGCAGTTCACAGAGGAGCTGAGCTCTCCTGAGAGGAAATGAGAGTGAAGGATCTGCAGAGAGCTTCAAACTGCCCTCATAGATAGACACGGCAAAGTGGAATGGGACGGAATGCTGTTGAAGCTCGAAGTGCAGATTTGAAAAGAGTTCTCTGAAGTGGACATGTGTGGGAATTAAGGCCTGAGACCAGAAGAGAAGACTACACTTGCTGCTTCCAAACATCTCCTTCATTCTGAGTTTCATGCATGTTAAATTTTTTTAAACTGACATGGAAGAACACAAGAAAGACAAATGACCGAAGGCTTCTTGATTCCTTCCTAAGATTTCCCAAGGAGCCATGTCTAAGTGATTTCCTGTGATAAAGAATTACCATCAGGCAGGGCATTTGGATCGCTGGTAAAGTCCTTGCTAGCAAGTATGAATCCCAAGGTTCAATCCCCTATGCCCCTTCAAAGAATTGTTGTCCCCATGCTTAAACATAAGAAGAGTCAATAGATAGAGAGAGGATAGGGGAAAAATAAAGAAATAAAAAAGAAAGGGAAATTGACTTGTATTGGGGGATGGGGGACTGATTCTCATAATATAGGCCAGGATGGCCTCAAAATCATGATTCTCCTGCCTCTGCTCTCCCAGTACTGGGATTACAAGTGTGGCCCACCCATCCAATCAGAAGATACCAGGAGGAGGAGGAGGTGGTGGTGGAGGAGGAGAGGGGAAAGAAGGAGGAGGAGGAGGAGATGGAGAAAAAGAAGGAGGAAGAGGAGAAGAAAAGGGAAGAAGATGAGGAGGAGAAAGGGAGGAGGAGGAAAGGAAGAAGAAGACCCAGTTTCCAGTTGCAGCTTTACCCTCACTCACCAGGCAACTTGAGAGAATCTCTTGATCTCTCTGGGCATAGCTGCCTCATCTGCAAGGCATGCTGATTGGTCAATCTGAGTCATTATCTCCTGACTTCTTGCCATATTCTCCATCCCTGATGAGGTTGGGTGTCCTCAAACCCTCTCTTCTCTTAAAGCCTGCTCACTCCATGGCACAGTAATTAAGAGCACAGACCACCTGCCCCCCGTTGGATGACTAGCTTTCCTGTCCATCTCAGCATCCTCATCTGGCTGGTTAAGGTAAACTGTAGTGCCTTCAAGTTGGGGAAAGGGTTAAATAGGCAAATGCAAGGAAAGTGTTTAGAATAGTATCTGACACACACAGGGGGCCACCTTGATGTTACGTAGCGTCATCACCTACTTGCTCAACTGGACTGTTTTGCGACTGCACATGAGTACATTACTGATAAGTCAAAAATGGAACTTTAGCATCATTTAAGGGGTGTGGGATGACTACAGGAAGTAACAGACAGAGCAGATCTGGGATCATTACTATTGCCTTTTTAAAAGATCTTCCTGTGGTCTGATTTTCAAAGTATGTGCACACACACCCCACTCCTTTTTTAATTGGAAGAAACTGAGCCAAAGATTACTGAAGCCTCTCTCATCTCAACATTCAAGGAGTGATTATCACTTTTAAGACCAGTATTTTATAAGAGGATGCCTTATCTTTGAACCACAGCTATCATTAATATGTTTGACCTTCTCGGCAAATCCTCATAAAGGTTTAAAAATAAGCACTAGCACTTGGCACGTTTCTAGCCAAGCAACTTTAAGCTGCTTGAATGGGAGAGAAAATGGGGAACATGGGCCCACAAACTGTTCACTGCTCGGTTCTAGCTGCGGTGACATCAAGCATGGGTCAGCCGCGGTGTGTGGGCTGGCAGGCAGCTGCTGGCAGCGACAGTGTTAACAGGGTTGGGTAAGGTGATCCCTTGAAACTGGAAGGACTTTGTGGAAGTTTTCAAAGCTTGCTCGGACGCCCAGCCCTGGGGAGGAAAGGCGGCTAGCCAGTTAGAAGGAGCAGCCCCAGATGAGACCAGAAAGGGGCGAAAAGATTGCACCTGAAATTATAGGCACAAGGTTAGTGGTCCCATGCACCTCTCCAGTGCGCCGACAACTTTGGAGACAGACCCCACCACCCCACCCGGCCGCCCCAAGGTGCCATCTCTGTTCAGGACACCTCACATCTGTCACGCTAACTGCTGGGGGCCACCAGCTCGCCTGCCAAGCCCACCCGCGGTGTCCGGTGTCGGCAGTCACAGGAGCCTGGGCGTGGCTGACTTGTACCCAAGAGACCTTTCAAAACCGGAAACTTGGTTCTCAGGCATCTGAAATGAAACTGTTTCTAAAACCAGGATTGTTTTCGGACCACACACACAGACACACAGACACACAGACACACAGACACACAGACACACAGACACACAGACACACAGACACACACACACACACACACACACACACACACACACACACACAGACACACAGACACAACACACACACACACACACACACACACACACACACACACACACACACCTCCCTCCCTGCCCGTGCATGCTGCTTCCTCTGGGCTTTTTTCTGTAGGCTGTGACCACAAGCCTGAATTCCTTTCTGCTGCAGCTGAAAGCCAGCCAGCACAATTGTCAAAGCAACTAAACAGGCCACAGGACCTCACCTGGTAGGAGGAAGACTATCTCTGGCACTACACTAACCTGGGGCAGATGAAGGCATGGAAGGAAGAGGGGAGGAGATGGAAGAAGGAAGAGGGACGTGACAGGGTAAAGTCAAAACAATATCGGGGAATAGGAATTTTTCTTGTATATTGCTAGAACAAAATAGTGGAGGGAGATCTACTGGAGGGAAAGAAGTCTACATCTGCATGGAGTCGATAAACACTTCCCTAAGCTCATCTACTCTGCTACAGATAGAAGACAAGCCAATCTAGTGGAGAGGAAGGGAAGGTAGGTAGATAACCTCACAGAAATTGTGTTGTCAGGGCCTTAGTCTGAGTTAAGACTGACTGTGAACCAGGCAGGAGAAAGCACTCCTCCAGTCCTTCCAGCAGAGAAGCAGCTCCCAGCCTGAGCAGGCTAGTTTTCTCTCCTTGCTGGGGTCCTCCGCTCAGAGGCAATGAGCACTCAGTCACTGTGCAGAGTTCCCTCAGATTCTTGCAGCAGGCACAAGTCTTCTAACCTGCAAGACTGAATCAGAATGAGTCACTTGAAGCTCCCGGAACAAAGTGCTTGCAGCTGCCTCTCAAGACACAGCCTCCATGTAGGTGGGACACACCTCTCAGGGCAGTTACATTTTTTTTCCTCCTTCCTTCAAACAGGCAGGGAATTCTGATGCTCCCGAAAGACTGGCTCTACCCCCTCGACTCGGCTGCCGCTACAATGTGAATCCTGCTTCTCCAGGTCGGGACTGGAGTTTTAAAATAAAATGGATGATTTGACGTTACTTGATCTCTTGGAGTGCCCCGTGTGCTTTGAAAAGCTCGATGTCACAGCCAAAGTCCTCCCCTGCCAGCACACCTTCTGCAAACCATGTCTACAGAGGATTTTCAAGGCCCACAAGGAGCTGCGGTGCCCGGAATGCAGGACCCTGGTATTCTGCAGCATCGAGGCTCTGCCAGCCAACCTGTTGCTGGTGCGTCTGCTGGATGGTGTGCGCTCCGGGCAGAACTCCTGGAAACGGGGCTCCTTTCGCAGGCCTCGCATACTGACCTTGCAGGACAGCAGGAAAAGCAAGACCAGCCCCAGAAGTCTACAGGCCAGCCCTTTCCGGCTGGTGCCCAGTGTTAGGATCCACATGGATGGGGTAAGAAAAAACTTGCTTGCTCATAACATGTGCATTTTGAGGCTGGTCGTGTGTATGCCGAGAGCTAGGGAACAGACTTTCTTCACGTGGACAGACTTCACCAGAGTGCTGGAGATGATTCCCCAGTTGGGTGAGCTGTGATCACTTTACTGAGCCCCAATGGGAACTCTGAGCCTATCTAATCTACCTGACAATTCGCCTCAGAACTTCTAATGCTTACTAGAGTCTCTTTGGTTCCTGTCCTGAGGTTGTCAAATGAGGAAAGTACTTGTGAAAAATCTTTTATGGTCTTTTACTTCTGCTGCTAGGGGGCCAGACCAGTGTATGAGAAATGCCCAGAGTATGAGGAATATAGAAAATAAATTCAACTTCAGGTTGCTTTTGAGATTTTTGGAGAAGTTTCCATGTATCAGGTGTTGTTTGAATTCTACCTAAATCTGTCTTCCCATCCCTTGTCATAAAGTGTCGTTACAGATCACTCCTAATCTGTTCAAAGCTATCTAGATACTTGATGCCCAAAATCACAAAACAGGGAAGTGTCTATGTGAGTGTACTGATTGATGATGAAAGCTAGAATATATAATAGAATAGATGTGTATAGGAACACTATGATGTATCTCTACAAAACTCAGAGAACACACAAAATGCATGCTGGGCAAGGGCTACAGTACAAACCTAGTCAAACTGTACAGATTACTGAGTAAAAGTTTCCCATGTTCCTCTGTCTACCCCTGAGAGCACACGCCGAGGACTTAACTGGGCTGCTGTGCAAGAGCATACCTCAGGAGGAGGACGAAGCCCTATGAGTCCAGAGGGATTATTTGCAATGTCATCCCTAGACTCCGTGGACCAAAATGGATCCAAAGTTATGGCTTAGATTGCTGGCATACTTAGGCAACCAAAGATGCATTCTTTGAAGACCCACCTAAAGCATGCTTTAATGCTGGCAACAGGGTCCCAAGACTACTCTGAAAAGTAGTGATGGGTGGGAGCATTTGGCACTGGGCTCCCTCCTCACACAGAAGAGGTTCGGTGTGTATTCACAAGTGTTCACTGTAGTTTTCTTCTGAGAGTTCAATCATTTGGAGATCACTGCACCTTTAAGCCACCCATGTGGTAGGGCTGTGTGTAAATATTCAAAAATGAGAGCGGGAAGTTGGCGTGGTTTCATCACTGAAGATTTTTTATTGCTGTTGTGCTTCTGTAGGTGAACACATTCCAGAAAAGGGCTGGGCACTCACTCCTCTGTAAGTCTCACAATCAATCAGAATCCACAGGCCTGCAAGGGTAGAGTAGGGTGGAGAACAAACTTTATTCAAACCTGCCTTGTTAAGAGAAAAGACATCTGTCTCTGGGTTGGCAAATAACCCTTGAATTCCTAATACTTGGTCTTCTCTCCCCTTCTCTATAAAATCTGACTTGCCTTTCAGAAGACGGTCATCATTCACTAAGGAAATGTTTCCTGGAGGAAGGCAGGGACCCTATAAGCTTTGCAAACTTCTGTTCAGGTTTTCTTCTTTCCCCATGTTGCTAAGAAAAGTGCATACACAGTTGCCAGGGGTTTGCACCATCCAAGATTCACAGAGTCCTCCTCCACAAGGGGGATTGAAAGCAGAAAATAGTAAGATATTAAGATAGTGGGTGTCCTTGAACCTCTTCGTGGGGGCTTGAAACCTGGGACAATGGACAGACACAGTGATGGGTCTATGCCTATTCACCAAGCTACCCCGGACCTAGGCCTGTCATCCAGCTGAAGCACAGACTCAAGTCTTTGAGGGCTCTTGCTTCCAGAGAGAATCCGAGTTACTAAACAGGTTTTTCAGACGGGAGCTGGTAGACCACCACTATCACCCCATTCATTCATTTCTTCCTTTGAAGTGTTCATCTCTTGCCTCTTGTCTCTTGAAGGGGGTATGAACAAACCCATTCCTGGATGTTAATATAATGACACTCTACAACTTGTTTCTGTTTGTAAAAATATAACTAGCTTTCCTGCAAGTATGAAACCATCATGCCTTCCAATTAAGGCATAGCATGGATGCCGCACTCTGAGAGTAGACTTGGAACATCAGTCAAATCCCCTGGAGCTATTTGCCTTCTCTGCCTCAGTTTATCCAACTGAGCCAACAGCTTGTATTATTTGCTACCCCCATCCCTTCTCTAAGACACTGAAATTATCTTTGCAACATGCTGTATCACCATGGAAAACATCTGCCAGGGAAATGCAAAGCACCATCATTATTGTCAATTTAAACACGCAGTATGACTTTGGACAAGCCACTTACGTTGGCTGGGGCTCAATTTAAAATTCTGTAAAATGGGAAAATGTATTATAAAAACCTAGAGCCACCTTGACACCTAACTAATTAGTGTTTGCAGAGCCCTCTAGGAGCCTTAGATGAAAGGCATCAGGAGATCGTTATCATAGTAAACATCACTATTGGCTGTTTATTGTGCCCTGCCATGTGTGAGGCATTCTGCAAAACACAGGAGTTATAGCCCTTGCAGGAAATCAGAACAGGCATTGTTATTAAACATGAGTGTATGGTGAACCCAGACCAGAATAATACCAAGTCTAAGTACTCCCCTGAGCAGGGAAAATAATCTGTTGTCATAGGGTACCATTTTGTAAAACACCTCTTTCATAGGCCTCCTTCATAGCCTGGCACGCTGACGGAGTTCATTTAACTTCCTACCCATGAGCTTTCTAAGCCCAAAGTCTGTTCTGCTCGCCCAGGCTCATCCACCAAACAAGCTCATCAGGATCTCTTTGTTGGCTCCAAGAGGCCTGATGTCTGTTGTGCCAGCAAGTATGCTAGGGTGGAACCAATAGTCACACCTCATGCTGCCAGCCCAAGAGAGAGAAAAATTAGCCCATTGTGCCTACACCTCTAAATCCCTCCCAAGCTGATTGTGTAAAAAGAAAACTTGAGAAGTGGCTGCAGTCTTTTACAGCATGCAATCATTCCACCCCTATGGGGAGCTCTGGTGGGCTCCTTGTGGTAAAACCCCTCTGGTTCTTAGTCCAGTGCAGCCAAGTCAAAGGCATTGGACAAGCCTTCAAAAGGATTATGAATTGCCAAAGAGTTTCTCTCTTTTGCTCCTCATTCTGTTTAGCAATATTTTTTTAAGTAAAACAGGTAATAGAGGTTTTGAGAAATTAAAAGCCCAAACCCCAAGTCTGCTCCTTCAGTGGTTGTGTACTTTGACTGAGTCACTTAAACCTCAGGGCCTTCAATTCTCCATCAGCAAATTGAAGATAATAGTTGTGCCTGCCTCAGAGGGTTGTTGTGAGATACAAATGAGATGATTCACACCCATTAACTCTTAGTGCATTGACCGGCTCACCTTGAATGCTCAATAAATATTAGCTGTGATTGTTGTTGAAATGACTCAACACTTTCTACTCAAAATTACACGCCCTCTCTTACCCCCTTGTGAGTGAGGTGCCACCCAGAAGTGGTTCTTGCTGCCCTGATTATCTGGGTTGTGTGGTTGTCTTCCAAACGATCTATTGGCCCATAATTCAGGTATGTGACTTCCCAGCTTATGCTGGCCTTGAAGGTCCATTCCAGAACACTTAAGGGGCTACGAGTTGGTAGGAGGGAGAAAGCTTACAAACTTCACTTCTCTGAATAGTTTTTTTTTTAAAAAAACTAATTAAAAATTTAAAACCATAAACAGAAAGCAATACCTGTTTCACCTCCCCAGCAACACTGATTCTTCATTAACTTGGCATTTTTTTCTTTTCTCTGCAACTCTCTCTCTTCCCCCAACACAAGTGTCACTACCCTGGGTCTCTCAGGGTGACTTTCTCCCTGAGTTGTTAAGCATTGTGGCAATCACACCCTATATCAGCGAGAACACACCTGCTGTCACTACACAGAGACCAGGTGGCTTTTTCATAGAAACTTATTCAGCTGCTGTTGCAAGCAACTGAGGAGCAGGAAACGAGGTCAGAAAGCACCTGAGGGAGCTGAGGTTGGGCAGAAACCACAAGATGGCTGATGCCCTTTCTTGGGTCTCAGATGTGTTCTAAGTGGTAATACAGATGGTGGGTTTTGCTAAATGTGCAAAGAGATGAGATCATTCCAGTCCCTAAGAACAGCAGGCAGGTGACACCTGGGACAACCATATGTAGCAGGTGGAAAGATTCAAGCAGGTAGAGGTTGAGCCTGAAGAATCAGGAAACACAGGTAAGTCTCCGGCTTCACTTATATTTGCAAACAACTTTGGAATAGCATAGGTCTGAAATGTTACTGCTGTCATGTGCCCTCGACGCACCAATTCCTAGTTACAACTGTCTGTAACTCCTGATCCAAAACCCTTACACAGACATACATTTGGGCAAAATACCAATGTACATAATATACAAATAAATAAATTATTTAAAAAAAAAGAAAAAGCAAGTGTGGTCTGCACACTGTTCTTGGTGCTGCCTGATTCCCAGCAGGCCTCCTCTGATTTTCTCTCCCCTTGGTGTTCTCGGGAACCATGCAATGATGGGAAGTACTCTGCCATCGGCCTGATGATCAGGGTGATTCTTGCAAGGTGCTCCTCCCTGTTTTAGTGAGCCCAGTGTTGCATGACCAGCTTCAGTTGGTTAAAGGTGTCTGGCTCATTCCCCATGGGAGGCCTCAGCTCTGAGGCAGGTGGGTAGGGCATGAAGTTCTCCTTAGTCAACCTCAATTATCCACCACAAGGGAAACACTACCCCAGGATTAGCATATGCATATTTTTGTGTTGTTTTCCTTTCTGCTTATGAAAGGTTGCTGCACAGGTGTCTCATCATACTATAAAGAGGCTCAGGAGAGAAAGTATTTGTGTAGCTCATGACCCATGAAGAGCAGCCTCATTTGACCCATTCCATGGTTCTGTTCAAACCAGATAAAATACGATATTGTATCTTTTGCATTCTTTTCATTTTTGCTTACTCCAGAGACTAGCCTTTCACACATATGAGCTGTAAACCCTCAATGGATGTCTCACAGAGCTCAAGAGTCAAACGTCACAGCTATCAAGTTCTTTTCAGAATATTGTTCAGATATCAAAAGACTTCAGCCTCTAATGAACTGGGAATCTCTAAGTGGAAGATTGTCCTAAAAACCAATTTCCCAAGATCCTCCTCCTCCTCCTCCTCCTCCTCCTCCTCCTCCTCCTCCTCCTCCTCTTCCTTCTCCTCCTCTTTGGTGCTGAAATTGAACCAAAGGACTCATATACACCAAGCAAGTACTCTGTTACTGAGCTACATCTCTCAGCCCCTCTTGTTTTTTTTTTGGGGGGGGTGTAAGTTCTTGATAAATCACTCTGCTCATTTTGAGTTTGGTCTGCCCTAGACAGGCCTTGAGCCTGCAGTCCCCTTGTCTCAGCCTCCCAAGCAGCCAGCATTGTAGGCTTGTGGCACTCTAGTGAACTAATTTCCCAAATTTCAATGATACTGCATTACTTTCTCTTCTCTTTCATTAAGACCTTAGTAATAGAATAAGCTTGGAAAAGGGCTGTCTCAGAGTACCTATGCTCAGTCACAGCACATACCATATTTTTAAACAACTCTGAAATCTGCTATTGCCATTCTCTGTGGTAGTTAGCTCCTACCAGTTTCTAACCACAGGAGCTATGGTAACCTACACTACAAAGTAAGAATATCTGCTTCTCAGGGCCAACTCTCTAACTCTGACTAGCTAGAAACCCAGTTATCAGGATACATAAACATAAACCTGTATATAACAAGTATGTCTGTGTATAAATCAGATATTGAGTATAAGATGGTATCCATTATAAGACATTCTGTCTGTGTACTTACAGCATATGGGGGAAAAAGAAACACAGCCATAGATGCTCACTATAAGACACATCAGATTTTAGGTTAATGAAGATGTTTAGTGTAATTATATGTAAGTCTATAAAAATTCACCATCCTATATACTTAAATGGATGCATCTTTATTACGTTATAATCCAATGAAGCTGATTAAGACAAAGAAAACTTAGACTCAAACTTACAGTTTATGAGACTGCTATGTAGTGAGGCAAATCATTTTGAGGGGCATGAAGCTTGGTCAATACAAAGAAACTTCCTACAAGATAGGCGCTTTTTAAAGATTGAAGAAGGATGGGGTCAAGAGATGGAAAGTGGGGTCTTCCTGCACACATGGCTACAAGAAAGGCAGAATAAAGATGTGCTGAATTGGAATGGAAGCTGGAAGAGAAGGAGGAAACAGATGGAGAGGAGGCAGGGTGTCCTGCCTTATCAGGGTGACTAGATACTACTTGGAAGGTGTATGTCAGTTGCTCCCTGTAATACAGTCTTTCCAATAGCCATGCCAAACTGGCTACATGTCAACATGAGGCCTTTCGGTTATATCAGCAAAGACTTGATGGATTTGATACAGCCAAATGAGATACAGCTAAACAGTGCTCCAAGGGGTGGCTAAGCATGTTGGGAAATGGAGAAGCAGCAGGAGGCAGAACCATTCTTCACTGTTCACATGGTCAAGTCATCTAATTAACCCAACTCCTAGGAATGCCAGCCATAGCACCCAGAGTAAGTGACAGAATAACACAAGATACAGTCCTTTGTGAGCAGCTTCTTGCAGCATGGTCTTTGTCAGCTGATGCAATCAATGCCCACCACAGTGTTCCTCAGTGCTCACCACACACAGGCCATGTCCTGGCAAGTCGCATTAGAGACTCTCACTGAATTCATCTCAGATTTCTGTCAGTCTCCAATCTTCTTCAAGACACCAAGGGAACACAAAACTCATTTTTGAGTAATGTGCTCAAAGCCCTTAGCCTACAGGCTAACCCATTGGTTAGATTCCAAAATGTTTATTGAAAGTTAGAGTAAATAAATAAATGAGTTCATGTCTCTGGTAGACTTTGTGGAACCATGGGCTAGCTCCTGATGGTGCAGAAATGAGTCCTTCATGAATTAAGCCATTACAGAGCTATGTGAGGAATGAGCTGTACACTATATTAGGTGCAAAGCACGTGGTGCCTGAAATGCTCTTGACATGAGTCACCTCTTTAAATACCTTTCTAATGGACAAACATCACTCTGTTGAAAACATAGTGGGTCAGGTTCAAAATGACATGGGCCACGAACTGCTAATCTGAAGACAGGAACTGCCACTCTGTATATGGCTAACCTCCTTTGTTATACACCACGAATCCAAATGCACTCCTTGTTTCTTGGTAGGCACACTTCATCAGAGTTAATTGGCAGTTAGTCACACAAGGGAATAGGCTCCAAAACAATTCCCCTGAGTTCCTTCCCCCAGTGCCTGATATGTGTGTAGGTCTTCCTACCTCTTGTTTATGAGTGTGTCTGTGTATCTCTGTGTGTGTCTGTATGTCTGTGTGTCTGTGTACCTGTATGTGTGTCAGTGCGTCTGTGTGTTTCTAAAGAGGAACAGATGTCTTAGCAGCATTTTAAAATATATATTTCAATTTTTCTGTTACTTCTGATTAGACTTTCTCTTAGATAAGCAAACAGGATAGTGTTGTGGCTCAGAAGAAAGGCCCTGGTCTGACATGTACTGGTTGTGTGCTGCTGGCTAAGTTACTTAGCACCTCTGAGAACTGATGATATCAGGTAGAAATAGCAGGGCAGACTTCACAGAATGATTTGGAGAACTGTCAATGAGACAGTATTTCTAAAGTACCCAGCCAATCGTCTATCTCCTAGCAAGCTTAACTGTGGTTATGCTTATCCAGGTAGCCACATGTACCTATTAAAAACGCTATCCCACTTACCAAATAAATGGCTACTTCTGCACTGTGAGCATGGAGGTAAGCATGATCCTGAGGCCTGAGGAATGGTTCATTCAGTAAAGCATTTGCCTTTTAAGTACAAGGTCTAGAGTTCAATCCCTAGAACCCACGTCAAAATCCTAAACATGGTGGACACAGTGGAGGCAGAGGCAAGAGACCACCCAGGGCTCGGTGACCTAATTTGTGAGCTCCAGCCCAGTGAGAGACCCTGTATTTTAAAATTTTGTTTATTCTTATTTCATGTGCATTGGTGTTTTGCCTGCATGTATGTCTGTGTGAGGGTATCAGATCCTCTGGAACTAGAGTCAGACGACAGTTGTAAACTGCCATATAAGTCCTGGAAATTGAATCTGCATCCTCTGGAAGAGCAGCCAGTACTCTTAATCGCTGAGCCATTTCTCCAACCCAAGAGCTCCTGACTTAAAGAAGTAGATGGGAATGACACCTGAGGTGATCCTCTGGCCACCACACACATGCACAGGTACTCGCCCATGCACCCATACATTAAATAAAATAACACCCCAGTTCCATTTGGAGGATAAATCAAGAAAATGAAAGCAAATGAAACATGACCCTTGTCCTCAAAGAACCGTATACACTAACCGTAGTGATGCAGTTAATAAATCCAGAACGTAGCACAGTGTGCTAAGATAATACACGTGAGGGTTTGGTCCAGTCTGCCAACACAGTCCATGTAGAGTGGATTGCCTGCATATAATTCCCTGGGCAAAGCACTTCAACCCACAAACTCTCATTTAACGTGTTTTTAATTTGTAAGACAAATTTATTGTTGTGTATGGATGTTTTGCCTGTATGTATGTATGTCTGTGCTCCAAGTGTATACAGTGCCTGTCAAGCCAAAGGGGGGAATCAGAGCCCCTGGAATTGGAGTTACAAACAGTTGTGAGCCACCATTGTAGGTGCTAGGAATTGAACCCAGGTCCTCTAGAAGAGCAACCAATGCTGAGCCATCTCTTCATCCCAAAGACTTTCCACTGACATCCTAAGTCTCTGAGACATTAAGCCTCTCAGTCTCAGGCAGTGAGACCCTCCAGGCAGTGTTGGGTGGAATCACTCTCATGGCATGGGTCTCAGACTGGACCAGTCATTGGTTGGCCATTCCCACAATCTCTAAGGTTGCACCCTGTTTAATGTGCATGCTCTGGGTCACTAATCATCTAAACTCTGATGGATAACACTGAGACTACAAACTTCAGAATACACTGAAGCATATATGCTGAATATTGAGTTCCAAGGCTTCTGGTTTTGGAAGATGTGTCTTTAGGTTTCATTCATATGCTTAAGCATTCAGAGTCAAGAGAAAGAGTCTAAACATCTTAGAATTCCATATAATCCTTTCCCCAGTAAGAGGACAGTTGCCTGGAGAAGGAGAAATAAAGCAGATAATCACACAGATCTTAAAACAGACCAGCCAAGCTGAAGGCATCCATCAAAGGACCAGGGATAGGAGGGCAAGAAATGAGACATTGTGCCAATCAGAAAGTTGATCTCATGTGGCTGGGATCACTTGTGGGTCTGTGTAGCCTCAATTCCTCTGGGAATCTAACCCTCTGTCTCACACCCCAGGTCAGTCTTATGCTCCTCCTGAGATTCCCAGAGTTCCCAGTTGCTACCCACTGAGCCTCCACGGTACCTGTCCTCCTGCACACTCCTGTTTCTTTCCCATTGATCTTAAGCTCCATGGGTAAGAAAGTGTCCTATCTAGCTCCATATCTAGCACAGCAACTCAACTGCCACCAGCACTCACTAAGTAGTTACTGAATGCATAATGTTTGCCACACTGTAAGAAACCACAGTCAGATTCATTAGCCTCAAGGCTGAAGAACTCCTGTTATCTTCCCTCTTCAGCTAGCAGAAAGGATATATAGCATGCATTTTTCTCCCAGAATTGCTACCAGCCCCTGTCTGGTTGACAAGGGTGTTTCTTGACTTAGGTCCAGGTGTACTAGAAATAGCGTGTAAGTGCTCACAGAGGATTCAAAGGTAATTGGATTTCAGGAGGTTAAAAAAAAAATGTCAAACCAGAACACGGTAGATTGCAAGAAGAGCACCAGGTGACTAGCATGTCCTCTGAGTAAGTCGTCCTGGTTTTTGCAGAATTAGGAGTGATATCACCATACACATAAAAGTATTTTAATTGGTTACCAAGGCAATGTGAAAGAATCACTGGGCACAGAACAGGAATAGAACTGTGCAGGGCTGTGTTTAGGAATTGTGTTTATCTGCAATATTGACAAGCTGCCTGGACATGAGAAAGCTAGGGTGGCAATAAATCTTATTTGGGACTTTTGCTTAATAAACAAGAAAAATGGATCAGGGAAAGAGAAAAGTTCTCTTCCCCACTCTCTTGAGAAACAGAGGTGATCTTCTAAAACTCAAGTGTCTCTTTGGAGTGGAGAATTCCCATGGATAGAGCGAATCCAAGGCAACTGGCCCTATGATTAAAGGAAGGTGGAACCAGGTGAGAGGATGGAAGGAGACACCAGAGCTGCCTCCCTCCTGAGAGAGTAGATAAAGGTTACATACAGGATGCAGGAACCAATGTAGTCACAGGATGAAATTTTCCCATCCCTTCCTTCTTAGTTCCCTTTATATTGGAAAGAGAACTATTTTGCTTTAAACACCATTATATTATTATTATTATTATTATGTTGTTGTTGTTGTTGTTGTATGTTGTATTATTTTGTATTATTTTGTTTTCTAGACAGGGTTTCTTTGTATAGTTCTGGCTTTCTTGGAACTTGCTCAGAGATTCACTTGCCTCTTCCTCCCAAATTCTTGGATTAATTGTGTGCACCACCACCCACCTGACTTCATTTTTGATTTCTTAGATCTGGATTTTCCCACCACAAAGTTAGGCTGGAGATTGACGTGTGGCTTTCCTACCTTCTGCCATTCTCATCTGAAGAACTGGAAAGTAGAACAAAATTAGTCAAGGAGAGTGTTGGTTCTGATTGCTTGAGCTGTGGTAGGGGGACCGGAAGAAGAAGGTAGAAAAGGGAAGGGTACAGAGGTTAATCATCACCTTGACAATGACTGGAATCATACAGCAGGAACCATGTTCCAGGCATCATGCAAAATAAACATGGTTTCCTTTACTCCCCCACTATTCCCTGGAGGTCTGCAGAAGTTCTCATTTTTCACATGAGAAAACAGCTAGTTAGTGGCAGAGCCAGGACTTGAACTGCCTAAATCTAAGGCCTATGCACTAAGCAGGGCAACCAAGAGGCTAGGACCACAGTTTGTTTTCCTGCATCCTGTGGTGTCTGTGCAATCTGCCGTTGCTGGTCATTTCCATCTGACACCCACCTCTGCATGCCAGTGCTTCTGAGAATCTTCCAGAATGTGGTTTAATCCTCGGCTATTCCAGCTCCAGGCTGATGTGTTGTCTTGACCAGGACTGCTTGGTCATAAATGTAAGAATCTCAATCATAAAAATGAGCCTAGGTGAGTAGAGAAAGTGATAAAAAGAGGAGAGATTAAGTTTAATAAAAGAGAAAGATAGAAGAGAAAGGCAGGAAGGATATACAGAGGGTCTAGATGTTGGGGGAAACTTGACATGAGGAGAGCAGAGAGGGAAGCCAATCAGAAATCAGATGTGCACAGAAGGGAAACTGGGGGAGAGCTATTTTATCAGGAATTACAACAAGCTCTGGTCCAGAACTAGTCTGCTTCCCCCCCAAATATAAACAGAGTTAGAGCAAAATATTTATGTTCCATTCCCTACAGAAACCTGTCATCTGGGCAAGTGGCAGGAAGCCAAGCCTAAATGTCAGGAAACTTAGCTTCTAACCCCATTTTAGCTGAAAAGCAATCATGGAACGTGAGATGCATCTGAGCCTAGCAAACCTGAACAATAACTCTGGTTTGGAGAGAAGTTTCAAATTCTCATTCTCAATATTCTAGCATTCCAAATTTAAATTTTCCCCTTCCAATTTTAGAGAGTATGCAGAAGAAACATATCTATATACATGTAATTTTAAGGAAATTTTTAATCTAAAAGTTCTCAGGAAAAGAAAAGTAAGTACCATCTTGAGCCCTCCCAGTTTTCAAGGGCCTGGGATGATTTAAACCACACAGCAATACCTTCCCACAATAGGAAAACTAAGACTCGGGAGAAGTGAGACATGTGTGCAAGGCCACTCATGTACACTGACTCCAACTCCACACTCTAGACCAGTGGTTCTCAACATATGGGTCGCAACCTTTTGGAGGTCAAACAACCCTTTCACAGGAGTTACCTAAGACCATCAGAAAACATAGATAATTACATTACGATTCGTAATAGTAGCAAATTACAGTTATGAAGCAGCAACAAAAATAATTTTATGGTTGGGGGTCATCACAACATGAGGAAGTGTATTAAAGGGTGACAGCATTGGGACGGTTGAGAACCACTGCTATAGACCCTCACACCATAGGTTCAGGGTGAAGTTCTACTCACCTGTGCAAAGAGTATGTTTAGCACACAGCTGTTTAACTTAGCATGCATTTGTGTATTTCTCTCAAGTCCTGTTACTAGTTTAAATCTTGGTACTCCCAAACCACATATCAGGGTCTATGTAAGTTGTGTGATTCTTATATTCTGGAATCTTATATCTGAACAAGATTTTCAAGTTCCTCTAAATCCAGCTGGCTACCTCTCCCACTCCTGAATCTTTGGTTTCCCAGAGAAAGATCCACCTTCAGGGCCTGGGAGCACTCTACTCCCTCTGCCCCTAGAGAACAATGAGAAATGTCTTACTGAAATCAAGTCACAAAACACAACTGTTCTGTCTTAAATAGGAGCCTATGACTTTCTGAAGGCAACCCAGAACATGTGCATTTTTTCGTCAATAATATCTCATTATCAATCGTATTTTCTTCCAAATGAAGATTTCAGTGATTTCATCCAATGATCTAGTTTTAAGTATTGTTGACACAAGGAACAATATAGAGCAATGGTTAAGAGTTCTGGATCCGGTGGGGGAGGCTTCAAAGTCATCATAATTGACTTCAAATTCCAGCTCTTTCTTGTCTATTAGGAATGGAGGTAACATACAACCCACCACTCATCAGTTCTGAAGAATAACTGATATATTCAATGCCTGACCAGTGTTCATGATACATGTTTTAGAATTTTTTCCCCATACATTCTATATACGTATTCACCTTCTTTCACTGTGTGAGCCTGGTCCAAGGCCCAGTTGCTTTCTGTTTAAACCACCCACAAGTAAGCATGTTGGGGTTTTGTCCCCCAAAGCATCCCTGAAGCGGTATCACACCGCTCCAGCAAGCAGCACCTCACTCCTAAGACATACTTTCCCTGTAAAGAGCCTCTAGTCATTACAAACTGCTAAAACAACACCTTAGCAGGCATACTGTTCTTCAAAGCCTTTTAGGGAAAATATTTTTAGTTTCCATTTTTGAAGAGTATATTTCATAGTGTGTGTGTGTGTGTGTGTGTGTGTGTGTGTGTGTGTGTGTGTGTGTAGGACTGCTATAAATTAAGCTCAGGGAAAGGAAGAAATTCTGCAATTCAGTAACAGTAGCAACTGACAATCATTAGTTACAAAAACCTATACTGAGTCTGAGTGTTCTCTACAAACTAGACACTAAGTGAGGCACTAGTATATAACCATGAACAAGACAGGTTGAAATAAGGATGAGTATATCAAGGGCCACACAGTGAAATAAGGTGGATTCTTGTATAGAAAGTGTGGCAATTAAAAATTCTAATAACCCATATCATGAACACGGGTCAGTCCTTGAATATATCAGTTATTCCTCAGAACTGATGAGTGGTGTGTTGTATGTTACCTCTATTCTGTTATGACAAGTAGAAACATTGTACACAAGCACATACGTATAAACACCTGTGTTCTTACTTGGGTCCCCTCACTGATTATTTAGAAGATACAAGAATGCTGGCTGGGCGGTGGTGGCACAAGCCTTTAATTCCAGCACTCAGGAGGCAGAGGCAGGCGGATCTCTATGAGTTCGAGGCCAGCCTGGTCTACAATAGCTAATTCCAGGACAGCCTCCAAAGCCTCGAACCCCCCCCCCAAAAAAAAAAACAGAGCACTGTCAGGATAGTGGGGACATCATCTGGGGAAGAGGATGAGCAACAAGGATATATGGTGAAGCCAGCTGCAACCTGGCACTAAAGCTTAATCCTCCAGGTAAACTCTGGGAGGTAGTGAATTCTACTAACAGGTGATAGATGCAGCATGTTTATAGTCCCCATCTACAAGCTGTTTGTTAAAAGTCGACCTTGGGAGCAAACCAAGTTCTACAAAGAAAAGAGTTCCAACAAAATTGCAGATATTTTTTTCCAACTTTTTTCTATTTGAATTAGAAACAGGATTATTTTACATGACAGTCCCAGTTCCCCTCTCCCACCCATCCTCCCTAACCCCCTCAACTAAAACCTTATCCGTCACATATCTTTTCTGCTCCCCCTGGATGGTGAGGCCTTCCATAAGGTGTCATCAGAGTCTTTCGTATCCTTTGGGATAGGGCCTAGGCCCACCCCATGTGTCTTGGCTCAGGGAGTATTCCTCTATATAGAATGGGCTCCCAAAGTCCACACCTATGCTAGGGATAAGTCCTGCTCACATGTGGTACAAGTAAATATACTTGGGCACAGACACAAGCACATAAAATAAATATTTAAAACAAAAATGTAATCTGAATAAAGTATGGCTTTTAGCTAACAACTTATAAATACTTGTTTATTAATATTAAATCTACCATCTGGATATAAAACATTAGCCATAGGTGTAACTGGATACAGACTATGTAAGAAATCTTTGTATGATCCTCATTTATTGTGAGTCTAAACAAAGTTTTTTTTAAAGTAATAGAATATACCAAATATAAGAAGATATAAACAAGGAAATGTAAATAAACCATTCTTCCATCTCAAAGTAATAATTACTGTTTTGGATGAATATTTTTAACCCTTTTTGATATATATAAATATATAGCTATATTTAAATAAGAAATTATCTCAATCTATCCATATCTGCTATTTAGTAGTCTGCTTCCAAAATACAGTAAGCCTATGAGCAAACATACGTGCATAATATTTTAGAGGGCTTCATATTGAATTAACATATCTTAATTTATTGAACTAATGCTTGTCATTGAATAAATATTATATCTAAATTTTTGCTATACTACAAAATGATCTTTTGCATTGTTCTTGTATACTTTATGATCAGTTCAATCCACAAAATATTAACATTTAAAGCGTGTGTTTCCTCAAATAGTGGTACTTCTATGTTCTTCATCTCAGTTTCCAGCTTAGGGTCACTACATTTTGCTGAAGTAGATTTTTTTTTTCTTTTGAGATAGGGTCTCACTGTGTAGCCTTAACTAGCCTAGAACTCACTATGTAAACAAGGCTGGCCTCCAACTCACAGAGAATCTCCTGCCTCTGATCTACTTTCCAGAAAGCTGGGATTAAAGGAGTGTGCCACCACACTTTGCCTGAGTAGATTTTTAAAGATACCTCTTAAAGGGATCTTTTAGTTGTACATATTTTTCTTTTTTCTAGAAACATCTTTGCTTCTGTTTTAGGACTAAAATATACTTATTTACACTGTATAAAGTCCTATTCTGGTAATTGTTGGCAGCAGTCAACTACAAATTCATAGCAGTGTTTCTCCTGCACATTGAAAACATCATCCTGAGGCTTTCTGATTTTTATTGGTGGTGCTAGTAAATATGCAGTTGTCTGATTTTATTACTCTTTTTAAGGTAACCTGTATCTTCTCTGACTATCAAATATCATTCCTTTCTATTTGTTAGTCTGCATATTGATTGTGATGTGTTTGAGTTAGACACTGTGTGTGTGTGTGTGTGTGTGTGTGTGTGTGTGTGTGTGTATTTGTGTGATTATTTTACTTGCAGTTTGTAGAGCCTCTTAAATTTGTATATTGATGTCTATGTCTATGATGGAAAGTAAAAGAGCTCCCCAAAGTTACTCATATCTTAATCCCTGGTGAACAATCCATGTTAACATTGTAGATTAATTTAGGTCACTAATCAGATGACCCCGAGTAAAAAGATTGGCCTGGATTATCCATGTAGGCCTGATAGAATCAACTGTGTTTACACAATGAAAGAAGCAGACAGAAGAGAAGGTCTGGGTGATCTGATATGGAAGGATTAAGCCTACTCATGCTGATTTTTGAAGGTGGAGAAAGGGGACCCTGAGCCACAGAAAACAGGCCATTCCTGTGAAATCTAGAAGCTGGAAGGAAATGAATTCTCCCCTAAAGTCTCCAGAAAGTTGTATGTCTGTCCTGCCCACATCTTGGATTCAGCCCAGTGATATTTTTGTAGCACTTCTGACTTCCAGGACTGGCAGACAAAATCCTGTTGCTCTAAGCTAGTTACTTGTTGTGACAGCTACAGAGAACTCAGAATGCTCTCTGAAAGTTCTGGGAAATTCTTCAAATACAATCGCCAAATGCCATCTTTTGCTTGCACTCTGCCCTCTATATCTCTTGACCAATCATAAATATTCAGTATCTTTTTTATTTAGGTGATTACTTAAAAACTGTTGGCTTCTGATTCTACTGTAAATTAATTCATATGTTTATCCCTATAGATAATTTATATACAAATTTGAGTTATGCACATCTTTAAAAGAAATTTGTACTTCTACTCAATATTTTATTCTAGGCTTGAAATTTCTATTTCAGAAGCATAATAAGAATATTTTGATCAAGAATAAATTTTTAATTTCTTTATAGTTGTCTGAATTAGGGTTATTATTACTGTGATGAAACACCATGACCAAAACAACTTTGGGAGGAAAGGGTTTATTTGGCTTATCACTGTGCATTATCAAAGGAAGTCAGGACAGGAACTCAAGCAGAACCCAGGACCACCAGGCCAGGGATGGCACCACCCACCATGGGATGGGTACTCAGACCATCTATCACTAATTAAGAAAATGACTTAGAGGCTTGCCTATGGCCCGGTTTTTTTTTTTTTTTATTAGTTCAAATTAGGAACGAGCTTGTTTCACATGTCAATCCCTTCTCCCTCTCCCTCCCCTCACCCTCACCTCTCCTAACCCACCCCGACCTACCCCCCACCCCATCTACCCTCCACTCCCCAGGCAGGGTAGGGCCCTCAATGGGGGCTCCGAAAAGTCCACCACATCATCCTGGGCCAGGCCTAGGCCGTCCCCCATGTGTCCAGGCCAAGAGTGCATCCCTTCACGTGGGATGGGCTCTCAAAGTCCCTTCTTACACCAGGGAAAAATACTAATCCACTACCAGGGGCCCCCTAGAGTGCCAAGGCCTCCTCATTGACATCCATGTTCAGGGATCTGAATCAGTCCTGTACTGGCCTCCCAGACAGCATCTGGGGTCGATGTGTTCCCCCTTGTTCAGGCTATGGCCCAATCTTATGGAGGCATTTTCTCAATTAAAACTCCCTCCTCTCTGATGACTCTAGCTGTGTCAGGTTGACATAAAAATAGACAGTACAATAGTCATTTATTGAAATCACTTTTACTAGTTCTCTTCAGTCTGTTAACCCAGTTCTGGTTGACCAAACATAAAGTTAGAATCCTCTTAAGTTAATTAACATGATGCATAAGGATTTTCTGATGATTCATAAATATATGTATATGTGTTAATGAATGTTTACTTATTTGTTTTGAAAAAATGACTTTTTAATCTTAGATTCCAAATGTCTCATACTTTAGCCTCAATTTTACTTTCATTAAAGTTACTAATTTAAGCCGGGCATTGGTGGCACATGCCTTTAATCCCAGCACTCAAGAGGCAGAGCCAGGCGGATCTCTGTGAGTTCAAGTTCAGCCTGGTCTACAGAGCGAGTTCCAGGACAGGCTCCAAAGCAATACAGAGAAACCCTGTCTCGAAAAACCAAAAAAAAAAAAAAAAAGTTACTAATTTAAAACGAAGAAAAAGAAAGAAGGAAGGAAAATAACTGACTAAAATAGAAATGGTAAAGACTTGGGAGGAGATGTTAGCAACACACTCATGCACACATGCAAATGCACACACACACATACACACACACCAGACATCATCACCAAGAGTCACAAAGTAGAAGACAAGAAGACCCTTATTGAGGGTGGTGAAATAGTCTCTCCAGAGGACACATTTATGATGATACCTGAAGAATGAGAGACAGACAGTTCTGAGGAGAGCAGAAAATGGAAGCAGAACTGACTGCCTTCAGCCAAGAGCAGAGGCACACTGAAGTGAAACACATGTCCTTGAAGTTGGCTGGGGAGACTTCACCCTAAAACCCTGAGGCCAGCTTGTCTGCTAAAAAGGACCCATCTAACCAAACTTCCCATGACTAACCGAGGCCCAGTCTAAACTGGGTATTGCAAGAAGCGGCTCAACCAAGCTCTCTGATTACTTTCCTTTAAAATGCAACTGATAAGGAATCATAAAATCAGGTGTTAAAAACTCCTAAAGAAGAGAGAGTAATAAAAAAAGACATCTGCTCTGATGTTTTATGAAACAAATGTGGAGTATGCTGTTTAATGAGAGAAACCGATATCCCAAGGTCATACCGTGGTTTGCCAGTCAGGCACAGAAGGAACAAACCCTAGATTTTCTCACTCTCATTCAGAGCTCTTTATACTTTCCCAACCTCCTTTGTTTGCCTCCTCCACAGGCCACTTGATTTGTTTGCCTCCAAAGCAAGTGGCACCTAAAGGGTATGCACACATGCAGGTGATGGGTAGCGCTAGGCAACAGGGTGCTCTCGGACCTCCTGAGCTCAGCATTAGGCGTTTATATGGCCTCGAAGTTCAGGTCAGTTTTGAACCTCACAGGGCAGTTTTCTAAGTAAGATTCCAGGGGAAGGGAAAGGGACAAGCTGTCCAGAGAAGCAGCAATAGAGTATCTTTAAAATGTGATGGAGACGCTGTGAAGAAGGTAAGCATGAGATGTTAGTCCATGTCTCTTTTCTCCATGGGTGCTATTATCCAAAAAGCATGTGCTAGGCACCCATTTACCCAATATGACTAAATACTTTGTTTTTTCAACTTTTCAAATCATTTCCAAAGAATACCAAAAAAATGCAAAAGAGGTGAGCATTTTGAAACTCTGGGCATATTAATTTGCTTTCATTTCTGTTTGCCAAAACTCTTAATGGAAAGTGACAGAAAACACCTAAAACGGGCTTAAACAAAAGTAGGAATTTGTTAGCTGATAAAATAGAAAGTTCAGTTAAACTAGTCTTGCTGCCTCTGAGGACCCAAATAGTTCTAGAAGAGTGTTCGTTTTTACTCTGTTTCTTGCATCTTCTCTCCATCAGAAAATCATGTTCTCCATGATTTAGTTTGAAGACAGCGAATCTGCCAGAGTTTTTAGTAAATAATAAAATGAGGAGGTAAGCAGAGGCAGAACTGGAGTTTTAGGGAGACTTAGAAAACCTGCAATCCTATGAGGAACAATTGCTCCAAAAAACCCCTGCTGACTTCCATGTGTGACCTTGCTCACCCTAAGAACAAGGCCTCCCATTGGTCCCAGACCCCACTGCTGTATTGGAGGTCAATGTGTTGTAGCTTAGAGTAGAGAAGAAATCTTCCCTGATACTCTTTTTTTTTTTTTGCATCACTAATTTCCAACTTGAAAGTCAAGTTGGGTGTATCCTACTGCCACAACCTAGATTCCCCTGCTAATAGTAACAGTGACAAAGCTTGCACGCTCAGCTTCTCAGTGTTGAAGCAGATACTACCAGCTACCAAAACATATAAGATGGGTGCAGGGCATTCAAATCACAAGCAAGTGTCTTGTGCACACACACAAAATCAAGGCATCAAAAAACTGAGACTCACGTAATTCCAGCACAATCACCCCAGAAAGGAAGCCTCTTTCATCCTTGCCTAGTTTGGGGAATGATGCTTAATTAAAATCTGCTGATCTGATAAGGCCCAGAAGCTTAATAAATAATGGAGCTAAATCCAAACACTCTTTTGTGTCTAAGAGTAACAAAACTAAGAAGAAATTAAACCCCATCTCTTTATTTTCTTCTTGTCTCCACTATCTGTTACCTGAACAGGACAGGATACCCTACCTCACTTGTGTTTAACTTCTAGTTTCTATTTTGTGAGCAGAAAAAGAAAGTAGACTGTTTGTTTAAAAAAAAAAAAAAAAAAAGAAAAGAAAAGAAAAACCCTAACCCTACAATCCACACCATTAGAGAAGCTAGGCAGCAAGGAGGACTCTAAGAGAGACATACATGGTCCCCCAGAGAAGGGGAAAGGGACAAGATCTCCTGAGCAATTTGGGGGCATTCGGGGAGGGGAGAGGAGAGGGAGCTAGGAGAATGAAAAGGGGAGAAGAGGAGGGATGAGGAGAACAAAAGGGAGCAGGAAGGTTGTGAGGGGTGAAGAATAGAGGAGAGCAAAGTAAGAGATACTATCAGAGAGGGAGCCAGTATAGGTTTAAAGAGAAATCAGGCACTAGGGAAATGTTCAGAGATCTACAAGGATGACAACAACTAACCATCTAAGCAACAGTGGAGAGGCTAAATGCCCTCCCCTGATAATGAGATTGATGACTAACTTATATGCCATCCTAGAGCCTTCATCCAGCAACTGATGGAAATAAAAGCAGATACCCACAGCTAAACACTCAACTGAACTGGAATCCAGTTGCAGAGTAGGAAGAATGATGAGCAAAGGGGTCAAGACCAGGCTGGTGAAACCCACAGAAACAGCCGACCTGAACAAGGGGGAGCTCTTGGCCCCCAGACTGATCACTGGGAAATCAGCATGGGACTGATCCAGACCCCATGAATGTGGGTGTCAGTGAGGAGGGCTTGGAAATCTATGGAGCCACTTGTAGAAGATTAGTACTTGTCCCTAGCATAGGAATGGACTTTGGGAGCCCATTCCATATAGAGGGATCCTCCCTCAGCCTAGACACACGGGGGAGGGCCTAGGCCCTATCCCAAAGGATATGACAGACTCTGAAGACCCCCGTGGAAGGCCTCACTCTCCCTGGGGAGCAGAAATTGTATAGGATAGGCAGGGTGTTCGTGGGGGGAAGGGGAGGAGAGGAGGGTGAGGGATCTGAGATTGACATGTAAAACAATCTTGTTTCTAATTTAAATTTAAAAATGGAGGAAAAAAATGGGGGTGGAAGACTGCCATGGTTACCAGTGGAACTCTGCTGAAATAGAAAATGAGTTTCTTACCTTTGAAGAATAGTAACAGGATGTGAAATTGCTATTGGCACTTACAGATTCATTAGCAGGGTCAAAGTGTGGATCAAAAGAACCCAATAGGCAAAGCAGTTAGCAATACTCTGTTTCACTGGAAAACAAGGCAGGAATTCAAATTGCAAGCCCTCAAAGAGCTTTCCCAGGTAGTGTCATATTTGGTAGCAGCAAGAAACTGATGGAAATTTTATACAAATGCTGAAATGAGTTTTGCTAACACACACTCCTACAGTGAACACTGCCCAGCCTTGACTCTTGCCAAGTTGCCCATGGAGAGAAAATGAAGAGGGCAAATTGATAACATTCTTGAAGACAGCAGGATTCTTCAGGAGCCACTGCCTTCCTGCATCCATCTTCATCTATCTGCCTCATGACAATCTCAAAGGGACTGTAGTAGGGGGAACCCTGAGGGGGTTTTCTTCAGCTGCCACTGCAGCAGTTTCCCTTACTTGGTGACAGATAGGAGAATGCAATGGGGAGTTAGAGTTGTTTTGTTTCTCACAACCTTCTTCATAAGAACCATGACCTCTTTCTGGCCCCAGGGACACTAGAGAGCTGAGGAGAGAGGACATTTCAAACGTAGATGAAGTAACTATTCTCAGGATTCTAGCTGCAGATCAGAAACTATTTGAGGATTCTTTGGAATGTAAGTTCTTAGATACTTAACATGCAGGACACAATCAACATAAGGAGTGGTCAAAGAACCTTAGTAGCTTTGATATAAAGAAGTTTCAGTAGCCACTTGGTCATAGACAGTAACTACATGGGTTTATCACTTTAACTGAAGTAATGAACTAAGGCTACCAATTCAGAAAGAAAGAAAAGTTGTCCAAGTCAGATGTTAATACCTACTAGACCAATTTATCTAGGAACAATTTCTGTGTTGACACAGTTTATCAGCTCTTTGTGGAAGGAATTTTTTTATTGTAATTTGCAAATTTTCTCAAGTAGACTTAAGGGATAAGAGGGGTGAAGGAAATGATCTTCAGATTGCAGTTTCATGTCCCAGCTGAAGTATGGACCCTGAGTACCATAATCTGGTTCTGTATCTCTGTCAGCTCTGTTACTGTTGTGTTGTTCGTTCCCAAGCAGATTCTTTGGGAACAAGATAACCACAACCAACATCTATAGCCTTATTCAAGTGCTTAATTTTAGAGAAACTGTGGTGTCTTCCATGACAGCTCTACCACAGACACTCCAATTCTCTTTCTTTGCTGGGCTCCTGTGTGCCTCTGGGAGCCATGCTGGAGTACAGGGAATACTCTGGTCAGAAGGAAAGCATGTGCTTGCCACTGAAGCCAAGAGGCCTGAGCATGGCTAGTCAGCCCACTGATACTTCATGAACTAAACAGAATTTCTAAGGAGTAGATACAGCAAATGGGCCACAAAAGGAAGAAATCCTGTGTGGCTGGACTCTCTCAGGAAGAACATGATTAAGTCCTGAGTATGTTCTCAGAGTTAGCAATACTTCAAAGGGAAAACAAAATTCTGTGAAGCTTTATCTGACTGTCCACCCAACCCCTTTACCATCCCCACAACTTGGGCCACTGAAATCCTGTCCACAGCCTTTAGGATTTTGTTCAAAAACAAAGGAACCCCTTTGGCCTGCTTGAGACTGTCTACCTCTCAGACCCTAAAGCAAGAGTCACCTGGCCAGTTCAACCATTCCCTGCCCCGCCCTTCTTGGTCTAAATAGGTGTGGTTTTGCTCTTTGCCCTGCCTCACACCACCACTATCTACATTATCAAATAATGTAAGGGAACACTGGAGAAGGAAAAAAAAGACCTGCCTGGGGTAGCATTTCTTCTATTCTAACCATTTACCTCCCTCTTATTTATTTATTTATTTATTTATTTATTTATTTATTATGTTTGGAGAGAGAGTGTTGAGACCAGTGGCTTTAGGGATCCCACTCTATTACTCTCTGCCTAATTCTCTTGAGACATCTCACTTAGCCTGCAACTGAGCTAGCAGCCAGCACTCAAGTCATCAGGCCTGGCTCTTCACGTGGGTGCAAGGGACCAAGCTCAGGCCTTTTCATTCTTGCATAGCAAGCATTCTTACCCACTAAGCCCTCTCCCCAGGCCCTTGCACGTGCCTCTTCCAATAGATTTCTTACTCTGGAGTTCCTAACTGGGAATCACTCCATGATAGTCAACTATTCCCTTTAAAAAAAAAAAAAAAATCACTTGCAATAAAATAATTGCTAGTGTGGCAATACACACGGAACCACACAAGTTCAAGCCAGACAAAAAAATCAACAAGGGAGAGGAGAAGCTCTTTGCGATTGACACCTGCTGGAAGAGGGTTCCTTTTCTCCAATGGAGGGACACTGGGTGCATCAACCCCACAGGCCCCATGCTTAGCAGCAGTTGAACAACACAACATGGGCACCATGGGTTTTGTGTGTTCTTTTTGTTTTGCTTTGGGGTTTCTTGGGGAGGAGGTGTTTATTTTGATTTTGGTGATTTGTTTTGTTTTGTTTTCCTGAGAGAGAGAAAGAACGTGTAGTTGAATGGGTAGTGAGGCAGACAGGATCTGGGAAGAATTGGGGGAAAGGAAAAGAATACTCTCAAAATCTATGGAAAAAAGCCAATAAAATTATATGTATAAAAATTAAAAAACTAACCAGGCGCTGGTGGTTCTCGCCTTTAATCCCAGCATTCAGAAGGCAAAGGCAGGCTGATCTCTGTGAGTTCAAGACCAGCCTGACCTATAAGAGCTAGTTCCAGGACAGCCTCTAAAGCCACAGAGAAACCCTGTCTTGAAACACTCCCCAAAAATTAAAAACTAACTCCATGCTAGATGTATGAATTTCTAACTATATAGAATAAGCTGTAATTTCTGATGTAAAATTTCCCTTTGTTCAGCTGAGAAAGACATCCAAAAAATAAAGGGGTTAATATCAGTGAGTTCATAATAAACATTTTATGCGAGAAGGTATTATGACCACACTGAAAACAGATAAAACATGAATTTGTTTTTTTTATTTTACTTTATTAGTTATGTGTCTATATATTCATTTGTTTGCCTGCTTGCTTGTTTTGAGACAGCTTGGCTAACCTGGAACTCTATGTAGTCCAGGCTGGCCTCAAACTCAGAGAGCATGATGCATTTTAAGTATCACCCCGGAGACTTCATTTCCACATAAACAACTCTGCTCTGGGGATGATTAGACCCCAGGTCCATTGCACCATTTGTAACTGGTTCCCATTCCACCAAAGACAGAGACATGTCCCAAATAATACCAAGTACCTTACTCACCAGCTCTAGGATTCCCTGGAATTTCCATTAGTTGTAGGGTTTTTAGTGTGTGTCTGCTTATCAATAAGAAGTTCCTGAATTTCAGTCATCATTAAGCTACAGGACTGTGAGCTGAGACATGCCCTGGGCCTACTGCAACTGTGTCTCCTTCAGAGTCCACAGCAGGCTCTCTTCAGTCCTCACAAAACACACTCCAGTAAAAAAGACGTTTTCTTGTATGCTGGGAGAATAATTCAACAGAATGGCAGACTCATTTTTAGGCTTTTGTTATTTCTGACATGACTGTTAAAAACAAAACCAGAAGAATTACCTTTCCATGACCCAGTGAGTGTATTTTTTTTTTCCAGTTTCCCTCCTGGAAATGGCATGGCCCTGTTTTGTCAGGGTGTTTACCCTCAGGCTGTCTGACTTGGTAGACAGATATCAAGTGAAAAGTGCTGTGGGCTCCCTCAGTTGTTTGGGCCTAGGTCAGCCCCAGAAAATGGGCACTTGTCAGGCTGTGATATATCTCAGAGCTGTTCTGAGACACCATACTGTCAGTGGCTGGATCCATCATTCTTTAGGACTAGGGTTATGTCAGTTTTCTATTAAACTAAGAGGAGATGAAAATGGGGATCCAATTGTATTCATTTAAACAAACATTGCCTATTACATAAAGTGCTTGAGACTTGGCATTGTGGGTTTTCGAAGTTGAAAGAACTAAGATAATTATTATTTATGCTAACTATTCTAAATGCCGTTCATCCTTTTAACAAATATTTACTTATCAACCACCACATTGCCAGACAGACTGTGAAGCCATGGGTAAACATGAAGAAAAATAGAGATGTGGCTGGCCTCTGTTCTCATCAGAGAGGTGCTCAGTAGTAACACACACAAATAACTATATCATCTTAAAGTGTGGTTTGTAATAAGAAGGGAAAGGCCCAAGGCTGGAGAGATGGCGCAGAGGTTAAGAGCACTGACTGCTATTCCAGAGGTCCTGAGTTCAATTCCCAGCAACCACATGGTGGCTCACAACCATCCATTATGAGATCTGGTGCCCTCTTCTGGTGTACAGATATACATGGAAGCAGAATGTTATATACATAATAAATAAATAAAATCTTTAAAAAAAAAAAAGAAGAAGAAGAAGAAGAAGAAGAAGAAGAAGGGAAAGGCCCAAGGGCTCTGGTCTATTTCACGAGGAATATTTGGGGCGGGACTTAAGTAGGAACGAATTAAAATTAGTATCAAGGTTCAAATTGTGACCTTTCTAGGGGATTGGGGATAGGTCAAAATGAGAAATAAAGAATTGGGCAGAAGTGTCCAAGACAAAGAGAGAGGAGGGGAAAAAAATCTTCAGGAAGGGGAACTGAACTGTGAGAGGATGTGCCCTTGTGAGGAAAGAGGGGCCTTAGGGGAAGTGAGAGGAAACAAGACTCCACCCAATTAAAAAATGGGGGCACCACTGAATGATTATAAATATGAAGTATATTATCCAATTTGCATTTTGTAAAGCTCTTTCTAGCCACCTTCATGAAAAGAGAAGCACAGAGTGACACAGGGTGACACAATAATGATATTTGAGACCTGAAGATTGAACTCTCAGTGGTGACAGGGGTACCCCAAGGTTGGAGGAAAATGAGCAAACTGGGTATGTGTCGCCATTACGGGCAATCCTGGCATACTATGAGCACTCTAAAACCATTCATATTAGTATTTCTTGCATAGAATTTTACTTTTTTCTCTTTTGAGAACTCCAAGAAAGTAGTTCCATTTCCCAAGGACAAGAATAGGCTTTCCATATCAAGCAGTGGTCCACCCACTGTTGGGGAACAGGTAAGAGAGGGGAGCTATGGTGTGGCACCCAGAACAACCTCTGTGGTACAAATGAAGGAACGGTGCCTATGCTTCGGGAGCAAGGATGTCATAAGTAGAGACTCAACGAACCATCAAAGGCTTTTGTAATTTAATTGAACATAATAATGTGACAGCTCTAATATAAGCTGAACACTATTTACTGCTTGTGTTTAGGGGGCTATTTTATCTTTTTATCATTGTTTTATTTGAATTAGAAACAAGATTGATTTACATGACAATCCCAGTTTCCTTCTCCCTCCCGTCCTTCCCTATCATCCCCCTCCAACTAAAACTCTACCTATCACATACCCTTTCTTCTATTCTTCAACCTTTCTGCTCCCTCATGACCTCTGCATCCTTCCTCTTCTTCCCTTCTCATTCTTGTAGCTCCCTCTCCCTTCTTCCCATGCTCTCAATTTGCTCAGGGGATCGTGACCCTTTCCTAGGGGGCTACTTTAATTCAATAGGCAACATGAAAAAGTTTACTTAATGTCACATCTCTAAGTAAACTCTAAGTACATAGTAGATTCCGTTCTGTCCATCTACACATTTTTAATTTTTTAATTATATTTTATTTATCTGGGGGATCAGAACATTTGTGCCATGGCACACACATGGAAACCAGGTGAATCCTAGGGGTTAAATTCAGATCAACAGGCTTGACACTGGGGACCTTCACTCGCTGAGCCATCTCGCTAGCCCCTTATACATTCTAAGTCAGTCTCTGGCCACTAGCTTTGCACAATGGTACCCTGTTAACGCCATCAAAAAACACAGGTGCCTCAAGGAAAACAAACGGACCAAAATGCCAAAAAGAGAGCACTATGTACTCAGCCTCTGTAGAGTGTGTGCCAGCCCCTCCCCACAAGGGAGACACTTGTTTCTCTGCCTTATGGAGGAGAAAAGTGGTGCTGGGTCAGTCTCAGGTATGTCCACATGATTGTAGGCACTGTGAGGATTATGAACCGGTATTTGATCACGATTTGAGACTTGTTCTATCTTTTCTCAACAATAATCAGACCTTAACTGCTTTCAGGATACCCATGAACTCCCAACACACACACACACACACACACACACAAAAAAAAAAAAAAAAAGAAAAAAAAAAAAAGAAAAAAAAACACTGGATGTTTACCCTACGACAATTTCCTGAAAGTATCTGTAGTCTTCAGAACTTCAAGAGGGTCCATGTGCCCAAAATGTTAAAAATTTGGTCTATTACTCTCTCAAGATTTAAAGCATTTTAATTACTAATTTAGTAATGCCACTGTGGAACACTAGTGAAGTGTTTAACAGGATTGTGTAAAGCCTTAAACACCATGACATTGTTCATGAAATAAAAAAAAAAAAAAAACTTCAAGGACACCCCAAACCACATCTATAGGAACTTAAATACCTTATATCTCTATAGCCATATTTTAAATGAAGCAGCCCTAAGGGTAGTAACACAGTATGTCCACACAGCACAGAAAGCAAATGGCAGGACACACCTATATACTGTTCTTCAAAACCATGGTAAACCATATGTTTGAGTACCTATGTGGGGTTTATGTTCATAGAGAAAAAATTAGGATATCATTCTACTCTTGCTCTATTAATATGAGTCATTTGCATGATTTTATGTTAAAATTAAAAAGAGTGGCTGGGGATATGCCTCAGCCAATAAAGTTGGCTACACAAACATGCCTTAAGTCTGGATCTCAGCACATGCACACCTCTGTGACCGCAGCTCTGGGAAGAGAAAGACAGACAGACTACTGAACCTTGCTGACTGGCCAGCCTAAGCAAATCAGAGAGCTTTGAGTTTAGTGACAGACCCTGTAACAAAAAACACAGCCCGGTCTACAGAGTGTCTTCCAGGACAGCCAAGGCTATCCAGAGAAACCCTGTCTCAGAAAAGAAAAAGAAAAAGAAAAAGAAAAAAAAGTCAAGCAGAAAGTGACAGAGAAAGCCACTTGACACCAACCTCTGTTTTCTACATGCACCTAGCACAAATGCACTCACTCCACCAAACATGCACACACATACAAATATATCTCACCCATACACACACACACACACACACACACACACACAGAGAGAGAGAGAGAGAGAGAGAGAGAGAGAGAGGTCGTTGTGCCCTTTGCCTGTGACAGGCCATCCTGGATGCAAAATGAAATTCTATCTCAAACTAAATAAATGTATATTTATAAAGAAAAGAAAAATTAATTTTAAAGATATATTTTATTTCAGGCTGGAAAGATGGCTCAGTGGTTAAGAGGACTGACTACTCTTCCAGAGGACCTGGGTTTCATTTCCAGCACCCACATGGCAGTTCACAACTGCCTATAACCCCAAGATCTGACACCCTTACAAAGACATACATGGAGGCAAAACATCAATACACATAAAATAAAAAATGAGTAAATTATTTTTAAAGTATGTTTTATTTCATCTGATTTATCATGATGAATTTCATCATCTTTTCAACACATAAAAACTATTAATGAGATATTTACTATTGTTTTTCCATCTTAAAAATGTCTTCAAAATCCAGTGGAAATGTTTCACCCATAGTACTACAGTCACATGTGTTTGGCAGCCAGCATACAGTCTAGTCTAGAAGCACATACGTCTAACTGTGGGTTCAGGTTGTCTCACTTGAGAACAGTACGTGGCTCGTTTGCCCACATTCCCATTTCCTATAAGGGCTGGCACTGGAGTATCCACTGGACCTTCTGTTCTCCTAGCAAACTGAAAAGATGGTCAGTAAAAAAAAAAAACACAAAGAAATCTGTTTCCAGCCTACTACATGAGTTCAGTGCTACAGGGACATTTTCTAGGAAGAAAACATCAGAGCAATTTCTATTTTTCCTGATGCGTTCTCTCGTACAGCAGTTCTCAACCTTCCTAATGCTTCCACCTTTGTACAGTTCCTTGTGTTGTAGTGACCCCCAGCCATAATATTATTTTGTTACTACATCATAACTGTATTTCTGCCACTGTTATGAATCATAATGTAAATACCCATGTTTTTCCCTTGGTCTTAGGAAACCTTGTGAAAGGGTCATTTGACATCCCCTAAGAGGGGTTGTGACCCACAGGTTGAAAACCACTGCTCTACCATCTAGTTTTCTTCAGATAGACCAGGAAATGGAGACTTGAGAACAGTACGTGGCTCGTTTGCCCACATTCCCATTTCCTATAAGGGCTGGCACTGGAGTATCCCCTGGACTCTCTGTTCCCCTAGAAAACTGAAAAGATGGTCAGTAAAAAAAAAAAAGAAAAAGAAATCTGTTTCTAGCCTTCTACATGAGTTCAGTGCTACAGGGACATTTTCTAAGAATGAAGGGAACATTATAGCTCATTATAAGGGTGTATTATTAGAAAAAGTTCCAATAATTTATGAGCGTATAATTTTCACTGACATGGTTACAAATGCAATTTGATCTTCACATTATTCCAGAGTAGTTGAACATGGGGTCACTTTCAAGTCATCTGGAATATTAATGGGTGTCATGTTCTAAGGCCTGTCAAGCCTCAACACTCTATAGCCTTTGGGGTTCCCTTTGGATTTGATTGCTTCTTCTCTGACCAGAATTCTGCTTTCTCTGACAAGAAACTATAAATCCAGCCCAAAGCAACCTGTGGCTATCACCTTCGTGGCTGCCGCAGAACTTGACAGCCCCACAAAGACCCATACTTGTTCTGTCTAAAAATTACACCCTTGAGCTTGGAATATTTTTTCTACTACCAAAAGCAGATCGGTTGGATTTATTGATTTGTAAGAAAGTGAAGCAACAAGACAAAAGACAATAGTCTGCGTTTCCGTCCCCCTCTGGATGTGGACATCAGAAGACGCCTGCTCTGGTTGTAGGAGCAATTGAGGGAGGAGATGAGGCACCAGAGAATGGGCATCACTTCCCCCTCAGAATGACTGCACCAAGATGGCAGTTACACAGACTGAGATCAAAATAGAGAGGTCGTTTTTTTCATGGTCTTCCAGCTCTCCAATGGCCCCAAGGTTTATGTTTACTGCTTAATACTATGCTGATCACTGGGACGAGAGAGACTAAAGAGAAATATTAAGTACCCAAGTTAAAATAAGAGTGAAGATGTTTGAACACCCTATCAGTCAGTCCACAAGGATTGACAGAATGCCAGCCACAGCCTGCCATGAGCTAGGTACTGCAAGTACTGAAGAAGCAAATTTTGTGGTTTTACGTGACTCCAGCAGAGCACTGATTGTCAAAGCTTTCACATTTATGATGGGCAGACTGGAATACCAGCCCCACAGTTAGGACACAAGATATAAGCTGCAGCTTTGGTAAACAGAGAAATAATAATATCAGAGACTAACAGTCTGTGTGTTCAGTAAGTCCTAACCATGGATGCATGTGCCTTGTTTCTCAGCCCCGTTAATATACAGCATACAGCATACAGCGAACAGCATACAGCGAACAGCATACAGTTAATATTATTACCATCATCCTCATCTAATGGGAGGACACAGGCCAAGGTCACCTACCGTGAAGTAGGATGTGAGTCAGAGGTTTCTCTCTGAAGAATAAGATGCATGGATGACAGCAACAGACAGGTTTTGTTAGAACTTTTCTTATACTACTCACAATCTAATAACTTTGAGGATGCTGATTAATTCAGCATAACTCCTCTGAAAAAGAAACTAGGTCAAGGAAGGAAGGAAGGAAGGAAGGAAGGAAGGAAGGAAGGAAGGAAGGAAGGGAAGGAAAGAAGGGAACATTCTCGCATCCTACCAGGATAGTAAAGGCTTTATTTCTACTTCATTTTTACCCCTCAGTCGGGTTAGTTTGTCACCTTCTAAGAGACTAAGTACAAAAGCAAAGGTGTTTGAAGAATGTGGTGGTGCCTCATTCTTTTTCAATGTTGTATAAAAAATCGTCACAAATATAGATGCATAAAAGAGCCAACATGTTCAAGCTTACTGCTTCTGTAGCCAGAAGTCTTGTACAGCCTAACTAACTAGATCCCCTGCAGTTAGGACAACAGTCAAGATGGTTTTTCATCTGGAGGCACTACCGAGCAAGGATGCATGATCAAACCTCCGTATCACAGAATCCATTTATGCATGTCCATAACACTGAGGGCACAGGCATCTTGCTGGTGTTGACTAGAGGCCATCTTAAGCTCCAAAAGACTGTTCTGAGCCCCTTGCCATACAGGCCAGCTAACATGGCCATTTACGTCTTTAGAGCCAGCAATGGAGACATCTAGCAATGTAGTACCAACAAGATGGATCCAACATGATGATGTGATCATAGACTAACCCCAGCAGTGAGATCTCAGGGCTTTTGCTTTGTTCTCATGACTAGAAGCAATTCACAGTTCCTGCCTACATCTGGAGGAAGGGATCACACAAAGGATAAACACCTTTGCTGGTGGCAGGGATCATGGGGCCACCTTAGAGTCTGTCTGCCATAGATGAACAGGAATTGGAACGGGTGGGAGTGATAGGAGCAAGGAGAAAAGAAAAATAGAGAATAAATATATATGTATGTACATATATATATATATGTGTGTGTATGTATAGATAGGTAGATATATAGATATATATCTACATACATGTAATGTTTTTTAATGGCATGCTGCTTGTAAAACAATATAGCCATTATTCACATACATTTCCTCATTTAATTTTCCTCTAAATCCTGTGTGGCCATTTTATTATTATGACTATTTTAGAAGAGATCAAACAAGCACTTTAAAAAGTGAAGCAAAGTTTCTAGGATTTCACATGTAAAAAAAAGAAGAAGCAGGGCCCGTGCTTGTTTCTGGTAGACCATAAACCAAGCTTTCACTGTGTGCTTTAGTCTGAGAATCAAGGCAAATAAGAGAAGAAAATAAAAGAGGGAGTGGAGGAAGGAGCAAGAGAGAACAAAGCTTCTAAGCCATTGGTAAACTCATTCCTGAAAGAGCTGGCAATCAGGGCTTGCGGATGTTTGGTGACTGAAGTTCTCACTCCACATGCAAAAAAAAAAAAAACAAACAAAAAACAAAAACAAAAAAAACAAACCCTGGGTTCAATCCCAGAACTCAGGAGAAGAAGCAGCTATGAAGTAAGTTGCAGGCCTGCCTGGGCTACATGATATATTATCAAAAAAGATAGGCCATGGTGATGGAGGGCTGGGGGTGAAGAAAGAAGGAAGGAAAGAAAACAATTCATCTGTCTACAATGTATTGTCCAGTTTCTGCTCAGGGCACTCAACTAAAGACATAAACTCAAACTAGAGCTGGTAGGAGCTTAGTTAAGTGCCATGCTTTTGAACCTTCCTGGCCCACCTTAGCTTTTCAGAACCTAGAGCCAAACACTGCAGCCAAGTTGTGTGCAGAAACTTGGATGCCTGTCTCAAGCAGGCAGTGTCTTCCATGCATGCTCTGCCAAGCAACCGCAGGAGCACATCTGGGCTCCAGCAGCAGGGCCAAGGCCTGGGTTTGTTTTTCACAGATCATTTGCAATGTCCCATTCTATTCCTGGACACTCTGTCCTTCCCAGCTGACATTGAGCTCAATTTCCCAATAGCCACTTTAAGGAGATGGCTCCAAGAGAGCTCCACAGTGTCAGTCCTGGGCAGCCAGCACTTTCCAGCACCTGCTCAAAGAAGGATGACTGGACATGGCATAGCTCTGACTCCTCTCTTGGTTGGCTGAGCCTCTGTCTTAAAGGCACAGTTGCAGATGCCATGGGAAACCTCGTGTAGACACAGGTGACTCACAGACATGCAAGGGAGAGGAAAGAATTTGAACATCAGATCCCTCTTACATCAAGGCTGGACAGGCAGGTCAGCTAATCCAGCTCAGCCCCCACCCTAGCTGCCTTTACTCTAACATAACAAAGGAAGGAAGGAAGAAGGAAGGAAGGAAGAGGGAATAAAGCCACTGGTTCCTTCTATATCTAGTTCACCTACCCAGAAAAACTATGTTCTGTGTTTCTCAATCAACCCTGCTAGAACCCAACCCACTGAAAAACTTACATTGAGGTCCAACTTCATGCAGAAGCACTGAGACCCTAACACACAGAAAAGAAAACAGAAAACATTGTCTTCTCATACCTGGGGTAGTGTCTGGCTCACCTGCTCTCCAGTTGTGGGGTTGCCAGCCAATCCTCTTCTGTGTTTCATGTCCCTCATCTGCTAAGGGAAGATAGCAAAAGTCCTCCCTCGTGGACCACTGTGAGGCTTAGACTATGTACATCACTACATTGGGACACAGTTGTGTTCAGCCAGTAAGTGTTACTGTGGTAGGCACTGACAGAGATGATTGACAGTAGACTGATCCATTGCCTATAGCTAGCCTTCCTGAGAGGCAGGGTTGTATCTGCACACATCTTGTGCATAGGAATTCTGGCTACTTACTGGTTGACTTCCAGAACAGTGTTGGTATACACAGGCACTTGGTATATTTTGTCTAGCCCTCATTTTACAGATGGGAAAATGGAATATGGAAGAGGCCACAAATGACTATTTTATACATACACTATACACTATACACAAAATCATACACTATAGCTGGGATTTGAGTGCAGGGCATTCTTGGCTATAAAGCTCTTGTTCTTTCCACAATAGCATCTTGTCCTTCTTAAGTGATTTACAATCATTTGTTGAGAATATTTTACTTTTCATGGCATTTTTTAATTCTGTTTTGGAGTTTTCGTGTGTGTGTGTGTGTGTGTGTGTGTGTGTGTGTGTGTGTGTGTGTGGTGTGCGTATGTGTTGAGTTTATTAAACACCAATTTACCAATTATGTGCTCAGGAATGTGAGATTTATAATAATGAGTAGTATGTTTTACTTCCTACTCTCAAGAAATTGAGATTCTAACTATCAGCAGGAATTCTACTCTAGAACTATGGATACAGCTCAATGGAATGTGCTTGCTTGCATTTGTAATCCCTAGGTTTGATTGCCCAGAACTGAAAAGCAAACAAACAAAAACTCTATTTCTAAGAGTTCATATTTCTAGAATCTTGTTATCTGACTCCCCAAATCCACACAAGTACAGATGATGAAGGCCTTTGGTATATTTTAAGCCAATAGTACCTTTTCTGTCTCCCAAACCAGAGATTTTAAAAGTGACAATTGAAGTCCATTGGTCTTGTCCATTTCCTCCTAAGACTTTGGCTAGGGTTACTTGAGAGGATATTGTTGAGGGGAAAGCTAACTGCTCAAACATGGGGTGTCAAGTAACCTCTTAAGTGTTTCTAGATGCCATGGATGTCCCAAAGAGAGTCTTTGTATCTTTGCAAACAAGACAGTTAGAAAAACGCAGCCATCATTTCAGCAAACGTGCCATTTGTCTCATTTTCTTTCCTGGTTATTTGGGAGCCAGAAGGGGTGTGTGTGTGTGTGTGTGTGTGTGTGTGTGTGTGTGTGTGTGTGTGTGTGTGTGTGAGAGAGAGAGAGAGAGAGAGAGAGAGAATTGTGTATTTGTGTATGTGTCTGTGTGAGTGTGTATCTGTGTATGTGTGTGTGTGTGTGTGTGTGTGTGTGTGTGTGTGTGTGTGTGTGTGTGTGTGTTTTAATCAGCTCTAAATTTATGTGTTGAATCCCATGGGACCAGGTGAGCAATCACATAATAATTCTACCTCAATAGGAGAGAAGTTATAACTAGTTCATTTGGGGTAATTATAGGGCAACTTTCTGCCAGGATTTAAAGATAGACTTTGAAATGTTTATTTTTTTTCACTTGCCTACTGTTATGTGTAGAGAGAGGTTCCAGCTCCTGGGACACCAGCCAGAGTTAAATGAAGGAGAAGAGAGAGAGAGAGAGAGAGAGAGAGAGAGAGAGAGAGAGAGAGAGAGAGAGACTGAGAGTTGGTTCTTATCATCCTGTGCTCAGGGTTCTGGGAACACAGATTCTTCCTATCACATTGTTCTACATAGAGATCCTCAATAGAATTATGGTAAGATGCACAATGCACAGCTTTAGAGGTGTGTGATCCTTGGCCAGCAACCACATCCTGGGAACTGATAAGATGTTTAGATCTGGAGACCCACCTCAGACCTACTGCATAAGTAAGTGGGTGAGGAGAACAATCTGTTTGAGTAACCCCCAAGATGATTCTGTGTACTCCAAAATGTGAACAACACTCCTTAAGGGCCATGGGGCTCAGTTGACTTTTGCCCCAATTTAACTAAAGGAAGAACTGATTAAAATAAAGCAGATTCACACATAGTCACACAATTCATTTATGCTTAGCCACTGTGCAAGACCTGCCACTGTAGTTGCTTGCTGTTTTGTTTTGTTTTATTCTTTTGGAGGGCCCACCACCCAGCTCCCAAATAAATCACACATGGACTCTTATTGTTTCTTATGAATGCCCGGCCTTAGCTTGGCTTGTTTCTAGCCGGCTTTTCTTTCTTTTGTTCTCTTTCTTTCTTTCTTTCTTTCTTTCTTTCTTTCTTTCTTTCTTTCCTTCCTTCCTTCCTTCCTTCTTTCTTTCTTTCTTTCTATTTTTTTGCAGATTTTTTTATTTGAATTAGAAACAAGATTGTTTTACATGTCAATCCCAGTTCCCTCTCCCTCCCCTCCTCCCCTACCGCCCCCCCAACTAAAATCCTACCTATCACCTATCCTTTCTGCTCCCCAGGGAGGGTAAGTCTAGCCCGCTTTTCTTAACTTTAATTATCCGATCTACTTTTGGCCTCTGGGCTTTTACCTTTCTGTATTTCTGTATATCTTTTCTTTCCTTCTTATTTCGTGTCTGGCTGTGTGGCTGGGTGGCTGACCCCTTCTTTTCTCAATCCTTGATCTTATTTCTCCATATTTCTCCTGCTATTTATTCTCTCTGTTTACCAGCCCCACCTATCCTTTCTCCTGCCTTGCTATTGACTGTTAAGCTCTTTATTCGACCAATCAGGTATTTTAGACAGGCAAAGTAACACAGCTTCACAGAGTTAAAAAAAAAATGCAATATAAAAGAATGCAACACATCTTCGCATCACTAAACAAATGTTCCATAGTGTAAACAAATGTAACACATCTTCAAATAATATTTTACAGCATGTAACCCAACTGATCTCTGTGTTTCAAAGTTTAACAAGTGATTCAAAGAATGCCATGTCCGATCATTTCCAAGGCATCAATCAATATCTCTTCTGCCTTCAAGTAATCAACATGCTGTCAGTCAACTGGAAATTTTCAAGAAAATTCAGCAACTGGCTCTCATAAGCCCAAGGAAGTTGATTCCAACTTACCATTCTCTCAAGGCTTAACTTCTTCATCTGCACTATGGATGGATAGTAGCAATATAGACTCACAGGGGTTATCGGAAGATTGAGATGAGAACATAGGAAAGTTGCAAAGAAAATGACAGTAGCAGAAATGCATAGAGTACTTCCCTCTTCTGAGTACATAGCATGTACTGTCCTATTGAGATTTCACAGCCATGAGAAGGGTACTGATAATTCCTTTCACTTTGTGTGTGAGAAACCTGGTCTCAAATATGAAGTCCAAAGTCACACAGGAAGCAAGTAGGAGAATGAGTGTGACTCCAAAACCCTAGGGTCAAAGACATTCTAGGTCAGTCTACCAGTCTGGGCTTCCAGTTCACTGGAAACAATCTGCTCTGCACAGTTGCTTCTAGGAATCCTAGCATGACTCTACAAAGAAAATTCACAAAGCTAAGGCTACTGGGTCCATGGTAACAGGCAGTTTAGATCTTGCCTGATGTACACCAATCAACAATGAGAAATTTTAAGTTCCCAGTGTTACAGAAGAGAGGTGTCTGTGCATACCTTTATCAGCACTGTTAATTCCTCTGATTTTTGAAAGCTTTTTGTATGAGAATTTGTAAGTATAAAGGGGAAAACAATAACAAGAACTGCTGAGTGCTCAGTACATATTCACACAGCTGTCAACCTGTAGTCCACCTATACTCCATCTACTCTCCTCCAATTAGAATGAAATTGAGGCAAACCCCACACATTATACTCTTCCATTTTTTTTAAAGATTTTATTTATTTATTATGTATACAACATTCTGCTTCCGTGTATATCTGCACACCAGAAGAGGGCACCAGATCTCATAATGGATGGGTGTAAGCCACCATGTAGTTGCTAGGAATTGAACTCAGGACCTCTGGAAGAGCAGTCAGCGATCTTAAGCTCTGAGCCATCTCTCCAGACCTACTCTTCCATTTTTAAGTAAGCATTTAAGCAGCTGCCTTTCAAAGACAAAGATCTATTCATTGACACAACTTCCATATCATAATCACATATAAAAATACAGTCTTGGCAGCAAAAATACCTTCACCCACTGAACCATCCATCTCAATGGTTCTTCATAATTATTTGATAGATGTTTCTTGAATCAGGATCTGTAACATGAAAAATAAAGACACAGACACAGATATTGGGGTTCAAGCTTCAAGCTGAAGATCAGAAAAACAAAGCAGCCAGGCACTAGCTCTCACTCTACCTCAGACTGAAGGGTGATCCTGGCTCCACCAAACCTCAGAATGCTGCCCCTCTTTAGCGTGGCTGGAGAATCCTAAGACTTCATTGTCTTCCTATCCTCAATATGGCTGGAGAATGAATGACAGTTCTGAGACCCTGTTCCTGTCTTAAATACCTCCCTAGTGGTAGAATTAAAGGTATGTGATCCCAGATGCTGGGATCAAAGGCATGAGCCCTGTTACTCTTCACTCTTGTGTAGGCCATGGTGGCCTTGAACTAACAGATCTGTCTACCTCTTGATCCTGAGTCCTGGGATTAAAGGTGTGTACCACCACTGCCTGATCTCTATAGCTAGAGGCTGACTTTGCTTTCTGAATTCTCAGGCAAGTTTTAATAAATCATAAAAATTATTGCACTTGGTCCATACTCCTCTTAATTTTTTTTAATCTGTAGGTTTACCCCCACAACAAACCTACTCTTCTTTTTCACATGCAAAGATTTCTCTGACAGTCTCCAACCTCCTGAATTTTTCCTATTGCATCCCTGGGGAATCGCTGGATATGCTCTTCAGGTCCTGAATTTCTTGTAACCAACAGACACAAACACAGTAGACACTAGCACATTTGACCTGTCTCCAGTTACATGAATTTGAAGTAAATGAAATTTGTTATTGAATGAAATAACAGTTAAATGAAATTTGAAATTCAGCTCTGACACTGCACTAGCTACACGGCAAGTACTACTGATGTACAGCAGGTTTCCTTACAGTAGGAAATTTATTGAACAGCAGTGCTTCTCGAAGTTTCAGTCACTCCTCTGATGCCTGTCACCTCATCGCCCTCCCCCATGTATACTAAACAGCAGAGATGAACACCCTGCATCTAGGTTTACATGCGTGCTCAGGTCATATAAGCGAAGCAAGCAGTATGTGCCAAACTCTACTCCCATCTGTTTTGAGTGGCAGCATCTGTGTTTACAGAAGGTGATTAGATGCTATAAGGAGAGCTTGCCTATGTGATAAAAGGGCAGCAGCCCCCAGCACGAAAGCAACCTGGACCATTGCTGCCTCCTCAGATGGAAATTGAGAGAATTTGTGCTATCTGTAAGGCTCAAATTGTTATTAAAGGCTTGCTACTTCTAGAATACCCTCTCCTTACAGGTGTCTCTGGGAGTTTCTTCCCAGCAGTATTTTTGTCTTGGCATGGGTGCAGAAAGCACATTTCCTGAACACTAAGCAGGTTTAAGCTTGCTCTTGCAGCACTTTGCAAGGCCTTGGGGGGGGGGGCATGTCAGGACAGAGTACACGAGTCATCCCATGGAGAGTTCTACCAAGAACCTAACCAGCTCCTGAAGAAATTTCAACAAATGGGACCTTAGAGATAGCTCAGCAGTTATAAGCTCTTGCTGCTCTTCCAGAGGACCCAAGTTTAGCTCCCAGCACCCACATAAGGCAGCTCACAACTTCGTGTAACTCTAGCCCCAAGGGACCAGACTCCCATCTTCTGGCAACACATGCACAAATACAAAGAATTTTTTTAAATGATAGAAACCTCGACCAATTTACAGGGACTGGATATTTGGGGTTTTTAGTAGGAAATAATGTGGGAATTAAGATGTCATCATTAATGAATTCCTTTATTTTAGAAGTGTTTATTGGGTCAGACACTGTGTTAGACATTGGGAACACTAGAGAGATAAATAAAGCTATCAGACCCCACGAAAGCTAGTCTAGTGAAAGAGGCATGTAAATACCAGACACTTTAATGCCTATTGAAAAATGCCATGGTGGGGAATGTCACTAAAGCAAATGGGAAGATCCTTAATGCAACAAGGCTATTTAAGGGTGGGATGTTTAAGCTGAGACCTAAACAACAAGTGGAAGTTGAGCAGGAGAGGAAGAGGAGGGGGTAATATTTTAGAAAGCAGTTAAGAGATGAGAAATCCTGAGGCATGAATAGTACAAAAGAAGCTCCAAGGGACTGCAGTGGACAGTGTGAGAGGAAGATAGTGGCCATGAACAGAAGAAATTCAGCAGTGTGAGCTGAGCCAAGTCATGTCTCCTCATGCTTCCATTTCTTCTATAACCAAATGTTCATAATAACGCACACAGTGCTGCATCTAGTACCCAGTGACAGCAGGCACGAAAGTATGACACCAACTGTATTTTAAAGTCCTACTTGTAGGACTGTGGCAGTATTTCACATCTGACTATAAATTCAAGGATCCCTGCATAGATGCCTTGGAACAGCTTCGGGGACTCTCAAGAGTAATAGTGTCCATCTTCACCCAACACCACACTCAGAGATGTCACATAGGTAAACAAGGTAGGAATGCCCACACTGGGAAATTTGACATGTGTTCAAACAGAGCCTTTCTGCAAAGATTAATTTACATATGGCATTGAGTGAGTGTGAATGAGAAGAGTAGAGACCCTAGACACAATTGCCAAAAGAGGCTTTACCACAACAAAGAACAACACAGATCTGTTGTGACTTTTGAATGCTAGAACACTCTGTCATATGAGACAGGCCCACCCAAAGCCAGCTCACATGGACAAGACCGGGAGTGCCACTTCCTCATGCCAACCTATTTCCTGTCATGACAGAGGAGTGTCAGTGACACCCAGCCCACGGATAGGAGCCTGAAGCCTCTCAGGTCAACAGCTGCTGAGAACTGCTTTCTTTGGCACATGTGGCTAGCAATAAATTGGATTTCAATGTTCTGAATCGGCGGAAAAAGATAGCTTCTTGCTGTCGCCTGCTCCCTTCATTGGAGCTGCCATCTGTCAGCTTTTGTCACTCAGCATGGTTGTCTGCACTAGAGATTAGGGACTTAATGCAGAGTGGCATGCTGGGAAAGAAAATGTCTGCCACAAGCAAGAATGTTCAAGGCAGATCCTCTATAAAACCTCAAACATGGTTATAATTCAAAACACATTTAAAATGGTGACACCTTTTTAATGGGCAGGTTTTTTAAAATACAATATTTATCTGTGGTCAGCATGTCTGATTAGTTCCCACTTTCAAGGAAATAGCTGGTTGTTTATGATGGAGTTTTATAGGAAAAATGCTTAAGCAAAATGTCAGAATTTGAATGGTGCTCAAGTGGGGTGGCTTAATTAAATATTCACTCATTCATTCACTTATTTAACAAATGGATGAGTGTTTACTAGGTGCTGGTAGAATGTGAGTTCTATGTGTTATGGAAATACAAAAGTTGGGTCTGTGACAAACAATCCAAATATATATGCTGGAACAAAGAGAACATCTTTAACAAATGGTGCTGGCATAACTGGATGCAAACATGTAGAAGACTACAGATAGACCCAAGCCTTTCACCCTGCACAAAACTTAAGTCAAAATGGATCAAAGACCTCAACATAAACACAGCCACACTGAACCTATTAGAAGATAAAGTGGGAAATACCCTTGAATTAATCGGTACAGGAGACTGCTTCCTGAACATAACACCAGAACATTTCTGCTGACCGCCTGAGTGTACGAGTCACCGCCAGGTACAGAGAGTTTGAGGTGAATAAGTTGGTGTCAGCTATTACAGAACTCAGTCTGATATGCAGACAAGTGAGCCAGCAATTACAATGCAGGGAGACGAGTGTTGTACGAGTATAGCATGGCTGACTAAACAACGGGCACAATGTAGCAGGAAGAAAGAGGAGGTACAGAAGAGTATGTCTTGTGGTGGTTAATCTGCAATGTCCACATACCTGGATTTAGAGTCACCTAGGAGACCACACCTCATACTCACATGCATACACTTGTGCACACCCGTGCAGGTCTCAAAGATGTGCAACTTTGTAACAACAGATGTTTCCAGCTGCATTGAAACATTGAAGAGAGCTCTAGCTCTCTTCAAAGTCATTTTCCCCGGTGGTCTGGTCCAGGGTTGTGAGGGTTATGACCATTTCTTTCCTTGCCACAACAGTCTGTCCCAATGGTGGCACCCTCGCTGGAAATTCCAAGAAGGACCAAACACATAAAAACAGAATAACATGCTGAATTGCTTTCTACCCACGACTCCAGTTGAACAGTTATCATGTGGACAACTTGATTTCGTCTCATCCATTACTTCTGTGTTGAGAGGATTTTTAAAGATATTTCTAAAATTTTTCACCTTTAAAGAGCTCTGTCATCTTTAGAGTTGGAGGGAATAGTAAAAATAAATAAATAAATAAATATGGCTTTTTTTTTTTAATCAGAAGAATCTGGGTGCAGAGAATTTACTGCTTCATCCAAGGCTGTGGTGTGCAAGCTGTGGTTCCCATCTAGGGGCCATGTCTAGAACCTCTGCCTGGATGACGCCATCCTCAGAAATGCCCTCATTTATCGTTCCTCTATCATATCCACACCCCTCCCTCCACACAGAGGTGATCAGGGAGCAGTAAGTTAGGGGACAAAGGCGGAGGGGAGCATCATATCGTTTTTTCTTAAGCTAGGGGAAAGGTGGTAGGAGGAGGGCCATTTAGTTTATTTTTCATCACTCTGCATGATAAGTTTGGCTAGTTTCTCCAGCCACATGGAAAAAGACATATCTGAAATATGCCACACTTACTGGGAAAGCTTACTGTGGAAACAAAAGTAATGGGAGAAAGCAGACCTGCTTCCCAGCCTGAGGGAGTTGGTGCTTTCCCCGTCTGCCAGGCTTCTGTACCTCTTACCTACCCATGGGTGCCTTATGCCCTCCTGGGGGAACAGATGGTGACGGACATGCTTGGTTTTGAGGGAGTTCAATGCTATCTCTTTGAACATCTCCAGGATTTGGCACGAAGCCCACTTCCAAAATAATCCCAAGTTGTCTTTGGAGCCCGACAGCGGACGTCTCTGGTATTACTTTCAATGGTAGATAAACAAAATCACTCCAAAGCAAACTTGGGGGAAATGTTTCAGGAGAAGACAGGAAGACACATAAATGGCAGACCTTAAAAGGCCTGTTCTCTGCCTACACGACACAAACCCTTGCTTCTCTTCACCTTCTCTGGCTACAGGCTCTGAGGAAGTGGGACAGGGGAGGGGAGTGGATTTGGGGATGATGGCTGAGCATTTGGCTGGTATCTTCTTGGAATTGGGAGGAAGGATACCATGTCTCCACATAGCAGGAAATGAGTACATAAAGGAGACTTGTGGTGTCCCAGTACTGAGGTGGACGCTAGAACAAAGGACCTCAGAAAAAAGACAGACACAGACACACACACAGAGTGGAGGTTTAGATACAGCTGTGAGGACAATGCTAATCTTCCTTGCTGTTTCCTTCCTATCTCAAGGACTCTCATTCCCCTAATCTTTTCTTCTGTTAAATGTACTCTAACTTGTAATTTTATATTTATTTGTATACATTTGTTTTTTTTTGTTTTTTTTTTTTTTTGCTTGACCAAGTGGACTATAAGATCAATCAAAGGTTTTGCACAATGCCTGGCATGATAGATTCTCAAATTATACTTGTTGAAAGAAAAACAAATGAATGACAAATAGAACCTGAGAAAGACAAGCCACAGGATGTTAACAATAGTTGTTTCCTCCTTTCTCTGCCTTTGGACAAAAATTTCTAAGCACCCTGATTTGTGTGGTATTTATTATTGCCACACATCCTACTAAATAATCTGCATGATTTGTCTCACTAGTCCTCTCAACATAACCATGAGGAAGGATGTTCAAGAGCCTCAGGACACCTTCTGATTCAACAAATCACTGGAAATTGGTATAGCTGGTCTATTCCAGCCAAAGGATGCAGATTAAAGTAAACAGCGGAAAGGGGCACAAGGCAGAGTCCAAAAAGGACATGGTGTAGTGCTTCCACATGCCCACCCCCCACAAACGTGTGACCAGACCAAATGTCATGTTGTCTGCAGGAAGATGAAGACAAAGCAGAAAGTTCCTCAGACAAGGGATGGCTTCACAAAGAGACAGCCAATTGTATTGCTACTAACTCTGCAAACCATTGTTTAATTCTGAGCTCTGTGCATTGTCCAGCCACCTAAATCACGGCTCTGGAGCTTCAAGCCAATCAAGCCAACCAAAAAAGACAAACGAACTGCTGACAGGTCTCAGGAACAATCCTGAGGCTTTCTGAATCTCAAAGAAAGGAATGCTTCTTAGGCACATATGAGCTTCCGTTACAAGATGGATTATCTACTCTTCTGTAAGAGACCATGATAAAGTTGGATAATGACCTTTGAGTCTTCCACTCCATTCCCCACCCCACCCCACACCCCTGCACCTGCAGAGAGAAAAAAATATGAGCTATAAAAGCTGGTGCCAAGCACACAACGGGTAATAGCTGAGGCAGAACTTGGCGCCGTTTTCCCTGGAGGGAACAGTTGAGGACCGGATAGAATCAGCCAGCCGAGACCCTTCAGGTGCTCAGCTTTGATGTGAGGGCTCTGGAGTTCAATAATTCATGCTAATGCAGCCAGCATCTCAGCAATTGCATTCACACTTCATTCAGATTTTGATTACTAAACAGTCCCGGTGACTTTTATGATGAGAAAACACTCTGGTGACTTCAGCTGGAATGGAAGGAGTGTGGCAGAAGCACCAGGGCTTTGGGGTCAGATGAGCCCATCTTTCTTGGGCCTGGTGTACTCTGGATAGGTGTAGACCTTGTCTGGTGACATTTACCATCTCAGAATTTCCTTATCAGTAAGATAGGGTGATACCACTTACTTCATAGGGCTGTGAGGCCACATGACTGAGATTAACAGATGAAAAATTCAGTAGTACAATAACATAAGAGAAACTTCAGTGGCCTGAAAGAACCCTGAGAAATGTCCGTTTCCTCCTCTCTTCAGAGTCATTCTCTTTCTCTCCCATCTTTCTCCCTCACTGTCCCCTCCTGCCTCCCTCCACCCTTGCTGCACATGGAAGACAATGTTTTCTGTCACTATAATGGGAGTACTAAGAATAAACAGGGGACATATTATCCAGAAGGAAGAACGAAGATGGAAAGCCTTGTGCTGAATATAGAATCTGTAATTCATGTCCACAACGCTTTCCCATGTTGAGGAGCAATAGAGAAAAGAAGTGATGAGGATGAAATGGACAATTAGTACCAACATGGAGTTTCAAAGTTTAGGCAGCTTCAAAGACATTTAAGCACTTTTATACAACTTTGCTTTAATACTATCTCTCAGTACTCATTAAAATACGTATGCCACTTGCACTAGAAATATCTTCCCGGAAGGAAAAGAAGAAAGTAGGTTAGTAATTTACAAGCTTATATCAAATCTCCATTGCCTCCATTTGATTTAGCAAAAGATGTAGCTCAAATGAGTAGCATCAAACCTAGATGAGAGGAAAGCTTCATAAAATTAAAATGTAGCTACAAAACAAAATCCTACTCCATGAAAGACTGAGCAAATAAATCAGGGCTGGGGTCTAGGATATATGTTTTCAACATCCTCCAGAACCCTGAATCCACTACACCTCACTTTGTGAATCTGGGAAAGTTTAAACTTCTCTGATTTCAAGTTGTCTGAGTTTTGAAATTTGATATATATTTCAAAGTTTGCTGTGAGAATTAAATAAAATACATTATGTAGTAATGGTATCTTATATGTATAAAAATAATACTATTATATATATTGCCATTAATGTGTAAAGGACTTTAATTCTTTTTTCTTTATCATTTTATTGTTTTCTTTTTATAAACCCAGAAGAATAATGAATTATGAAAATAGTTTATGTAGCTTAACATAGTCCAGGGCAGTATGGCAGAGCCTCTTTCCCTTGTTTAGAAGAGACCTTCTTCTCATTATTCAAGATGGCAGTCAGAGCTCCTGCTGCATCCCACACAGTGGGTTGGAGGCAGGAAAGGAAAGACAGTCTCCTTCTGCAAAGACCTTCCTGAAAGGTTATTTCCACTCTATGAACCAGAACACAGTTGCCAGGAAAACTGAAAACTGTGACCAACTAGTATTTTATGTAGTCAGTCGTGTGCCCAGAAAACTGTGGCTTGTGTTACAATGGAAAATTAGAGAGAAGGAATTTGGAAGGACAGGTATTGGTCCCTGGTATCTCCAACCTGGGATGCCTCACAGATTTATGTTTTTCCTGGGGATCCTCTGCTCTCATCCCTCTGAGTGCTGGTTTCTCAAGTGGCATCTTCCTCAAGGCAGGTCGTAATTACTTGCCCCACTCAGTTTGGCTAGTTTTCTTCCCAGATTCCTTCCATAGCTCCACACCTCACCTGTAAGCTTCACTACCTCCCCACTGCCAGGTTTTGTCTAACTATAACAGGCAACACAATCATTTTGTTATAAAAGTTAAAAACCAGAACTAAACACTTAGGAGGAATTCCAATATCAAAAAAAAACATTGGCCCTTGGAAATACTCTAAGTGTTCTGTGAAACAGACACCTATCATTTCCCCAAGTAGGTAAGTTGATATGTGATGAAGACCTAGTCTGCACACTGTCTTTAACTTCTATTACACTGAACAGTATATTGAGAGTGATGCTTCATGCTAAAGGTTGTTGGTCAACATTATCAGCTTTAATGAGACAAGAGTTCTCACTATGTCAATGCATTGTTATACCTTACTCAACCTCTTCCTCATCTTGCTCACATACCCTCCACTTTCCTTCTTCACAGAGAGCTGTGTCTTTGAATTCTCTAAGCCCCCGCTCCCCTTACACTATCTACAGCTCGGTTATCCCATCTCCAAAGGGATGCAAGGTCTCCTCTCTACAATCTACCTGTATTCCATTTTCAAATAATTATTGTAGAGGGGGAGGGAGCTAGGAGAATGAAAAGAGGAGAAGAAGAGGGATGTCAAGGACATGAGGGAGCAGAAAGTATTAGTCAAGGGAAGAATACATGATAACAAGAATGGAAATATCATAATAGAGGGAGACATTTTTGGTTTACAGAGAAATCAGGCACTAGGGAAATGTCTGGAGATCTACAAAGATGACACCAGCTAACTATCTCAGCAATGGAGGAGAGGCTACCTTAAATGTCCTCCCCTGATTATGAGATTGATAACTGACTTATATGCCATCCTATAGCCTTCATCCAGCATCTGATGGAAATAGAAGCAGACACCCATAACTAATCACTGAACTGAACTGGAACCCAGAGAAGGACCAGTGAAGAGCACAGAGGTCCAGTCCAGGCTGGTGAAACCCACAGAAACAGCTGACCTGAACATCCGGGAACTCTTGCTCCCCAGTCTGATAGCTGGAATACCAGCATGGGACTGATCCAGACCCCAGGAACATGGGTTTCTGTGAGGAAACCTCAGAAATCTATGGGACCTCCTGTAGAAGCCCAGTATTTATCCCTAGCATAGGTGTGGACTTTGGGAGCCCACTCCATATAGAGAATACTCCCTGAGCCAAGATACACAGGGGTGAGCCTAGGCCCTATCCCAAAGGATACAATAGACACTGATGACACCCTATGGAAGGCCTCACCGGGGGAGCAGAAAAGATATGTGACAGATAAGGTTTTAGTTGGGGGGGTAGGGGAGCACAGGTGGGAGAAGGGAACTGGGATTGTTATGTAAAACAATCCTGTTTCTAATTCAAATTAAAAAAAAAAGTTGGAAAAAAAATAATCATTGTAGAGCCAGAAATTCCCAGAAGGCCTGAATTAAAGCCATCCTATTCCCCTAGAAACCCCAAAATATTTCAATGCAAGTGGACAGCTTCATCCTACTGCCCAGAAAAGTACACATAAATATCTCAGGTGAAAAAAAGGCTTTTGTTGGAACCTGAGTTGTTAGAACTTTCAGTGTGCCGAGCCAACCTCAAATAAGACCACATTGAGGCCATTCCTGTGTGGAGAAACCAGTCTCAATTATGAAAAACAATACAATGCATTTGACTGAATTAATTATTTAGACAGACGACTAATCTGACAGATGATGATTCACAAGCTGATTTATTTTTTTCAAAATCTATGATTGATTCCTGACTAATTGTTTCCTACACTCAGTTGAGTTTCCTAATGATCCAAATGCTCCTGAGGTCTACAGTTTCTGAAGAAGGCTGGAGACAAATTATGCTTCTCACAAACCACTTCCCATTTGCAGGTGGTTTCTACTTCCACTTTCTTCCCATCAGTGCTGAGAAGTATGCAGAAGTGGTGTCATTAGTTCTCCATTATACATGATGCTAATAAAGGAAGACATTCAGTGAGCACATATTATATTCTAGGCAAGATGTAAAATGCATTATGGATATCCTTTATTGCTCACAAAAGCCTTAATGAGGTAGACATTCTACTAACACCCTGTTTTATACATGAACATAGTTCAAAAAAATATTAAACAACCCTAATCACATAAGTAGAAAGATGGTACAACCAGAATGCAAAATCAGTATGCACCCAGAAAGAATCTTTGACTAACTGTACTGGCTGGATTTTTGCCAACTTGATACAAGCTAAAGTCATCTGAGAGGAGGGAACCTCAATTGAGAAAATGCCTCCATAAGATCATGGGTATAGGCAATCCTGTAGGCCATTTTCTTAATTAGCAACTGATATGGGAGGGACCAGCCCATTGTGGGTGGTACCACTCTAGGCTGGTACTCCTGAGTTCTATAAGAAAGCAGGCTGAACAAGCAAGGAGAGCAATCCAGTAAGCAGCACCCTTCCATGGCCTTTGTATCAGCTCCTGCCTCCAGGTTCCTGCTCTGTTTGAGTTCCTATCCTGTCTTCCTTGGATCAGTGACATGGAAGTGTAATCCAAAGGGTTTATACCCCTATCTCCCCAAATTGCATTTGGTCATGGTATTTCATTACAGTGATAGTAAGCCAGACTAACACACTCACTCAAACCCACATAGCTGTAAGTAGAGTCTAAACCATATTCCTGATATCAGGATTAAGAGCTAAAGCTCCAGACTCAGGTAGCCTGGGTTCAGAGCTGATATTTATCAATTCCCAAGTGTGTCACCTTACACAAGTTACCAAACCACTGGGCCTCTGTCAGCTTCTTCAGTAAACCAGATGGTGAACTTCTGTCTCAAAAGGTTCCTATGTTGTTTCCATTTCCTAAATATTGTGAATAGAGCAGCAATGCCCCACACCTGAGGCTTGGGGAACATTGTGGAAGAGGGGCAGAGAATGTAAGAGCCAGAGGATCAGGGAGTTTGAGATTGTGTCTCATAGTAATATCTGAAATTATTCCCATGAGGTCTCACCAACATGCTACCCAAATAAAAGCTGAACAAGGATGATGCCACTGTTGTTTCCAGATAACTTTGTAGTGAGATAAAAGATGCACGCATATAAATTCTTCCCAATATATATGTACACACACACACACACACACACACACACACACACACACACACACAATAAAGTGCATAGATCTTAGAAATAAGTGGAAACAATAAAGTATAGCCACAAACTCCAATTCAAATCAAAGTATAAAACTAAGGTGTTGCTAAGGTATGCTAAGGTGGATGGGAAAAAAAAACCCTGAGGCCTCAAAACTACACAAAGAACTATAGGAAACTGAGGAAAGCTGGAACAGGAGGCATGCCCACCCCAGGGAAGAGAACACCAGTTGGTTGTCCAGTGCCCAATAGTCAACACTGAAAACATACATACAAGTAACATTATCTGGACTGAACTGGTTGTATTGGGGAATATACTTACGTACATGAATGTACATACAAAACATACATACAAAGCATACAAAAACAACTGGTGAAGGAAGAGACTATAAATTTGAGGGACAGTGGAGAGATTTGGAGGGAGGAATGGGAAGGCAGAAATGTGAAAACTCTATCATAATCTCAAAAATAAAAAAAATAAATCTTTGTCCAAAAAAGGGGTGGGATTACTATGATGGTTGCTGTTAATTGAAAATTCAACAGGATCTAGAATCATCTAAGAGATGGACAGCAGGCTCTGAGTGTACCTCTGGGGATTACTTTGATTATGCTAACTGATGTGAGGAAACCCATCTTAATTGTAAGCACGACCATTACTTGGGCAGGAGATGATCTTGGACTGTGTAAAACTGAAAAAGAGAATTGAGCACTTGGAAGCAGTCATTGCTGTTTCTTGGCCAAAGCTGTGGTGTGAGCAGCTGCTTCAAGCTTCTGTTGTCATGCCTTCCCCATCATGATGGGTACCTTGAATTGTGAGCCAAATAAACTCTTTCTCCTTAAAATTGCTTTTTGCAGAGTACCTCATCGCAGAGCAGGAAAAGAAAATAATACAGCCACCTACACTAAATGAGCTAGGTGGTATACACACAGCCATCATTAGTAGTTGGTATGAGACCTTCCATCCCTCCAGACTGAAGCTCGGTTCCTATTTTCTGGTCTGTGCCATTGCAGGTGCCTCGAGCCAAGGCCTTGTGTAACTACAGAGGGAAGAATCCTGGTGACCTGAAGTTTAATAAAGGAGATGTCATCCTTCTCCGGAGACAGCTTGATGAGAACTGGTACCAGGGAGAGATCAATGGGGTCAGTGGGATCTTCCCAGCCAGCTCCGTGGAGGTCATCAAGCAGCTGCCCCAGCCACCGCCGCTCTGCAGGGCCCTCTATAACTTTGACCTTCGCGACAAGGATAAGAGTGAGAACCAGGACTGCCTAACCTTCCTCAAGGTAATCATAGACCACATACAGATTATGGGAGAAGCCACAGTCCATTGTTTAGTACTTGATGTTTTTAAAAAGTATGCAAAAAAGTATGCATGTTACATGAATGCACTCGTGTGTGTGTGTGTGTGTGTGTGTGTGTGTGTGTGTGTGTGTGTGTGCATACACGCACATATGTAAGAAATATGCGTGAATAATTTCAACTACATGGACTCTGTATGGTCAATGCTCTATTGCTGTGAAGTGACACATGACCATCGTAACACCTATAAAAGAAAGTATTTAATTGGGGCTTAATCTGTGTTTTTAGAGGTTGTTATACTGTAGGTGTCCAAATCCCCTCATAGAAACCTAAGTTGGGGTTACCTTCTTAGTTGCTGCTGTGACAGGTCAACATGTAAGCAAGCACTTGAAGTGGCACTGTTACAATTCCACAGTAAAAGTCCCTAAACTCATTCATTTAACAATTTCTTTTAAATATATTTTAATCTATTTTTATTTTCTGTTTGTGAGTATTTTGCCCACATGCCTGCATGAGTATCATATGTGTACGTGGTACCTGTGGCAACTGGGAAAGGGCATTGGATCTCTAGAAGTGGGGTTACTCTGGAAGTGGTGAGCCACTGTGTGGATGCTGGGAACTGAGCTTGGGTCCTCTGTAAGAGCAAGTGCTCTTAACTACTGAGTTATCACTCCGTCCCCTCCTTCCATCTGACAGTTCAGTCTCTGGGAACAAAGTGATAGATCAATGAATGGCCTTCCATTGAGGTGGGAGTCTGATAGAAAACACATATACATCAGTGGGAAAGTGTGACAAAGATACCAGAGCAGAGGATTTTGTCCATTCTGTCACTGAGGAACACTGAAGCTTCATTAGAAAAAAATCTAGGGTAGTCCTAAACCCACATGTCCAAATTCAAGCAAAGACCTTCCCTCTGCCAAGTGTTGTGGTATGTTTGTAATCTCAGTATTTGAGATATTGAGGCAGGAGGATCACTGAATCGAGTCTGGGTTCCATAGCAACTCTCTCTCCCTCCCCCCTTTCTCTTTCTCTCTCTCTCTCTCTCTCTCTCTCTCTCTCTCTCTCTCTCTCTCTCTCTCTCTCTCTCTCTCAAAAGAGAGGGTGTGATGGCCAGGGATATGGCTCAGTAGATACAGGCACTGGTTACCAAACCTGATGACCTGAGTTCAGTCCCAAACTACAGGATTCAAGAAGAGAACCAGCTCCCACAAATTGTCCTCTGACTTGCACACACACATCATGGTACATGTCACACACACAGGAGAGAGATAGATTTGTAACAAAAAGTGTCCCTGCTAAGGTATTAAGTATGACATCATTTGTATGAAGTAAGTGAGTAGACAAAATGAGGGGACAATACCAGAGGTCATGATGATAGAGTGTGGGAAAAGGCACAAAGGGGGTGCTTGGTTTCATACTTTGATTTGTTTGAGGGTTCGTGGCTATAGTTGATTGTTTCTGCTCATTTCCAAGATTTATACACTTTATTGAATGCATATATGTATGTCTTGAACAGAATTTAGGTCAATATTTATATGCATATATCTTTTCTCTTACTACAAAAGTATTTATAAAATGTCAGGCAAGCTATTAGCAGTGTGGTTGTACTACGCTGTGGTGGACAGAATCCTCTTGTTTTTCTTATCGATATTTTCTGCAACTGTTTATATAATCTTTTGTAGTAAGGAAATTTTGAATGAAAACTGCTTTATTTTTGACATATTAAAATGGAGTCAGGTCTGAAAAGCCTTCAAAATGGGAATGAAAGTCATTCCCCTTCACCAAGCTAGAGCTGTATAACCTATGGCTTCCCTCTTGGCTTCTCCGGCAAGTTAATGTAAATGAAAACCAAAAATTCTGCTGTTGATTGCAGTGTTCTGAGTTTTCCTACTGGGTTCCACTGATCCTCAAATCATTTCCATTCCCCTTGAAAATCTTGGTGACCCTAACACTGCCTTTTAGGATGGCAGAAATATTTCCCACACAACCAAGTCAAGAGCTATATACCCATTGCTCCCTGCTACGAACTGACCTCCATGCAAGAGTTCATCACCTGAAAGCGGAGGGTAGAGCTGACTTGAGGCCTTCTCTTTCAGGATGACATTATCACAGTAATCAGCCGAGTGGATGAGAACTGGGCAGAAGGGAAGCTAGGAGACAAAGTGGGCATCTTCCCCATCCTGTTTGTAGAGGTATGTGAAACTCCAATCTACGCGTGAGTCAAACTTGCTCCAAGGTGTCTGTGTGACCCCAGTGATGCCTGAAGGCAATTCCTATTTAACATGAGTCTTAGAACTCACTGGAAGCTCTAAAGTTCTACACAGTAACACTCAATTCTGGTGGATATGGAGAAATGGGTCTTTTCCATTCTGTTTCTTGGATTGTAAAATAGTCAAATTTACTCACATCGAAATGCAAGCTTATCCATATCTTTAAAAAAAAAAGTGCACTGCTTTATGTTAACAATTCCACATCTGATAATTGACTATAAGGAAATATTTAAATAAACATGTAAAGTTTCTGGTACAAAACATGCAAAATGTTCACCATAGCAATTGTACATAATGGTGAAGTCAGAAATAATCTAAATAACCAACAGTAAGGGCTCACTTTGTGGGGGAGAGACAGGATCTCACAGTGTAAATCAGGCTGGACTCAAACTCACAGAGATTCATCTGCCTCTGTCTCCTGAGTGCTGGGATTAAAGGTGTGCACCACTACAAGTGGCCTACTCTTTATTATGGTACTAGAAAAAATTTTATATATACCATTTAAATGTTAATAATACTGTGAAGTACTTGGGAAATACATGATTTATAGTTGAGTTGAAAACAAATTGAATGAGTATAGATTTTCTTTTTTAAAAAAAATTATTTGTTTTTATTACGTTGGTGTTCTGCGTGCTTCTATGTCTGTGTGAGGGTATCAGATCCCCTGGAACTGGAGTTACAGACAGTTGTGAGCTGCCATGTGGGCGCTGGGAATTGAACCCAGGTCCTTTGGAAGAGCAGCTGGTGCTCTTAATTGCTAAGCTATCTCTCCAATCTCTGAATATAGATTTTTAAATCCTCAAAATGGGAAAGTTCTAGAGATCTGTCCATAACGCTGGGAATGCACTCAACACTGCTGAACTGGAGGCTTAAATGAAACTGTAGGAAACAAAGTTGAACTGAGTTGGAAGCAGCTCTAAAAATGTATGTTTGTGCCTAGAAATGGGCAAGGAACTGCAATGATGTGCACCAACATATACTAACATATTGGGAGTAGTTCCCACTAGATGTGAAACTCCCGATGGCAGCTGCAGGTTGACATCAGATTTCATTCTCTACAGCCCCCCATCTTACTTCGTGAGAGTCTTTCAGTAAACCTGGAGTTTGCTATTTTGATGATACTGGCTGGCCAACAAGCACTGCTGTTCTCCATGCTGCAGCACCAGCACTGGGGTTTCAGGCAATGTGCCACCACACCCAGCTTTTATGCAGGGTCTGGGCATCCAAACAGAGCTTGTCACCTTTGCACAGCAAGCACTTTACCTCCAGAACTAATTCCCCAGCCTTACCTCTGTGGGTTTTTGTTTTTAAACAACTTAAAAAACTAGCTAGGCTATCTGTTTCTCCAGTATAATTACCTAACCTCTAGTCTCTAACCTCACTAGCCACAAGCCTCGCCCTACCTTGAAGCAAGTCATTGCAAATTCAAGGGAGAGTTTTCATTGTTTAACTGCATTCATGGGGTGCTTACCATGCATAAAAGTATTAAAAGTGAGTATCGGAGGCTATAAAAAGAAGTACTAGGACGTGTCCCCACCCTCCAGCAGGGTGGTGAAAATAGGACTGAGGCATAATTGGGGAAAAGAAGCCAATTCTTCCATGCATGAAAGCCAAAGCAGGTTCTGCAGTGAAGGGTGTCTCCTAGTCCAGCTCCCAAGGTGTTGGGAATGTCCTTCACTCAGCCAGTCAAAGTAACAGTGGAGGGAAGGGTAAAGGGAGAGTGCCAAACAGCTGTGCTGTTACTGCGTGAACTCAAAGGTATTCTCATTCCTCACGCTTTGTCTCTTCCTGGTATACCTGCCTTGTGCCTGGAACAATTTTCACTCATTTTATGAGGCTCTGCTGGGGAAAAAAATTTCCAGGACATTTTAGCAGCCAGGTGAACATTGTTTGATTTCTGTCTTCTCTAAACATGTGGCAGGTGTGTTGGTTACACTTTACAGGCCAGCTAACGCTGAACAGGCTCTCCATAAAAAAATTACCTGCCCAGCTTATGTGAGGCCTTGGGACCCCATAACAATACAACAATTTTTATGGCATTAAATTGAGTAAATGAAAATCCATTTGAAGATGGTGAGAACAAAAATAAGCCATTCACTCTGACCCTGTCCCATGCACTCATCTATTTAGTCATTCACTGGCACCTGCTCTATCAGGTTCTACACTAAATTCTAAAGATACAGGGTAGATATGGGTCCCTAATCCCAGAGATCATACCATCAGGCACTCGAGTAATTGATTACAAGGATGATGGATGATGCAAAGAGTGAAGTAGAGGATACTGTTACAGGCTTGTGATGTTCACCATCATCTGGAAGGCCAGCAAAAGCCTCTGAGCCAATTGAGAAGCAATTAAGGTTCGGTATGTACATATGGAGGAGGAAGTGGTTGGGGACATAGAAGCAAGAGGACCCAGAGACTACTAGTCACTAAGTCACTAAGCCAAAGAAACAAATTGGAGTAAATTACTGACTGGGTGATGCTGGCATACTAAACAGTCCCACATTCTCAGTGGCTCAACAAAGAAAATGCCGTTTTCAACCTACACTATTATGTTCAGCACAGGATGCTAAGCGGTTCTACTCACAGCCACCAGGGAACCTACACTAATAGGCCTAGACTGTCTTTTAGCTGTGACATCTGGAGCATGTGTCCTTACGGTTTCCACAGGAGGGGAGAATGGATTGTGTGTTCACAGTTGAGAGCCTCTGAAGTAGCATTACACATATTCACTCACTGCCCATTGGCTGGACCAGTCACATTGCTCCACCCACATACATTCACTTGCTCATTGCTGGACCAGTCACAACACTCCAAGTCAGCAGAGGAAGGGTGACCACATGGGATACACAGTGAAGATCCTCTACATCTTACTATAATAAATTTGGATTTGACCCAGAGATCAGTGACTTCATCAGATTTGGTTGGTTTGGTCGATTGTTGTTTTTAGTTGGTTGGTTGGTATATTGATTGGTTGGAGTTGACTTGTTTATTCTGTTTTCTAATTGTTTTTGGTTGGTTGGTTGGTTGGTTGGTTGGTTGGTTGGAGTTGACTTGTTTATTCTGTTTTCAGACAAAGTCTCATTTTATATCCCATGCTGGCCTGAAACTGGATGTACAGCACAGGCTAGCCTCAACCTTCCTCAGCCTCCCAAGAGTTCTGATTGCAGATGTGAGCCACTAGGCCCAGACTTTGGTTTCTGGGATGCAGTGAAAAGAGTAAACTTTAAAAAAGGAAAGAAACACAGAAAGACAGATGAACAGTCTGCTGCATGGTTCCTTTAGGAAATGATGTGACTCTGACCACTAGGCTGGAACCAAATTGACAAATTCAATTCTACCTCTTATGAGGATTTGGGAACTGCAGAGGTAGAGGATATGGGAAAGAGGAAATGGCCTGGGGCATCTCCACTTTCTGATTTGTGTGCCTAGGTCAGTGGTGAAACCACTTGCTAAGTAGAAACAATAGGCTGAATAGGGGAATGTTAAGTCTCCCAGGACCTGCACTTGGTACCTAACTGAACACACTGAAAGTGGGAGACTTTGGCCTGATCTCCTCCATTATTTTGAGCTGCTCCTTCATAGCTTTGGGGTGAAGGGGTAAGCATTAATTTCATCACGTTTCTGAATACTACTCTTTTCAAAACTTCTGTATTTAATGCTTATCCATTTGGATACTCTCACTACCAATTTACCTCTAAAATTAGTAATTACAAGAACCCTCAAAATTATCATTAAACTAGCCATGGCTTCATTTGTTCTCCTAATTGCCAGGAGGGAGGAAGAAGATAATCAAGTGGTTTGTCTAATTGGGAGCCTACTTTTCAAACATTACTTCAAATCTAAATTGAGCTTTTTAAAGCAGTACTTAAAGTTTTGACTCCAGTAATTTCATTAAGAGTAGCTCGTGCTAAGAACTCTTTAAATAAGTTTGTATTGCCAGAGCTATGCAGCGCAATTGAAAAGAAGGCTTTCTTAAAGGGCAACATGGATTCTCTCTCTCAATCTCTCTCTCTCTCTCTCTCTCTCTCTCTCTCTCTCTCTCTCTCTCTCTCTCTCTCTCTCTCTGTGTGTGTGTGTGTGTGTGTGTGTGTGTGTGTGTGTGTGCACATAAACAAGACTTTCCCTGTTAATGTACCGTTTGATTTATTGAGCTGCAACTGCACAAAGGGAGGCTAAACAAAAGCTGAGCTTCTGCCCATTCCTGTCAGGACTTCTCCACAGGGCAGCCTTGGTTTCATGAACCTCATCCAGACCAATGAACTTCAAGGATATTGTTTCCAATGAGTGCAAATCTAAGAGCTCCACAGTCCCTCCCCAGCTGAGCTGTCAGTCATGCAGGTGGAGGACAGGGCAGAGTCAGACTCTCACAAGGCCCTTTGTTACTGATAAAAAAAATTCCAAAGGTGATGATGGTGCCCACCTGGAGGCGCAACAGGCAGGGCAAATAAGAAAGAATTACTGTGTCATTACAGCTGCAGATGGCGGAAAAGAAAATCACTCATTCAATTTGAAGGGTATCAGTTGTCCCCCTGTGTGAATTGTGGAGGGGCAGGTGCTGTGGGGCCTTGCAAAGCCTTGTCCTTAGTAGAAGCTACCACTAAAGCCTGCCAGAAAAAGGTCAATATGTTGCTAATTAGTATCCCTACTTCTCATCATTACTTTTGGGTAACATCAAGAATGGCATTTTCATTTATATGGAATAAACCTGCTTTTTACTTTTCTATGTATCTGAATCTCTGTTTTTGATAAATACATATAACTATATAAACACTCTACAGTCAATATACAGAAAAGTTCCAACATGTCCCCCCAAATCCCTAAGGCTGCACCCTCTTGTCTATTCCTTCACAGACTCTCAATACCTAGTAACCAGTCATCTACTTTCTGCCTCTGTGGCTTTCTTTTTCTAGAATGTTCTATAAATGGAACCCCATAGAACATAGCCTTATGATCTGGCTTCTTTCATTTTGCTTAACACATTTAAGATTTGTCTGTGTTGTGCCATGTGTCTATAGCTCATCCCTTTATTAGTGAAATGTCCCAAATCACAGATGATATTCCAGAGATGGCATCTAGGGAGATGGTTCTGTCTGTAAAGTCTTACCACGTAATTATGAGGACCAGAGTTTATTCCAGAACCCATGTTTAAAAAACAAAAAAGCTGGTTATGATGGTACACATTTGTCATCCCAGCACTGGGGAGGTGGAGACAGGTAGATGCCGGGAGCTCAATGGCCTGCCAGCCAGCGTCATTGGAAAACTCCAGACCAGTAGGAAACCCTTCCTAAAATCCAAGATGGACAGCTCCTGAGGAGCAACAGCTGAGGGTGATCTCTGACCTCCACATTCATACATGCATATATAAATCACCAGTCAATCAATTGATAATAAATGGCACTGAAGTTGTTTCCTATTGTTGGCAACTCTGAATGAAACTGTGGTTTGAGCATACATTTTTCTTTCTTCGAGTAATTACCCAGAAGTGGGATTGCTGGATCAGATGCTAAGTATGTGTTTATGAGAAACTGCCAAACCGTAACATGAGCTTTAAAAAGCATAAATCAGGTCATGTCACTCCTCTACACAGTCCTGCCAGGAGCTTCCTGTTACACTGAAAATAAGTCAAAGCCTCCTGAGTCCTTGTGCAATAGGGTGCCTGCCAACCCTGTGGCCTCTCCTCCCTGTCTCCTCACCTGCTCCCTTCCATTCTTCTCTACTGCTTTCCACCCAGCCTGTTTACATCCTCATTTCTACACAACCATCTCTTTCTTGTCACTTGTCTCAGCTTAAATACCACCTTCTCAGAGGCTCTTCCTTTATGCTTCCCCACTAGTGTGAAGTGGCCACCCCCCCTCTCCTTTTTACACTGGAAGACATTACCATTTGATAGCTCCTTGTTTACTAGTTTACACATGGTCTCTGTCATTTATGTCACTCTTTCTGGGCCTCAGCTTTCTTATCTTTGAAATGGCCTTTAATTTTAAGTGCACTGAGAGATATATCAGTAAAGCACTTGGTGAACTCCAGGCCAGTGAAAAGCAAGGGGAATTTCCCCCAAGGAATGACAGCAGAGGTTATCCTCTGCCCTCTATTCATACACACACACACACACACACACACACACACACACACACACACACACATATATATATGTCTGTATGTATCCAAATATGAACACAATAACACTAATCCCCTAATCCCCTACTTGCTGGGTTTTTCACAATGTGGCAAGCTTTTTTAGACAAGAATCACCTCTTCTTCAAAGTTTCCTATCTCAGCTATTTTAATCATCACTTTAAAAGTTCTTAAATGGGATTTTTTTTAACCTCTCTAGTTGAATTTCTAAATTAGAATGAGATGTGTGACTTTGGAGAACAACTGGTAACTGTTGTAATAATAGGAATTTAACTAATCATCCTGAGACTGAAGTGTTGATTCATTTTTTTCCAACAGATTTCATATTTCCAAAGGCTGTAAGCCCCCAGAGGCCCTTAGAAGTACTGAGTAGGATGTTGGGGATGGTTACAGTGACACAGCAACACAGCACTGGGCTGACTGGCACCAGATCAGAAACACCATTTGTTACATTTCCAGAAATTGTGCTAGCCAGCTGTTAACAGTTGGTTTATCAATAACACCACAGAACAGGGCTTTTCCGTCCTTTTTTAGGTTTTTTTTTTCCCCGTAGCTAATTTACTAGAACAACTGATGTTAGAGATAAAGAACAGGAATGATCAGTAAAGGGATGGCAGTATTTGAGATAGAAAAAAAAAAACAGGATTAGCAGAAGGATATAGTCAAGGTCCTGGATGTGTGTCTACTAGGTCTCAAATTTATCAAATGTATGAACATCAAATGGATAAAAGATAGAATTTGTTATTATACTGACCAAAAGATGGCCATTGTAGCCACCAACCAAAGGGTGGCCATCTGAGGCAGTGACTGAGAACAAACGTGAAACTTAGCTTCTATACTATGTCAGAGAGTAACTCTCATCCATCCTTTTATCTTTGCAGCCAAACCTTGCAGCAAGACACCTCCTAGAGAGGAACAAAGGGCATCAGTTATCACGCACGAAAAACCTGTCCCTGATGTCCTCACCATCCAAAGGCAAAGCAACCAACACATCCACCCTCCGAAAGAGCCCTGGGTCCAGGAGGAAGGGGTCTGGGCAATTCTCCATCACAACAGCTTTGAACACACTCAACCGAATGGTCCATTCTCCTGAAGGCCACCAGATGGTGGAAATCAGCACCCCAGTGCTCATCAGCTCTACCAGCCCCTCTGTGTTTACTCAGCATGGGGACAAGGCAGACTTCCCTGCCAACTCTGCAGGACAGGTAGGAATAAATCCATTGGTACCTTGCTGATAGGCAAGAGAACTTCACCATGTCACAAGCACTGTTGGATGCTCAGTACTCGCCAGGCACCCAAAATGCATGAATGTTAACTGAAGCCATGTGTACTATGAGATATTTGTGATCTCATTTTATCCTTAGGCATCCTGTAACTTAAATATGATTACTATTATCCCTGCTTATATAGGTAAGGAAACAAAGAGTTCAAAGGGTTAAACAACTTGCCCAAATTCCCAGATACTTCTCAATTTTCTGTTCTGTGGTAAACATGGTTGCCTGTTCATCAGAAAACTTTCCTCCAAGGAGATGTTGGTAGACACTTTCCAGACAAGGTTTTGGCATAATATGAGACTCACTGTCATATTCTGCAATAGCCTGGGCAACACAGAAAGAAAGCAATAGGACCTGTGGGTTAGCAAGCAGGTAAGGATAATTATATAATTTGTGGGTCCAATGCCCATCTCTGCATTTTTGCATCTTTTAATTTTTTTTAATGCAAGCCCTTTGCTCTAAAATGATTAAGAATTCCAAGGTGGCAACAATAGTGCATTAAGTCAAGCGATGGCCCCGAGTGCCTACACAAGTCTCACACGCATGTAACCAGTTTGGATGCTCTTACAGTGGGCACCTAATGAGGTAACGGACATAGAGCGCTCAGTATAAGGACGTCCGCCCATGTTAAGCTCCCACTCAGCACTTGCTCTCGGTGCTATTATTAACCTTGCGCCCTCAGATGCCAAGAAGGGATAAGCCAAGGTGAGTTGCAGCAATAGAGAAGTTGAAGTATTTCTGACAGCATGTGGCTATTTAGGCTGAAGGGCACTTTAAGAGATAAAGGAGAGGTATAAGGCAAGGTAATTAAGAAGAATGTGTTGTGTGCTCACTAAAACACTCTTTGGAACCATGTAGGTGGCAACTTGAAAGGACAAACTTCAACTTGCAATGATGTCTTTTTTTTTAAGAAGCTGTAAATCTTGTTTTTAAGCATGAATTTCTACCTTGGGATTAAATGGCTTAATTGGACTCTAATCCCTTTATAACAAGACACAGAAGAAGAAGAAAGTCAAGGGCTCCTCAAAGACCTGTATGCTGGTCTGCAAGGAAAACAGTCCCCTCCGTTAACACATTATCTTATACCACTGTCTGAGTTGCTAAGAGTGTAGCCTTTCACGTAACTGCGTAACTGAATCCCCCACCTGTACTATACTACTCTCTTTCTCTCTCTCTCAATTCCTCTCCCCCCATTCGCCCACCACACACACCATAAATACTCTCCTTATTTTAAAAGTCCTGACATGCATTCTAAACACATTTTTATAAGTATATACATGTTTTGTGCCCAGAGTTGATCTAACACACACACACACACACACACACACACACACACACACACACACACACACACGAACGCATGAACACTCTAAAACAGGAATCTGATGACTCACATGAATCTGAAAAGTCAGACATTTCTAAAGCATTCTTTATATAGAGGCATGGGAATATAAAGTGCAGCCCACACTCTGTAAAAATAAGCAAGTGAGCTCAGCCGTAAGTTGCCTCCTCCAAAGGTGTATCCAAGAGACATGTTCTCTGCGCCTTTGAAATCTTTATTCCTGGACGTTTACCTCATCTGATAAGAGGATGAACCAGAGCAGGAGAATCCCAGTGGTACTCCAAACAAATCTTCTTTCTTCCAAGTGTACACAAAGAATGATAACTCCAAGCCACAGCATTCATGGGGAAATCACTGGGCAGTGCGGACAGCTTTTTGTCAATGCAGATGGTTGTAAATGGTGAGTATTTCTGTAAATGGTGTTGTCAAACATATTTAGAAGCCCCATGTACAAGCTCTATCTAAAGATAAGTGGGGCATCAAACAAACTCTCTCTCTCCCACTTCATTTTTCCTCTAACAGTGTTCAAAGACTGGGTTGGGTCTAGCCCACCAAATTCTCCCTACCTTCCCCACCCCATACCCTCACCCAATGTTTAGACCCAAGTAGGTATTCAATAAATCAAATTATCAAAATATTTTTACTTAAGTATCTGGGCAGATGGCAACATATACTTAGGGAAACCTGAAAGGGAGAACTTCTTTCTTGTAGACCTCACAGATTACTGTAACTCTCTCAACTAATAAATATCCGGAGTGTGTAAAATATGCTAGTAACCATAGTGAGTGAGGAGATCCTGCTCCCAAACCAAGGCAGTGATAATAATCTAAAATACTTTGGGGCCTGTATGAGACAGATGGGTGGATAAATGATAGAAGCATAGCTGTATAGACAGACAGATAATAGATAGATAGATAGATAGATAGATAGATAGATAGATAGATAGATAGATAGATACTTGATGGAGTCAAAGAGGTAGGTAAGTAATAGTAGGTAATAGTTGTTAGAGGTAGATGATGATGATGATGAGAGATAGATGATAGATAGATAGATTAGATAAATAGAAGGTAGACAGATAGACATATAAACATACAAACAGGCAGATAGTGGTAGATAGAAACAGACAGTCAGATAGATATATGACATACTCTGATAGGACAGGTCCAGTATCCAAAGCCCTACTCTTCATACTACAAATGTGTTAAGAACCTGTGTGTGGGAGTTATAAAACCACTTTACATCAAGGTAATTAAGGACCCAGAATAAAAATGGTTTGGCCAAGTTTATACAGTAGAGTCTGCCTTGATCTTAGTACTAAGATGAGCATGTCACTGAGCTTTCAGCAAAGACCACCTGAGTATCACCATTTAGCCAGCATGGTTTATCTAAAGTTTACATCCTCTCTTCTCGATTGTCTTTATTTTGACTGCAAGACTTTCCATCACTCTTTTCCCCAAATACCTCCCAGTGGGAAAAATCATCATCCCTTTTCCAGGTAAAGGCTTTCAATGACTGCCACTTTGTTTCTTACACACTACTAGCTGTGTCCAATCATGCATGCTGTGTGTTGCTAGGGGCATCAATAATAAGTTGTTGCCAAGGAATCCACACTCTGGCAAAGACTCAAAACTCAATGGCTAACTATAGTGGAGACCCGGCTCTCTAAAGTGGGATGAGGACCCTGATGGTACCCACACTGCCTTAGGTGGGATAGGGACTCAGAAATTAAAAACACAAAAGAATAGGCTGAATAATCCATTCCTTTTTACAGTGTCCCATGGCATGCTCCATGGGGTGTTTTAGGATACCAAGGTGTCAGCTCTGTTCCAGTCTATCTATAACACCCCCCAAGCACTGGCTACTCAGGAATAACCAATAAATAAGGAAAAGAGAGAAAAGCCTGAGATCCTGTAGGAAGTTACTGCCTCACTTCTAAGTAGAGATAGTGGTGTTTCTCTTTTGTTGTGTGTTAGTGACTTTCCAAGTCTTACAAGTGATATCAATTTTATGTTTACAAAAGGAAAGATGGAAAATAGATATTTGATTTAAATTTTCTATATTTAAAGAACAGTAAGTTAATAAAGATACATTCGTAGACATGGAAAAATAGCCACAATGCTAGAATACCAAGTGAGTACATGAGTAAACAGAGCATATACACATGGCAGTCCTGGAACTCACTATGTAGACCAGACTGGATTTGAACTCAGAGACTTGCCTGCCTCTGCCTCCCAAGTGCTGGGACTCAAGTGCACCACTATATCCTGCCAAGGATAACTGAGTTTTATTCTGTTATGTGACTATGTAGTAAAAGGTCCAAGAAATTTCTTTTAGGGGGGTTGTAAAACTTATCTAGCTCTCGCTGGGCAGTGGTGGTGCACACCTTTAATCCCAGCACTTGGGAGGCAGAGGCAGGTGGATCTCTGTGAGTTCGAGACCAGCCTGGTTTACAAGAGCTAGTTCGAGGACAGCCTCCAAAGCCACAGAGAAACCCTGTCTCGAAAAACCAAAAAAAAAAAAACCTTATCTAGCTCTCACAACAAGGTGAAAAGGAGGCTAGATAACAAGAAGTCATTTTACAAAATCACCTAGAAGCTATCAGAGTTAAGTGTCCTGGTTCCTTCTGTGAAGAAATAAAGCTGCAGTTGCCCAACTCTTCATTACATAACTGTTACGCTCACACCAAGAAACCAGAGAAAGCGACTGCATTTTTTCATTGTCTTTGTGTCTTCCTACCTGTAGGAAACCACTTGCTAGTCCTGGGTAGACTCAGCAGGACTAACCTCAAAGATACATACACTGCAACTATGGGCTGGAAACCACTGCACGTGACCATGACTTAGAGTGAGATCTGAGCACTTGGAGGAGGTTCTATGGAACCTTTGGTGGAGAAGGTCAATTCAGTGTCTTGGCACAAACACACTTGACCTTGAGGAGAGCCTGAGGATTCTCTCTAGGATCATTACCTGGGAAAGGTGCCTCCAAAGGAAAAAGAAAACATAAGTTACAATAGAAGTCCTTATACAGTACCTCTATAGTGTAGTCACAAGAATAGGCCCTCTCTGCCCCATGTGGAGCCTCTGCCAACCCTGTCTGCAACACTCACAGAGCAATGAATGACACAGTCTCCTCTTCCTCATTAAGAGGTCCTGCTCCCTCAGCATCTCTTCCTCCTCCCCTTTCCTCTCCACCCACTCAAGCTTAAGTCCCTTCTTAATTTCTCTCTTCCTATATGTTAAACCGAGGGTAGTAGAATTGCTATAAAAAAAAAAACTCTTTCCCCACCTCCTAGTTGGAAAGCCCCTTTTGCCACCTAAATAGTCATTGTTGTGTCCATTCTGTGGCACTTTCTTAGTTTTGGACCTTATCTCTTGCCTAGTCTATTGTTCTGGCCTCTTTACTAGCCTCCTAAAAACCATGCTCAATCACAACACCTTACCCTGCATAGCCCCTCCCACAATCTCCCCATTTTTACAACTGTAACTTTATAATGAGTGTTTTAAATTTTAAATTATTTTAGACGTTTCTGGTTCCCTAATCGCCACTAGTTCCCAGAAGCCATGAGGAATGGTAATATCTGCAGTTTATTAAGTGGTCACTAAAAGCCAAAAATCCTAAGAGAAGACTTACAGACATCATTATATACAACCATTCAAAGGAGACATTGGTGTGTACCTTTAACATACAGCAAATTTCTGGGAGGGAAAGATCCCATAACTTGTCTGAAGGGTAGAAAGTAAACCAAAGTTTGAGTGTAACTCATTCTTTATCCCCTAAAAAATTTCTTAAGTATGGAACCTTAGAATATCCACAATTTGGCTACAATTCCAGCCAGCCCCAGCTCAGTACACAGTCATAAACATGCATGCACACTAGCTCAATATAATACAAAAGGCAGGCTCAATCCAGATGCGGTAGCACTCATAATCCAAGCACTTGGGAGGTAGATGTAGAAAAGTCAGGAATTCATGGTTATCCTTGGCTACACAATAAGTTTGAAATTAGTCTGGGACTAGTTTAGAAGCTTTATCTCAAAACATAACTGCTTGTACACACATTACCGTAATCTGCTCAACACCCAAAGGGTAATACATACACAATCACCTCACCCTTTTTTGTCCTTGTACCCCTCACAAGGCCTGAGTTATTCTGGACAATGAACAAATTTTTGTTGGCTAAATAATGCAACTCCCTCTAGAATGTATTTCTACTTCATTCACCTGTTTCAGTCATACCCATACCCTATGTCCTATTTCTTCAAGGAAGCTCTTATCAGTCATCCTTTACAAGGATTAGTGTCTCTCCTGTGTTAACTACTCACTATTTGCACTATTGTTATAGGCAACATGTTAGAACATATAATGTAATTTCTGCATAATTCAATATGTAAAGACTGTGTGCATATATCTTATTACATTGCTCAATAGGTTGAAAGTTTCTCAAGGCTGGAGATATTGTTTTATACACTTATGTCACTGTAGAATATCCAACGCCCTCTTGTTTCTACTACCCAGACAGCATAGAGATCTCTGCAAAGGCAAGTTAGTATGAGGAATGTAATTCCTCTTTCCACCTATGCCAGCAAGTCTAGGCACCTTCTCTGAGTTCCCAGAGAAATGAGCTAGCATGTATCTTAGAGAATTCTGAGATCTACAAAAGTGACTCTCCTTTTAGCCCTGTTTCTGGAATATTGTGAAATAATTTCTACTACTATTGTAAGTGCAGATCCATTCTATGGGTGTCTCATCTTCCATTAGGGTCCTTCAGCCCAATCTAGTGCTCAGAGCTGCATGAAAGTATTTTTACTGGGTATTAAGATGATTCTCCCCTTGGACTGACTGTCAATCTCCTCTCTCTCTCTCATGCAAATTTATGCTTAAGATTCTTAGCAAACCCCACCCTCTAAGATAATTTACAGAGGTAAATGATGTTAATATTCCAAAGTTACTATCTCCCCAACATAAATTTCATTCATTCCACAATTCTCACTCAAAAAATTCACATTCACAAATGATGTTTGTAGATAACATTAGAATTGTATTCTCTTAAGGAATTGTATGAAGAAATAATAAAGTTTGCATTGAATGGACACCCCCCATCAAACATTCTAGTCTTCATGGGTATTTAAAATATGTTTGTTAACTTTTTGAGAATATGCCCCTTGGTAGAGATAGTTCCTTAAGTTATCCTCATGAATTACTAGTTAACAATGCCTTAGAAAGGAGATCACTATCAGGCATTTGGAAGCAAGAAAGGAACCAAGGCCCCTCCTGTCTCTGTTCCACAAGAGCCCACAGGGTGAAGGACAACCATTAGCCAAATAGCAATCAGTGCTGAGCAGAGAAGCCATGCCAGCCTTGAACCTGCGCTCCTCTCCCCAGGCTGAGGCTTTAGACAAGTCAGTAACCATATTAAACTATAGTCTCCCATCAAAAATGTTTGGGATTAGATGATATATGTGGGAGCTTGTCCCTGGAGAAAACTGATTCTCCTTCTCTCAGCAGCCATTGACCACCCTTCATCTGGGGATGGAACCTTGTAGAATTTCCCCTGTCCACATTGAACAGACAGCCTGTTGTTGAGATTTCATGTGTGTAGCTCTCCAATCCAATGGGCTCAGCCATGGACACATGTACATTCAAGCAAGACTAGATGGCTTCCATAAGTATTATTTATGCAGAGAAAGAAAGGAAGAGGTCTAGATGTAACTATAATAAAGAAAAGATCATGGATTTTTTTATGGAAGTGGGAGAACATGGGAGAATAATGTAGACTGGTTGCTCAAAAAGAAAAGATAAAATAATTAAAATATTTAATTTTTAATTTAATAAGTATACTCTGATTTACAAGAGTAAATCAGAAAATTTGGAAAATCAAAAGATGGTAAATGTAGATATAAGTACTTGGCTCTTAGTTTTATTGTTTTTTTTTTCAAATTTTCTTAGTAATAAGTTGCCATGTTTCTGTCTAATCTTTGCTATGAATTTTTTTCCAATGAAAAATTTCAAATCTATATAACAACTAAAATAATATTATAATGAGCCCACTCAGGCCAATTTCTCCCCCTACTTTTGCTCTGCCCAACTTCTTCATTGAATAAATCAAAACCCTGACTTCAGGTCAAATTATCTATTACAGTAACTGTGTCTTTTAAGATATGTTAGCACTATCATAATATTATCAAACAGCAAACAAAATTGTCTTTTATATTTTCTTTTTTTTGGGGGGGGGAGCTTTTGAAACAGGATTTCTCTGTGTGTAACCTTAGCTGTCCTGGAACTAGTTTTGTAGAACAGTCTGTCCTTGAACTCAGAGAGATCCACCTGCCTCTGCCTCCAGAGTGCTGGGATTAAAGGTGTGCACCATCACTGCCTGGTGTCTTTTATATTTTCAATATTCCATGTTTGCATTTTTACTTTTGCATTATAAAAATTCTCCTTGGTTGATTTATGCAAATTAGATGCAGATGAAGTAAACACTTTTCACTGGCTTGATACATTCCCCACATTTATTTTATTCTATACATTAAATGATATCCTCATCCCTCACACTCTACATGGTTTTGGGGGGGGGGGTTGTAGTTGTTGCTGTTGTTCTTTTGTAAACAAGTCATATGTCCTTCTGAATTCAAAAAAATCTGGATATTGCTACTCACATCTTCATAATGGTTTTTGATTTTTGTTTGCTTTGTCTTGTGACAGTGTTTCATGTAGTTCGTGTTTCAAGATTTATCCATATAAGCAGACTGTATTAGTACTTTATTCCCTTTTATGGCCAAATAGCCATAAATTTCCAGTGTATGGAAATGCCATAAGATTTAGTTTACCATTTCATCAGCAGGTAGGCATTTGAATAGTTTCTATTTGTCTGTTATCTAGGAGCATTTTCATGAAAGCTTTTGTCTAGGTACATTTTCACATGCATATAAACCTAGGAATAGAGCTGATAGTTCATATAGTGGTTCTCTTTCACAAAATTCTGTTTGTAAAACTCACAAATATTTTCCAAAATGAATGCACATTTTACATTTCCACCAATATGGTATAATGGTTCCAATTTTTCCAGTTTTTACCAACAAGTGTTTTCGGTGTGTCTTATGGACTATGGCCACCCTATAGTATCTCATTGTAAAATTTTGTTTGTTTGGGTTTGGGTTTCCTGGCTTTTGCTTTTTGTTTTGAGGCAGGATCTCACAGGTTGGCCTTAAACCCTCTATCCTCCTGCCTCAACCTCCCAAGAGCTGAGATTACAGATACATGTCACTGTGTCTTACTGTAGTTTGGATTTGAAGTTCTCTGATGATTAATGACATTGGATATGTGTTAATAAGTTTACCAAACAAGTATTCTTTGGATTAAGGTCTGTTTGTGTATGTGTTGTCCGTATTATAATTGGGTTATTTGTCATTTTTAATTAAGTTGTAAAAGAGTTGTTTTACATGTTCTGCAAAAGTCCTAGATCAGATATATGACTTGTAAAATCTTTCCCATTCTGTGGGCTGCCTTTCCACTTTCTCCATAATATTCTTTAAAGCACACAAAAGTGATTTCACTATGATGATGTCTAATTTATCTACTTTAGGAAACTATTGCCTAACCAAAATTTAATATTTAACTTTATTTTTCTTCCATAGTGTTTTACAATTTTATCTTTTACATTTGTATCTAGGTCCCAAGTGCAGTTGATTTTTGTATACGTTATGAGATTGGAGTTCAAATTTATTCTTATATAGTTATTTAGTTGTCCCAGCATTTGTTGAAAAGGCCATTACATCCCCATTTTGTTAACTTGACACTTTTGTTAAAATTTAAATACCATAACACATCAAAAGGCTCAAAATATTTGATTGCATCTCCTTTCAAATTAAAATGTGTTCATATTGAGATGTCATCAGCCTGTTCCATTGGTTCCATTCCAAACTCCCCATCAGTCTTCCTACCTAATGATTTGAACATCATTTCATTCTGGGTGGCAAAACGGTGACACTCCAAATCCATCCTTCTTGCTGGGTTTCTTTTTAAACTGCAACACATCTGTAATATTGACTTCTGCTTCCAAGAGCACCTTGGTGTCAGACAGCACACAGAGAGCTTTCCCTGAATTGCACACTGCATCCCACTCCTGTGTGTCAGAAGCTCATAGACCAGGGCCCCCAGAGCTCATTATCCTTGACCCCCATTTGTTCCTGAGCATTCTCTAGCTCAAAAGCAGGACTTACTTATCAACAATGTCCCGCCTGGCATGTTTGCCATAACTGAACTGCTAACCCTTTTTCCACTAGCTGATGCCAGTTGGATTAATATTGCCCTAGCTGTGTGTGTGCCAATCTCCTTGTTTATATCCTTATCATTGCCCTCAGGCTGGCCCAAGTGTCCCAGCTTCCTTGGCTATGTGTTCACTCCTTTACCCTCTCCAAGATCTAGTTTCCACACTTGGGCCAAGACCAGAAGAAGGCCTGAGCTTGTGCAATATGGAGAAAAGAAACGGCTTCAAGGTTGACGTGGGAATGAGTGATGACCTTTATTTTCCAAATGTGGGTTTGCATACTAGAATTGTGTTGCTGTGTCCAGAGGAAAAAAGGAACATAAATCAAAGTATATAGGCTGTGGGTACATACATTGAAAAAGCTCTCACATCTCATGAACTATTAGGCTCTGCATAGTGAAACCACTAGAGCAGTGGTTCTCAACCTTCCCAATGCTTCAACCCTTTAATACAGTTCCTCATGTCATGGTGACCCCCAACCATAAAATTATTTTAGTTTCTACTTCATAACTGTAATTTTTCTATGCTTGTGAATTGCAGTGTAAATATTTTTTGAGGCTAGAGGTTTACCACATGAAGTCACAACCCACAGGTTGAGAACCAGTGCACTAAAGGAACCTGTGCATTTGTTATTTGGTTTGGTTTGGTTTGGTTTTCATTTCTCTTGTACAGAAAGGCAGGTAAGACTTAAAAACAAAAGATTTGACTCAGTCAGAGCTTCTTGTCATAGCTTTGCCACCTAACGACTAGATGACATTAAACTGATATGATGAGCCTCAGTGTTCTCATTTGCAAAATGGACTCTTTCTGTGAAGCATCTCTGCAAGGGTCTGCAGGAGCTCGACAAGCTGTTGCCATTGTTCTTCCCCAAAGCAGAGCTTTCTGAATGTCATTGTAAGACTCAAGAGATCCCTAATAACTGCTAGTGAAAGCAGGGAGGGGGGCATCAATCTTGTTTTGCATGTAAGAAAACTAGCATGAAATGGTCCTTCCTTAACAGACTCAGGCCTCCCCAACTCATCAAATAGACACTGAATTGCCATTAAAACAGAAATAAGGGTCCTGTGGTATAAAATGCAGTGCCTGCCCTTGAGCTGCATGATCCCAGGTGGCAGGGGTGATTGTCTGCACAAGAACCATGACGGATGTGACACCAGTCAGGCCTCAGAGAATGGAATCCTCTTCAGTATGTGGCCCTCCAGGGGTCCAGCCTGTCCAGGTCTCCATTTCCTCATCTGCTAAGGAGACGGTGACATTGACCTGAAAGGAAATGATGTGGCTTAACTACTTAACAGCACGTTCTGAGGGCAGACATGGAGGGAGGAGCTGCTCCTGCTGCATAGTTAAGGATGGCCCTTGTTAGGATTCCTCCTCTCAGCTGCTCACACACACCTTCACAGACACTCACATCTGGTTGTGTTCCAGCCACTGCAGTGTGCTCAGCCTTGGTGAGGTGAGGGTCAGGAAGGATGCTTCCCTGAGACAAAGAGCTGTACAATATTCCAGGCTTTGGGTTCACCGAGATCTGAGAAGGGATTCACTGTTTTTTCCTGAACTTCATCCTCTGTTTCCCATGTACAGGAGACAATGACCTAGTTTAGCAATGGAAACTGACCCAATGAACGTCCCCTCTGTTGTTTTTATTGGGTCAAACCAGGAAACTAGAAGCATCTTCTCCCTCTGCCCCAAGGCTGACCTATACAGATCAGCCTTGCTGAGAGTGAGAGTCCTCAGCTATGCAATTCAGAGCAATGACCTGCTGGAGTTGGAGTGTGAGGGCTTCCAGAAGCCTCTTTGCTTCCTTCACAGGCAGTGATCATTCCAAAAGTACAGGAGTCTAATACTGTCCATGTGTCCCCTGGGATAATTCTTCTTGCTAAGCTCAGACCCTCAGCTGTACTTCCACATAAACCTATGCAAGGAAAACCAAAAATACACACAGAAGAAAAGACTTTGGGAAAAGGAGACATAGGCTGAGGTAGAGCCCGCTCCCTGTCTACCTTTCTACACACACACACACACACACACACACACACACACACACACCTTTTAGCTTTGTTTATGAGCCCTGTCCTCAACCTGTGAGCGTCCTAAGCCAAGAGTGAGTGTTGTTTTCCCATACAGACTGTCTGTGGAGCAGTCCGTAAAGAGTTGTTAGGTACCCATTGTATACCAAACACTTGAGCCACACACAGGTGACACAGCAAACAAGCCACTTGATCACAGCACTTAAGGAATCTCCAAGCCAGCAAGGTAGACACATACTAAAGTATTAAATATTGGTTTCATGGTTTTAAGTATGCAAAATGCTGTAAGTTTTGAGGGTGAGGCATGAAGAAAATCTGAGGTGAAGGGTTGACCTGGTCTGGGAGGCAAGAAGGTTGCCTAGAGGAAGCAGTGTTCGAGTGGAGACGTAGAGGTTATAGCAATCTAAGGCCAGGGTCCTGCTGCAGCTTTCCCTGCCCAGCGTCCAGTCTCCACGCAGTGTGTGACCCCTGGTGCATGGTAACTGCTGTACACTTCCAACCCCAGCCCTGCCCCACTCCCCAAGGTCCTCTAGAGAAAGTCTCTCTGGTTTCTGGTGACTAAAGCAGGTTTGGTAATTAACCTTGTTTGCTTCCTTGATTCAGCAGTTCTCCAATGAGTGGTTAAGCTTTACATCATCACTTTGCCCAATTAATCCTAGCCGGTAAACCACTTCAGTGACCCAACCCTGTCTGGGTGAAAGAGGGAGTGGCCCAGCCTGCATCTCAGCATTTTCACAGAGATTCTTGAACTCGGAGGCTGAGTGCAAGGCTCACTGACATCCAACGGAACCTCAGACTCACACACCTCCCTCTGTGGAACTGGTCACCATCTGTGGCAATAAAAAAATAAAAATGTCTCCAGACATTATCAGATATCCCCTGAACTCAGAGTCACCCCCCCCCCCAGCTGCCAGTCACTAATGTGCAAAGTGGAGATCAGGCATGCGACTAAGGTGAAATAGACAGCAACTAAGGCAAGGCCTGTGTGGAGACAGTGATTTGTCTGAATACTCCAGCAAGGCTTCCCAAACACACACTGAGAAACAGCAGAGGCTTTGGAGAAACCTGAAAATTTCCAAAGGTGGGCCAAATAGGTTTGTCAGTGTCCTGTCCCTGGGCGTGTACAAGCAGACTAGCCAAGGCCTGAAGGAAGCTGAAAGAATCTAGATACTGAATCACCATAATAGATCCACTCTCCACTTTCACTCAACCTAGAGGAAAGGGGACTCATGATATGACAGAGCCAATGCTATAATCAATCCTAAATACCACCCCATCTCTAGGTGGTGTTAATAAATAGTATTGCTTCCATTTTAAATAAAGGAACTCCAACCCAATAATTAGCTCAAAATCATTTAGTAGGTACCCTTCAAACATTGGATCAGAACCAAGGTTTGGCTATCTTCCCTGCACCAGCAGCAGAAGTGGGAATCTCAACTATCCACAGAAATGGTTTAAGAATGGCTAAGGAAGTAGACAGGCATTGTGAGAAGAAATACTGGGATTGGTAACAATGTCTGTCACGGCCCAGGCATATGAAATGAGGCACATAAGCCATAGGACATGTCTCTAATCTGAGATTTTGTAATTCTGCAATCATTTTATTTGTCATTTTGGGGTGGCTGTACAGAGTTAGGGGTACATCCAAGTTTGTTTAACAAACAAGCTACTCTGTGCAGGCCTTCTTCAAGAGTGGAGTTTCTATGCAGGGCAAAGAAGGGGCCTGACTTTCTATGGTCTCCTTAGAAAAGCAAAACCTGTTCTCCATCACAGCCCTTGTGAACAACTGAGCAATTTTCTTTTGGTAAGTAACAATATTCTAAGAAAACAATGGAGAAAACTCCAAGAAAATGGGGTGTTTTTGTTCACTTAAAAAAAATTGCTCATTGTATTTCGAAGTCCAAGTATAAGAGATAAAATAACCAACCTTTTTCCTCTCTTCTCACCTCAAACAAGCAAGTAGTGGAAAATTGGACTGCTTGGTGCATAGTAAAAGCCTGAGTATACAGCAAAGAATGCTGCAAACACCAGTGTATCTGTTTCCAAGACATCCTTCCCATGCTGACTACTAGGCAGAACACTGATCACAGAAAGGCCAGGGACAGAAAGGAGACTAAATCTTTACCCTTGGCTTGGCTCAGCTCGAGTGCTTCCCTGTGTTCCTGCCCCTTTCCTTACAGCCTTCAGCTCTCCCTAAGGCAGACTGGCTAAGAATATTTGCTGTCATTAAGCTTCTGTTCACAAACATGGTGGGCCTGCCACATGCCAGTTATTTATCCATCTGGGTACAAGTAACATGCAAGTTACATATAAGCTTGGTTGTGCAGTTAGGAAGCAATCCCTAGACAGATGTGAGCAGATGTGCACTGGATCGCCGAGAGTCTACTGGTTTAACCACTCAGCTGCCTTGGCTCAAGTGACAGAATACAACTGGGAACTGTCTGGCCTTCATTTCTGAGCCTGGTAATAGACACTTTACAGCCACCAACCTAAAGAAAGCAGTCTCCAGGGAAGGACTGCCCACCCGCGGTTGTACTTGGAAATCACCTTCTGCTCGGTTGTACTTGGTCACCTTCTTCTCATCTGTTTCTTTAACCTAAAACAATACTGACAATCCACGGCCTGGGGGTCAAGTGCTGCCCACTCCCTGGTCTGGAACTGGGGTGGAGGTTGGCGGGGGAAGTCAAAAGATGGTAAGAATTATGATGGGTAAGAATTATCTTTGGTTTTCAGCATTCCAAAGTAAAGTTTATTGTCCCACAGGTAGGGTCAGTCTCTGAATATTATTTGTGGCTGATTTCACACCACAATAATAGAGTTGGGTAACTTTGACTGAAACCCCATGTAAAGCCTAAAATACTTACTCTGATACTTTACAGAAAAAAAGTTGGGTGCCCCTGAGCCTTGATCTTTCTTCTTTTGTAAGGATTTGTGAACATGCGTGTCTGGTCACTTTGAGCCTTGACTACACCTTTTACTTAACTACCTTGTTTGGGAGTTTGCCTTAGTGCTGTCTTACAGCTTTTAACTTCACCGGGGTAACTGGTGCCCTCCACCATCCCAGGATTAAGCCTGGCAGGGCGCGAAATTTAGTAAATGTTAGTTGCATTTACTAAACAAACGGACAAATGAATGAAGCCTCTTGAATGTATCTGTGCCTGTGTGTGTGAGCAAGAGACAGAAAGAATAAACCCTTCAGTGATGGAGGGAGTCAATAAAAGAAAGATGCAGATGAGTGTCTGAGTGAGAAAATTCTTGTTAGGACGAGGAATTGAGTAAGGAACACATGACAGGAGGAGAGCAGTCTCTAGGGTGGATGAGTGACTAGTGAATGTAGTCTTTGTGAGGTCCACACAGGAGACAAAGGGTGTTGGTGCTACACTAAACTAATTTCATCATCTTGCCATCCTCGCTCATGCAATTGCTCATCCTGGCAATTTTGAGCTAAATTGATACCCTCCCTTAAGGACAGTATATGGAAGAATATGTTCCCAACCCCACTTCTTTCCATGTACATCTGTGAATGGTACAGACTCCAAAATGTAAGGGAGCTCCACAAAAGCACATATTTCAGGTACAAAGGGCAGGGAGTGTTAGTTGTGGATGAATTTCATAGCCAGATGGTAAAGCAGAGTCAAAAAGGAAAGGCCATCAGAAACATTTCTCATTAACTCCCCATCTCCAGTTCCTTTAGAGGAAGATTTCATTAGCCTCCATCCCTTCTGCTTGTGCACGTTGTGTTGCCTGCGCTCTTAGTGTGCAGGCACCGTGAAGGCAGAGGCATGCATGAGCAGGGAAAGCCCCTGAAGATTTGTTAAGAATAAGTGAAACAGCCTGGAAAGCTAATCCAGTGTCTGCTCCAACCAGCTCCCAGGACATAGTCCTTCACCCTATGCTAGACCTGGCCTGACTGATGTTAAACTGCACCAGTGACCATCAGCATGCCACTTGCCTTCTTTGAGGTTCAAGATTACAATGTCTTTAAGGTCTATTCTGGCTCTCACATACTAGAATTCTAAAACCAGAGGCTGTGGCTGGAGATATGGCTCAGTGGTTAAGACTATTGCCTGCAGGTCACCGGAGTTCAGTTCCAGTGCCCACATTGTATGGCTCACAATCATCTGTAACTCCAGCTCCGGGGCCTCTAACATCCAATTCTAGCCTCCGTGAGCACTTGCACGTGCACATACACCCACACACAAACATACATGTACATAAATAATAAAACCTTTGAAAAATAATAAACCCAAGGGCCCTTGGCCACAACTCTTTAAATAATATTTGACTATTATATTGACAACAGGGGATGGCCATTTAACCTGACCATTGACCAGGAACAAAGTAGCACTGGATAAGGTGATATGTTTCAACCCATGAGCACTGTGTGTGAACCAACCCAAATGCTGTGACTGCTCTGCCTCAAGCTCAGCTCTGTCGCCCATGCCTTGTGAAACCCATAAAGTGCACTCATAAAGCCTGCGGGAGAAAGAAGGCTGGGTGGGAAATTTCTCAGATGCTTTTGCAGAACTCAGAAACTGGGCAAACCTGTCATGGATCAGCCTAGCAAATAAGGAACAAAGAGCTAGTGAAGCTGCTGCATGTGGTTCCAGTCCTCACTGTTGCCTGTCCTATGAGAATTCTCCAGCCCTATCATGGGCATGCTTGACCCTACCTCCAAAACACATGTACTGCCTTAGACATTGCAGGTGGGACTAAAACTGCATACTCTGTATCAGATTGTTCAAGTTCGGATCCCACCTTTGCTGACTACCTGGCCCTGTGTCGCTGGGCAAAGTATTATATGTTTGCTTTAGCAATCCTGTCAGCAAAATGAGAATGAGGAAGAAATAGTAGCACTTAGTTTGGAACGCTAGAGGAGAAGAGACAAGTGGATCCTTGGGGCTCCCTGGTCAACTAGCTTAGGCTATTGGGCCAGCTTCAGGCCAATGAGAGACCTTGTCTAAAGGAGAGGCGGGGTATAGTCTCTGAGGTATGACATCCAAGTCTGACCTCAGGCCTCCACATGAACATTTACGCATACCCACAAACATGCACCACACAAACACACATATACATAAGCACACACACAAATAGCACTTGTTGGTTTTTTCACTTACTATAAGATTACATGATAAAATAAAGTACTTAGGAATGTGCAGCCTCTACTGAATATCCTGTGAACATGAACTCTTGCAATGGGTGCATTCTCAGAAAATTGTTTTAGTCCCTCCCATTTTATCTCAATGAGATTGCACAGCCCTTAAAACAAGGCGACTGTGCCTTTCTTTTCAAACCCTTTTCATTCACAGATGGCCTCACCTAGAACTCAGACACTCAGAATACTTGCCGCTGGAAGGGCTCAGACATGCCCAAATGATGTTCGGGATTAGCAAATGCCTGCCTATCTGAATCCTTGAGCGCCGGACCAGGTCCTCCATTGAGGGAAATAATTCCTGTGTTTGTGGGAAATCATTCATTGGGAAAAGAAGGGAAAAAAATAAAAAAAAAAGCAACACTAACTCCCAACACACCTCAATTTTCCTGTGTTGACAAATCCTTAATGCCAATGGAAGAAAGAACTGGGTGAAAGAAGCCATCTCTTTACTGTCCCCAATGGTTTAGACACTAGTCTTATTGGAAGAACTCAGTGAACATCTGTGGGGTACTGAGATATGCTCTGAAAGCTGGGGTACAAAGAACAAAATTATATATCTGCTATATGGATTTCTACCTCTTTAATCAGGTCCATGTTTTGGTAATCTTTTTAGCACAATGGTATTTAAAAAGAAAAGAAGCGCCAGGACATTTGGAAACAGTCTGAAATGTTTCAGGCTCTCTTTATCCCTGTCAGATACAAAAGAACTCTGGAAGGTGAGAGGTAGCCATTGTCCAAACATCCTGGAGTTCTGAGCTTGTGTGGTTGACTCAGTGATAGAAAAGAACAGCAGAAGTTTACCCACAAGGCAAATGAAGTTGTTCAGTTGCCACAGGCTAGGCCATTTAGTCAGGGCCTATGGACATGTAGGAAAGCTAATTCAATCTTCTTAAATCCAGTTAGAAACATGGAGAACAGGCTTCTTCTGCCCTACAGAGTCACACAAAACCAGCCTCATGTTTCCATAAAGGGGCTCTAAGAGATGGCTTTGGAGAAAATGCTAAAAGTCCTTCTACACACACACTCTGAGCTTGTGTCTAGAGAGGGTGCCAGGATGTGGGTAGACCTTGTATCCATGCTCTATTAGTCCCAAGGAAAGGAAAGATTATTTCATAATCAACCAAGGTCTCACCCTGGGTATGAGGTACTTTTTTAATGCTCTCCTATAAAATAATTCACAGAAGAAAGCTGTCCTGCCACCAAGAAGGTATCAAACAGCTTCAGGTTACCATGGAAAAGCTATGTCTATGATTTCTAAGGCCATGAGCTTATGTTTTTCCCTTTCCTAGGAAGATCATCCATGTATGTCTCTCTTAGGGTCTTCTTCGTTACCTAGGTTCTCTGGAGTTGTGGACTGTAGGCTGGTAGTCCTTTGCATTATGTCTAATATCCATATATGAGTGAATACATATTATATTTGTCTTTCTGGGTCTGGGTTATCTCACTCAGGATGGCTTTTTCTAGTTCTGTCTATTTGCCTGCAAATTTTAAGATGTCATTTTTTAAAATTGCTTTATTTTTTAAAAACTATCTTTTTTATTTTACATACCAATCCCAGTTCCCCCTCCCTCCCCTCCACCCATTCTTCCCACCTTCTCCCCACCCCACTCCCATCCACTCCTCAGTGAGAGTAAGGCTTCCCATGGGAGCCAACAAAGTCTGGCACATCATGTTGAGGGAGGACCAAGTCCGTCCCCCCCCCCCTCCACAACATATCTAGGTTGAGAGAGTATCCCTCCAGAGGAAATGGGCTCCAAAAAGCCAATTCATCCTGGTCCCACTGCAAGGGACTCCATAAACTGCCCAGGCCACACATCTGTCACCCACATTCAGAGGGTATAGTTCAGTCCTATACAGGTTCCCTGGTTGTCAATCCAGAGTCAGTGAGCTCCCACTTGCTCAGGTCTGCTGTTTCTGTGGATTTCCCAATCATGGGCTTGACCCCTTTGTTCATAATATCACTCCTCTCTCTCTATGGATGCCATTGTTTTTTATGTGTAAATAGTACTCCTTTGTGTAAATATACCACATTTTCTTTATCCATTCTTCAGTTGAGGAGCCTCCAGGTTGATTCCAGGTTCTAGCTATTACGAATAATGCTGCTATGACCATATTGGACAAATACCCCTGTGGTGTGAGTGTGCGTCCTTTGGATAAATGCCCAAAAGTGGTATTGCTGGGTCCTGAGGTTGTTTCTGAATTTAATAAGAAATTGCCATACTGATTTCCAAAGTGGCTGTATAAGTTTGCACTCCCATCAGCAATGGAGGAGTATTCCCCTTATTCCACGTCCTGTCCAGCATAAGCTGTCATCAAAACTAATTTCTAAGGATGGAGGGTATTTTTGTTTGTGTCAGGAGTGGGTGAATCATTGAAATCACCAGACATTCTGACACATCATGTCTTGAGATGATCCTGTCTGGAAAATTTGGCATATTAGCTCGTAGTCTACCTTGTATATGAAAACAATGACCCCATCATAAATCCCCATGACCTAGCAGATCCTAACCAAACATATGATGTGAATAAATACCACTACTACTAGGGGACTCGAAGCAGACTTCTGAGGAGCTTTGCTTATTTAAATGTTGTTGTTAGACTGTAAACTGTAACACTTCAAGTGGACTGTTAGAATAAAAACAAAGGTTATAATTAAGGAGTTGATGTATCCTGGTGTTTCAAAAGTATTATAGTGCTATCGTGGCCTTGGAACCCAAATCTTGCTTTAAAGGCAGTGTGTCCTTGGGCTTAGGAAAGTGTAAAGAAGTCAAAGCCAAGGGTAGAGGTGGCAGGGCAGAAGATGTTCTGTACCTGACCAAATGAGCCAGCTCAGAGGAGAGGATTTTTGTCTTTGTGGTTTGACTGATGAGTCAGATTTGGGACTTTTTCCAAATATGCCAATTGGAACCACAGCTGTAGAAAAGCATTGGGCCCCCTCCTTCCTTAGAAGGTCAAGATGCATTAGAATAGCACACCCTACCACCAAGGGAAGATATCTATATACTTGTTCTCAGACAAAAGGCCAGCTGCCCATCACTGGGTCTTCTGTATGGGAATTTGATCTACTATGATTGACTCTTAGTTCTTAGCGACAAATCTTTTAAAATTTGGTCCTACTGCCGGGCGTTGGTAGCGCACGCCTTTAATCCCAGCACTCAGGAGGCAGAGGCAGGAGGATCTCTGTGAGTTCGAGGCCAGCCTGGTCTCCAGAGCGAGTGCCAGGATAGGCTCCAAAGCTACACAGAGAAACCCTGTCTCGGAAAAAAAAAAAAAAATTGGTCCTACTGAGAAAGCCCTCTGGCCTGCCTCTTTTTCCTTCACTTCTCCCTAGCTTGCTTTCTGTCTCATGTTGGTAAACAATAGTAAAATTTATTGGGTCCATCTATGAACTAGGTATGATATGAAGTACCCTCTCTCCATTGTGCAAGGTAACTTGTTTTCTCCCTGCCCATCCCAAGTGTGTGTGTGTGTGTGTGTGTGTGTGTGTGTGTGTGTGTGTGTGTGTTGGATATAAAAATGTGCATGTGCATGGCATCTTTACACCTTTTAGAATAATATAACCATTAAAGAAAATGAATGAAGACGAGTGTAATGGTGTATGCCGGCAGCACTGACATGTGGAAGCCAAGATGGGATGTCTTGAGTTTGAGGCCAGTCTAGACTACATATCCAGACCTTTTCAGAAAGAAAGGAAAGAAATAGTGACAGGAAGGAAGGAAGGGAATTGAATTTCCACAAGACAAACAAAACAAAAAAATTGAAACTCTGATAGGTGTATATTTAAGTTCTTTCACAATTTTGAGGAAATAATGTTTAAACACTTCATAACTTGAAAAAACTCCATGTATTTCATAAGGAATTGAATATTTTTTCTATTAAAAATAAAAAATAATCATAAAAACACGGGGCTAGAGAAATGGCTCTTACAGAGGATCTGAGTTCATTTCCAGCACCTACATGGTAGCTAACATCTGTCTGTAGCTCCAGTTCCTGAAGATCTGATGCCCTCTTCTGACTCCTGAGGAAACTGTATGATCGCAATGCAAAACATCTATGCATATAAAATAAAAATAAATAAAAATGGAAATAGAATTAATTCCACTAATATGTCATGTTAACAGTTAAAGAAGAAAACCTATGTGGCATTTTAAATGACACAGAAAAATACAGAAAAATAATATAAGGAAGGAGATGGAAAAAGGAGATAGAGAGGGCATAGGAGGGAAGTTGAGGAGGGGCCTCAACTGGCTTTCAATCATGATCCTTCATTCTCCTGAGTGCTGGGATTATAGGTATGTGCCATAATACCCACATTTCAATATCCTAAAGTTCTTATTGTTATTCTCCCACCCCTGAATTTATCCACAAATTCAACACCTCTAGAGTTCATTTTCCTGAAACACAAACAGTAACTCTCAGGTTCAGAAGGAGCAGTGAAAAGACAAAGGCAAAGAGACTTCTAAAGAGAAGGGGTGGGGTTTGTCTGGGGCAAGGCTTGAGGCCTGCAGATCAGATATTGCTGCTTCTGTAAAAACTAAGTCAAATCTGTGTTAATACTCTCCAGCTTCTTTTAAGCTGGTAGAACATGCTAGAAAATCTGGAAACAGACAATGTGAAGATGTGATTTATGGCAAACAACTCTATTGGTCAGAAGGAAAGAATGTGCTCTGATGCTGGGCTAATTGGGTATCGTGTTGGAAAAGAATGAAATTGGATTCCTCCCTCATCAAAAATCAATTCCATGAGGACTAAAGAACTTATATATGAAAGGTAAAACTATAAAACTTTCAGAAGGCAATGTAGAAGCGTACCTCAAGACCTTGAGATTAAAAGGCACCTTAGCCAAGATTTTTCAAAAGTGAAAACTGTATGGGAAAATACTATATAATTACTTCAGCCCATCAAAAGATACCATGGAATAAAAAAAAATACAAGCTACAAGGGATTTATATCTAAAACTAATAGAATTCTACAACTTAATGTGAAAATAATAAATAGCCCAAAGGCTTTGGAGAGAGAAAGGATATGAACAGGTATTTCATGTAATAAGAATGGTTGGTAAACATTTGAAAACAGGGAAAATGAATAAATTCCAATTCGTTGGCATTTCAGAGACCTGAATGTAAAACCACAATGAGTTAGCATTTCACTCTACCACATGAGCAGACACTAAAGAGCTGCGTGTTACCTCATGCTGGCAAGACTCTGAAATAACAGGAATTGTCATTAGTTGCTGGCAGACGTGTAAATTGTTACAGCCACACTGGGAAACAATTTGTTATTACCTAATAAAACTGAACAGGCTCCTACCCTACGGCCTATCAATTCCATTCCTAGGTGTATATCCTGGAGAAACTCTTGTACATGGGCACAGGGGACATGTGCAGGAATGTTCATAGCAACACTGTTCATAACAGCCCCAAACTAAAAGCCACCCAGATGGCATATAAAAGATAGAATAGTCCCATGGTGGTATATTCCTGCCATGAAATATGAGACAGGAGCTACAAATACACAGCAAACCTCCCTGTCACAGGATGCACTCCCTGTCACAGCAGACAAAACAGAGACGCACGTGCAAGGATGTGTGCCAGAGTGGGAGAAACGACACAGAAAAGCCCTGGACCGATTAGCACACGTTTTAGCACTATGGTTACCTCTAGTGAAGTGGTTCTCAACCTTCCTAATATTGTGACCCTTTGAATTTTATGACCACCAGTCATAAAATTCTTTCGTTGCTACTTTATAACGGCTTTATTTTGCTACTGTTATGAATCATAATATAAATATATGACATGCAGGCTCTGTGATATGCAACAACCCCCAAAGGGTCATAGCCCACAAGCTGAGAACTGCTGCCCTAGAAGGAGCGGGGCTCTGTGGTTACTGAGGAAGATGCAGAGAGCTGCTTAGTACAATAGACAATTTCCATCTGTAGTCTGGGTTGAGTGGTATGAATCGCCTATACTAGTATGTAAGTGATGCATAAAATTATAGACACACTTGCTGTGCACATGGTGCATTTATGGTTTAGATTTTTAATAGAAAATAGAAGTTAACAAGAAAGAGGTGAGAAGTAAATGGCAAAAGCATGGCCCCAGAGATCGCATGGATGAGAGCGGGAGTAGAGAAAGGTGTGGTGGTTTGAATGAGAATGGCCCCCATAGACTCGCATATTTGAATGCTTAGGGAGTGGCATTAGGAGGTGTAGCCTTGTTCAAGTATGTGTAGCCTTGTTAGAGGAAGAGTGTCACTGTGGGTGGGCCTTGGGGTTTCATATGCCCAAGCCAGGCCCCAGTGGTTTGCTCTCTTCCTGCTGCCTTCAGATCCAGATGTAGAACTTTGTCACATTCCAGCGCCATGTCTGCCTGCATGCTGCCATGCTTCCTGACATAACTATGATAGACTAAATCTCTGAACCTGTGAGCCAGCCCCAATTAAATGTTTTCCTTTATAAGAGTTACCATGGTCATGGAGTCTCTTCACAGCAATAAAACCCAAACTAAGACAAGTTTATACCAGGATTGTGGGACATTGCTGAGTGAGACTTGACAATGCTTTGGGGAGGACTGTAGGAGGACTTTGGAACTTTGGAACCAGTCAGTATTAAAAGTTCAGGTGAGCTGTTTTGTCAGAGATTTGAAGACAAGAATGTTGAGAGCAGTGCAGACAATAAAGGCCTGGTTTGTGAAGTTTCAGACGGAAGCAAAGTTTCTACTCGGCCATTTGTATGAAGAATCTGTGGCTCTGGTTAGCTGCGGCTGAAGAATTGGCTGTGATTAACTAGAGACCAGAACCACTAATTTACCTTTGTTTTACTGATATAATTGATGCTGGTCAGCTGGAGCTGAGAAAGCAGTGATTAAGAAGAGACCACATCACTGAGGTGAAATCCTCTGGAACATGTTTACTGAGAACACACAGAAGCTGTGTTCCAAGGTTGTACCTGGAGCTGGTAGCCTAACTTGGTAATGTGTAAGAGTCACCCATGAGGTACTTGTTTTGAAGGCATGGAAGGGTCATGGAAAGCTGCTGAGGCTTGACACTGTGAGAAGCCAGGAGAGTCCTTTGGTGAAGGTGCAGCCTCAGTGGCAGTTGAAGGCCCAGAATTGAAGGGGCTGTGCAGACAAGCTGAGGCTTGGCACTATGGAGAGAGCCTGTGAGAGGTATTGGTGAAAGCACAGCCCAGCTGCAGCAGAAAACCCCAGCATTTTAGAGGTGCCAGTTCTGTGGGATGACCCCCCAAGAACAGCAGCAACTGTGGGTAATGAATCCTGCCAAGCTTGGAAGACAAGCTGTGTGTGATACAGAGGGCAGAGCTAGACAAGTGACTCAAGCTCTCTGAAGGAGCCCAGAAGATTTTGAGTGAATCCAGATATTAGACATTGCTTTGATGTAATTGTGATGGTGCCCTGGTATTTCATTCTTAAAGAAAGAATGTATTTAATTTATTTTTTATTTTATGGGATTAAATTTTAAGAGATTTTAGGCTGTAAAAGAGACATTGAAATTTAAAGAAATACTAAACTTTAAAGTGTTTGGATTTGTAAAGTCTATGAAACATTTTAAGTTTGCAAAATGTATTATATTGTGATATTGATATTAATATGCTGTCTTAGGGAGGAACAAAAAATGAAAGTTGTAGCTTAACAATGATGTGCTTTATGTGTCGGGCTGACAAGGAGTCAACTGTGCTGGATAGTTTTATGTCAGCTTGACACAAGCTAAAGTCGTTTGAGAGAAGGAAACCTCAATTAAGAAAATGCCTGTATAAGATCAGAGCTGTAGGAAAGCCTGTAGGGAATTTCCTTAATTAGTGACTGATGGGGGAGGACCCAGCCTATTATGGGGTGGTATCATCCCTGGACTGTTGCTCCTGGGTTCTATAACAAAGCAGGCTGAGCAAGCCAAGGGGAGCAAGCCAGTAAGCAGCACCTCTCCATGGCCTCTGCATCAGCTCCTGCCCCCAGGTTCCTGCCCTATTTGAGTTCCTACCTTGAATCCCTTCAATGATGATGTAGAAGTGTAAGCCAAATAAACCTTTTCTTCCCCAACTTGTTTTTTGGTCATGGTGTTTTGTCACAGCAATAAAACACCCTAAGATAGAAGGCAAGACTGGAAAGGGAAGAAGGAAAATATTCTAAGATAGCTCAGCCTTTCAAATTCATGCCACACAAGTGAGAAGACAAGTTCAATCCCAAGAATCCACATAAAAGACCCAGATGTAGTGTTGTATACTTGTAGTCCCAGAGATGGCTCACTGGCTGGCCAACCTAGCATGATCAACAAGTCCCACGTCTCAATTAGAGATCCTAACTCAAAAAAGAAAGGGGTGGGGTCAAGGAAAGAGCTGATGAGATGGTTCAGCAGGTAAAGGTACTTGCTGCCAAGCCTGATAATCTAAACTCTGAATTCTATCCCAGGACCTATATGGTGGAGAGAGAGAGAGAGAGAGAGAGAGAGAGAGAGAGAGAGTTTTTTCTTTAAGTACATCAGGCGGTTAGACAATAGGAAGAATTCCAAGAAAGTAGGCAGAGTTCAGAGGCTTCTATCATTGCTGTTCTGGTTTTATTTGGGAGAAATGAAAGGGATTCAGATTCATGTTCTGTAAGTAATTGATTACCCTGCTAAGGTAGGGGTGTGTGTGTGTGTGTGTGTGTGTGTGTGTGTGTGTGTGTGTGTGTGTGCATGTGTGTGTATGTATGTGTCTGTCTGTCGTCTGTCTGTCTGTCTGTCTCTGTGTGTGTGTGTCTGTGTGTTTTTTAATACCATCAGTAGTTAATGATCAGGTAAGCTCATATCCTAGACAGTTTTAAATTGTGTTTGTCCTAGTTAAGTAACTATTGTCCCCCTAAAAGGTCTTAACTTCTAATGGAAAAACTGGGGATTAATAAGCTACCTCTGGTAAGGACTAAATTTGTTGATACTAATAAGGCAGTTAAAAATTGGGGATGGGGGAGCCAAGTCCTGAGTCTCTGTTAGCTGTCCTGTTGTTTTTCGTGTGCAGGTTTTCACACAGGGACTGGGTGTGGTGAGACAGGAGAAGCTCACAGCCCAGCTGGCTCTAAGGTGACACCCTGCCATGATCTGTTACACTCCTTTGAGAACTCAGCCCAGGAACACTACTGGACAGGCCATAAGACACCTGCTTCACCTCACTCTACCCAAAGCCACAAAGCAGAGAAATGTTTGGGTGGGTGGTGCTGGGCATGGCTGTTGGTATTCAGCTGTGTCAAGCTGCTCTGTGACTTGTTCACATATCCGGCTTGGGGTGCTCACTGGTTCTGTTTGGCTGTCTCTTCTGTCTGTGTAGGTCAGCACGTCTCACCCTGCACCTGCCTCCCCAGGACATTCCACAGCCATGGTCAGTGTGCCCAGCTCACAGCAACACCTCTCAGCTAACATGTGAGTAAAAAGCTCAGCACCTCCAGCTTCTGGCTCAGAGATCTCATCTTCGTAGCCCTTTCTCACCTAGTCTCCATGCCCAAACCATAGCATCCAAACAGCTAACAAGACCTCTTCCTTTTCCACCACTGATGGTGATAGCACTGATGAGAAAAATGCAGATTAGAAACTATGGTGTTGCTGGGAGATTGGATATTGAGCAGTCTTTATTGTCTCTCTTCAGCTTTAAAATATCAGGTCATAAATGAGTATTTACTTACTATAATTACTAAAAACAATAAATAGATTCAGCATTGGAGGTAAGAAAAGCACATTCAAATAAGATCCACTTTGATAACGAGCTTAGGGGTATCTCACAGTCCTTAGGATCTCAAAGGACTACTGGGCATGTCCAACTTGCAGCCTACATACCATACGCGACCAGGCATAGCTATGAATACAGCCCAACACAAAATCATAAGCTAACTTAGACCTATTTTTGCTTTATAACTTTTTGTAAACTCAATTATACAGTTCTGGGTCATAAATTTTGTAGATGACAACATCATGTCACAATGTCAAAAGCTTGGACATGCCTGGCTGAGGTGACCCCAAATTCAGCAAGGCAATTAAGTTCTTTCTTTAATGCCTTTCATGAGGCAGCTGTTCTCATGTCCTCAGCTTCAGCCTCACTGTTCCCTGTTGTCCTCACTACGGTGACTCGTACTTGGACGCCACCCACTTGACTCCTGTGTGGACTTTAGAATATAGTGTCTTTTTTTTTCTCCTCACTCACAGTTTTGTGTGATACAAACCCATCCACCTTCACCTACTGTTCAGCCAGTGGAACCATTATGTTCAAAAATAATAAAGATAATTACCCCTGCCTCCTACTTCCCAATATACACTTTACAGTTGGTATCCAGCTATCTCCCAGGCCATACCTAGAAGTCAAACAACCCCTACTCTCAATCCAAAAAGAGTTTAATAGAGGCTTCTGTGATAACCTGTCTCCCTGAGCCTCACCATCTGCAGAACAACAGCAGACAGTAGTGAGAAAGCCTTAAGGTAGACTGTCACACACCTCTGCCACTGATCCTGCCCTTCAAGTCTCTTCTGTGCTGGAGACCAGTTCCCCAGCTCACAGGGCCCATGTTGGCCCACCTGATTTCCAGCTACATAAAGCCCTGTGGAGTGGAGAGACAAAGGCAGGGTATTCACTGGCATTTCAGCCGGGTTGTTCCAGTGCTGTCTGTCTTCCATGGTTAAGTTGCCATTTTTAATGGTTTTTGTTGCTAGGTGCTGGCAGATGAGCTACAGGTACTGGCCTCCCCAGCCTTTTATCAGCTCTATGCCCTCCTCAGGCATGCTCCGATTCCCTTACAAGCTCCTTGTGTTTCCAGGTTTGTAGCTCTGCACTCCTACTCAGCCCACGGACCCAATGAGCTGGACCTGCAGAAGGGAGAAGGCATCAAGGTGCTGGGGAAATACCAAGATGGCTGGCTGAAGGGTCTCTCTTTAGTCACAGGGAGAGCTGGCATCTTCCCAAGCGACTACGTCATCCCGGTTTTCAGGTACATCTCCAGGGCCTTTCTATGGGTTGAACTGATTGTGGACTCAATGCCTTTTCAGAGCAAAAGCCAAGAAATAGCTTTTGCTTTGTATCCCATTAACTTACACACAAAATATTTATATAACTTTCCCTCACAGAGGTCTCACTGTGTATTTACAGGCTGGCCTGGAACTTAGCCAAATTCATAGTCCTCCTGCCTCAGACTTCCAGGTGCTAGGACTACAAGTGTGAAACACAGTGCCCAGCTTTGCCTCATTTAACTCTCTGGCCATGCAAAGAGCTTGGCCTGTATTACTCTCCAGATGAAGGCACTGGTATGAAGAGAAATGGCTTGCTTAGGACTGCATTTGAGGCCTTCTGCTGCCGAGTCCCAGACTTCCCACAGCACACCAAAACAATATCATTGACCGACTAATTGGAAAATGTGACCAAATGCCTCCCTGGGGCATCTTAGGAAGGTTCTCAGGACACTCAAGTATGAGGCAGAATTTCCATAGATTCTGACTGATACTTTTCCAGGCATGTCCTGGATCAAAGACCAAGTACCCTGAAGGAGCTCTTCCTCACAGCTTTCCCCGTGACATACCTCATCAATGCCACCGACCTGCAGTTTGTCCTGTCTCTTCACACTGTACCCATAAATTCATGCAGACTTCAAATGTATTGTGACTCCTCCCACACCCTCCCAGACCTGCCCAGCGATGAGGCAGCAAGGTCCTTATCACTCATCAAACCCTGTCTTTGTAATATATCAAAGGGTCACAACCTCCAGGAAAGTGACAGATTGTGAGCATCAAAGTCCCATCTACACTTTGGCAGACCTTCCTTTAGGTGGGGCACTGCATGCGGAGGAGGGCAGCAAAAATGGTGAGAAAAGGACTACAACATGGAAGAAACTGATAAAGCAGGGTGGTTTAACCTGTGGAAAACAAAGGGCAAAAGGATCATGAGTGCTGCATGTGTCCGAAGCTAGTCTGAGCCCATGAGTGGCAACAGAGGAAAGCAGGGGATACAATGAAGGTTTGGGTTCAATAAAGGCTACATTTTTTAAGACATAGTTTCCTCCACATGACTAACTGGTGAGGTAGAGTACAGGCAAAGATGAGGTCCTCAAGAACCAGAGTTATATGAAAAGTTTTAAGGTTTGTGTGTGTGTGTGTGTGTGTGTGTGTGTGTGTGTGTGTGTGTGTGTGTTTTATGTGACAAAGTGAGAAGACATCATAGCTATTCCTTTCAGTGTAAGGTACTTAGAATTTGATGGAAGAATGGTAAACTGAAAGTATGTGTAACTGATGCTTTCACCTCTTCAGGCATATTTATTGAATGTTTTTATAGATTTTATATGTATGACTGTTTTGCCTACATGTATGCATGTGCACCATGTGCAGGTCTGGTGCCCTCAGAGACCAGAAGAGGGCACCAGATCTCCCGGTACTGGAGTTACAGGTGGTTGTGGTCCACCATATGGTTGCTGAGAACCAAACTCAGTGCCTTTGCAAGAGCAGTGGATGCTTTCAACTGCTGAGCCGTCTTTCCAGTACCTTGATGTTAATACTATGTCTAATACCATACCTTTCCTGGATCTGGGGAGATATATCTGTGTGTAAGGATTTGACCTTTCTGAGAAGAAAGGAGAACGGGGGAAATGGGGAAACAAGCAAAGATGATCTTGAAGAGAAGTACATTCCAGGCCACAGAAACAGCAAGTTCAAAGGCCCTGGGGTAGGGATGTTCCTGACATGAAAACCAACCAGACTGGACACGAGGACATGAACAAATGAGGGGGAGACAAATAGAAGATGAGGTCAGAATGGTAAATGAGGCCAAGTCATCTAGAATTCTTAGGCCATAATGAAGGGTTTGGTTTTAACTTCACAACAGAGTTTTAGCAGAAGAGTAACACAACCTGACCTATGTTTAGCCATAATCTCTGTTTGCTGGGTTGAGAAAAAACTGTGGAGAAGAAAGAATAGAAACAGAAAAGCTAGCTAAGAGAATACCATAACAATCCTAAGGAGAAGGTAAGTCATCATGTTGTCAGCATATGTGGTTGTAATTTGAAGATTTGTGGATTCTACAAATACCTTAAAGCTAGAGCATCAGTGGTTTTCTAACATTAAGTACCAGGTGCGACGGGATAGCGGGGTCATGGTGAATGTGAGGTTCCCCCACCTCTCTGGTTAACCAAAAAGGAGCGTGCTCCTTTATTAGGATGGCAATGATGAAAACACTAACAGATGGGCTTGGGCTGTGGGCAAGCAAACACTTACCTCACAGCAGATTAAGTGTGAGGTGCCTATTAGTAACACAAGCATCTTTAAATGCTGGTGAGGCACTGAGTGTATACATCTAGCATTGAAGAGAGAGCCCTGGTCTTGAGATGCTATTTAAAGCCATTAATTAGATGAGATTAGATGAGATCATTGTGGTGTGGTGAGATGTCAAGAGACTAATAAGGGAGCCAGAGCTAAAATCCTCGAGGAATAAGAGGAGAGCAGACCTGGTGGGTAGGTGATTGATTGAATAGCTGCTGTGGGTGATAGGGTCCAGTAAGATGATCCAGAGCCAGAAGGTGTTGAAAATAATTCAGAATGACCATGAAGGGGCAGTGAGGGGCAAGGAGGATGCCCATCTCCTGTGGGATCAGACCTAAGCAGTCTAGGACCCATGCTGACTGCCAAAGTCTTTGCTTATATATCAGGCTTATCCCAGAGTCCTGGATGAGCCATCAAAGTATTAGTGTGAATGTGAGGGATCATGTGTTTGCTGTCTTTACATGAGTAATTTTGAGGAGGTATAAACTGAGGAAAGCCCTCAGTGTCCTGGGATATTGGGGATGTGTGGTCACCATGTGCATGGGGGATTCCAACCTCCCCATACTTCCACTTCCATTCTCTCTCCCTTGGTTTTCTCTTGAGCAGACACCCATTTGCCCTCAAGCAGGCCACGCATGTCTGTGTTCACCCCTCTGAAATGGCTGCATGACAGACAGTGGTAAGGTACTGATTGATAGTGAGCTGAGCCTGTCTCCAAGCCCACAGAAACCTGAACACTAGCAGATCATGAGGTTTTAAGGCTGGAGTATGGTTTTATTTGGGGAAGTGACATTCCCAAGAAGAATAAGTATCTCTGTTCCTAATTGCTGTCGGGTTAGAGAGAATCTGAGTATTATTTCCTTGATGGTATTTCTCATACAAAGAAAGCTCCTGTCCTTAGTAACCTTAGGGGTGAATGACATTTGCCAAATTTGTCCAGCTGGGTACACCCTTACATTGTGTTATGTTTCATCTTCCCACTTCTCAGAACTAAAAAATACTGTCCTTTGTCATCTTGGCTTCTGCTATCACCAAGTTCTACATGAGAACCTAGCAGGTTAGAGAGCATGGGCAAGGCTCCTTTCTGCTCTTTGACACCCCCTTTGCCTGTTTTCTATTTACAATGATGACTCTGTAGTGTCATTAGCTCCTGTGGTGTATAACAGCCCAGAAAACAGAGGTGTGAGGTGTCCCCTGGGCACTGAAACTTTTGCTTTTATAGCATCATGCCCCAACAAACTGAGACAGAGTTTATGGATTAACTATAGAAGTGGCCAGAGCTGGGCAATGTGACACATGCCTATAATCCCAGCACTTGGGGAGGCTAAGATAAGAGGATTGGCATGAGTTTGAGACAAGGCTGGAATATATAGTGGATATCCAGCCAGCCAGGGCTACATAGCAAGACTGTCTCTGAAAAAATGTTTGACCAAAATGGCAAGGTTTCCATTTAAGATTCAATAAGTGGGTCTTTCTAACTGCCCATAGTAGAAAAAGAAATAATAACCCCAGTTACCAATATGTTTAGCTTTTATTAGCTACAGCTAAACCTCTGCTTCCATGAAGTCTCTTCTCTTCTGCCCCTGAAGACATATGCAGGGTTTCCAGAGTGGTTGTCAGGGTTGTCAGAGTGGTTGGCCAGTATTTCAGTCCTACTTGTGACTTTGAAACAGGAGCTGAAGAGGAAAAGATACAGGAAAGCTGGAGACAACATCTGATCCATTCTCCTCCTGACTCAGATCCCCCACTGAACCTTCAGCTGCCCACTTGCGTACTGCTCCCAGGTCCATCTGTCCATTATCCAAACCCCTTTTTAACAGTACCAGCATCCACTTGAGTCTTTGTCCTGTGTGCTCTCAGTAGGTGGTGGTCCTCAACTTCCTCATCCCATCTACAACTAATTTTCTTTTCTTGTGGGTTGGTGGTACATGGTCTCATGTAGCCCAGATTGATCATGAACTTACTGTATAGATGAAGCTGATCTTGAGTTCCATATTGTGTGAGTTTGAATGAAAATGGCCCCCTGTAGATTCACAGGGAGTGGCACTATTAGGAGGTGTGACTTCCTAGGAGTAGGTGTGGCCTTGTTGGAGGAAGTGTGTCACTGGGGATGGACTTTGAGGTTTCAAATGCTCCAGCCAGGCCCAGTGTCTTTCTCTTCCTGCTGCCTAAGTATCCAAATGTAGGTTTCTCTGTTCTTTCTCCGGCACCATGTCTGTCTGCATGCACCCGTGATAATAATGAACTAAACCTCTAAACCTGTATGTCAGCCCCAATTAAATGTTTTCCTTTATAAGAGCTGTTGTAGTCATGAGTCTCTTCACAGCAATAGAAATTATTGTCCTCCTACTTGCATCTCCCAAGTGCTAGAATTAGAGATGTGTGCCACCAACCCTGCATAGCTTGGCCAGTATTTCAGTCCTACTTGTGACTTTGAAACAGGAGCTGAAGAGGAAAAGATACAGGAAAGCCGGAGACAACATCTGATCCATTCTCCTCCTGACTCAGATCCCCCACTGAACATTCAGCTGCCCACTTGTGTACTGCTCCCAGGTCCTTTCCACCTGGCTCTTGTCCTCCCAATAAATCCCCTTCTATGTAACTAGGCAGGATGGTTCTTTATCTTAGCCTTCACAGACAAGTATGCCTGCCTTGTGCCTGATGGGTAGAGGAAAGTGACAAGGAGCCATCGCTGCCTGGCCAGATGCTATAAAGATGGCCAAGGTGCGACATTTCTCCTTAGCAGGAGGCTGTTTCCCATGGCAAGTCCAGCAGAAATGCTATGTGGAATGCTCTCTTTGAAAATAGGATAAGGCCTGACATCACAGACAGAAAGGGACACAGGGACCTGTTAACAGAGCAAACCAGAATATCCACTCCTCCCACTTAAGCCCAGAATGTCTTTCAGGGTCCTCTGGAAAACAAGGATCATAATGTCTTCAGGTTTGGGGTTTCCTGGGGATTAATTAATACATGTTAGCAAAGTGCTTTGATGTTGGAAGAAAATGATAGGTAAGTGCTAAGGTTTTTGCCAAAAGACACAGAGGGAGTCAGCATTGGATGGGAAAATCACAATTTAGGAGTTCCTGGAATCAAGCCCAGTGCTGAGTTTATACCTGGTGCCATAAACAGTCGTTCAAAGAAGGCACTGCTGGAATAAGACTGACTTGAGCCTAATTAGCTGTATTCTGTCCTTGCTTCTGTTGCTCCTGCTGGAAACAATTGGGGAACTAGTCTTGCCTGTTGCTGATGCACTTTCAGCAAGTAGCTCCTAGAGGCCTCTTGCTCAAAAGACAGATCAGCTGTACTCTGCTACGGAAGCCAGTGGCTGGAGATCTTCACTTCCTAGGCCTCATATCTGGAATACAGACTTGTTTTCTCACCAATGGATTACTCCACTCTCTGTTGACTACACCATGGGACCAGAGCAGGTTGACAGCTATGGATACAAGGTCCCTTACTGAAGGTATCAGTTCTTTGAGCACTTTGAAGCCTATGTTTCTTGAGTACAATTGGCCACAGTTCAACAATAGCTTGCCTACCTTCTTGCAACATTGGTTCATTATTATCATACACATAGTGGTTTCTTAAAAAGCAAAATAGAGGAAACAAGAAAGAGGAAGAATGAGGAGAAACATCCTAAAGAAAACCATGGAGGGTCCTGGGGAGTAGGACACCAGGAGGGTTTTCTACACCAGGGCCCTGGTGGAGTTCATATTTCTTTGTATTTCTGTGGAATTATCAGGGGCTATTTAATCAACAGAATAATGGAGAGATTGATGGGCTGCACATGGGAGACAGGAGGCCAGGTTTGGACCAGTTGAGAGGGAGAGAAAGGCATGTCAAGTAACAGCTATTACCATGCACTTCACAGGAGCTGTGGACTGGAAGCAGTGGCCATGGGCTTGTTTAAAACACTTTAGTGATGCTCATGACATTAGAGCCCAAAGCTGAAGCATTAGCATCTTACAAAGTCCCTTCAGGGCTGCCAGCTACCTAAGTTTATTTCATGTGCAAAACAGACAAATATTCTCCATTTCTATAACTAGCCCTGGAGTTGATATAGTTCAAAAGCAGGGCAGAGAGCTGGGTCAGACCTGGATTAAACCTCCAGTCTGGTAGCTGCTTGGCCAAATAACCATGAGTCTCTGTCTGCCTATCTCCCCTTCCCTCAGTGTGTGTGTGTGTGTGTGTGTGTGTGTGTGTGTGTGTGTGTGTGTAAGAGAATACACATGTATGTGTAAGTGGGTGTGAAGGCCTGAGGTCTACTTCAAGCATCATTCCTTTAGAATCATTCGCATGTCTTTTAAGCCAGGGTCTCTCACTAGGACCTCGAACTCAACAATTCAGGTAGCCTCAGCAAGCTCCAGGATCTACCTGTCTCCACCTCCCCTGAACTGGGATTACAAGACACCACCACCATGGCTGGCTTTTTGTACATGGGTGCTAGAGATTGCTCTTGTGTCCTCATAGTTTCATGGAAAGCACTTGACCAACTGATCGCTCTCTCCAGTCCCATAGACTGTAATTTTTATATCTATAAAGTCATAGCCATAGGGGTGCTCTCTTGGAAACCTGTTAAGAAGAACTTACATTAATATTCATGAAGTATGGGCTGGGGAGATGGTTGACTCAGTGGTTAAGAGCACTGGCTGTTCTTCCTGAGGACCCAGGTTCAATCCCCATCACCCAAATGACAGTTCACAACTGTCTGTAACTCTAGTCCCAGGGGATCTGCCACCCTCATATAGACATACTTGCAGGCAAAAACACCAATGAACATGAAATAAAAATAAATAAAATTAGGAAGGAAGAGAGAAGAAGGAAGGAAGGAAGGAAGGGAAAGAAAGAACAAAAAGAAAGAAAGAAAGAAAGAAAGAAAGAAAGAAAGAAAGAAAGAAAGAAAGGAAGAAAGACTAGGCTGGTTGACTTCCTGACCAGGGTTTTTCTTTAACAACAACAAAAAAAAAATTGTGAGCTACCTGCCAGCATCTGGCTTACAGTAAGCACTCAACATGTACTAACCAAAATGACTAGAAGGAGTGCTGAAGGCATGGAGGCAGCCATTCAACACACACATTAATCAGCAGTATGTGCAGAACACAGAGGCTATAAAATAAGCCTTAGAAACCCTCACCTTCAAATGGTTTAGCATCTAATGGGAAAGCTACTGAATAAATAAAGGCTTAATAGACAAAGTGAGCAAAGAGCAGTGAGTTCATGTAAGGCCTGTGCCCTGAACTTGGACTGAAGGAGTGTGGGGGAAGGGGTGATCAGAGCTATAGGGAAGAATGAAGTTTGGGTGTGCACATTCTGACCTCATGAGCCCTCCTCCCTGCTGTCAGGACCCACATATTAAGGTGCAGGGAGGTGGGATCAATTTAGACGGGTCTGTGGGTGACAAAAGAGCGGGTGTGGGTGGTTAAGAGTGACTACATTTGTATGGTTGGGAGCTATTTAAAAAGAGACAGAGGACTCTTAAGTGAACATTTTCTTTCTCCATTTCTTCCCTTTAAAATTTTAGTTCAACAGCTAGAAAGACATCTGGTTTTCCAGATTCCCGGAGCCCCACTGTCTACACCACATGGGCGTTACCCACCTCCTCTGTGTCCTCCCAGGGTAGCTTTCAGGAGGGTGATCCCTGGCAAAGCAGACCCGTCAAATCTGTCTTTGTGCCCACTGCCGTGGTTAACCCTCAAGGGAGTACACCTGGCCCAGGGACTTCGGGACAAGGGTCTCTTCGGAAAAGCAGGAGCATCATGAGAAAGAGTAAGTGGTGGCAGAGAGGTATGTGCTAAATGACAGGGGTTCCAATTGGAACACACTGAGTTTTTCACAAAAATAATTGGATTTGAGATGAGCCTCTTGCAAAGGATAAGTCCCAAGGGCCGAGTGCTTTTATTGAGCATAGCCTAGAACAACTTAAGGCCACTGTCTGAGTCCATTCATATGTACATGGTAAACCAGGGTGATACCAAACTGAGTGGCAGCATGTAATTGGACTATAGCCAAGGGGGGCACTGCTTCTTACTAAGACCAGCCAACAGCTGATATTGCTGGCTCGGTGCTTCTCAGACTGTGTTCTGGAAACACCCGTTGAATGGGCAGGAGCTGGGGATAGAAGACAAGATTCTGAAGACAGTATTCAGAAAACCCCTGTTTTCTGCGATCTTGTTTATGAAATACATTCAGAGAAGTTCTTTCAAGTTATGCAAAAGTAAAACTCATATCCTGAACCCACCAGGTCCAAATTTTTCAAGACTGATAGATAGACACCTTCCAATCACACTCTGTGCACTGTTCCATGACTTTCTTGTTTCCCTATATAACATCCACACTGAGCACACAGCAGTACATGCAAATCTATAACTAATACCATGCTGTTGTTATTGACTCAATATATTAAACTTCTGCATGAGATCTCATGTGCAGGAATTCAGAAAAGATCTTGAAACATCATTGTACAAAACAAGAAGGATTCTTTCCTGTCACAATCCAAATGGGGGACAGATTATTTATTCTGTCTACATCTGTTCTACACCCGACTTAAAATTGGCCCTGCAGCTTCTCCTGCCATCTCAACAAACATTTAAACATGAGATAAAAACATGGCAGGTCGGATTAGCCCAAAGGGACAGTATGCCACAAGGGAAAGTCACTAGGAACAAAAAAGCAAGCGTCCTTATCCTTGTTCTAGTCTTTTCCATCTCACAACCTGCATAGCCTCTAACTGTACTAGTACCTCCTGTTTCAGCCATCAGCCCCTTCTTTTCTGCCCCCCCCCCACCGATTATTCACGATAACAGACTTGGACAAGTCACCATCGTCTTTATTTTCCTCATTTGTAAAATGGGAATAATAATACCCACCTCATCACCCTCCCTGTGTTATATAATGTTGGCATAGTATCCCTATCAGATATAATTAATGAGCTAACCATACCGTATCTAGCACATAACAAGCTCTTGAGAACATTTTTTTAAGTTATTTTCTTGGTAAAGTAATTTTAATTATTAGTAAATAAGCCACTTCATTGCTACTACAACTAAACAGATTGTCTTTGGTCCATACATATCATGAGCTTGTTTAGGACTGAAATAATCCCTCAGTCTAGACTGCTTACCCACGAAAAGACTTGCATTCCACTTATGATAGTTCACGTTTTTTGTTTTTTGTTTTTTGTTTTTGTTTTTGTTTTTAATACACTGCTTCTTCGTTGCTGTGTAACTCTTGGTTGACCTGGAGCTTTGACTGTTTGTGTTGTATGCACACGTGGTAAGACAGTATAAGAACTCTTGAAAATTGGAAACTGACCAGATAACCAGAGAGGCAAGAAGCTAAATTTCTGCCACATCCATGGGAGCCAAGGACATGTCTGCCTGGTGTGGTTTTGCCCTCCCTAGTTCCAGAAGCTTTCCTTTCTCCCTTTTTCGAAGGTGACAGGTCAAGCTGATGGTCTCTCCAAAGGCCCCTGTGTCAGGGGCTGTCAGTGGAAAACCTAAATGGAAAAGTCAGACTCAGCTAATGGCAACATGCTTGCAGTATCTGAAAATACACCTGGGCTCATTGTCCACAAAAACTTCCCGACTGGTGAAGGGTCACAACCACAACATAGTGTGGTTTGGCTCAGGCCCTCTAAGCTAGACACACTAAGCTAGGACTGATACAAACACATGTCCAAACCGGCAGTAGTGGCACACACCTTTAATCCCAGCAGTTGGGAGACAGAGGCAGGCAGATCTCGGTGAGTTCAAGGTCAGTCTGGTCTACACAGTGAGTTCCAGGACAGCCAGTGCTGTTACACAGAGAAACCCTGTCTCAAAAAAAGAAAAAAAAAAAAAGAGCCTTAAGAGCTGGGGAAAGCCCTTCATCATATGTGGTTCTTCAAATGCTTGGAGACCCTTTGAGAATGACCCACAGTGCTTCACAAGGGTAACCCCCAGTCTTTTATCCAGAGGCAAGGACCCATTCCCTTGATTACCTATAGAACTTATGCCTAAGGGATGGGACATCTTCCTTACAGCCTCTTAGCGGGGCACGTGGTTTTCATTAACTGAGGAGGGACTGTCTCAGTGAGGCCCAAACCCACACCATCAGACGTTTGCATTGCTAGGGCACACTGTGCTATTCTTCGAGAACAGTGATATCCAGCAAGCATCTGTGATTTTCAGGCACTGCCTGGCAGTTTATGTGCCTTGTAAGATGCAATCCACACCCTGTGTTGTGGTTGGGAACTGTCGCTGGGCTGGAAGTAAACACCAACAGTGAGTACAGGTGGTGTTCTCAGCTGCTGCCCCACCCCCACACTTAGTTTCTATTAACAATTTCTTCAGCAGGCAGACAGCAGCAGCATCCTCTCCCTCTTCAGCTTTCCTGCTCCGTTGTCTGCTCACTCTGATTCTCACTTTCTTCTTCCTCTTTGGCCTGTCTGCCTCTGTGTCTGCTTCTCACAGTGAAACCTTGTGTGTCTGTTTTCCTATCCATCCTAAAGGGCTAGAGGAAGGGAAAAGGTGGGGGAGAGAGGCACATAAATTGAAGCGGCATACCTTCAGACACTTCTCATAGCATTCAGCTAGACATTTACCTCCTGCCAGCAACAGCAAATAGCACTAAAGAAAACAATGGGTCACCTTTGAAAGACCCCAGGAGAGCAAGTGTGAGCACAGTCTCATTAGGAAAGCCCTTACCTATCTATTCTGGGATATCAGACACATTGTATACCCAGCCTGCATGCCACCTGCTGTCAGCCATCCTATTGCTGATATTGTTCTGTCATCCCCCAGATGGATCCTTGCAGAGACCAGTCCAGTCAGGGATCCCCACTTTCATGTTGGGATCCCTCAGGCACAGTCCCACCATGATGATCGGGCCTCAGAAGTTCCATTTCTACCAGCCACAGGGAATGGCCTCTTCCCCTCCACCCATGATGGTGGAGATGGGGTCTAAACCCATTTCCACTGGGGAGCCTGCCCTGACCTGCATCAGCAGAGGCAGCAAGACCAGGATCCATTCAGCATCCAGTTCCTTCATCATGGAAGGCAAAGAAATACCCATCAAGAGTGAGCCACCATCCAAGCCACCTGCGTCTGCCCCACCCTCCATCCTAGTGAAACCAGAAAACTCAAAAAATGGCATCGAAAAGGTAGGAATGGAGTGACATTGGGAGTCTGACTGTTCAGCCTCCTGGTGTTGACTGTGCACTGTCAACATTGCCAACCGCACTGGCAGCCTCCAATAAAATCTTCACACACAGCCGGGAGTTGGTGGTGCACACCTTTAATCTCAGCACTCGGGAGGCAGAGGCAGGTGGATCTCTGTGAGTTCGAGGCCAGCCTGGTCTATAGAGCGAGTGCCAAGATAGGCTCCAAAGCTACACAGAGAAACCCTGTCTCAAAAAACCAAAAAAATAAATCTTCACACACAGCACACCCCACCCCATTCACACCAAGAACACCTTCTCCCTGATAAACATACTCCTCATTCCCTTTATATATGCTTCTTCTGTGATCCAGAAACAGCCTGGAGAAAACATGGTTTGGTTTGAATCACTGCTCTGGTTAGGTGGCTCTGGCCAAAACACTTCACCCTTCTGGGGCTGTGTTTATTCATTCATTACTTACTTATTTGCCTGATCCATAGAAATAGTAATATAGGGTCTAGAGAGATAGCTCAGACATTAAGAGGACTTACTGCTCTTAGTGAGGACATGGCTTCAGTTCCTAGCAACCCCCTGGTGACTCACAACCACCCACGACTCCAGTTCCAGATTTGATGCCTTCCTCTGACCTCTGCAGAGACACTCATGGTGCACATACAGACATGCAAGCAAAACACACCTGTATACATAAAATAAGCCTAAAAATGTTAGGTAAATAATAATAATGGCCATTCATGGCCTTGGAGATGACATTGTGTAAGCTATGTGCAGTATTTACACAGGGCTTGATACATTTTTTTTTTTATCAAATGACAGCAACAACTAAGACAAGGGAGAATTTAAATGACATCAAAGTCACGTGGAATGATAATTCTAACAGCTGACTTATTATGTCATCAATCAGACCTGTTAACATCTGGTCTGGAGATTTTTGTGCTAGAAGACATGGATTTTTCTAAGGTCCTTGAAGCAAGAGAGATGACATTAAGGAATCAGGTGATGTTCATCATAATCCTTCAGTTTACTGAGCATCACCACACTCGCCAATCGTCTTCCCCTCACCACCACCCTCACTACCATCTCACCATCACCCACTCTCTACAAAACGGATGGGATGGAGTTTCCTCCTATTTGTTATGCTTTTACTAACTACTAAATATGCTAACAGACACCCTGCACAGAACTCCATGTGTTCCATCTCATTAAACCCCTATAACAACCCTCTGAACTAGGTATTATTTTCATCATCATTTAGAATGAGGAAGCAGAAGCTTGGGGAGTTAAACACATTGCCCAAAGTCATGCAGCTGACATCTGTATCTGACACAAAAGCCCAGGTTTTTCCTCTAAGCTTGTATGGAAATGCATTTGGAAAAGTTTATGGTGACTGACAGAAAGGTTGGCGTGTTCATTCTAACTTCCAACTTTCATACAATCTAAAGGATCCTACACCCCAGCTGTCCAATATCCCAAGTTATCAGACACAGCCCCCCAACTCTGAAGTCCCAAGATCCTGCTGCAATCAATAAAAATCAGAAAGTAGGGGAAACTAGGAGACAAAGAGGAGAGAATTTCATGGAACAAAGAAGTTCCAGAAGTACCACAGAAAGAACATTTTATTAAGCCCTGAGACAGTGACTGGCTAAAACAAACACCTTCAATTGCCAAGCAAAATACATACCCACCTAGGAGACATGAGAGGAAGAAAAGTGAGATGGGGCTTCTAACAAAGTGGAGACACAGTCTCATACAAAGGAAGCTACTCCTCAGCTCAGCCAGGTGGTGCCAGTATTGATATAGGCCCAGAGTTCCAGATCATAGATTATTTTGGATGTTTGCATTTAAGTTTTATTTTAGTTTTGAGACAGATTTTTCACTATATAGTTCAAACTGGCCTCAAACTCCCAATCCCCCTGTCTCAGCCTCCAAATGCCTATGCTATCACACTTGACTCTGAATCTTCCATATTTTAAAGATACGCATGCAATGCTGGTTGCTCTGTATATTTGTCTTGTGGTCTTGTGTATGGGGAAGTCAGTCAATGCTCAAAGGATGCATGGCAACAGCAGATACTCAGGGAACCAGCTCTATGATGAGCATTTCTAAGGTGATGATAGTGAGCTCAAAGAGGGGGTCATCAGGAGAACTCATGAGAAAGAGCCAGCCTTGAGATAGACCTTAAGGAAATGCAGAGGGAAGAGGTGAAAGGTGAACCTGTATTTTCCACTGCTGACTCTATTTTTCCCAAATTATTCATCCTTATTCTCAAATCCTTCTGCCTCAAGAAAGGTTTGCCTGGCTACCTATTAGATGCTACTCCACTGCCTCAGCAGGTTACTCTTCTCCCATCACAGCACTGACTTTAATTTCTCATTGGACAGTGTGGGTTTGTTTGATCTCTGATCCACAGCACCTCACAGGGTATATTACATAATGCACAGAAGACACAAATGCTTGCTGAATGAACACCACCTAAATGAGGCATTTTGAGTGGTGACAACCGTAGAGAAAGGACACAAATCTTATCAAGGGGTAGAGGGCAGAGTACACATCTCACCCACAGTCCTTTGCTTTCTATTTTACAGCAAGTCAAAACCGTGAGATTTCAGAATTACAGCCCTCCTCCCACCAAACATTATGCCTCCCACCCCACCTCTGGAAAGCACGAACAGCCATCCACCTTGAAGGGGTCTCAGTCTGAAGCAATCCCCTCAGGAGCAGAGATGACCATCCTATTTGCCCACCGAAGTGGCTGCCACTCTGGACAACAGACAGACCTTCGGAGAAAGTCAGCTTTTGGCAAGACCATGCCCCCACTCTCCACCACTTCAGGCTCACAGACCATTTTTACCAGTCAGTGATTCTTTGGATGGCTTTTCTTAGACACAAAAGAGGTGAATAGCATGTAAATACAGTCTGCCTCCACTACAGGCATCCTACTGTTCTTCCAAAGGATTAGACTCCTTCATCTCCAAGCTTAACCTGAAAAAATGGAAAGGCAGAAACTCCTCCCTGGGTTGGTTGGCCTTCTCCATACATATACCCCCAATCCACCCCACCCCTGAGACAGGGTGTAGCCCTGACTGTCCTGGAACTCACTCTATAGACCAAGCTGGCCTTGAACTCACAGAGATCTGCCTGCCTCTGCCTCCCAATTGCTGGAATTAAAGGTGTATGCCACCACCACCCAGCATATTTCTAAACTTACTGATTTGATAGAGTCAAGCCCACTGCTTAAGCCAAAGAATGGGGACAGTGTCAATGCCTGTGCCCTCTGCATGCAGGGTTTGGCCTCTCATCCTATGTGCTCAATGTAAAACATCTCTGTATCCTAGGACAGCCAGAGTATGGCAGCAGTGACATTTTTCTCAGGGACTCTTTGATCCCATTACCATCCCCCTCTCTTTTCATCACACTACAACAGCCTCTGCCATCTTCTGAGGCTGTTGGTTTTCATTCCAACGTCAAGCTCCAGCTGCAAAGGGAGAAATGGGAGGCGAAGATATGGTATGAGATGGACATTTTGAACATTCGGAGAACCCACTAAAACTTAAGGGAGTTAACTTCCTGAGTTCGCTACAAACAAGGTCGTCGAGAATACTGACTACCAAATACCAAAAGATTATCATGTGTTACGCTTCTTGGCCTGTTTCTTCCCATATAATTCTATACAGTAGATAAGCAGGGAGCATAGAGAGGCAGATAAGGGACGTGGATGATATTATAGACTTTTCATCCTTCCCCTCAAAGCTTGAAGGCAACCTTGAATGCTCAGTGAGTTTAGATCTATATTCTGCTTGCATTCCAATATTTTTGTTCTCCTTAGCTCCTAATCATTTGGGCCAGATGACTATAAGACAATAGGGGAAGGCAGGAAGGGGTGCTCTTGGGAAGAGAGCTGTTATCAAAGGAAGTGGACAGAGAAGGCTTGAGAAGAAAAGGGAGATCGGAGGAATCAAGGAATAATCATGCATGCAACAAATACGGAAGAAGGGAAGAATGAACTTCTCCGGGAAGAATATAAAACAGGTGTGGTGGAAGCAGTGCTTACCCCACTGACAGATGAGGAAAACAACGACAGAATTAGCCATGGAGAAAGGGTCAAAACAAAGTGACTCCACGTGGATGGACTGGAGTGAGCAGGTCCAGCCAGGAAGGAGAGCAGCAAATGCAGCTCTAAGAGTCGGGGTCACGTTCTAAGACAGCCCATTAGTTCTCATTAAATGTAATTGTTGTGACTTAACATTCATCACATGCCTATCACTGTGGACACTTAGATGCATAAATGTCATTTGCTTCTAAGACTGGGTGATGCGTGAAAAAAAAAAAAAAAAAAAAAAAGCAGGTCTAACTAGCCATTTCCCAAAGACAATTCTTGCAGGTCTCGGGATTGTGAATATACATCTTTTACCCACCCACACACTTGGCAAACTGAATTATCTGTAGGCTTTACTAGACATTAATAGAATAAAACAAAACCATAATCCTGCCAAGGAATATGATATATGTGCCAGTTTTGGAGCCGGTGGAGCCTACAGTAAGTAGCATGTTGCATTTCTATGAGATACACCATGAAATCAGCATGCTCATCTCTGTGCCTTCTTGAACTCAGGACAGTCATCCAAATGGAGAAATAGTACAGTCACAAGTACAGAAACACACTATGATTTGTCCTGGTATGAGAACCTGTGCCTAGTCTTTAAAAGCATTCTCATTAAGTGGAGCAAGTCACTCTATACCCACAGTGGCAGATATGCTCATGATGAGCCAACTAATTGTTTAGCCCATTCGTCAGTGGCAAACAGGTGCCACTGAATGTTTGTGGCTATCAAGCAGATTGTTTTAAAGGGCAACAGAAAGGAATGTCTGTAGATGGACTTTCTATTCCCCCTGGTTCCACAGCCATTTAGTCCCAAATAAACACCAGAGAGACACCATGTAGCTACTGGGAAGATAGGATGCCAGGCATTTTCCAGCAAGCCTAGACTATGTGAAGATACTTAGATTAATAGAAATGGGTTAATAATTAAGAAAGAACTAGACAATAAGAAGCCTGAGCCATTGGCCAAACAGTTTATAATTAATATAAGCCTCTCTATAATTAATATATAGATATTTGGGACTAAACAGCTTCAGGACCAGGTGTAACAGAAACTCTGTCTACAAATGTCTATGAAACAGAAACAAATATGGAACACGAAACAGAAGGTTTTCACTTCCCACTATCTCTACAGGATAACCTCCCTGAGAAATGAGCATAGCTACAATGATCACCACCTCCATGGCACCAAGCCTTCCTTTCAATGCCTCCCAAAGCATACCTCCAGAGCTTTGTGAAGGCTTGAGTGAGATGGGCTGATACTTCTAAGTACAAGCTGATTTCATGAGCACCTTTTTTTTTTTACAAAAATGGAACTTTATTCATGTATCTGCCCTGCCATAACATTGACAAGTATATTCTGACAGTTGATTGTAAACAAAAGCCTATTGTGTTTTCTCCATATATATATATATATATATATATATATATATATATATATTCTCTCATACATTACATCCTGACCTGTTTCTCTTCCCTCCCCTCTCCCCCAGATCCACTCCTCCTCTGAGAAGGCCTCCCAGATATATCACTTGAACATGGCATATCAAGTTACAATAAAATTCATATCAAGCCCTCATATCAAAGCTGGATAAGGCAAAGGGTCCACTAGAGGAAAAGGGTTCCAAGAGCAAGCAAGAGTCAAAAATACCCCTCCACTCCTGTTAGGAGTCTCACATGAACAACAAGCTATGCAACCATAACATATGCAGAGCACCAAAGTCAGACCTATACAGGATCCCTGATTGTCACTTCAGTCTCTGTAAGCCCCTATGAGCCTGGGTAAGTTGATTCTGTGGGCCACATTCTTTATAAGCATCTTTCACTCCTTTATTCCACCTACATGTGTCTAAAATTTACCTCCATGCTGGATAGAGCAATGAGAATCATGCATTCATCTTTTTGGACACTTACAGTAAAATTTCGTAGGGCAACTATAACTGTTCCTGTTATAGAGCCAAGGAAATGGAAACTTGAAAAATGGCCACAGACTGGATGAGGCGAGAATGAGAACCCAAACTGTCGGATGGCTAAGCCCATCTGGGGGCAGTAATGTATGAACCAAAAGACCCGCCCCCATCACTCTAGGACAGTGAATGAGTCCCAACTACTAGAAGGCAACATAGTGCAATTTTGGCTGCAAATCCAGAAAAGGCCAGCAGGCTCTGCTGGACACAGAGTTCTGGTTTCTGTTTATTATTTTCTGGGCAGGCTTTCCCACTTAATCACATAGACATTCTTTTTCATCAATATGGGTGATAGCGCCAACCTCACTGGAATACTATGGAGATTATCTGAGATTAAAAAAAAAAAAAAAAAAACTTAAGGGGGTTGAAGAGATGGCTCAGTGGTTAAGAGTACCAGTTGCTCTTCCAGAGTTCAAACCCCAACACCCACATGGCAGCAGCTCACAACTGCAACCCCGGTTCCAGGGGATCTGACACCCTTACAAAGACATACATGCAGGCAAAACACCAATACACATAAAATAAAAATAAAAATTATTTTTAAAAAGAAAGACAACAACTTAAATGATGCTTATGAATACCTACAACTGCTAGACTTAGTTGTTTTTAAGAAAATGGGACTGCTGAACTTGGTGGCACACACCTTTAGTTCTAGCACTTGGGGAGGCAGAGGTAAGAGGATCTCTGTATGAGTTAAAGACTAGTCTGGTCTACATAGCAAATTCTAGGCCAGTCAAGGTTACCGAATGAGACCTTGATTCAAAACAAACAAAAATAAAACAAAAAAAAAAAACACAACAAAACCCAACAACAACAACAACAAAAGGACTTTAAAATTTCAGGTGGGGCCAGGAATCAGGGGTATATGCCTTTAATCCTAGTACTCTGTGGGTAGAGGTAGGCAGATCTCTGAGTTCAAGACCAGCCTGGTCTACACAGCCAGTTTCAGGTTGACCAGGGCTACACAGAGAAACCCTGTCTTGAAAAAAATTCAAGAAGTTCCGTTTGGCACTGTGGAGTTAAAAGGAAATACACACAGCCTGGTCTCAGAGCTCAGAACACAGTCTGAAGGAAAAGCAAGAGTCAGAAAGAATGAGCAATGGAGAAACGGACTTCTAAGTAAATAGAAAGCTTTAGCAGTTGGGCTTAAATGTAGCAATCAAGCCAAGTTCTACTGACAAATCTGCTCCTGAGTAGAACATTCCAGAGAACCAACACTCCAAGGCTGAAGTGAAAATTGCTTCCTGTAATGCTACACCTCCCAACTAAGAATCAGAGGCTCTGGAATATGCCCTGTTGCTTCAGCCTCAGACCCTGGCACCAAAGTGGTTAAAGATTTGTTTAGAGGAAATAAGAGGACAGATAAGAGATAACAGTGGGCCACAACCACATGAGGGCCACATTGAGAACAAGCTAAACAGTATCAAGATCCTGCATCAGACTTAATCTTCTGACCCTTATTGGCTCACCCTCATCCCCATCCTTTACCCATCTCCAAAGCAGGGCTCTTGGAGCAGAATTTGAAGCAGTGTTGACTTGGTGAGTTAAAAAATTGACCCCAAATCTCTGAGTCTCAACATCTCTTAAAATGTCTGAATGTCCATCCATAACTTGTCTACTGTGTTGCAGCAGCCTAAAACAGCCGGGTCAGGATCAAGGTGCCTTTAACAAAATAGCCACAGATCTGTCAGTTTGCCAATCCCACAGGCCTGCTTCACTCGTGCACGTGATCCATGCTTGATTCAGGCATACTTCCCCCTTAGATTCCATCTCTCAAGTCATGAGCCTCTCCAAAGTTAGAGCTGACTTACTAACGACTAATTGTCCTGGGACTCTCAGATGTCCCTAGTATAGTGGTCTTAATCTAGGACCTTGAGAGTCATAGTCAGCAATCTTTAGGTGACAACCAGGAACTTTTAACAGCCCCCAAGTGGCTCAGAAGAACATGAAGAGGATCTCATCCACCTCTGCCATGGGCAGGAGCATGGCTACACTGGCTCTTAGACCACTGAAATAGGTCTGCACCAGTTACTGAATTGCAGATGCTCAAAGCTCCTTGCAGCTTCTCCCCATCCCACACCCAGATTCCCCACACACACACACCCTCTCCTTCCCTCCACCAACCCAGCATCTAGCCAGACACATGGAGATCTCCACCATAAACCCCTTCTCCATTCTAGTTGGCTAGTGCCTATGTCTGGTTACTGAAAGTCTAACTGTTGCACTATGATACAGAACAGGGCCAAAGAGGTTACTCAAAAGCTGAGAACACTGCCAGAAAGCCCCGGATACTTCCCAGCCCCTTCCTGGCTCAGGAAGGAAGCTGCCTAGGTGAAGGTGACCTACAACCCTGAGCCTGCCTCCTCCAGCTAACACTGAATAGGCATACATAATGCTTGTGTGCTTCCCAGATTCTCCTCACACGTGGTATTGGCAGGTGTGGAAAACATTTGTCTCAAAGACGACCAGACCTCCCCCTTTATCCTTTCACCCCTGCCAGCCACAGACCTACCACACACCTCTGGATTTCCTGGGAAATGCAGAGCTGGAACAAGAAGGATGGCAAATATGCCCTCACAGCTCCTCTGCCAAGACTGCAAGTTTAATGAACTGGCCTAACCAACACTTGGGCCACTGATGCTGCCCTTGTTTATGCCTCAAAAGGAAAAGACTCCAATCTTCCCTTTTGGTGAGAGAAGAGAATATTCACAGATCCAGCAACTTCTGTTGTGACTAAGAAAGACAGTTGTGTAGGGTATGTGTTTGTGAGGAAAGACTAAACAGGTTAACACCGAAGATTCTTGCGGCAGCTCGGTGTCATTGGGAATAAATCACACAAGGACATTTTGCTTAAAATAGAGCAATCGTAAATGATCAAGCTGTCTGCCAGAGTTATGTCCTAGACCAGAGCAGAAACAAAATGTTCCCAAGAGGCCCTCAGTCCACTGATCTACGCTTTGACAAATAGAAAACTGTAGAGGTGGGATCCAGAGTATACCTTCAAATAAAATGCCAGGGAAGTGGGGAGCAGGAAACTATGGCAGACAGTGAAGTTATCCATCAGTCACTTTGGACCATGATTTAGAAGTAATAGGGACACACTCGTTAATAGACAAAAATAGATATGACTCACATCACATGGGATTTCTTGTTTCTAGATGGGGAGTGCTTCTTTTGTTATTTCCCCTTTTATTATTAAATGCTACTTACATGTGAAATAGATTTAAGCCATTTTATGATTATATGAGATCATAAAACAACCAAATCTGGTACATAGCTTTTTAAAGAACAGTAATTGCCAGTGCTATTGAGGTCCCGTTGTATGTCTCTCCCTTCTATCACTCCCAACCACAGTCCTGAATTCCTTGCCTATCTTTACCTTCTAATGTTCCTACATGTGGCATGTATGGAATTCTCAGCACTCCCAGTAGAGGTGCTTAGTAAACAGTCAAGTGAATACTGCAGCATGATGCTGTAAACATTCTGAGTGTTTGCAGCCCCATCTGGCTCCTGCCACTGGGATTCAGGGCTTTGATTTGTCGCTGGGAAAAGAAGAACTGACATGTCTGGTTTTGAGATGATGCTAGCTATGGGGATTTTTCAAGAACTCTTCCAAAAACAGCTGCTTGTTGCTTCTAAGTTGAAGCAATGCCTAAACTGCTTGAGGATGGGATTTTTTGGCATCTCTTTTCTGATTCTTTGCCTAGCACCTCTGAGTAGACAACTATGGAAACCAAAAGGGCTTCTTGGAACCTGAAACTGAGTGTCTCAGTGGTGGTGGTAGTGGTGCTGTGGCTGCTACAGAGATGATTCAGGTGCTGATGAGGATGCTGCTGATGATGCTGATGAGGATGTTGCTGCTGCTGCTGAGCTTGATGATAACGATGACATCGGCAAATGCCCATAAGAACCCTGTGAAGCATGCAGAGAAAAATGTGTTTTGGTTCCCAAACTACAGATCATAAAACTGAGATGCAGAATGTTGTGTTTTCTTGTATAAAGTCATAAAATCACTTGAATGTGGAGTGGAAACCTAAAAAACAAAACAACAAGACCGAATCTTCTGAGAGAATTGTCATCATCATTTACTCAGCTCCTGCAACATGCAAAGGATCTTACATGTTTCATGAATTCCACATAAATCTACCCTACCCTATGAGCAGTGTTGCTTTGATATGATACCATTATAGAGTGGAATTAAGACTAAGAGTTTAAATGACTTGTTCACAGCCACAAGGACCATAACCCAAACTCTAAGCCCAAACCTCCATCTTAAATCAGAACCTCCTTTTTCTTCAATGGCAGCTATAAACATGCTGTTAATATGGCTGAGGTTGGAAAAGACAGACCAAGCGTCAGTGTTGTGGCATGAGTAGGATTAGGCTAGCGACAGGCAGAAGCTCCATCTCAGTGGGTCAAGCCTTCCCAGAGTAAAACAAAATAAAATCTTGTCCAAGAGGCAGAAGTGAGGTACTGCAGTGGTGGTAGGGTGATGAGCAAGGCTGCCTTCTAAGAAGTCTGAGCTGGAGGAAAGTTAGCTTTCTGCCCAGAGAAATGCTAAAATCAAAGCTAGTCCTTCCGTAAGAGCTGCCAGCCACAGCCCAGTGTACAAAACAGGACACCAAAGCACAATGACTATTTTGCATTCCCCAAGTCACTCCTCCTCCCTGATATTATTTCTGCCTGTCCTCACACTAAATGGCACAAAGGAGATTCCCAGACCAAGAATAATATGATTTTCAAAGTAATCTTATTTTCATCTCCTTTGGGAACAAGAGGGCTCACGGCAGTGACATCTTCCGGTATCCCGTGCTGGTGTTTATACAAAGTTCAAAGGCAGCCCCCTTCAAGGCAAGCTGATCATGCAAACAGAGTCACTGCTGACAGACAAGCACTGTAGCCTGGTAAGGACTGAGATGATGTCAGCCAGGATGCAAGGAGAAAGTAAGAGGCATTTGCAGATGCTACATTGTGCGTGGTGTGCAGTTTGTGTGGACACCTTAGAGCCAGTGCCAGCTTGATAGACCAACTTAATGGAAGCTACTATGACATCAGGATTTGAATGCCATAGATCACTGGGGTCCTGCATACGAGAGCCATCCTAGGGTCCTCCCCATGAAAATAAGGACTCCTGACCTTATTTTCCCCATGTGAGGGGATTGTCAAAACTATTTACTGGCATTCAGGAGCACACAGGAAGCCTAAGGAGACTGCTTTAGAATGCAGGTGGAAAGTGTGCTGTCCTTGAATGGCCTGGTGAGGATTAAATAAGGTAATGGGCCTCATGTCATTAGCTCTCTGCCAAACACACAGAAAGCACTCTATAATGCTGTCATTATTATCTGCATGCACTTTCTCATCTAATCCTCAGAGCAATCCTATGAGTTAAGTACTGTGTTCCCCATTCACAGATCAAACAACTGAAGGGGATAAACCATTCATTCATCTAAGGTCACACTTAGGAAGCAGCAGGTGACCTCTTTTTTACCTCCCAGATAAGCTGGTGACTACATGAGGCTTGCAGTAATATGACAGTTATTTTGAAATGCATTTCATGCCACAGCCCTCACAAGTCCCTTCCAGTTATCTCTGCCCCCTCAGCAGCTTGTCTGAAGGAGGTTTAATGTTTAGGGCTGTCTCTGTCCCAGAATGCAGCTAGTGGGTTCACTGGTGTGGTCTCCCCCTAGGGACTTGCAGCTTCATAGGGTTGACAGGACTTGTGAAATGTCCATTCTGACTTGCAAATGGGCCTGACAGGGCAAGCTTCCAGCTGGCTGACGATTTTAATAGCAGTGCCTCCTCTTTGATGCCAAGTAACAGAAATCAAATGTCTCTGGCACAGCGTGGAGCTCAGAAGATGAATCTATTCCTTAGTTAACCCTTGCTGGACATGCCACCGTGGCCTATGGGATCTGGGCAGAAATCTCTATCATCCTGTTCCCACTTAGAGCCAGAACACTTGCCTCCTACGTAAAAACCAACCTTATTTCATCCACTCATTTTTTATTCCCCCGTACTAACTGAGCACCTACTATGTGCCAGAAATTGTTGTAGGGTTAGGACACTACAGAAAACCAGGCAGCCCTGCTTTCCACATCCTTGAAGGGAGCAAACAGTAAACAAGCACACAGCTGTTACAGGACAGAGGTTAAGAAGGAAGCAGAGAGATGGGTCAGAGGATGGCTGAGAGGTCTGAGCAGTGTGGTCAGGGAAGGTGTCTCCAAGAAGGGGACAATCTAAATTGAAAGGCGAAGAGCAGAAAGGAGCCAAACTGTAGCACAAAAAAGAGAGCAGGAATGAAAAGTTCAAAGTGGCAAGAGGCTCCCAAACTGGCTTCCACTAACCACCCTCTATTCAGCACATCTTTGATCATGCAGTAATGATTTCTTTCTTTTTTATGGAGAACAGGGTTTCTCTGTGTAGCCCTGGCTGTCCTGGAACTCACTCTGTAGACCAGGCATTGAACTCACAGAGATCCGCCTGTCTCTGCCTCCTAAGTGCTGGGATTAAAAGTGTGAGCTACCACCTCCCAGCTTCAGTAATGATTTCTTAAAAGGACATAGGGAGACGGATCTCCTTTTCTAACAAGAGACCTTTGTAGGAACTATGGACTCTGGAGATGCTTCTTGAGTTACCACAGCAACATGATGGTGGTTTCCCTTTTCTTTACCTTCTCTCCACTCTCCCCTTTATAAACTCCGGTTTCCATTTCTAAAACAAGAGGCTTGGCCCAGGCACCAGAATTCCAGAACTGTAGAGTTTTACATTTCCCAAAGGAACCAATTCTCTTGAGGCTCTTTAAGACAATGACTGCATATCTCTGCCGGGGCTTTTAGAAAAGTTCAAACAGTGGTGATTTAGAATTGTGTAGACAGTCATGAAATGTCATCTCTCTATCATGGTAAGGATGAATTTACTGAAGTTCTACACCCACCAATGCACTCAGAAAATACTTAAGTAATGAGAGTCTCTGTCCTTCCTTGCCTTTCTTCTTTTCTCTCCTCCTTCTCCTCTCTTTTCCCAGTTTCTCTGCCATTGCACATAAAAGCCCAGGCTGTAGTGTTAAAGCATCTGGATTGTATACAAAGAATGACTTACTGCATGACTTTGGAGTAGTCACTTCACCTCTCTGACATTCAATTCTCTCATCAATGTAATAGGATTAATAAAAGAGGATGGAAAAAATAATAGAGGATATATATATGTGTGTATACTGTTATCTCTGTTTTATAAATTAAAATGTGTGATCTTGAGAACTCTAGGAAATGGAGACAGGGTATTTTCTTTTTAATGGCAAAAGGAATTCTGGTTATATGTGTAACAAGGGGCCACCACTTAGTGATCTGTTCCAATGTATAGGATTTCTATCCTTTAATCAAGAATCAAGATCATGACTGGTAGCATTCAAGGTTGCCTCTGACATTTATAATGCTATCTTTTGAGCCGATAATTCTAGAACCCCTGCTATGGGCCAGGCTTCTGTGTGCTTTACTTGCATTGACACTTAAAACTGTCCCCCAGAGCAGAGTACTATCACAATCCTGTGTCACCAACAGGGAAGGTTAGGACTACAGAGATGAATATACCCAGGATCACAGGCTGTGAACTGATGGAGTTTAGGGGTGGAGGAGAAGCCTGTGTCTGCCAACTGCTCTCTGCCTCATCCAAATGGTCAGTTAAAAGCTTGCCTCAGCCTTCCTGGCTTTCTTCTTCAGACAGGTTTGTCTTCTGAGCACTCCGTAAGCAAATATTACTACCTGCCTAATCCTGAAAGCCCTGGCCGGTAGCTCTAAGAAGGGCTGCTTCGAGGTCTGTCATGATTGCAGCCTAGGGAAATGCACATCTCCTCTACTCGTGGGATTTGCAGGTACCTATTAAAATGCCAATTTCTCTCAGAGTCGGAATTCTTTCTACATCATTTGGTACAACCTGGAACATCACGCTAATGTGGCAGTGGCCTTCCCTTGACAGTCCTTCCTTATGATTTCCCAGGCCTTGCACTAGCTCAATCACAACCAATGTTGTTAAAACGGTAAACAAATCAACTGAATTTTCATGGGAGCTACCCACGGTGCTCCCCAGTGACCTTGCCTTCCCTCTCAGGGGGACATTCTCCCCACAGCTTCTACCAGGACTGACATGCAGATCACAGTGGACATTTTCTAGACTGAGAGCAGGCTGGACCTTCACTGACAAATGCCAGCATGGCATCGATGCAGGTACCATGTTAAAGGCAGGATGTACCTGAGACAGACTGAGTTCTCCTCTAAGAGCTAAACTTCATGAATAATAAAATGCAACACCTGCCTATGTTCTGTAGTGAAGATGACCTAGCACCAAGTCCTGTGTAATTCAGAGACACAGTGATACAGAATTCAGCTGGAGACACAAAGACTTGTATTTATGCCCGTTTTTTTCTGCTGAATTTGAAGCAACCACTTGGTACCTCTGGTGCTTCTGGTAGCCTTTGTGCTGAGTGGAGCATGTTTGCTGATGAGTAAGGGATACACTGAGCATGTAGCCCGAGAGCACCATGAAGCTTGGCTTTAAGCCCAGATGGACTATTTAGGAGCTTGGGCTCCTTTCATCCTCTATGTCTCTAGAGCCACAGATTATAGTTCTTTGGAGACAAGGGATTTGGGTAAGAATCCCAAATTTGGTACAGTAAGACCCCCCCCAACACACATGAACTTGGCTCATAACATCTGTCCTTGCTACATTTTCCAAAATAAAGCAAAACTAGCCTGTATATATCAACATGAGTCCCTGGTTAGAAGTCAGGATTTTAAGTGAAAGTAAGCAGGGACATGGAAAACAACATCTACTTCCTGCTTTGCTGGGTTTTCATGAGAACTGGAGGACAAACCAAGGCTGCATGTATTAGAAAGCAAGTCTTAGCTGGCCAGTGATGGTGCATGCCTTTAATCCCAGCAATGGGGAGGCAGAGGCAGGTGGATCTCTGTGAGTCTGAGGCCAGCCTGGTCTATAGAGTGAGTTCCAGGACAGGCTCCAAAGCCACACAGAGAAATCCTGTCTCAAAAAACCAAAAAAAGAAAAAGAAGAAAAGGAGATGGAGAAGGAGGAGGAGGAAGAGGAGGAGGAGGAAAAAAAGAAGAAGAAAGAAGAAGAAGAAGAAGAAGAAGAAGAAGAAGAAGAAGAAGAAGAAGAAGAAGAAGAAGAAGAAGAATGTATTAGACTATTTCTCATTATACTTTCAGTTTTTTTCCTTTCCTCCTTCAGCACGGTCAGCTTGGACTTCATTTGCTCTGCAGATCTTAAATAGTTGTCCTACCAGTTTTTTTTTCAATTGTCATATTTTCCTTCATTGCACACTTTGGCAACAGTGATTTGGTACCACAGATTCCTAGTGTGCCCAGGCCACTTGGCTTCCCTGCATAAGAGAACACCAGAAATGCAGGGTGGTACTTTCTCCCAAGGAAAAGCTTCAAAAGATTGGGCAGCAAAGGAACAGTTCAACGAAGCCCAATTGATTACATGAGGATAGCTAGGATGCATGCAGAATGGGTTTGGTATTCAAAATGAAATGCTTAAGGAATCGGGAAATTCTAGGAGCTCATCAATTTTAACTTATTTCCAAAATAATTTCAAGCTTACATAAATGTTTTCTAAAATTTTGCAAAATATTCCAATGCACCCTGCCAATAGGTTCCCCAAACATTAACATTTACTGATCTGGTTTTGTTTTTTTGTTTTTTTTTTCTTTTTCTTTTTTTTTTCCTGAACCATCAGAGAAGAAGTTGGGAAACAAATGGCAAGTAATGGCTGTACATTTCAGAGTTCATTTCCCAAAGACAAGGTGTGCTCACACACGATCTCTTCAGTCAGGGAATCAGGGCATTGGCTTTGAAGGGTGCTATTGACTAGTCCAGATCTTATTCAGTTGCTGTACTAGTTTTTTTTTTCAGTTGTCCTATTTTTCCTTTATAGAGAATCTTTACAAAATTCTTGTCTAGGATCCCTTCCAGATCCACGAATGGAGTAAGCCTGTTTAGGCTCTCCAGTCTCTTTCCATCTGGAACAGCTCAAGATTGTCTTTCATGATGTTGGTATTTTGAAAAATACCATTTATTTTCTAGGATGTCTCTCATTTGGGGTTTGTCTTTTATTTCTTCATCATTAGCCACAATCATTCACTTTGGACAGTAACAGGATAATCCAAAGGATCAAGTGGAATCTCTGTATCCATGCTGATTATAAAGGGGGGGGGGAACCTCCTTGCTACAGAATACATGTGGTAAGTGTAGAGAAACTGGTGGAATTAGGACATCACTGCTTCACCACAACAGTAATGATTAGTTCAGACAAGAACCATCAAGGGATGTTAGCACTAGTTGGGTGGCAGCTGGAAGAAGCAGGGAGTGTCATCTCACAACACATTTATTTATTATTTATGGATCAAAAGATCCATCGGTTTCACCAGCACTGTGGAAACACTGTCCTAAACACCCCCGTAAGACAGACTTCTGCAAGAAGAAAAGACCAACTCCTGCCCAAATGTTCTTCCAGACTGTATCCTTGCCCTAATAGATTCTGAAATCTATTCTCACCTTCGAAGAGCCTGTGTGCCAATCAGCTCCAGGAAAGACAGAAACACTTTCGATGCTGAAGGAAGTAAACCACCTGCTGTGGGACATGCAACATTCTTCCAGCTGGGAAGACACCTGTCTTTAGCCCCCGATGGGTGATGAGCCAAGAGGCAAGAAAGCAAGGGAGCCAGGTGCTGGTGCGGGTTTCACATCCTAGCCCTTCTGTTTTACTCACTCTGTTGTCAAAGAGATACCTGACCTTGTTAGTTGTCACAGCTTGGCACCTCACCAACCAATGAAAAAACCCTCATCCTATGCCTTCCAGCCCTGCATCTGCCTAGCTCTCCAGCTCACGACTGAGGGCAATGCAGGGGATGGCATGATAGACTTCTCTCAGGTTTGGTCCAGGGAAGCTGTTGCTTATACACAGTGCCCCCTGCGCTCCATCCCACCCGTGACTCCCTGCCATGAAACAACTCTGTCTTTTCCTGTGACTCATAGGATGTCTGTTAGAAGAGTGCTTCTTAAACTGTTTCCAGTTGAAACCTCTTTGCTTGAGGAACTTTTATGCAATGCCAGGTAGATAGGTAAATTTTAAAAGGTATATGAATCAAACACTGACAATAAATCATAAAGAATTTTATCTTAAAACGGTTTTTGACATACATGTAATTTTACAATTTATTAAAGGCTAAAACAAATTTGCATACTAATTAGATGAATGTGTTCCTTGATTGCTACATGAAGAGTTGAATTTTACCAAGCATGGTGACACATGCCTGCAATTCCAGAAGTTGGGAGGTGAAAGAATCTGTAGCATCAGGGGTTCGAGATCATGCTTAGCTACATAGTGAGTTCAAAGCCAGTCTGGGATACATGAGACCCTGTCTTAAAAACAACACAAAGCAAAAAAAGAAATTAATTTTGGGTAAGAATTTGATATTGAAATGTTAAGGTATCTTCAATGTTTTCGGAGTTGATCAACATTTTGATTTTATGATCATCAATGCCGAGTGTTGCTTTGCAAAAACACATAGAACATAATGGCAGAACTATGTTTAGAGCCATTTAATAAACAGGAGCTGATGGGGGAGGTCCTTCTGTGTATATGTTTATCCTATTGGTTGTTGAATAAAGTACTGTTGGCCAATGAAGAAGCAAGTTAGAAAAAAAAAAGAAGCAAGTTAGGTGGATCTAGGAGTTCAGGAGGATTCTGGAAAATGTAGTAAAAAGAAGTCTTGTGATACAGGCAGGAAGTGACATAGCAGGCAGACTCATATATAAGCAGGGACAAACAGGAAGTCATCATTTTCTCTTGCTTCTCTCTTCATCCTGCTCTCTGCTCTGAAGTCGCCATGTGACCACCAGGAAGACAGGATGCATTCTGCCTGCATCCACCATAAGTCTTATGATTATGGTTGATAATTAAGACTGAGCTATCATATAAGAAATCCTAGACAATTGGCCAGCAGCATTTGTACCTAATTTAAGTCTCTGTGTGTTACTTGCGGCCATAAGGAGGCGGGTGGAACTTGGGAGGTTTGGCAGTAAGTGCCCACGTGGTGGCAGGGCTCAGGCAGATGGAGTAAAGACTTATCCTTACACAGGAGCAGTGAAGCTAGCCCATGCATCAGCTGTGAGCCATCTACACTTAAGTCCCAGTTAGTGCACTTGCCAGGGTACCATCACAGAATTCCACATATGGGAAGAATTTTGATTTTATAAATGATACATTGAAAAGTTGAGTGGAAACAAGCTGTCCACATAAAATTAGGGGATAACTTAAGTTAGTCCCCAGAAGTCAACGACCATATTTTTACAAATAGCCTTATTCTTGTCCCATTAGCCGCACCTCCTACTTCACAGGGTACAAAGATGACTCTCAGCTCTCAACTGTGTGAGCAACAGGAATTTGCCCAACATTTTTACACATGCTGTTGTTTTGGTTTTTGTTTTGTTTTGTTTCTGGAAACTTTCCATATCTCCTAGGAAAGGTTTCGTGAGGATTTAGCTCATCTTTTGAACCTGGATTAGCCAGTAAACCAAATTATGTAGCACACAAAATGAAAAAAAGCCATTCATTCCTAGCTAATCTAGAAGCTTGGGAAATTTCCCCACTTTCTAAGGTGTTCATGTCTAGGCTCAGTTCCATTATACAGAGTACAAATAATCATGGGTCAAAGGGTGACAGCAAAGCCATATGTTTGAATATTATAACAAAGTCGGCCATGATTTGGCCTACAATAGATTTCTAACTATGAAAGTCTGAGCTCCATCTAAAATCATTGCTTCTTTTGCATTTGGTCAGGCAGAAGCAGTGTCATTTAGGTGGAAAATGAACCAAGAAAATAGACTGGGAGAAATATTAATTCCTCTACAGAAATTTAAACAGAAATGCTATAGTCTTCTATCTTCGCTTACTTTTTTTTAATTCAGTGCTTTTAAAAGACCAAAGTAGGATATTTTTGAGTTAATATGTTTGTATATAATGTTCATAACAGGGGTGTCATGCAAAAGTCATTATGGAATATGGAATAAACTGTAGCTACATGAAATATATAAACAGATAAAAATGATCTGGAAAATAGACACTCAAGGACATCCAAAATTTTCATAGCTTTGTTCCAGAAAATTAAAGTATCCCAGGAATGCAGCTGTGGTCCTTAGCTATAAACAGAAGAGCATCAAGGAGCTGTCTCTTGGCTTGTGTCCTGGGTTTGTGATGTATGACATTCTGTACAGGTTCCCTTGGAACGTCTCTTGCCTATGTGTTGGTATCGAAGCCCCACAGGGTGTCATCAGAGATTTGTTCCACAGTCTGCACCCTGGTAAAACTAAAAGGACTTTCTCTAGATAAGCAGACCGTGCCTTCACCGTTGGGTAATTTTCAGATTTGTACCAATTTCACAGACTTCACAGATTGCATAGAGTTGGAAAGTTCTTGTCTTGAATCCTCAAGCCACCTGACAGATGGGAAAAAGCCAAGAGTAGCACCAGCCAATCTGTACTCAGTATCCCCTGGGTCCATACCAGGGTCTCTGATCTGTCTGACTCACACGGCTAGTGAGTGGATGCTGCTGATGGATGTTTAATATCAGTTATTATCTGTCATGGAAATATCTAGCATTAAATGATGGTGCTCACAAGGAGCACAGGTTTTTGTCAAGTCTTTTTCTTAGCCTTGACATGTTCTTTTAGAGAAAATCGTGAGTTGTGGCCTGATGCCATCTCCCTTCAGGATCACTCTGTACTATGTGCAAAGAACTGTCCTATAAATTCTCTTTCCTGTTCTATGATCCTGTAGTAGACACAGTGTTTTCAGAGCCCTGAGTCTGACTTGCCTGAACCTGTCTCACATTAAACACTGTTTGCTCTTTACTGATCAGAAGCAGTAAATGGAATGGGGGCTCCCTGGGAACCAGGCCCACTAACACATGTGGTGATATATTATTTATGATTTATGAAAGCTTACCTGAGGATTCAGAAAACAAAGCCAGCCACAGCTATAGAGGTCAGGCAGTGGTGATAAACACCTTTAATCCCAGCAGTCATACTAGCTAGCCAGTGGTGGCACACACCTTTTTTTTTTTTTTATGCAAACTGCACGAGGCTTTATTATAGTTGTTTAATGAGCTAACCCCATGTTAGCTCAGGCCTTCCATCCATCCACCATGGCGGATGGCTAGGAAAGACATCTGGAACTGTCTGCATAGAGATCTTATAGGGCAGCATAAGGGGAGTGTCTAGGGGTACGCACAGGTTCAGGATTGGTGTGCCTCCAGGCTTGGAGGGTTTGCCCTGAGTTGATTGGTCAACTGGTTGTTATGGCCCATAGGCCTTCCAAGGGTGGTTGCTATGCTCTGCACGTCATTGCTATGCACTTGTCTGTAAAGCACACCCAGAGCCGTAAAGCATAGCACCACCAGCTAACTTCTGATTGGTTCCTGGTGGCACACACCTTTAATCCCAGGACTCAGGAGAAAGGCAGATGGATCACTCTGAGTTCAAGGCCACCCTGGCCTACAAAAGAGGGAAGAGTAACAGAGCTCACACCTTTGATACCAGCACTTGGGATCAAACACCTTTAAGCCCAACACTAGGCAGGTGAAGACAGGAGTTATATGGCTGAGCAGAGAATGGAATAAGAGGAGGAGGAGACAGGAACTGAGAGCTTTTGCCTCTGAGGATTCATGGACACAGGATTGCCATTTTATGTTGGTACAGGTTAAGATCTACTGGCTTGACTGCTTTGCTTCTCTGGTCTTCGGCTTGAAGGCTGAACCCCAGTATCAGACTCTGGGTCATTTATTTTTCATGTTACAAACACAGACCCTTTATATCAGTAGGGAGACAGACTAGGCCATAGTCCTCTGCATGAGCCACCCCCATCTTCGCTTTATTCTGACAGGGTCCATTGTGTGAAAGTGCAGAGATTACTCCAGGCTTCTTTGCCAAAACTAAGTATTGTTGCCAATTTGAGCCTATGAAGCCTGGTATGTGTTTTAGCATGAAACAATAAAAACGGGTTTATTTTTATTTAACCATCCTCTCTACCAGGCCTGCTTTTTTTCAGCTGTTGGTTGATCACAAATTAAATGATGACATGGAGCATTTGATTTTTTCCCCAAGAGGTCCAACTCCTAGCAACTACTCTGAGCATCCATAGTGATTTTGTGAAAGTGCTTAGGGACAGGGACATGATGAATTCATCTCTGTAAAGAAAGTCCTGGTATGGGCAGCCATGTGGGCTCAAAAGGGCTATGGGGCCTTGGGAAGGTCACTTGTATTTCTGTGGCTTAGGCCTCTTTTATGAAATGTTCATCAGGAAGAAATATTAAGGATTGAATAGCTCAAAATATGTAGAACACTTTGAGCTTGTTAGTGTTGGGCCATTAAAATGGCTCAGTCGGTAAAAGACACTTGCTGTGCAAGCCTGTTATTTAAGTTCCCTCCCTGTAACCCATGATAAGAGGGAAACTGACTCCCAAAAGTTGTCCTCTGATCTTCAAATATATCCCATGGTACACACAAGCCATGAGTGAACATACAATGCAATACATAATAGTAATTAACACAATTTTTTTTTTGAAATCAGTGTTTTACCCCCTCAGAGTGTTTGCTACATCTACATACCAGCTATGCTAGTAACTTTATTTTGAATGATAGAAATTGTCCTGATTTAGTCCTCCAAGCTCTGGTATTACAGGTGTGAACTATCATGCCTATTTGACGGACTCAATTTTCATGTAGAATTTAATTTTAAAAGAAACTTTACAGGTCTGGAGAAATGGTTCAACAATTAAAACATTGGCTCTTACAGAGGACCCAGGTTCATTTCCCAGTACTCACATGGGAGCTCACAACCATCTGTAACACCATTTCCAGAGGATATGATGCCTTCTGGCTTCTATGGGCATCAGACATACAAATAATCACAGACATAAATGCAGGCAAAACACTCATACACATAAAATAATTTTCTTTTTAATTTTAAAAGAAAGTTTACATCTAACTGGAGAAATGGCTATGAAACTTTATGTCCCAACTATAAATAGAAATTAGTACTATTTGCTACAAATATAAGCTAGCCATTGTCTCAGGATTTCTATTGCTATGAACTGTTATCAAGGAAAACACTCAATGGGTGGCTTACAGTTTCAGGGGTTTAGTTCATTATCATGGCAGGACATGTCAACATGCAAGCAGACATGGTGCTAGAGAAGGAGCTGAGAGTTCTTACAATTTAACTCACAGGCAACAGGTAGTGAGTGGTCTGTTTCCCTGGGCATGGATTAAGCATATGAGAACTCAAAGCCTGCCTCCACAGTGACACTTCCTCTAGTGCCACTCCCTTTGGGGTCATTTTCTTTCAAACCACCACAGCCATAAATTATCAATAATTTATTTACATTCTTCCCCCACCCCCACCCCCCACCCTACTCCAAAAAGTCAGGTAGTGGTAGCACACTCTTTTAATTCCAGCACTTGGGAAGCAGAGGCAGGCAAATCTCTGCATTTGAGGCTAGCCTGGTCCACAGAGCGAGTTCCAGGACAGCCAGGTCTACACAGAGAAAACTTGTCTCAAAAACACACAAAAAAGGAAGGAAGAAGGAAGGAAGGAAGGAAGGAAGGAAGGAAGGAAGGAAGGAAGGAAAGGAAGGAAGGAAGGAAGGAAGGAAGGGTTTTTTAATGCTTAATGCTACTTGCTCAGCACAGTGCTACATGACTTGTTATTACCTCACACCCCTTTAAGGTCAATGCTATCACCACTCCCTTTATCCATGAGGAACTGAGACACAGGAGGTGGCAAAACTGCCTACAGACGCACAACCTGTTAATAGGTGTTTGGGCTCTTCTGCTCTGTGCTGTTGACAAGAACTAGATGACATACTTAATTCATAGTTGCCACACTAGCCAACTCGAGATGGTGTACAAATTAGCACAAACTCAGTGTCTTGAAACAATAGAAACTAGTTCTGTCACATTTCTAGAGGGTGAAGTCCAAACACAGGATATTGGCAGGACCAAGTTTCCTCCACACCTCTGGGGGTGGATTCTCCCTTGCCTCTTCCAGCTTCAGCATCCCTAAGCAGTCCTTGCCTGGTAGCATCATCACTCCAATGTCCACCACAGTCTTCACATGACTTCACATGTGTCTCTACCCCTACCTCTTTAAAGAGCACCTATCATGCTTAGATTTAGATTAGGGCTGACCCTGGTAACCACATCTTAATTTCACCACATTTGCAAAGCCTCCAGATAAGGTCTTCTTCACAGGTACCAGGGGTTGGGCTGCAATGTATTTTTTGTGGAGTATAGGAGAAGCAGGAAACAATTTTTATTTATTTATCTTTATTTTGGTTTTTCAAGACAGGGTTTCTCTGTGGCTTTGGAGGTTGTCCTGGAACTAGCTCTTGTAGACCAGGCTGGTCTCGAACTCAAAGATCTGCCTGCCTCTGCCTCCTGAGTGCTGGAATTAAAGATGTGCACCACCACTGCCTGGCAAGAGGATTTTTTATTTTTTTTTAGCTTTTGAGACAGGGTTTTTCTGTATTGTTTTGGAGACTGTCCTGGAACTCACTCTGTAGACCAGGCTGGCCTTGCAGGAAACAATTTAACCCATGATGTTCACACAATTATGAGTTTTGAGCCTGGGACAAAGAGACTGCAAGTGTGGAAGAAGAGTTCAAGATTAGCACTGACTTCAGACTTTCTTCTTATGCACCTAAGACAGAATGAGTTGGGCCAGGGAAAGGGCAATGGATTACTATTTCAAAGATACTGGTGCCTAGCTAATCATGCCCAGCCCATCACTGATACTTTGGGGAAATTTTCCAGTCTCACAGGCACCTCTCAGGAAAGGACGGCATCAGAAAACTAGGAGAAAAGTCAACCTCCCAAAACCCTGGGGGAAAGGAGTACATATTACTCACCTCTAGAAGGTACTATGCATGGCTAGACCAAAATAGCAAAATCAGAAAATACTCAAGACCTCAGGGGAATCATAACACAGCAGAGACAGTAATGAGCAAATCATTTATTCTCCTATTCCAGTGAAAACCTATAGGAATAAAAAACCGTCTAAGACAGGTATAAGAGGAAGGTATAGAAGAGTGAAGGCAGGAGGAGTGCTATCAAACCAGGGTATCCTTGGGTGCTTGGACTGCACAGATTTCGTAGAGTTGGGAGGTTCTTATCTTGAGTTCTCGGGCCACCTGACAGACAGAGAAAGGCCAGCAGCAATGCACCACCATCCAGTCTTCACAGAGTGTCCCCTAGGGCAAGATCAAATTATACAGGTCCATTTCTGTTTCTCAAGGACCTGTGTAGTGTTACTGGCTGAACTATCCCACCCTCCACTTCCAAGATCCACCAAACACTTAAGTCAACATTTAGGCTATAGCTATCCAAGTATCAAGCAATAGCTGGTTAATATCTACAGTTTAGAGCCCTGCCCGTTCAAGTTTTGACATGTGCCTCTTACTGAAAACTCCAATTTTTCGTTTTAGTTGTCTCTTAGAATCATTAATTTATTTTTTTTGTAGTAGGTTATGAAAGGAAAATATTGGCTCAGGACCCCAAAACCAAGTTCTCAGCACTAAGTTTATTTGTCCCAGAGGGACAGAGGGCAGGGAATAAGAGCAAACACAGAAGATAGAGGACCAGGGAGAAGGGGAAGGGAACAAGGGAAAGGGGGCAGGGATATTTGTTCCAAGCAGAGGAAGACAAAGGACTGCCACTGGACAGGGAGGAGGCAGACATGGCACATGAGAAAATGGCACCTTCTAGTATCCACTTATAAGTGAGTACATACCATGTCTGGGTCTGAGTTACCTCACTCAGGATGATTTTTTCCAGTTCCATCCATTAGACCCCTAGCAATAGTGGACAGGGTGCCTCAACTGGCCTCCTGTATTCAGATTGGTGATTACCCTAACTGTCATCATAGAGCCTTCATCCAGTAACTGATAGAAGCAGATGTAGAGATCAACAGCTAAAACTGGGCTGAGCTCTGGGAGTCCAATTGAAGAGAGGGAACAAGGATTGTACAAATAAGGGGATGGAGTCAAGATCATGACAGGAAAACACACAGAGGCAGCTAACCTAAGTTTATAGGAGCTCAAGGATTCTGGACTGACAGCTAGGGAGCCCTGCATGGGACCAACCTAGACCTTCTGTATGTATGTGACAGTTATGTAGTTTGATCTGTTTGTGGGAACCCTAGCAGTGGGATCAGGACCTGTCGCTGGCACATGAGCTAGTTTTTTGGAACCTATTCCACATGCTGGGATGCCTCGCCCAGCCTTGATGCAGGAGGAGGAGCTTGGTCCTGCCTCATGCTTTGTTGACTCCCATGGGAGGCCTGCCCCTTTTGAACACAGGAGAAGTGGATAGGAAGAAACGAGGGAGGAGAAACTGTGGTTGATATGTAAAATAAATGAAAAAAATTAAATAAGCTTTTTTAAAAGAAAGAAAAATGGCAGCTTTTAAAGGTAAAAGGGAAACCCTGTTTTAGGATGAGGTGTTTAATTTTAATTGGGCATGTTAATTAGGTGAGCCAAAGGGGGCTTTTGATTGTTGAACTTCAATACTTCCATAGTTGAACCTTGGTAGTCAGTCTCAGGAGGAAGAAGTGACCAAATAAGGGAATAGACCTTGGTGGCTAGCTTTAGGAATGTAATCTTAATGGCTTTTAGCAAGGCAGAGGGAATCGGGGAGAAGGGCAAAGCCTATCAGAGCTACATGCTCAGTGGGCTAATGTCCCTTCAGGTAATAAACTAATGGTCCCAAATATCCATAGTAAAAAGGTATGGGAAGTAAAAAGAAACTTCTCCCTTCTTCTTCTCCAGAGCTGTCCCCAGCCACCCTACTACCTGCCTGGAGACAATCATTGGTTACCAGTTACATTTCCAGGAAAACTTTTATCAGACACACATATAATCCTTATATGTGAAGAGTTACACAAGTCTGACTCTTGTTCACATAAAAAGATATTGTAGAGATCATCCCACCAAATACCTACATACTATGAGAGAGAGAAAGAGAGAGAGAGAGAGAGGAGGGAGGGAGAGAGAGAGAGAGAGAGAGAGAGAGAGAGAGAGAGAGAGTCTGTGTCTCTGTCTCTGTATGTCTGTGTGTCCAACCACATAAGTTTCCCCTTTGAAGATCTGTGTCTGTATGTGTTGTCACCCATCTCTCCTCACCATCTCACAGACTTCAGTCTTGTCTCTATTAGAAGTTAAGGACCACAAGAAATCCCCTGTCACATGGGCTACACTTTAAGTCAGACCTCACAAGTACTTCTTCCAAATTAGGTTTGATTCCACCTGCCATGTCTTGAAGTAATAAGAGACATATGTGTGGTTTTATTTTTGTAGATGGGAGGGGATAGTGGCTACAACCTCCTATTTCTATGCATCAAAGTATATCTCAGGAAGTGTAAGTTAGTCAATGATTTGACCAAACCTGTTGATCAACAGCCTGAATTATGATTTCTTCTTGGAAATATTATTCATTATACAGCATTTCCTTGAGTATAGAACCACTGAAAACTAGGAGTTAAGTAATAGCTTCTAGTAAATTAATGAAATCAGAACTTTCATTCCCCACCATTTTTTCATTAAAAGTGAGATTTTAAAGCATCTTTGCCAATATATACCTATATATTTCTTCTCTCCTCTCTCTCTCTCTCTCTCTCTCTCTCTCTCTCTCTCTCTTTCTCTCTCTCCCCCTCCCTCCCTCCCAATAACTTTGGGGAAACATAGGTTGAAAAAGCATCCTAGTTCTCCTAAAGATTTAGACTCATACATGCCTCAATTGCCCTTACCTGTATCTTATGTCTCTCTCTGGTGCCAATTCTCAATGCAAAGGTAGACCCTGGTAACAGTGGCCAACAAAGACACTCTCCATAATGCCTGGCAATGTCACACTCCAGACATATGGGACAAAAGAGACCACAGAAACCTGTCAATTGCACATAAAAGAAAGCCAGTGTTCTCAGATATTCAGGGGACAACTTCACATTTTATATTTTCATATTTTAAATAGTTTTACAACCCTGTGCCACCAATTCAACACTGTATTGTCTGCCTGCAACCAGGGACAAAGAATGAATAAACAATTCTCAAAACTCAGAGCTAGAGAATTGCCATTACCTGGCCACATCAAACTTGTGTTCTTTTGTTAAATATTGCCAAAGCTGAGCCTGACACAATTCTGTTAGCATTGATTATGGTAACTGTGTTTTTTTCTGTCAAAAATGTTAAGTAATTTTTGAATCATAACTGAATTTGTTATGTTCTGTCCAATTTCATTACTTAACATGGACCTAGAAAACTAGAAGATCCTTTAATAGCAGATATCCCTTTCCATAAAAATGATAGAAAGCCTTTTGGGTATACACTGACTCTGTCTCCTATTCTTACCAGGGTTTTATTCTCTTTCTCAGATCAGAGGCTATTCTAATTTTTGTTGGCTTCACAGAACCACTGACATTTGTCCATTTTAATCTGTAAACTATTAGGTGACTGGACCCTTGAGTGCCAACTGGAAATGGTTTCTACTTATTACTTCATTCACCATTAACTACTGATACGGATTGTTACACAGACTGAGTGGACTCTCTAACACGGATTCTCATCTAAAGACGTTTGAGGCCACAGAGCCTTTTGAGAATATAATGGCTGTTATGAAGTTGCTCCAGAAGGAAAAAGGAAATATATGCATATGGGCAGGCAAATTGTGCATTCCCTTTCGTGGAGTTCATGCAGCCATTGGAAACTATTAGCAGGCCACAAGTTAAGAGCTCCTGACACACAGTTAAGACGTTCTATCACCTAAAACTGCAAAGAGATGACAACCCTGATGACTTCAAATAATTAGGACTATGAACCAACAAAAATATCATGATAACCAGTCTTTGGAAACATACTGTCTTATTTAGGGTTGTAATTGCTGTGATAAAACACCATGACCAAAGCAACTTGGGAAGGAAAGGGTTTATTTGGCTTATGTTTCTAAATGTTCATCATTGAAGGAAGTCAGGAAAAGAACTAAACTAGGACAGGAAACTGGAGGCAGGAGCTGATGCAAAGGCCATGAGAGGGATGCTTCTTACTGGCTTGCTCCCCGTGGCTTGCTCAGCCTGATTTCTTTCCTTTCTTTCTTTCTTTCTTTCTTTCTTTCTTTCTTTCTTTCTTTCTTTCTTTTTTTTTGTAATTTTTTTATTAGTTCAAATTAGGAACAAGCTTGCTTCACATGTCAATCCCTCCTCCCTCTCCTTCCCCTCCCCCAAGTCCTCCCCCACAACCTCCCACCTGCCCCCCATCCCATCCACCCTCCACTCCCCAGGCTGGGTAGGGCCCTCAACCGGGACTCCCCAAAGTCCACCACATCATCCTGGGCCAGGCCTAGGCCATCCCCCATGTGTCCAGGCCGAGACATGGGATGGGCTCTCAAAGTCCCTTCTGACACCAGGGAAAAATACTAATCCACTACCACAGGCCCCCTACAGTGCAGAGGCCTCCTCATTGACATCCATGTTCGGGGGTCTGGATCAGTCCCGTGCTGGCCTCCCAGACAGTAGTCTGGGATCGATGTACTCCCCCTTGTTCAGGCCAGCTGTTTCTATGGGTTTCACCAGCCTGATACGGATCCCTTTGATCTTCATTGCTCCCTCTCTGCAACTAGGTTCCAGAGTTCAGTTGAGTGTATATCTGTGGGTGTCTGCCTATTCAGCCTGATTTCTTATAGAACCCAGAACCACCAGCCCAGGGATGGCACCATTCATAATAGGCTGGGCCCTTCCTCATCAATCACTAATTAAGAAAATGCCCTACAGGTCTGCCTACAGCCCAATCATATAGAGGTATTTTCTTAATTGAGGTCCCCTCCTCTCAGATGATTTTAGCACCTGTCAAGTTGACACAAAAATATGCAGCATACATGCTAAACATTTTAATCAAGGGTAATTTTATATATGAAAATGCACAAATCTTAAGTATTCACTTTGAGTAACATTAATAATTGCATTTACCTATATAACAGCCCACCCCTATTCCTGAAGGAAACACAGCCATGACTTCTTTTCATAAGTAAATTTTGCCCCCTCTCAGCCCTCATCTCAAGGGAATCACACTTACTTTTATAACTGTTTTATTTTTGTGCAATATCATGAGGTATTTTTGGGTTAGTCATGTTGTTATATGAAACTATAGTTATTACTGTTGAGTAATTATCAGTTCATTGTATGAATATTCTACAAACTATTCTCCCACTAATAGGCATTTTATTGTTCCATTTTTTATATTAATACCACTATTCACACTTACACATAAGTCTTTATATGGACATACCTCCAAGTCCATGTGTAGGTATATGTCTTCATTTTATTTGAGTCATTTACTGAGAGTGAAATTGCTAGGTCACATGTTTAATTCTACAAATACAGAGAAATATTTCTGCAAAGCATTTGTACCATTCCATACCCTCTATGACAACATTCAAGACTTCTGATGGCTTGACATTGTTGCCAACATGTGCTATTGTCAAATTTTTATTTTAGCCATTGTAGCATGTGTGATATGTTAGGCACCACAGCTTCTGGTACACCAAATACAAGGGTATGGTAGGTACCATGTAGCTGAAAGAAAACTAAATGGAGCCCAAAGTAATTCTGAGACCTTTTATCTTGAATTTAAAAAAAAAAAAAATCCTGACACCCCAGGGATATGGCTCCACGGTAGTGTTCTTACATAGACTGCACAAGATCAGTCCCCAGCACTAAAGAATAATTCCCAAGCAGAACAGGAGACTCTACCCAGTACTGACAACTAATCTGAACAACTTGGAAAACAGCAAAAAGCCTAGCAAATTTGCAGCAAGCATAGAGGGCTGCCAGCATCTGCAACATTGAATTAGGGCAATTTGAAATCAATGGCACAGTCTATGAAAATTATGAAATACTGTAAATTCCCACAAATAAAGCAATTAATAAAAATTTGCCTAATTGTAAAGCTGGCAAATTATGCAACTGATCAATCCTGTTTACACATCTCTGAGCTGTATTGCACCCTGGAAAGTTGATTGTGCCTCAGCATTTCTGCATCATGTTAGGACCCACATGCTGGGTTTTTGGTGGTGGATTGGTGGGTTGGTTGGTTGGTTTTTAATCTTTCTGTCAGATAACCATGTAAGTGTGCTTTTTAGATATTTATCTTACTTTTCTACTGAGGTGACAAAACACCATGATGGAAGTAACCTCTAAAAGAAAGCATTTAATTGGGGGCTCATGGTTCCATAGGGTTAGAGTCCATGCCCAGCATGGTAGTGAGCATGACAGCAGGTGAACATGGTGCTAGAGCAGCAGCTGAGAGCTCACATATGATCCACAGCAAGATGCAGAGAAAGAGCTAACGAGGAAGGATGTGGGCTTTTGAAACCTCAAAGCCTACCCTTTGAAAAAAAAAAAGTGACACTACCTCCATCAAGGCCACACCTCATAATCCTTCCCAAACAGTTCCACCATCTGGGGGGCAAGCATTAAAACATATGAGCCTATGAGGAACAGTCTCATTCAAATCACAATACTCAAATCCAATCACTTTGAAACAAAAGTCAGCTGTGGTTTTTAAAAAATTTTATGAAGCCCAAACTTTTATTTCACAATAGCTAATGTTTATAAAGAGTTCACCATGTGTCAAGCTCTTGTTGAAAACATTTTGTAATATGAGTTCATTTAATCTTTGAAATAATCATATAAATTAGGCATTTTTAAGGCCTACATGATAGCCTGCCCCATAACCCCAGTACTTGTGGGACTGAGACAATAGGATCATGAGTTCAAGGACAGCCTGGGATTCACAGGAAATTCTAGAACAGCTTGTGCTTACTAGGACCCTATCTCAGAAAACTAATCAATGAATAAAATAGGTCCTCTTACTAGCCTTATTTTATAATTAGTTCACCTAATCTCCAGAAGAACTAAGTCATTGCCCCTAAGTTTATAACATTGTTATTGAAGGGCAGAGGTCAGATTTGAACTCCAGGAGTCTGGCCCCAAAGTCCTAGTACTATACCTATGTCCATATGTTCTCACATTTTAAATTTCTATCCTATCATAATTAATGCAAAAGAGTTTGTGTATTCTAGGACTGTATGCCCATTAGATTTATCCCTGTGGGATGGTCTGAACTCATTTGAATGTTTTAAGCCACAGAGAAACCCTGTCTTGGAGAAAAAAAAAAAAAAAGGACCCTCTGAGTCAAGTGTCACTCTTCTGCATAATGAGGAGCATCGTTGGAGATGAGAACTCTCAGACTAGACCCACAGGAAGGGATGCATAAGAGTTGAAAGGAGGGATCCTTTTCCTGAAGGGGGAGACTTTGCAGTGACATCAGAGGCCAGGGTAAGCATGTAGAATATGGGCGGCACTCTCATAAATCCACATATAAGAGAAAACAGAAGAGAAGAAAATAGCACAAGGCATGAATGGGTAGCTTGCTGAAAAGGAAATACCAATGGCCAACAATAATTATAATTATTAATTATATCATTAGATATATTATAATTATTAATTATATCATTAGAAAGGCATATGAATACTATCAGAAACCACATGCTACTCACAAGAATGCCCCATTTTTAATATGTTTGGGGACATAAAGTAACAATACATGGATGTGGGAATTGGCCTAACCACAGTAGATAACTTTGTCAATCGATTAAGACTTAAAATGCTCTAGGAATGAATAATTTCACTGATCAGTGCCTAGAGTAATGCTTGTGCAACTGCAAAAAAAAGGCACCTGCAAGGACAGTCATTGTAACATGTCTGTATCACAAAATTTGCAAATGTAAATGTATGTCAGTAGGCTGAAGAACAAGTAAAGCATGAGTGTGTAACCACTAAGAATGTGGGAAAAGGACTGAAGAGATGGCTCGGGGGTTAAGAATGCTTACTGTGCAACCATGAGAACCTGGGTTTGGATCCCAGCACCCACTAACAAGCCAGCATGCACACCTGAAATGCCAGGACTGTGAAAGACAAAGACAAGAGGAGTGGTGGGGCTTCATGGTTGCCAGTTTAGCTCTAGGTTCAATGAAAGAACCAGTTTCAAAGGAGCATAAAATGGAGCATAATAGAGGAGGATATCAGATGCCCTCCTCTGGCCTCTGTCCATGCACACTGGTACCCACACCTGCACATACAACACACACACACACACACACACACACACACACACAGAGAGAGAGAGAGAGAGAGAGAGAGAGAGAGAGAGAGGAGAGAGAGAGAGAGAGAGAGAGAGAGAGAGAGAGAGAGAGAGAAACAACTAGCTAAGTCTCTAAGACTAATTTGAATTTTTAAAAATCAAATGGCATTAAGGGGTACAGCTTTATACCATTTATGCTTTGCTTAAAGGGTTACAAAGCAAAAACATATATCACTAAAGGATTTACACGGGTAAATATAGAGAAAATATCTGGAAGGAAGTATCCCCCCAATCGATTTTTGTTGTTGTTCTTGTTTACAACCACAAATTAGTATTTACAAAGAGACAAGGATCCTTCTTCTGTAACATGTCATTTATATAAGGAGAATGTACAGATAGGTTATTAGTCATATATTCTCTTCTTTTACAGAACTCAAGGTCAATATGGATTTGTGGCACACATTCAGCCTTTCCCTTTACTTCAACAGCCTATTCTCTACTCTTGTGGGCGGAACACCATCCTTCTCACTCACAGGCAAGTCAAGACAAAGACAAAGAAGCTGTGTTGCAGGGGCCCAGAGAGCAGAAGTAGGAAAGGCAGGTAGAAACTTGAGCACAGCACACTTAAGATTAGTTATTGCAAGGGAGCCAAAACTTCCAATAGTAAGATACTCAGAGAGGAACGAAGCACACACATGCGTTGCCAGTGGGAGTGTGAATTAATTCACCTTCCGGAAGGAAAGCCACTCGGTGACACCTACTGTAATTTAAAGAGGCATGTTCTGTTTGGTCAGCAATTTTGTTCATTAGCAATTACCCAAGACAGATATCCTCACACTATACAAAAAACAACATCCAATCAAACAGAGTCCCACAGCATTGGTTTGAATAAACCACATAAATATCCACCAACAGGAGCATCAGCATAAATAAACTGTGGCACAAGGGGATTCATAAAGCAATTTAAGAAATTAGCTCCAGTTGTGATTATGTGGTGTGATCACCTAAACATGTGGTGAAATTCAAACAGAGGTGTCTTAGAATGTGTATGTATAATTCTTCCATTTGTGTAAATTATGCACACATATAAGTGGGGGATCTGGGGGATGGGGATGCACCAAAATATCCACACCTATAGATACTGTTCTGTCCTTTGTTTGTCTCTTATGTTTTTCTATTTTATGATCATTAAATGGTGTTTTTAAATTTCAAAGTAGATTTTCTTTTAAAATCTTTCGATAGCCTTCTAAGTATGTGGACTCTGTCTAGGGAGAAGAGGGTAGACAGAAAGCAGGTCACAATACTTGCTTCTCATGGGTTCTGGGATCCTGACACATGGCAGCTGAGATAAACAGTGGCTCAATATGTCTTAGCTCTAAGCCACAGGTCAGAAGTCAGTCATGAAACTAGATCCTCTTGACAACTGAACCAGAGCCAGGAAGATCTCAGTCAACAAAGGGGGTTTCCTTTCAAATTATTCTTGCTACAAGAGTAATACTTATTCTTTATGGAGATATTGAAAAGATAATAAAAACAAAAAATGAAACGTATTTGTTAGCCTGTCATCTGGAGACATCTGCTGTAAATAATAGTATTTGTATCCAGCACTCAGGAGGCAGAGGCAAGTGGACCTCTATGAGCTCCAGACCAGCCAGGGAAACATAATGAGACCCTATCTCAAAAAATAAATTAACAAAAATGAAACTCTATATAAAAGATCTTTTTACTCAATAAATGTTACTCTATCACAAGACTTTTCATAGCTGTATAATAATTCAGTGGATGGATGAAATATCTGTGCTGTCACAAGCTTTGCTACAGTAACCAATGCTGCAGTGTTATAGTTCCTGGTAAGTTTGGGCATAGTTTATTTCCTCAGACTAAGCTCCTACTAAGAAATGTAGTTATCTGGTAAAAAGCTATTGTAACTCTTGCTGTTCTCTACTAGTTTACACTGTCATTTCTAGTGGATAAGGAAGGATATTTTATATATCTTGGCCAACAATAGTCTATAATTTAAATTTAAAAATCTTAAAAATACCACTTACAAAAAAAAAAAAAATCCTATGAATGGGTCTACATTGTTGAAAAGCATGATTTTTCCCCAATGGAGTAGGCTTGAAGCACTAGACTAGTGCAGTTATTCTGAAGTCATTTACTTTCTGACCTAGTGATGGGGTAGCTTTCCCATTTACTGATACCTCAGGGAAGAAAAGGGTAAGGAGGAGCTTGAGGGAAAAGGAAACCCGTACAGATTTTCCTATCTCTGCAGACGCTGAAGAGGCCGGTGCTCCAGTCCCCACCAGTCTGAACAATGGCTGTGACTGTGGTCCTGCCACTGGCTCCTCGGATAGGCTGCTTCACCACAGCACGAGCTGGTACTTGGCTCCTGGAAAGTCGAGGATGATGATTTACTTGTTAACAAAGATCTGAAGAATGATAACCATTAATCAAGACAGAACAATAAAGAAGAGAACAGAGATCCATGGTGCCAAGAGACTGTCATAATCCAGGCTGACTCAGTCATTTCCCTCTTTCAGCATGCCTTCTCCGACTTTTTAATTTTTTGTCCCATTAAGGACCAATCTATCATTTAAATCCAATGGCCAATCTATCACCTCAGTGTTTGTCAGGGTTTCATAATAGCTAAATTCATAAACTTGAAACAAAGAGACATCAGGTCAGATCTCAACATGTCCCTCCATGGTGATGTGACTTCAGCTAAATGGTTTAAACTCCCTACTTCCTATCAGTTCAGCTGGGAAAAGTACCTCATAGGACTTAATGTATCAACTGAAAGACAATTAGTTTACTGTCTCTAGAGGGTGAAGTACACTATAACCCGAGAGTGCTGAGCCTCTGTTAAAGAATGACAGGGAGGACTGACACAGCAGTTAGAAACATGGGCTTGGCTACTGGAGTTGACATGTGGATGGTCCCAGTGCAGAACATCCCACAACTTCAGCTTGGAGTTAAATTTTCATGTAAGGACTGGATATTTCCACTTTCTGTAATTCTAAATTAGGAAATACGTGCTCAAAGGACTGGGATGCAACAGTAAAGTGAGGGAAAAAAAAAAAAAAAAAAAAAAAAACTCCCTCCTCTTTCTGAAGTGGAAAGTTTTGCCTGAATTTCAGTCATGGAAATGACAACAGTCATTTCTGTGGATGGAAAGTAAGCTGCTTCAAGGTTCATGGGAAAGTTGGGTCAACTTGGAGTCACTGGGGCATAGAATGAGCCTGAGCCTGAGCCTGAGCCTGCACCGTGTTGTCATTACATTGTTGTATGACTCTCCTTCAGCAAGCCTTATGAAATGTTCGCACCTGATCTCTTATGGGCTATGGAAAATTAAGGAAGGGATCTGCCTCACATTTGCAATAAAATAAACAAGACAATACCATTTCCCCAGAAACCATTGTTGTAGTAGGTCACCAAGTTCTAGGTGCCCTACAAGTCAAAGCGAAAAAGTCTGTCCAATCATAAGATTCTATTGCACTTGGGGCAAACAGCTGGGGAGCCCTTCCAGACTTGATTTAGAGCAATAAAATGTTATGGTATAATAATATGTATTTTCCATCACACCAATACTTCCTACTATTATTGTTGTTGTGTTGAAGGTCCCCCAGCTGGTGGTATGATCTGGAGAGCTTCTGAAAACTTTAGGTGGTAAGGCTTATTTGGAAGTAGTAGTTCATTAGGAAGATACTTTTGAAGGTTTTGCTTTGTGAAGGGCCTGGTCATGCCTTTGAAGGTAAACTTTAACGGGGCCAGAGACCAACCCCTTCCTTCCTCCATCCCTCCCTGCTTCCTGTCTACCCTAAGGTTCTCAACACCACGATGATCTCAACATGGGCCCATATTCAATGAAGTTAAGGAATATGGGTTGAAATCTCTAAAATCATAAACCAAAATACATAATTCTTTCTTTTAGTTGTTTATAACATGCATCCTGACACAGTGACAAGAAAGCTAATAGCTTGCCCAAGCATTACTAAACAGGACAACTTGTTGGAACAAATTCCAAAGCCTTGCCCCAGACCAACTGTACAGGTCTCCAAAGAAGTCTAGAAGTCACTACCATAACAGGTTTCCAGATACTTAACAAGCAAGCATTCACCTCTTACAATGGATTTGGAAGTCATGCAATAGCTCCCAAGTCTTCACCAGCTAGGTGGTGGTGTCCATCTAACAGGAATGGTAAGGAAAACAGAACAGATGGTAGGCAAGAAGGGAGGATGCTTGAAACACATCTAGTCCAAAGACCCAATGAGTCATCAAGATGCTAAACAAAGAGCTGGGAATGCTACATAAGAGCTCAGAAGGAAGGCCGGCAGCAGCCACTGGGTCCCAGAGCAGGCCTAGTCCTTTTATCTGTTAGACATTACAGATAATACTTAGGATCTAATTAGCAGTTTAAGACCCTCGGTTCTTAAGACTTAGAAAAACGTGTAAACCATGAAATTAATGCTAAATCAAACACTAAAAGTTAGCATTATGTCCATTTCATTGTCAAATAGAACTCATGAATTCTGCTGTTGTTTAGTGTGTTTTTGTTTTTGTTTGATTTTGAGACAGGGTCTATGCAACCCTGGCTAACCTGGAACTCACAGAGATGAACCTGCCTCTGTCTACTGAGTGCAGGGCTAAAGGCTTATGTCACCACATTCTGTCCAACTCACAAATATTTTATTGTATTTGAAAATATGTTTAGTTTTCTTGTTTTTCAAAAGTTCCCGGACAAGCAGCAGCCAGTGGCTAATCATTACTTATTTCAAAACTAACCATTTCAAAACAAACTTGTAAAACACCCTTTCATTTGCCACTCAGATGTATGTAAAGAAAAAGAGAATTATGGCATGGGTTATGTGTTGACACTTGCTCTAAAATGAGTTAGGGATTATTTCTGTGGACTGTCATATGCTCCCTGACATGTATATTGAGTCCCCAGCCCCCAATGTGTCTGTATATGCACAGGTCTTCTAGGAAGCAAAGTTCAGTGGGTCAGAGGGATGGAATCCTGAGTTAATGGGACTGATAAAGGAAGAGACCAAGCAAGTACCCTGTGATCCAGGAAAGACCTCACAGAACCCACCCATACTCCCCCAAGCCCAGACTTCCAACCTCCAGAACTGAGGGAATTAGTTGTTACTAACTCCACCTGGCCTAGAGTCTTTTGTCATAGCCACCTATAAACATCTGAAACTGGTCCTGAAGAACCTGCTTTCATACTGGTCCCATTTCATCTCCCTCCATGTGAGCTCCTTGTTGCAGGAGCCACATGCCGTTGTTCCTCTTTGTATGCCCAGCATCTAGCACACTACCGTGAAACTGAGTGAGTACTCCATAAATATTTGCTGATTGGATCAAATAGATTCACTGTCTCTCCTATTGTACTCAAGCCTTTCTTAAATCTAGCTCCTCTGGGCTAAATTATGCAACTTGAACTGAGTTGTTTCAATTCTGTTGTAGAGGGCATAACTCTCAGGTGTGAACTGATGAAATAAAAGCAGAGGATAACCTAAAAGCTTTCTGCATCTCTCTACACAATCCAAGGCAATTCCTTCTCAGCATGATGCCTACCAGTGAGGGCTCCCATCATTATGCTAAGAGCTTCAATCATCTCTGATTTTAGTGGAGGGATTTCTAAGGGCTGAGCACCTGGAAAGATTTTTCCCTGAAATGAACCATTTACAGCTTACAGCCCTAGACAATAATTTTTTGCTTCTATCTTAAAATTATGTGCATAACACCTTTTATCACAGCAAGGAAGCCAGTCTTCTATCTACTCCAAATCAAGTAACTGAGAAGCTAACTTTTACTTGTTGGAAAAAATTACTTGTGTGTGTGTGTGTGTGTGTGTGTGTGTGTGTGTGTGTGTGTGTGTATGTTTGCCTAATTTTGAACTCAATAAGAACTCTATTCTAATATTCTGAATCTTTGGTGATTTTTTTATTAAAATGTTTAGATTTATAGATGCAAAGATGTTTCAGTTCAAGCTTATTGCTCATCTGTTGTGATTAAAATAACAATGCCAGCACTTCCCTCTTCCCATTAAAAAAAGAAAGATGACTAGGCGTGACAATGCACACCTGTAACCCCAGTACCTGGGAAAACAACGCAGGAGAATTTGAGACCAGCCAGGCCTGCATAGCAAAATCCTATCAAAAGGCAGTGAGAATTAGAGAGTCAAAGCAAGAGGTGGGGGTGGCTTATCAATCTGGGGCTACTATAGATGAAACTAGTTATTGCAACTTCTTGGGTAGCTTGTCTGAATGTGACCCCCAAGGGATGCTTATGCTACCATGAAGAACAGGAACAAGCATGGGCATGATAGAAACAGCTGATGTCCACAGAACTGTTGCAAATCAGAGACGCTGTCCACTCACAAGCAGAAAAGAGCAGATTTGTGCACACTGAATTTCAAATCCAGCTCAGCTGCATTCTAGTTCTGTAAGATTAAGAAAGACCCCATCACTGCCCTCAGCTCTGGCCTCCTCCTCCTCCTCCAACTGTGTTTTAGTTACTCTAGCTCTTGGTTGCCATGAGCATTCAACATTATTGTGTACTTGGTGCATGGAGGCATGTAATTGATGGCAGCTAGTGTTAACATAACCAGCATCCAGTGTATATAACATGGGCATTCTTGGCTTTTCTGAGCAACGAAGAAGGCAGAGAAATCTGGGTCAGTTTTTTTAAGCTAATCCATGTGCTACCCAAATACCTTGAAATACAGTCAGAATGACCAACCATCTCAATTTTCCAGAATAAAGATTTTACTAGGATAGAGAACTTTTGGTGCTAAAATCAAGATGGTCCAGGGAAAACCAAGAGAAATAGTAACTGTGCTCATTAAACGCAGAGGGAAGTTTTAGTAGGAAACAGGTGGATGACAGCAGTCTCATCTGATCGCCCTACCAAGTAATGTGCTTCAAGAGGGTAAAACACACCCTCCTCCCTCATTCTGGCTTCTCTGTCTTCTAAGTCCCTCTCCTAAGAAGCTAGGCATCCTCCCCACCAAATGTTGACTGTCCCCACGTTGAATACATCAGTCTGGGTAGGTGCTGTTAATTCTTTAATCAAGCATGCAGTGCTAAGAATTTACTGTACCTTCCACTCAGGCCTCCTTGTTTACCTCAAATTCTTAATTGAAGTCAAATCTCTGAGATGCTCATGTCAAAGAAGTGGAAATCACAGGCAGTCATCAGAAGTAAAGAATCACTTGGCCAGGATAGGACAATTTAAACTAAGAATGAAGAGATTTTCTTTAAATCAAGCGGTCCTTCTTCCATGAGCCAAGCACAATTGCCCTCTTTTCAAGTACACATGGGGCTAGGTAACTCCACTCTCCCCTCTCCCCATAAGCCACTGTTCTTTCCCTGTCTCCTTTTACAAAGAGACTGGCTGCATATTCCAACTAACAGCAAAACCTGGGAGGAAAGTCACCTGGCTTCCTACCTCAAGTTCGAGAGTAAATGCTCATCTCCAGATGACATGAGTGAAAAGAGTGGCATGTGTGTACCGAACAAGGAAACATCCTCGGGGCACCTGGAGAAGTAATGCCCAGGCCAGATCATGACTAAGTGTCTTCTTGTCTGGTTATCCTTTCCCTTGAACAACAAGGAGACTGGTTCTGAATTTGGGTTCAAACCAAAGTGAAGCATGCCTTTAAAAGAATGTTGCCTTGATATTCTGGAACCTGAGGTCATAAAGTCTGAGAGACAGACATTGTATCTTTTTAAAGGTGAACACGTGTCTAATTAAGGGCCTGTACCTTTTTGTAATCTGAAGGGAGACTGATGGAGATGCAATGTAAAAACAAAATTTAAAACAAGAGGCTTATCTTTGATGGGAAAATCCTTTGCTTTAAAAGATGCCTTTACTAAGTATTTACCTAGTTAAGTGGCTGGCTAAGCACCATGTCTCCTGTCGTAGAGGCTGCAGTTTTCTACCCTACTAGGCAGCAATGTGGCTTCATCATCAGATCAGTGATCCAATCCTGAAAGATGAGACAATTCCATAATATACCCAAAAGCAGGAACAGAAAGTCTCCCAGCCTGAGGATTACTTATCAAGAAAAAAGATCTTCAAAGGATCAGAAAACCATTAAGAAAAATGATTGAGGACAGACTATCCCCAACATAGAAGTATTACACCATATATTTCTAATTACAAAGGGAAAACAAACACACATCACACATGCCTGGAAAAAGCCAAATGTGTCTTTACAACTCAAAGTTCTGAGAGTGTTTTTAGAGAAAAGGGAAGTTACCTGCAATGAAAGCCCTAGAAGTGACTGTCCAGGAAGTTATCTCTGAAACAGAACACCCTGGAAGTTGTCAGGAAGTACCATTACAAGGGAAATTCTGAAATTTACCAAGTTTGGAAATTGAACAAACAGATAATTTATCTTCAAATGAAAGTAATGCTTAGTCTGAATTTCAACAAACCTCTAGGCATGCTGCTAAAAGAAAAAACATTCTGTTAGTCAAGTGAAATGAAAATAAAAAGAAACAAGCAAACTTAAACTTAACCCAACATATATGACACAACACTATTTTGGCATTCAATCTTTTTTTCTTTCCTAATTTTATGTCTGGGTGCTGTGTCTACATGAATGTCTGTGCTTCCTGGGCATGCCTGGTGCCAAGGCCAGAAGAAGGTGTCAAATCCCCTGGGATTAGTCACAGACAGTTGTGACCCACCATGTGGGTGCTGAGAATAGAATCAGGCTCTCTGGAAGAGCAGCCAGTGCTCTTAACCTTTGAGCCATTGCTCCAGCCCCTTCAGTCAATATTTTAAAATTATTATTACAATATCTTGCATTCCTTTTGCATAGAGAGACTCTAAGATCTGGGACATAAACTACTGTTACAGCACATGGAGATCTGGTCCAGCAACATTTCAAGTGCTCTGAGACTGTGTGGCTAGTGGCAAAGCCCTGAGCAGCACAACTTTGAATTTACCATCACAAGAAATATGACAGGAACAAATTACCACATCCTCTTGCAAACTGAAAATGAAGTATTTCTCTATTACATTCTTTAAGGCCCTTAAAAGTGTCATCTTCTACCCTAGTGTGTGTGTGTGTGTGTGTGTGTGTCTGTTTCACCTGCAACTAGTTATACTTTGTGTATAGTGTGAACAATCAGAAACTTAATTATAATACTCCAAGTTTGGGGATATTCTTCTAATGCAATGGTTCTCAACCTATGAGTCATGACCCCCTTGAGGGTTGAATAACCCTTTCACAGGACTTGCATATCAGATATTTGCATTATAATTTAAAACAATAGCAAAATTACAGTTATAAAGTAGCAACAAAAATAATTTTATGGTTGGAGGGGTCACTACAACATGAGAAACTGTATTAAAGGGTCACAGCATTAGGAAGGATGAAAACCAGTGTTCTAATGTAAATGTGAAGTTATGTCCAAGACACTAAGAGAAGAAAAACAGAGAACAATTAATGTTAAACCTGTACATTCTTAAGATTGTCAAAGGAATGTATTTTAAGGTGTATAACAAATATTAACAAATTAAGCCAGGCACAGTTGTGCATACTTTTAATCCTAGCACTTGGGAGGCAAAGGCAGATGGATGTCTGAGTTCAAGGCCTGCCTTGTCTACAGAATTCCAAACTACCAGGACTCCACAGAGAAACCCTGTCTTGAAAAACCAAAAACAAAAATAAATATTATTTGTTTCAAAAGTGTGTGGTGACACTCCACAAGTAGTTAAAATATCCAAATCTACCATGGAATGCAAGAGCTAACATAAGAAGACCCCATTTTAATTACCTGTTTCCAACTTCCTTCTCATTCCTAACCATCATCTCCCAAGCAAGCCTGGGTCCACCTTTACCAGAGTTCTTATCTGAAAGTTTCAGCTGTTCCTTCAATCCCATCCTCTACACCACGCCTCATTTGTGAAGTCTTTCTCTGACCTGACAGCCTGACAACACAGGTGGCAAGCCACATTCTGTTCTCCAAGAAGTAGTTCTGTCTACCTAATGAGAATGCTTAAGTGAACACAGAACATGGGGGCAAGTGCTCCAACTCAACCCTCACAAGAGTATGTGGGATTCTGAACATCCACTTTCATCTCCAGACCTGACTCATGGGGCCTCCTTGCTGTATTTTGCTTCCACATGCAACTCCATGCCACTCTCAGAGCCTTTGTATTTGCTGTTCCCAGGTCTCTGCTAACAAAGTACAAGTACATTTACCCTGAAACCTATAAGCTAGCTCCCATCTACAAATTCATTCTGAATATACATGTCCTGAAATAGCAGCCATATATTCCTAAGGTTATTCACCATGTTCCCTTTCTTTTCATACATTATTTTCATATGTATGTGACTGTACCAGTTTATGTGCATTACGTGTATAGAGGAGCCTGAGGTCAGAAGGGGTGTCAGATCCCCTGGAACTAGATTTATAAGGGATTATTAGCTGCCATGTGGGTGCCAGGATCCAAACCAGAGTCCTCTGCAAGGGCAGCAAGTGTGGGTAGTTGCTGAACGATGCACCTCTGCAGCCTCTCATATACATTCTTAAGGAAGTCTACACACTATTACTTGCAAAGAACTTAAGTGTCCATTTATAGGCACTAACAAGGCAGGTAATCCTTCGCAGCAGCATTATACAATGGGATGGAAGGAAGATGAGGAGCAGGTTAAGGCAGGGAAGAGAAGCATGAAAAAGAATTCTCATAGCAACATATTTAGGTTATGTTGTTAGCTTTAAAAAGCAAAGCGTAAAATAATTTTATATAATTCTATAGAAAGATATCTATATATAATTCTACAAAAAAATTTCCTACTATATTAGAAAAACATAAATTAAAATATCAATAAATTAATTGCCAGTTTTGGAAAGAAATATAGAAAACATAACCAATACTATTTAGCAATTGAGTGGAAACATGGTATAAGAGGTTTGTGAATGGATATAGCTTTGACTTTCAAACCATGTATTTTATTTATTTAAAAAAAGAAAAAGAAACAGGCTAGAGAGATAGTTCAGCAATTAGGACATTTGGTTTCCTTGCAGGGGATCCAAGTTCAATTGCTAGAGCTGACTGCCAGTGACCTTTACCTCCTGCTCTAGGGAATGAAGCCTTCTTCTGCCCTCCATTGGCACTGCACTCAGGTGCATAAACCCACACTCATTGCACACAAATACACTTAATTAAAAACAGAACAAATCTTTTTTTTTTTTTAAAGAAAACCATGAAGCTGGACATAAAAGAATAACAAATGATCTGATCAAACCACATATAGTCAGACATGGTGGGGTCTGCCTTAAATCCCAGCACTCAGGAGGCAGAGGCAGGAGGATCTCTGTGAGTTTGAGGCCAGCCTGGTCTACAGAGTGAGTTCTAGGACAACAGCAAGAGCTGTTACATAGAGAAACCCTGTCTCAAAAAAGAAAAAAAAAAAAAAAAAAAAGGAAAACACATATAAAAAATAGTTGGAGGTTAAAAGCACTGGCTGCTCTTCCAGAGGTCCTGAGTTCAATTCCCAGCACCCACATGGTGCCTCACAACCATCTATAAGATCTGGTGCCCTTTCTGGCATGCAGACATATATGAAGGCAGGATGTTATATTCATAATAAATAAATATTTCTTTAAATAAATAGTTGGGCCAGGTGTGGTGGCACACACCAATGGGGAAGCAAAGGCAGGTAGATCTGAGTTCCAGGCCAGCCTGTCTCAAAAATATAAACAGTAATAATAATTCGAGAAACCACATAAAAAAAAAGAATTCAAAAATATACTTGAATACAGCACTGACTATATCCAAGAAAGATGTTCTAAAAACACAAAGAAAAACAACTAAAGAATAAAAATCAGTTAAGTTGGGAGATTTTTCATCAATAGTTGTGTTGAAAGCTCTGAGAGCTCTGAAGCAGACACACCTAAAGGAAAACAGTTATCCGTGGGTCCCTAGCACAGGTGGCCCCAGCCTATACCCTCATATGCATCACACACTCACTAGTAACATGACACTGTGTATGTATAGTTTTCCTAGATAGGGCTGACCAGCAGACAGTAAGTCAACAAAGTTTACCATTCTTTACATTTTAACTGGAGCTGAGGACTTGCTGAGATACCCAAGTTCAAATGGAAGTGGAATCTAGGCTATCTAGGTGACTTCAAAGCCACATTGCCTGACAGAGATAAGTGATCTGCACTGGATTCCCTAGCAACAGTCATCTGACCTCAGTTAAAATTCAGCTTCCTTGGGACTGTCAAAACTGGCCTTTCCCCATGCTGAACCCTTCAAAAATGAAAATATTTTCTCCTCTGCTGGTCGACATGAAGACAGATGGACAAATTTAATACTTTCCAATAAAAATAAAAATATAGGTAGTATGATCTTTAAAGCTAGTTAGACTAAATTTTGCTAAGTCCTTATATCTAGAAGAGAAAAAAAAAAAAAAGAAACTCTTAAAGTACTAAAACTTACAAGAGATTAAATAAGTTACAAGCTATTGATAGTGTCCCTGAACCTGGACAGTGACACACAAAACTAGGAGCTGAACTCAGTGGATGAGAGCGCTTACTAATAAGCATAAGGATTGAAATTCAAATTCCTATACAAACATATAAACAACCTGGGCGTCTGAACATCAAGATGACTCAGCAGCTGAAGACATTTGCCTGGCACACCCGGAGACCTGAGCTCAATCCCTGATTCCCATGTAAAAGTGGAAGGAAAACACCAATATACAAAGTTGTCCCTTAACCTCCATGTACACATTGTGGTATAAATATCCCCACCCCCTCCACATATATACCACACATACACAATAATAACAGTAAGTTGAAAAACCCTTGGGCTCCATAACTGCCAGTCTAGCTCAGGTTCAGTGGCAGACCATGTCTCATGGGAATAAAGCGGAGAATGACACAGCAGAACCACCCAGTGTCCTCTTCTGTCTGGCACATGAACATGTACATAGAGCTCTGCACACATACACGCACATGCACTACACACATGCTCACATCACACTCATAAAAGGAAGTAATGGAACTAGCTCACTCACTATTGTCTCTTTCTTTTGTTTCAAGACAGGGATTCACTGTGTAGCCCTAGCTGTCCTAGAACTCACTCTGTAGACCAGGCTCTCCTCAAACTCAGAGATCCATCTACCTCTGTCTCCTGAGTGAGGGGACTAAAGGTGTGTGCCACCACTGACCGGTGTAGATATATTATAGTATAAAGATCTGTGATGCTCCTTAACCTACATAAACAGTAAAAAGCACACTTCATAAAAGGGACACACTGACAACAGGGCACAGTGGGACATGCTTATAATCCCAGCATTCAGGAGATTGAGTCAAGAGGATCACGAGCTCCGAGGCCAGCCTGGGCTACAGTATGACCCTGCCTGAAACATAAAAAACAGACCAAAAAGGAAACATCCTGACACTCTTGTGTAAACATTAAAAACTCCTAGGAAGCAGCAATTATTTGTTAAAAATAATGACATGGGACAAACCATTTCTCTTAGAGGCCCAAAGGTGAAAAAAGATGCCAGTTTATTAGATTTAGAAATCAAAGGGGAATTGGTGTAATTATGAATACACACAGAATCCAGCCATTAGAAATGAAGTCTATTTAGATTTAGCTTGAGATTCTCAAGGCGGAACCATATTAAAGGTCCAATTTGCATGAGCTCAGTGAACCAGATAGACTATTGTGTCGCCAATATCAGTGCGTAGCCCGTTCTCGGTGAGGTGAACTTTCTTGCTCCCTAGGTCCACATGGAAAACAGCATTCTCAGAAATGAGCGTCTTCTCACTGTGCTCTCTCCCTAGGACCGGAACTCTTCGAGGCCCCAGCAGAGGATCATCAAACCTCATCAGTTTCACTTTGGAAAGATCTATAGCAGAAGAGATCACCAACATGAGCATCTGCATACAGTCATTGACACAACATGGCTGTAATAGCCTAACACGGGCAATTTCATCAGATACGTGGGCCCCAGCCTCAGAAGAAAGGCAGCATCTAGTAAACTTCACCCCCTTCCAACTTTACACCTGAACCAACACATCTAGAATGCCAAACCAAGAGGGAGGGAGAGTAGTGCCGGCCTATGGCTTAAATCACATTTACATGCTTCAACAAACCTTTCGTGCTCCCAGATGCACTCAGCTGGTGAAAGGACGTTTTTGACCTATTTTTGGAGAAGTCACAACCACTGTGAGAAACAGAACTACTACCTAGGACTTCTTTTGCTAAAAAGGTAAGTATTTGGGCCACAGGCTGGTGAAAATTAAGAGGAGGAGGGGCAGAGGGAATGGGAACTTTGAGATGAGCTCTGTTGTGCAAGCTAGTAATAGGGCTTCTGACCAAAAAGAACTAAACAAACAAACAAACAAATTCACAAAACAGAAGCCCCAAACCAAACAAGCACTTGCCCTGTAAATAAATTTATGATTCAACAATCTGGTCAAAAAATATTTTATTTAAACAATTCTAAGACTTCTCAACATCAAACAATTTTGTTTTTATATGGGGGGAGAACAATGACACAAATGTTCATTCTAGGTCAATGTCGTTCGGGGCATAGTATGGCTGGTTATACTTTATCTGCCCCTCCCCCAAAGACATTTCCTACCTTACTTCCAACCTTTTCTAAAACGGATCACTGGGTGGTCTGTGAGCTACATTCCCTCCTGGTGTCTCAGGAGGACAAAGCCTAACTTTGTAAGGGATAAGAGATCAAAGAAGACATTAATGCAGCTGGCAGCCATGCCCACAGAACAAGTCTTCCAGGCATTCTGTTCTCTCTGGGAAACAAAGACCGAAAGGCTGCAAGTTTAGAGAAGAGCTCTCAGGGCTTACAGAGCAATTACCTGCATCTGCCATAAAAGCAAACCCTGCCTGGGAGTGTTCAGTCTCTGCAGAAACCATACACAGTCTGCTCCAAGACAAAGCACAAGCCCTGAAATCTAAAATAGAGAGACAGGCAGCAGTCTTCCCCAAGCCTTCATCTTATTTGGGTGAACACAATTCATTGTAACAGCTATTGCAATTTCACCTGTACATCAGCGGCACCAAATATTTTGCTATAGAAGCAGTAACAAGTTCTGCCAGCAGATTTTATACATTCACTGCAGCTCTCTCTCTCTAACAGTCTTCCCTCGTCATTTCAACCAATTCTAATTTGGACTATTTCAAAGAAACCTTAACACTCAATCAGCCTTCTAAGTGACAAAATACATTTGCTTTGATGTTTTGCCATGTAGTTCATTACTGCCAATAAATTTGTAGGGCTTTCTTAGTGGCCTTCCTATCTATTCTTATCCTAGATCTCTCTCATCACTGAAAATGTTGAAATTTAAGTCTGCAACTACACAAGATTTAAGGCACTTAGAGAAAAGATAAGAGCGATTGAAAGCCCCTAGGGACTGGTAATATGAAATGGAGCCTCTCACCTCCAAGTTATTAGTTCATATGTGGTATAGGTGTGAGTGATTTAAAGTCATTATCATCAAGGGTTGCTCAATGGCCTTTGTGGCGTGAAATGATGGTTTGAGTCGAGTTCCTCCTGGCCCCAGATCATAATCACCTTCAATACAATTGGCACTAATTGGACTGCACGCTGGCTAGTATAGCAGACAGACTATGAAGTGTGTTATTGAATTGCACTGCTTTTCTATCTTACATCCTCAATATGTTCAGCCCCCATACATATCAAAGCAACCCGTAGGCCTATGGAAAGTATCAAGGTCAGATCTCTTCTGTGGATTCTCACACAAATATGAATTTCAAACTGCACTAATGCATTTATCCATTTTCCAAAATATATAGCAGCTACTAGCATCAAACTTAAAACACTGTATGCTATTATTAACAGCTTGAATGAGCAAAGAGATAAGAACCATACCAGAGGCTACACAAGAAATGAGAACAAATAGAAAGCAATGCCAGCACAATTCTGAGGAACCCAGTCAGTGTACAGTGTACCTTTAATAGGGATGTTGATTTAACATCTTAAAAAAAAAATTGCCTGTTAGTGGTGGTGCACGCCTTTAATCCCAGCACTCAGGAGGCAGAGGCAGGCAAATCTGAATTCAAGGCTAGCCTGGTCTACAGAGCAAGTTCCAGATGGTCATGGCTATACAGAGAAACCCAGTCTGGAAAACAAAAACCCCACAAAAAAAAAAATAATAAAATTCATTACATTTATTTGTTTGTTTTGTGGTTGTGTGTTTATACACACATGCCATAGCACACATGTGCAATTAATTCAGAGGACAATTAAATTTCCCTTCTTCCATAACACCATGGAGACCAAGGTCCTCCATCAGCTTGGCAACAAGTGCTTAGCTCACTGAGGCATCTCATCATCCCCAATTTAACACTTTACAATACAAATTCCAATGCAGAAACCATCCTGTACTATACCACAACCTCATAATAAGGGCCCATGGGTCCACACAAACACCTGTTTTCTTTAAAAGCCACTCTAATATTCTTCCTACTATAAAATCTGCTTAAGATTGAACAAAAGCATTACAAATATGTTCCAAAGGCATATCTACCATTCTATGCTATTTCACACAATAAATGCCTATATGGGCTAGAGAGATGGCTCAGTGGTTAAGACACATGCTGCTCTTACTGAAGACCCAGGTTCAGTTCCCAGCACCCACTCTAGATGGCTCATAACCACCTGTAACTCCAGTTACAGTCTATCTGACACCTCTTCCTGGCTTCCATGTCCACCTGCATGCAAATGGTGCACATACATACACTCAGGCATATAGATATTCACGTAAAATAAAAAACAAATCTTTAAGAATATGAATGAGTCTTGGAAAACTGTGTGTGTATCTGTAGTATATGCGTGTATGTGCACATGTATGTGGGTGCACTAAAACGTGCATGTGAAGGTCAGAGGCTAATGCCAGGTGTCTTCCTCTGTTACTCTTCACAGTATTATTTATGAAGAACCTGGAGCTTGCAGTTTCAGCTGGATAGGCTGGCTATCTGCACACATCTCTCAGCTTTGTGGTTGCAGACATATGGCACTGCATATGGCTGGTTTGGTTTTGTTTTTAATATAGGTGCTGGGGATCCAAACTTGGGCCTTCACTTCTGTACAGCAAGCACTTTACAAACTGAGCTAGCGCTCTCCATACCAACCCATGGGAGACATTTTGCTTAGTGAAATAGCTTAATAAGAAAGGAAAACTGCTGCTGGGTCAAGTGGTGCATGCTGGTAGCTCCAGCTACTCAGGAGACCAGGCAGGAAAACTGGTCAAGTTAGGGCAGGGCAGGGCAACAGAGTGAGGAATCATGTCTTAAAAAAAAAAAAAAAAAAAAAAAACCAGAATAGGCAAGAAAGCAGAGTGGTCACAAGGGAAAACAGGAAGAAGCAACAGGTTACTAGGCACAGGACTTCAGTTGGGAATATGAAAGTTCTGTGGCTGGACAATATGAACCCACTCAATGACCTGAAAATGACTCCAACAACAAAGCATGGTGGGCCACACTTATAATCCCAACACTCAAGAGGTTTGGAAGCCCAAGGCCAGCCTGAGCTGCACAGTGACAGTCTCAAACAAACAAAAAAAGGTACACTTTATGTTTATAAATATTTTACTTTAATTAAAAACCATTTTTATAAATATAAAATCCCTTACCTAGTACACTGTGGGTAACTATACATATGGTGAAACACAGTGGACACTCTCCTCCTCTAATACACTTCCTTGCTTTCACAAGGCCTATCCAAACAGTATTTTCTCCATAAATGTGCCTATAAATCACCACAGCTGGAGATCTTACCTCCCCTGTGCCCTGGATGAAATCTTCACTTTTCTGAAGGACTCAGTAGTTTCTCCTTCTATTACACACAAGTGTTTCAATAGCTTAGTTCCCAACCCTTTCACTACATATAGCTACTAATCAACAGCGCTTGTGGAATCCTCAAAACCCCAGAATAAACAACTGATCCTACACATACCACACAAGGTGGACTCTAAACAGATGTCCAAAAGACAGGAAACAAACAACCAGAGCAGAAACAATGTGTATGTGAAAATGACTTCAGGTCTTCTATTTTAATAGACTATGACTACTCAATACAGTTCCATAAGTCAGGTTACTGTTGGGATTTGTAAATACTGTTAGTAAATTTTTATGTTGGACTGGTTAGATGGCACTGTCGGTAAAACTCATGCTGCCCAAGCCTGACCACCTGAGCTTGATTCTCAGAGTCCATGTAATGTGGAAGATATGTTCCACCTAATCATAACACACAACAATTGTAAAGAAAAATTCTATACTGATGAAAAGTAATCCAGCTCTTTTTTCTGAGACAGGCTCTCACTGTATATCCTAAGTTGGTTTCCAGATTGGCCTCAAACTTTTGATCATTGTACTTCAGCCTCCCAAATGCTGGGGATATAGGTATGTGACACCAAGCCCAAACTAATCCATTTTTTATTATTATCAAAAAGAAAAGAGGGCCAGCAAGATGGCTCAGTAGGTATAGGTGCTTGCACAAGCCTGATGACCGAAGTCTGACAAGCTCTCCTCTGACCTACATGTATGTGCATGTATACACACAAACATAAGTAAAAGTCATTAAAAATGAGCTATAACTCAATGCGAGACCCCTTGCCTAGCATGTACAAGAACCTAGATTCAAATCCTAGCACTGAAAAGAAATGAATACATAAAAGTAAATGAGAAGACCAGTCCTGGGGGCATACACTTGTAATCCCAACAGGAGGCAGAGGCAGAATTGCCACAACTTCAAAGCCAGTCTGGTCTACACAGTGAGTTTCAAGTTACCTAGGGCTTCATGGTAAGATCCTGTCTGAAAACACATATCCACAATGAGGAAGAAGAGATGGGAGGAGAGGGAGAGATAGATATCATCTACAAGATGAACATAACATTAGTCAGTCTTCATAATCTAGAAGGAAAGTACTAGAGACACACTAACCTGTCTCTCATGTTCACTCCAGGACCTGGCTAGAGTGATGGTTAATCTTCACTAACTTGACTGCATTAAGAATCAAGGGAGCAGATCTGGATAAGTAAGGGCATTTCTATGGGATTTAACTGAGGAGAGAAGACCTACTCTGAATGTGATGGCACAAGCCCATGGACTCAGGTTCTGCACTGACTCAGAAGGAGAAAAGAGGGAAGACATATGAGCATCAGTGCTTTCCCACCTGCTTCCTGACACCAAATGTACTGTGGCCAGCACTTCAAGATCCTGCGGCAGCAGCCAGGCCTTTGCCACCATGTACTACACCCTCAAACTGTGAGTCAACCTTTCCTCTCTTAGGTTGCTTCTTGTTGGCTATTTTGTCATAGCAATTAGAAAACTAATAACTAATACTGAAAAAGGAAGCCACAGTACTCAGGAAGCAGAGGCAGACAGATGTCTCTGAGTTTCAGAAAACCTGGTCTATATAACAAGTTTCAGGGCAGCCAGGGCTACATAAAAAGACCTGTAGGGGAGGGGAGAGGATGTTTAGATTGAACTTAATCACAGAACATATATTCTTAACCTAGATCAGAAACTGAGATTATTTATGTATTTTGCCCAGAGAAACACTGTTAAAAGAAAAAAACCAGGAGCTTTGTAGTCTAACAGTTTGAATTCTAGGCTTGAGATTTTCCAGCTGAACAAACTTTGCAAGTTACTTAACCAAAGTGAACTTCCATTTCACTATCTATACAAGGAGAATGATAACAATAATAATACTTACATTGTAATTTGTAAAAAGATTAATAAGCTAATGCATGAGAGACACTCAAAAACTCATTCTATTTCTCTTCTAGGAAGAGACCCAGCTGGACAACTTAGTCTAGAATACTAAGGGTCTATGTTTCTAATTTTGAATTACCTCTAAGACACATAAATCACTTACTGTAATTTTAGAACCAGACAGGATACTGAAAAAATATCCAATCCAGAATACTCATGACACTGAAAGAGAGTCAACTTGGTGACTAAGTGACACAAAGTTACCAAACTACCTAACCCCAAAGGAGACCCAAAAAAATCTAGGTTTCCAGTTTGGGGCCCAATTCTCTACCCATGGTGTTACACAGCTATGGGAAGAGCTTTCTCTGTCCCTTCTACTTACAAATCATCAGTACATGAGCTTCTGCTAAGTGGGAGTTTCAAGGAAACTATTTTACCTTTGATTCCTCGGTCCATTTTCATTAAGCGTCTGATTATGGAATCACAGCTGTCTCCTTGCCTGACATCAATTTTGGTTGAGAAGTGGCCATTGGATGGCTGGGGATTTACTAGGAAAATTGACACACCAGCCTAGGAGAATAAAAATATAAGTTATGACACATCAAACTTGAATACTGCCAAAAATAAGGGCAATCTCTACTATATTTTCAATATCCTCTGAGAACATTTCTAATTCTGCACAAAATCATGACCAAGACACAGTCATATACAAAAGAAAAACTGTGTAAACTCATGTTTACACCTAGATGCATTGGTAAAACAGATTACAACTGCATGTATCAACGCTGGTGACAGACTATAACAATAACAGCATTTTCTCTTCCACAACTACCATCATTTGTTCAACTTCTCCACTACAAGTCAGGCACTGGAGAAACACTTTATAGACAAGACTTCCACATCCCCAAAAGGAATATTACAGTTACACAAAGAACACCACTTCATTTATTCATTTCTCCGGCCCAAATGACTGCACTTCTGTAAGCCACATCATGAGACAATGAAAGAATTACCACAAAATAAACTCAGAAGGTCTCCATGAATGTCATTTTACTCTTTCAAAACAGATCACTATTTTCAGTTAACAACATACCTAAGTCCTCTATTCGGATATTCTATGGAGTCATAATTATAGTCCAAATCTGAATGTATTCTTGGAGGCTAAATAGAATCTGTAAGACCTTTATACTTCTACCAATAATGACCAAAAAATAAGAGCAGGCAATTTCAGCATTAATTAAGATGATGAACCTGCCTGGTTTACACCAAAAAGCAAAAGCCTTGCATAACAGTTAAATAGTGAGAATAGACTGTTTGAAGGCTTTGTCACTGTTTAAAAGTCTTATCCACAGCTAGTTTGTTTGTTTGGGTTTTTTTCCTTCTTCCAGTAAAAACCAGGTTCAGAGCTGGGTGGTGGTGGCAAACTCCTTTAATCCCAGCACTTGGGAGACATAGGCAGGCAGATATCTATGAGTTTGAGTCTAGCCTGATCTACAAAGTGAGTTCCAGGACAGCTGGGGCTACATAAAGAAACCCTGTCTCAAAAAACAAAACAAAAAAACAAAAACAAAAAAACCCAGGTTCAGATTATCTTACTTTAGTTTTTAAAACTACAAATAATAAATAACACTATCATGAGGCATAACCAGTACTGCACAAGCCAGGGCAATAACAGAACACCTAAATCCAACCCCATTTCTAGCCCTTCATATTCAATTCCTTCTACCTATGAATGATGGGCGTTGCCCCTGTCTAGGTGTAGTAGGCAATGATTGAATATGGCTTCTTTAACTTACTTCTGTTCTGAAAACATTAAGCGGCTTCCCAGGACAACAGTCGTCCCTGACTTTATCTTCTGCTTCAGAGGCAAACTTGACTTCTATATGTTCTAACTAAAAGGATGGGGAAAGGAAAGTCATTAGGAGCACTTAATATAACAGAAATTAAGCACCACCTCATCTCATTAAGAGAAAACTGGTTTCTCCACTTATTATGAAATGATCTGTACAATTTTATTGTTTTCCTTATAAATGTTAAATGAAATCTATAATCTGCTATCAACAGTCATCTTAGCTGTTTCATGGTATTGTTCTTTACACAGTTGTGTGTCATGCTTTCTATATCAGAATCTGGCATCTACCAGCCACATAAAAAAGAGGAAAAGCAGCATGAAAGCCTTTCACCTAAACAACAGAAGCTCCAAATTTATCATTTGAGAAGTTACATAAGTAGGATAGTTCAGTAACATAACATACTACAGATTCCCGAATAGATGTTGAGGTGTGTGTGCTTACAGTCTACATGAAAAAACAAAAAGGAGCTTCTGACCTAAGAAAATGCATATATATAAATATATATAAGTATTTAGAGATATACATAAAACAGATATCTACTAATCTTTGACTTCATGATCAACAGGCTTAGCAAGCACAAGGTTCTGGGTTCAATCACCAGCAACAAATGCACAGTAATAATGAATAAAACAAATTCTCATGTAAAACTCTCCTTCAGCTCTGTGTTCATGAAACAGTTCTCAGTCATTCTAAACCTGAACGGTTTTCAGTGTCTTCATTATCATTAGAACCACATTCTGAGTCTTCTAATAGTATTCTAACGCAAATTAATTTTCCTTTTGCCTCAGCTAAGGGAAAGCATTTTTAGACTCTGTGTAAGCTGTGACTGAAAATGTACCAGGACCACAGATTATAATGGAAGGCTTTAATTGTCCCAATTTCAGACCTCAGAGTCTTCCTATTATGCCACCTTCCAAAAGGCATCTAAATACAAGGTATCACTTTGGTTTGAGGCTTTTTTTTTTTTTTTTTTTTTGTGTGTGTGTGTGTGTGTGTGTGTGTGTGTGAGAGAGAGAGAGAGAGAGAGAGAGAGAGAGAGAGAGAGAGAGAGAGAGCGCAAGCATCCACTAGGAGTCTGATTGCTTTAAAGACAATCTAGGGAGAATCCTAAGCAACATACAGCCCATGTTTTACATATAAAATAACTGATAAATGAATAAGGTGACAGATCATTTTCTTTCTTCAACTTTTATATCCACTCATTTGCTTTCATCTGAAAAATATTTATGAATTATACATTTGGTAAATGTCCTAAACAGTGAAGATGAAGTTAATGAAAAGTATAATGGGCTACAGAGCTAGACTGTGGTTTTGTAGGAAACCACAGTAATTAGCTATACAATCCCTGGCCCTCTTACCTCAAGAGAATTGGTTAGATAGACTATATTCTCCATAAGTACTGCCTGCTCATCAAATTCCAACTGTAAATCCAAGACTCGAGGCCCTTTCTTCTCCATGTTTTCCTAATAGCCAAATGGTTTTGAAAAAAAAAAATCATATTAAGAACATGTTTAAAAGTTTATTTTTCCTAAGTAATCAATCATTCTCTCTACTGATAAAATCTTTATATTTCAGCAGGAAAAGGAAAGGTCTTTGACTCATGGGTTTCCCTAACCATGTTTGCTTGTTCATGAAATTACTTGCTCAGAATAATTGCCATTAAAATAAGATGCAATTTAAGGAAGTATTGAAAACACTGGAAGGCATGGGATTTTCAGGCATTGAAAATAAATGCGGTTTTAAAGCTGTGTATTTAGATGACTCACTGTACAAATGGAAAGAATCAAAGAAATTTATGAAAAAAATCTCTTCAGCTAATATTTTAAAAATTTTCAAGATAACAAATATAAAAGTTCTAGATATTCCTGCAAAGCTTGAAAAGAAACTGACACTCTCATACTGAGTAGGTATCGTATGGTGATAGGGCACAAGGCAGCACTGGCCTGATTGCCTTTGTGTTTATATAAATTATCCAGCCTTGGCTAGGGATGTCAAACAGTAGGATGCTTGCCTAACATGTGCATTTAATTGCCACCATCACAAAAAGAAAAAGAAATCATCCAGTCTGTGGTATTCTGTTATAGCAGCAGAAGGTGGACTAAGATATCACCTAAGTTCCTTTTCCTTCCCACAAAAGTACTAGAAAGGCAATTATTCTGCAGATAAATTCAAAATCTGTTAGTTCATATCTCATAACCACTACCCTCTTCTGTCCTAACTAACCATTTCTCAAGTGGTCACAGCTGTCCACAAGGTCCATACTCGATTACCTTAATCATGGCCACAAATGGCATAACTTTCTTCATGTATTTCTTCAATTCTGGCAAATTGCCTAGTTCAGAAGCAATGGCTTTGTTATCAGGCAATTTTCCACCATTGGCCTAAAAATGGGAGTAGGAGAGGAAGAGAAATATTTAAAAGATGATTCGAGAGCATGGGTATACCTGCAGGAACTGTGCCAGATACAGAAGGTGGCTGTTTGAGAAGGGTGTTCAGCATCATCCAGTGCAAGCTCAGTGGCTAATGCAGCAACATCTTCCTTTCTGAACATAAGCGGCATGCTTGTCAGTCCAAAAGAGAAGCACAAGTACAGTGCACTGAGAATTTATCTTTCTTGATAAAAGAAGCCCCTCCTGATAAAAGACTGATAGAGTCTTATAAAGATCTTGTCCTCAAGTTCAAAAATCTTATTTCACTGGTCACGTTAAAATGGAAAGCAATACATTTCTCTTTTTTTGTTTGTTTTTTTTGTTTTTCCAGACAGGGTTTCTCTGTGGCTTTGGAGCCTGTCCTGGAACCTGTTCTGTAAACCAGGCTGGTCTTGAACTCACAGAGATCCGCCTGCCTCTGCCTCCCGAGTGCTGGAATTAAAGGTGTTCACCACCACCGCCCAGCAGCAATACATTTCTTATACAAAACTTATTTATGAGTGATGTGTGTATGGGGGGGTGGGTGGTATGTGCACATGAAAGCAGGTGCCCATGGAGGAGAGAGGCATCAAATCTCCCTGGAGCTAGAGTTGCAGGCAGTTGTGATCTGCCTGACATAGGTGCTAAGAACCAAACTCAGCAAGAGTGCTTTTGAATACTGGGGGGGGGGGGGGGAGTGTAGGAAGGGCATTCCCTAGTTTCTGATGCTAAAAATAGTATCATTTCTATCTACTCAAAACAAAACAAAACCCAAAAAATTAGTTATCATATATCACCAATGTACAGGCATGTATATAGTACACAGACACACATACATGCAGGCAACATATACTTAAAATAATATACATATATATACTCTAATCATACAAATAAAAAATTTTTTAAAAAAAAGAAAAGTTAGGGCTAAGAGTAGTGGCACACATTTAATACCAACGCTCAGAAGGCAGGGGCAGGCTGTGATAGGCTGACCAGAATTAGCCATAGAAATGTTAGAGGACTGAGGAAGTTGGATATAGAGCAACAGGAAGAGAGAAGGAAGGGCAGTGGGGGTTTTCCATGGCTTTTGGATCACGGAAAACATGGCTAGCAGGATCAATCAATCACTGACCCTGTCCTTGACTCAAGATGGCTTTACTGGCACAAGCGATTGGCAGTGTGAACAACTCTCCTGCAGTAATACTGGGGGATATCAACATTACCTCAAAGTGGTTTCTCAGGACCGACAGGGTGATATGCTGCCAGAGAGGGTAATTCTTTGCCACATAGATGGTGCAGTGTGAGGGCCTCTGTGGTGGTTGTTTGTCAGTCTTCTGCACAAGAGAAGAAAAGAAAAACATGGGTCCTTGTGTAAACCAAAGATGAGAACACTCAGCACCTATACCACCATCCTCAACAAGTGGAACATACATGTTCAAATACTTAACAGAACATACATGCTTCAGACCTTTAACCGTTAGAACATACATGCTCAAACCCTTAACAGACTATATAGGCTTCAGATCCTTAACAGTTAGAACAATCATGCTTCAGACCCTTAGCAGCTAGAACATACAACTTTCAAACGTTTAACAGAACACGCATGCTTTAGACCTTAGAATATATATGCTTCAGGGCTGTATCCACAGTACACACAGCACTACACATTTTAATCACCTAGTTTTCACTAGTTTGTTATCTGACCACATACCATAAGAAATGATCCTTTTAAAAAAAACTGGGCTGGAGAGATGGCTTAGAGATTAAGAGCACTGGCTGCTCTTCCAGAGGACTTGGGTTCAATTCCCACACCCACAAGGCAGCTCACGACTGTAACTCCAGTTCCAGGGGATCCAACACACTTATACAGACACACATTCAGGCAAAACCAACAATGTACACATAAAATAAATAAATAATTTTTAAAAAACTGTTTAAAGGATGACTTCACCTTCCCTTTAGCTGGCATCATATAATTCTTGAGCCGTAATCTAAGGTCATGTGCTACTTCCATGAGATACTGTGAGGAACGGATTAAGGATTCATCCACAGGACCTGCCACGGGCCATGAGGCATTCATAATTGAATCAGGCTTTAAAAAAAAAAAAAAGAAAAAAAAACTGAGTGAGAGATTAAACAACACTTGCTTTCCAGGCCTTGCTTACAGTTTCACACCATGGCTACCATCTGTAATCGTGTGCCCCAAGTTCAAACCTGACTACACATAGCACACTTCTACAGCCCCTGATCTAATGTTCCCTAGAATTCAAGCTGTGAAGTCTGACTCTACATTCTTAATTAGCATCCATTTGTACAGCATATTAATACCCACACACATATGCTCACTTTCAAAGAAAATTATGTAATGCTAATTTGCCTAAATTTAATCATTATTATATAAATTATTCATGCTCTCAGTTTATATCCTATTAATACATCCAATGTTGAAAGTATGGCTCTTCAGCATATATATCACTAGCACAATTCCGCATGTGTTCATAGACTGAAAAGCACAAATGCCTGGCTAAGGAGGTTGGAGAGAAACACAAAACAGGCCAATCTACTGATCTGCAAGCTTAGGGGAACTGAGTTTGTCTTCACACTATGAATGTGACACAGCATCCTTGACATACAGCCCTATATATGCCAGGAGTTTTATATAAAATAAGAACTTTTATGTAAATATACCCTTATATCTTTTGTTCATAGACACCTCATCCTGTTATTTATAGCTCTCCACAATATTTCCACCTTGTTAATCACTGGAGGAACAACATTATACATGCATCCAAATGTACAACTGAGCAAACATACTCAAATACAGATGAGAATGAAATGTTACACAACATGAATATGACCACATTTTTAACACATATACATGTGTTGAAATGCACATATCTGATCTGTCTTGTATGGCTCTTTAACCTGCTAAATTATGATGATAAATCTATTATTATTTCTGGACTTCTCATGAGTAACAACATTATCACAACACTTATTTATTAAAGCCAAACTAGCCATGACATTTAAAGCCCAGTGATGTACGTACCTTTCCCAGTAGTGTCCAGATGTGCTCACACAAATGTGGACAGAATGGAGCCAGAAGGATGGTCTGAACTTCAATAAACCGGAACACAAGCTCTCTGTGCATCCCTTCTGTAGCCAGTTCACGGTATTTATCTTTCGCAGCCTATACAGAATTTCAAATGATTTATCATTTTTCCTCATCTTTAAAATACAGATAAAATATTCAGTTTCTTGGCATTAAGTCTTAGTCTTTTAAAACATTCCATAATAAGTTATTATAAAGGTTTCATTTTATTTTTAAAACTCTACAGTATAAAAACAATCTTTTATCCAGAGAATATTATATCTTTCTATTAATGATTCTCAAGAAAGAGACTGGGGATGTAGCTGAGTAGCAAGAGTGCACACCTAGCACACTCGAGGTCCTGGGTTCAAAATAAACCAGATAATTGTTTCAAATAAGTCTCAGAATTTTGTTTGTCTACCTGGTTTGGGATTTCTGAGACAGGGCATCGTGATGTATCATAAGTTTGCCCTACCACTATTTTTATGGTAACACTCTTTAATGCAGGCTAACCTCAAACTCACGGCAACCCTCCGGCCTGAGTCTCCCAAGTACTGGGATTATGGGCATGAGCCAACTATGTTCAGCTTTTTTTTTTTTCCTTAAGGCATGTTTATGTCAGTAAGGCATAAAACTAGATCTCTGAGCTGTTTTCTAAGGTCAGGCTTTGAGCAGTGCCCAGAGCAACGCTAACATAAAGGACTACAAATGCAAGATTTCTATGCTCAGCACTTGGCCTTATTTAACCACATCTGAAAACCAAGTTACATAAATCCCAATGTGACACTTTACAAAACTGATTGAGTAAAGCTACATGTGGCCTTTGAAATGCCAAACTTGGAAAAATACTGACACCTTGTGGAAAAACTCAGAAAGCACTTTCTTTCATGTTGCCTTCATATTTATCGATTTAAAATGCTTTTGTGTATCAGACACCGGGTTACATGCCTAGGTGGGGGCAGGAGGACCTCTTCTTAATGCTCATGGGTAAAATAAGAACAGAATTTTCTGTACTAAGTAAATACCACAGACACAATGTCAAAAAAAAACTATTTTAAAATCACAAATTATCAGAAAACTCATTGAAAAGATTTTCAGTCTGTACTTTGGACATGCAATTATTTCAGAGCAAGAATAAAAAGGAGAAAATATACTGTATCAATGCTGACATGTTTTAGACACCAAAATAATAGCATACCTGAAACTCAAAAAAACCTGTTTTCAAAGCTTCTTTAAACATCATCTTTTCATAGTTTTGATCTGTTTTTATAATTCCTGCATTCATTTCACTATTGAATAGGGAAAGAAAATCTATTTAGTTTAAAGGCAACTACATATTTTATGTATTTTAAATATTATTGTATATTTATGTTTTACATTATATATTTGACATAAATGTGTACTTATATACATACACACACATAACTATTACATAGATCAATAACCAGAAAACATTACAAATTGCTCAATACAAGGGCCAAGGGATAGCTCAGTGAGTGAACTGGCTGCCATACAAGCATGAGGGCTGAGCTCAGATGCTCAGGGCTCAACTAAAGCCAGATGATGTAGTACATGTCTGTAATATCAGTGCACCAAGGTGAGATGGGAAGCTGAGACAGGAGAATCCCAGGAAGCTCCCAGTACAGTTAGCCTGGTGTACACAAGGTGGAAGGCAAGGACCAATGCCTGAGGTTGTTTCTTGATACACACATACACACACACACACACACTTTTTAAATTTTTGGTTTAAAACAAAAATTACCCATTATTAAACTGCTTTGTCCTCCTTAAAACTGTACAGCCTATTTGTCTACCCACTTGTATGCAATGTCAGCTTTCACTATCCAGGGCTCCTATTTACACTTCACAGTATAAATACACTTCACAGTGTTGTTGTTGTTTGTTAAGTTTCTTGGCAGAGCTGGGCATCGTGGCCTGTGATCCAGGTACTTGGGAGGCTGAGGCAGAACTGTATCAAGTTCAAGGCCAGCCTAGGGTAGTGGAGACCCTGTCTCCCCAAACATGTCCTCATTGAAATCATTGCTAATGATCCTTAAGCACAATATGCCTAACTAGGGCAGCAGACAGGATTTATACATGTGAAGTAATAGTTAACAGCTATTAGGAAACACATCTCTTACCACCCCAGATTTAATCTGACCTGAGCTGGCCCTGATCTATTTCGTTGGCTCTGACCTACATATACTGTATATCAAATACCATACCCTTCCCGGGTACTATATGTGTTTTCTCCTTTCCCCCTAAGACTACTGTCTATTTTTTCCAAGAAACCCAGAATTCCCACATCTCCCTGAGTCCTCCTTACAATGAATTCTCAGTTAGTAGGCGCTTTTTCCTTCCAGCAAGTCTTACTCATCTTTATAGTCTTACTCATCACTTCCAACACAAGGCCAACAAATGTCTTGAATTTTTTTAAAGGTACTTCTCCTTTTCTCTTAACCTGTTTTTCCTGTCACCATTTTATGCTACTGTAATGGAAGACAGTGAGAGAAAGGTTGTACAGAAGTTCTGGAGATACAGATAAATTCATACTCCAAGGTTCCTATTAATACATCAAGGCATTTAATGAAATAACTGTTAAGCCTCAGTCTCCTCATCTCCAAAGGTCAGCCAGCTACATTGTTAGCACACTAGGTTGCTTTGAGGCTAGAGTCAAATTAAAGTGCCTAGCACAGAGAGGCCCTCAACAAATAGCAGTCATTGCCATTATTTAACTTTTCTTAGAAAAAAAAAGGAGAAACAGACACTCTGAAAACCAGGAGGACTCAGCAACTCCTACAGCACAGCGCTGGCCCAGGGTTACCTGGCAAATACACGATCATTGAATGAGCTGGCAGGTCCACTTCTGAGGCTGCTGCAGTTGGCGAGCATTTCTTTGACCCATTCTACCCATGTGTACAAACGGAGGATACCTGCGTCTGCCATGGCTTCCACAAAATTGGCATCTTCAACAGTGTCGCCAGCATCAGCCAGAGCCAGGCGCATTCCTGAAAGAAAACAAAATCAGTCACCTAAAAACATGGCAACTGATGGTGGTGGCTCACATCTTTAATCCTAGTACTCAGAAGGCAGAGGCAGGTGAATCTCTGAGTTCCAGGTCAGTCAGGACTACAGATCGAGTTTCAGGACATCCAGGGCTACACAGAGAATTGTTTTGAAAAACCAATATATGTATGTATGTATGCATGTACACACACACACACTCTCTCTCTCTCTCAGTATATATGAGAGATATACTGATGGCCAGGCATGGTGGCAAACACCTGTAACTCCAGCACTTGGGAGCTAGAAGCAGAAGTTAAGGTCATCCTTGGCAACATAGAAAGTTTGAAGCCAGCCCAAGCTATACAAGATACTGTCTCAAAAAATACAAAACAAAACATACACTCCCATTCTAGGAAAAAAATTATGCATAAAGTTGGGTACACTGTAATCCTTAACATATAAATTAAGAAATAATAAATGTTATGTATGACTGTCCTGGACCAACAACAAAAATAAGACTCTCAACTATTTACCATATTTTTTGTATCCTTTATACCACATTTGTATTATTTGTATACATTTATATCAGTTTCCACACACTCAAGACAAGGTGTTTCTTCCCAGGCATGCTGAGATGATAATGGTACTGAGGCATGGTTCTTGTTATCTGTAGTGAGATAAGCAACTAAGGCTGAGCCTTCAGGATTAAGAGTATCTGTAGGAGGAATCCCAGGTCGGCTGTCTTCATTTATGTGGTATGGGATGGCATGCCTACTTGATAAATGGGGCCTATCACATGAATATGAAGATGCCCTGAAAACAGTTAAAATTTTAGAAGAAATTTTACAGTCCTTGAGATTAGTGCACAAGGGCCAAGATTGTCAGCAAGCAGCTGAGGTTGCCTGCCCTTTGTCATGTGTAGTTAGAAACCCATTTGAAGCCAAGATTGCAGCCAAGCAGGAAGTTGTTTGTATAAAAGGAACAATTACAACAAGAAAGGGAGATGTGGCTAGCATCCTCTGTGTTAGCCTCTGATTTGGCAAGTAAATTAGATAAACAAGAAGATGAGATGGAGGTGCTGGTTTGCCAATTCTTAAGGCTTAGAGGCCAGAAGAAAGAGTGACTACAAGTTAGATCTGTGCTCAGAAGCCCTTCCTTGGATCTAAGAACTTGGAACCCATGGAAAGATTCAGAGAGTGAGGAGGAAGGGGAGAGCATGGTAAAAATGATAAAACATACCCCCTCAAGTCCAACCTTTAATAGAAATCTATAGAAATGGAAATAGAAATCTATAATCTAGTGTTCAGATGGGAGAATTAACAATGATCCAATGCAAAAAAAAATAGTGTGATCAGGAAATAGCATTTGAACTGCTGGAATTGGGGAAGATTTTTTTGTTTTGCTTTGTTTTGTTTTTGTTTTTGTTTTTTGAGACAGGGTTTCTCTGTGTAGCTTTGGAGCCTATCCTGGCACTCGCTCTAGAGACCAGGCTGGCCTCGAACTCACAGAGATCCACCTGCCTCTGCCTCCCGAGTGCTGGGATTAAAGGCGTTTGCCACCAACGCCCAGCGGAATTGGGGAAGATTTTTAAAACAAGCAGTGAAAGAGCCTGTTGCAGGCTGGCTTGTGAAGCAATGGGCCATGGGAGTGGACTGGATCAGTCTAAATACTATGGAGGCAGAAAAACTGAGTAATGTAACTTCTTATCCCTCCTTAAAGAAAATGCTGCATAGCCTGTGACAGTGTGAGGGAAATCAGCCCCCGACAGATTGGCTTATCCAAGTCATAGGAACACTTGGTTATCTCTATCTGAAGTCCCCATAAATAGCGGGGTTGGAGGACCATAGGGTAAGGGCAGACACTATTGAGGGAACTAGGAATAAGAGAAGCTGTACTTGAACCCCAGTTTACTGGGCCAGAGAGAACTGTGTTCACAGAGAAGTTAGAGAAAAGGCTGACCCAGCAGGGACCTCACAGCTGACGTGGAGCTTTCATGGCTTTGCTCAGTCCTTTCTTTGGTGGGGCCAAGATCTTTATAATGTAGGGAAGGAAGACTCTGGAAGCTCCCTGACTTAAGACTAGCATGTGAAGAGTGTCTGTAAAGTAAAAGAACAAGCTAGAGGCAATAAGGAAAATGTAAAGCAGAAAGAAGAGTTCTGTCTGAATTGCTCAAAGACAAGATGGCAAGATGTGTGGTGAGCTGAAGTTCCTAAGAAAAAAGTTGATAGAAAGCCAAACTGTGCTAATGATCTTCTTGAAGGCTTTTAAGCCTGAAGAGCAGTCCACAGGAGAAACCCATAATAGAATAATACAAGTAAAGATGATCAAGCCTGTCCCAGGGGTGGGTAATTATACTCCCAGAGTAGGGGAAATTCTTTTCCCTCCAACAAAAGGTTATGCTATGGGTAGAGATGGTTTGCCCAGTCAAGAACTCCCACAAGAACCAGGTGTGGTGAATGGGGAGGCTACAAACCACTGTGCCAACCCAGGGCTACTCTAACCAAGGGAGGCAGCAGATACATAGGGGAAAGCAGGGCCACATTCACCTTTGACAGCCCCACTGAGTTTATCAGGTTTGGAGAAATGTAGGAAGGCTCCATGGAAGAGCTCAGGTTATGGAAACATCATGGCTCAGAGAGAAAACTAGGAATTAAAGGGAGCTAATTAATTTAATTCGTGTCTCCTATCTAAGCTTTCTACCCAACCTTGATCTGTGGAGGAAGCAACTGACACAAATGGAACCTTTCCATGCCAAATTAGACCTTGCTTATGTTTGACTTTAGTGTCTTCTTAGCTGTGAACCTATGGGGTCACCTGAAACTTGCTGAGAACAGATGACAACTATTCGTTTAAGGAATGGTGGTTTGGAAAAACCTCTGAAAAAGGTTTTGTTACATAGCTGAAACAATGGTAACCTCTAAGGTTTTGCAGATTTGGAAAGCCATTAATGAGACAACTAGGTATAATGGTACTTCTAACTACTTTTCAACCCTACTGGGGCTGGGTTAATTAAAAGAAAAAATATTCCAAAAGGTATCCTACATAGATGAAAAAGGACACTCCCAGGGGCCATAAGATTACTGAATGAAAACTCCAGTGCTAAGAGTGGGTTACTTTCCTGTAAGATGTTGGCCAGCGAAGCCCCTGAGGCACCACAAATCTTAAAAACCATTGCTATTTCTGTTGGCTGTAGGCCAGGACTAGACTGTAAGATGCTATTGCCAAAGACAGCACATGTGCATCCTTAGACTGCAGAACATGGAGAAATTAGGCAGGACTGAACTGGAAACTCCCACCCTGCTGGCTGGCTACTGCAGTTTTAGAGGGGGCTGTGTAGGCTGCTGGTGGAGAACTGTCATCAACATTTCTGTTTGGCCTCAGACCCATGTGTACTAAAATATCAATATGCCAGACAAAATGTGCCTGAATGTGCAATAGTGGCTCCACTATCATGGGTAAGACCAACAGCATTCCAATTGGATTTAAGATCCGCTCTAAAAGAGGAAATTCACAATTGGTACTGTAGGCCAGGACAAAACCTGTGCCTGGAAGGTCATAAATTCCAATGGGAAAGCAACTTCTATCCTTTTACTTGATGGGTGTCATATACCCATCAAATGGCCTTCTAAACATGTGTTCCCACCCAAGGATCACTGTTATCACCATCAACTCATAACCACTGGTAAAGCTTGTGAGAGCAAGTGACTGCTACTGTGACTATACGTGGACATCTTTAGTCACCCCCTCCAACGCTCAGGGATTACTGCATAAAAGGAGGCAGAAAGAATTAAGAGCTGGAGGAGGGTGTGGAGTGTTGGGTGTTGTGTAACAGTTTCTTTCGAGATTGAAACAATCTATCCTAAAGAGAACCTATTTAAACAGGAAAGTGAACTCAAAATAGCTTCAGGAAGTCCCTGAAACTGACCAGATTTGCTAGGCCCCTCTCTGCCAGAGTAAACAATAAAAGCTGAGTGTCTCAATCAGACAAACTGAAGCTGAGTTGCAAAGAAGACGCTGGGAGGAGAAAAGCTGCAAAGACTCTGAGACACATCAGCTGCCTGAAGAGGTTCAGACCAACTAAGGTACCTGGAAAGGACATTCTCCAACCTGTTGAGCTGTACAGGCTGTGGACTGTGCTCCAGGGTCCCAGCTTTGTGAGCTGTCGATATATGCTGGGGTGGGCTTTGCTGTTACAGCTGTCTTTTGAGTCATTTCGTAAGTAACCCCAATAAATCTCATTGGTTCACCGAAGTCTAGTTTCCATATTTTGGAATATGGAAGGTATCCACATTTTGGTTTGTCATGGGATCCCTAACTAGGGTGAGTAGATGTGTGTGTTTGAGTCCCCTAGGAAAAGGTCTGTTGCACAACAGGCAACACTGAGGGACTCTGTCCCAAACAAATAAATACTCTAGGCCAGGGAAGCCCCCCTCCCCCAATCCCCATTTGTCATCTAATACCAAGTAGTCAACCCTGAAATCAAATACTTAAAGTAACATCACACAGACTAAGCAGTGTGCATTTATATATTAAGAATTACAGCCAGGTGGTACACACCTTTAATCCTAGCATTTGGAAGGCAAGGGCAGATGGATCTCTTTGATTTCAAGGTCAGCCTGGTCTACAAAGTGAGTTCTGGAACAGCCAGGGCTATTAACACAGAGAAACCCTGTCTCAAAAAAACAAAATGAAAGAAAAGAAATATGCATATAATGACAATGAAAAATGTCATGAATGTGAGAGAAAGTAGGGATGAGAGGTGTACATGAGAAGGGCCAGAGGGAGGAATGGGAAGGTAAAATGATGAAATTATATTTCAATTTTAAAAAATGAAAATATTAAGACAACTGCAGGGTTGTCAACATGGTTCCATAGGTTAAGTGCTTGAAAGGCCTGATGACCCCCAAATCCCCAGAATACACATAAGATAAACAAATATGGTAGAACACATCTGTAGTACCAGAATTCCTATGGTAAGATGAAAGGTATAGGCAGGAGAATCACCTCAAATTTGATGGCCAGCTTCTCTGAAGCACACAAAGAAACAAGAGAGAGATTGCCTCAAAGCAAAGTAGAGAGAAAATCAGCTCCAAAAAGCTGTCATCAATTCATTGTAGACAATGTTGTGGAGGGAAAAACAGCTATCATCTGACCTACACATTTGCACCACAGTATGAGTGTACTCACACAGGCATCATACACAGATGCACAAAAGGTAAACATCTTTAAAGACTCTAAACACTTTTGAGTTTTTTCTTGAATAAATTTCATCAGCAATTCTCATGTTTTAACTTCTACACTGTGCTTCTTATTTTTTAAAAAAAGAATATTTAAATTTCTGTTAAAAGCAAAAGAATAAGCAACAATTTTAACCTATCTTCTGTAGCCCTATCCAAATAACAGCAAGGATAAAAATGTGTACTCACCATCAGCTGAAAATTTGTCAACAGCTTGGCTCAAAGTGAGGAAGTTGCCCGTAGATTTTGACATCTGAAAAAAAAGCAGTTATCAGGTAGTAATAAAAATATACATAAGTAAAAAAAAAAAAAAATATATATATATATATATATATATATATATATATATATGCACACACACACACACATAAGTAAGCCGGGTGGTGATGGTGCATGCCATAATCCCAGCACTCGGGAGACAGAGGCAGGTGGATCTCTCGAGTTTGAGGCCAGCCTGGTCTACAAAATGAGTTCCAGGGAAGAAAAAATATATATATATATACACACAAAACACACACACACACACACACACACACACACATACACACACACACACAAATAAGACAATCCAAATCAAGTGAATAAAACTGGCTTGATAAGTCAAAAAGCCAAAAAAAAAAAAAGGGGGGGGGGAATGACAAGGTCAAGGGAGGTGACATGATTGAGAGGCAAGCACTCTTGAAGGCAGTCAAGGATCTGTCTGGGTTTCCAGTCATCAATCACAGGGACAGGGTCTCACTATGACCTCAAGGCTGGGTTACACAGAACCAACAAGACTGTAACAGGGAAACCTGGCTGCTTACACAGGGAAGAGCCTTGCTGACGTGGAGTCATTAGAAACAACAGATTTGCTCACAAGGGTAGAGTGTGGCTTTGACCTTCAACAACACTTAGAGAAGCAGCATTCACAGCAGACTAAGAAAATGCTGTATTCTAATAGGGTCTCATATGTAGTACTTGCAGGCATGGACAGAGCTCTAGAGAGCCACCATCTGCCTCTGCCTAAGTGCTAACATGAAAGGAGTGCACCACCTAAGAAGAACTTTTAAAATTCACCTTTTGCTTTTAGAGCACTGGATAAATCTGACCCTGCATACTGTAATTTATACCATCTGTTGTTTGTTCAAATCTGTACCTATTTCCATTATAACACTTATAAAGATTTGTTTTCATTTGTATTTACTTATGTATGTGTGAGGGTATGAGTGTGTGTGAGCATATGGGTGTGTGTGAGCATGCACATGCCCAGAGTCCAGAAGGGAGCATGAGATCCTTGGAGCCGTAGTGACCTGGGTACTAGCAGCTTCTAAGTCTGAGCTGTCCTCCAGCTGCTACTGTAACAGCAGCCCTGCCATTACTATTCTATTGGTTACACTAACATTTATTGGTTGGTCAATGAAACTAACTTACTAATTTGGAAATAAATGCAATCACATTTGAAGGTTTCTGTTGAGCAGGTATTGGAGGGACAGGTGAGGGAAGTCTGCATAACTTTTTACTAGGAAACTGACTTATTGAGATAAATCTTACACAGCCAGCAAAAGGATGTTGGGAGTAGCAGTATAGGCAGGAACAATATTAGCATTACATGACATATAAAAACCCCTAAAGCTCCAAATTTCTCCTTCTTCAAGAACTGTAAGTTTCAAACTGTATCAAACAAGCACCACCAGGCATTCTCTCCACTGGGTAAGAGGCATCTGATGGGTCACAAAGCTAACATCTTTATGCTTCCTGTCCTCACCTCCGTATCTTTATCAGTCTCCTCCAGTGCTAATTTGTATCATTCTGAATACCAATATCATAACAAACCTGTTCTGCTTACTCAAAAGATTAAAATTTAGTTTATGCTATTAGTCCTAAAGAGTTTAGATGACTTTTCTTAAGTCTAACTCTTATTTCTGATTATTTTTTTCCTCAGCTGAAAAGCCTTGCCCAGAGCCTTACCTTCTCTGAGTTGAGCAGCAGGTGTCCATTTGCTCGAACAGCCACAGGCCACTTGTCACTTCATAGGCACATGTTGCAAGACAGAAAACAAAAAGCAAAACAGTATTAATTCCCCATGATATCCTGAGGTAAATGTGAACAATAAGCAGTTTGTTGAGACAAGACCATGGCATTGCAATTGTAGGTGGCTTTTGCTTTAAAGTTCTAGGGCTCAAAAACAGGGCTTGGCTCATCTCAAAGAAATGCTCCCTGTGCTGTGCTCCAGTTTTCAACAGGAAGCAACTAAAAAGAACCAAAGGACTAGCTCCATGAGTTATAAAGACAGAAATACAGCAACTGTTTGAAACAATAGGCAGGGCTCAGGTATGAACACAGGAAAATATTGAAAATAAGCTATTATGCAAAGAGACAGAAGAATGCAAATACTGTGTTTACCTTTGCATGAATACAAATACATAGCTAATTCCCAGAATATGCATAAACATTTGTTCCAAAAGAAACCAGAAAACAGGTAGGCGTTGGTGGTGCACTTGGGAGGCAAAGGCAGGTAGATCTCTGTAAGTCCAGGCTAGCCTGGTCTACAGAATGAGTTCCAGGATAGCCAGGGCTACAGCAGAGCAAAGTAAGTAAAATGTTGGGTGAGAGGTCATGAGCAGCCTTTTGTCTTTACACTTTTGTAGTATACACTCTCCAACCTGTCTTAAAACTACTGCAATCCTTCACCAAACAGATCACTATCCTTTGATGACCTGAAAATAAGCATAGACTTTGGACTGTTGGTCCAGGAAGTAGTGCACATTCCACATTAAGGCATACAACAAATCCATCTAAACCATCCATAGTCATTCCTTAAGATACTTGAAGTCTAAGACACTCTTATTGACCCCACCAGACTTAAGCATTCACCTTTGTTCCGGCCACATGGCTACATGGTTGTAAATGTAATACGAAAGATGATTTGGAATCAGATCTTTGCCAGAGGCTCGAAGGTCCACTGGATACCAGAACTCAAACTCCTGCTTCAGCTGATCCAGCTTTTCTTTTGGAATCTGAGTCTTAGGAAATGGAGCATCCTTGAAGAACACATAATCCCAAACGTCCTTGGTCATCTGCTGGGGTCTGCAATGAAATAAAGAAAACAAATGCACTATTATTTTGAAAGAATCAGAATTTTCACCTAATCATGAATTGAAATTTTAATTACAGTATCAAACAAGAACAAACTGCTCCCCTATGGAACAAGAAGGCATGACAGCACAAGAGGGGCTAATCATCCTTCTCAGTTGCTCAGTAAAAAAGGAGACATAACAAAATACTGTTAGCCAAAAAATAAACAAATAAAAAAAGACAGGATTTCACTATGTAGCCCTGGCTGTCTACTATGTAGACAAAGCTGGCCTTCAAATCACACAGAATGGCCTACCTCTGCCTCCTGAGTGCTGGGATTAAAAGCAAATGCCTCTTTCTAGCCAAATTCTTGAAAAATAAATATGAAAGAATAAATTTCTAAAAATATAAACTAAAATGTCTCAAGATGTGTAACTGAACATGTGCATGATTCTTTAACTATGTACCAACCTGATGCCCAGTGGAGACTCTGCCTGCCCATGCAGGTCATTCCCCTGCAACAGGTGTGCAACTGTGTAAAATGCCATGTAAATAGTGGAATCTGAAAGTGATTCGATCAACCATTGCTCATCCCAAGGCAGACGAGTGCCTGCAACAAAAAAAGGAAAAAAATTTAATATCGAATAAAGCTAAGAGATGCCCACTGGAAGAAGCAACATCTTCAAGGCTACTATCTAGGAAGTTCTGTTGGTGTTCTGTACGTAGGTTATTGCTGTTTTGTTTTGTTTGTGGTGATAGGAATTGAGCCCAGGGCTTTGCATATAGTAAGCAAGCACTCTGCCACTGAGCCACATCCTCAACCCTAAGAGCCCTAAATTCTACACTAATAATTTATAAAGATAAAATGGTGCACAAATGTAAAAATGGGTGAACCTCTTGAGTCCTTTAATAGAAATGTCATGGGGCTAGAGAGAGGATTTGGTAAGTAAGAACACTTGCTGCCCACACATAAAAACCAGAATTTGGATCCCAGCACCATGTAAAATCCGGAATCCCTTAGCCCTGGTACTATGAGGGAGATAGGAAAACTACTGAGGCTTGCTGGCTGCTAGCCTAGCTCCAGAAAGTGATAGACCAGGACACCAGACATACTCCACTGGCCTCTACGCATACACACTCTGCCCATAAATGAGCTTATGACATATACATACACCATATTCACACACACACACACACACACACACACATACACACACACACACAAGTGCATAAGTAACAAACAGATTATACTATAAAAGTCATGTGGGTTAGAGAAGACATATCTAGCATTAGGTAGATTACAGAGAACCAATTTCTCATCCTCAAACCAAAACCTATCACTTCCAAATTAGCAAAAACCAGAACAAAGGGGCAAGGAAGGCAAAAGGCGTTATCTTCTATCTAACAAAATCATCCAAATAGAAGTGGGGAAGTCTGCTGACCTAAACCATAGGTTCTTGAACAAGCATGTTCTTGTAGCCAGTCTAAGGAAGCTTCAAAGTTCTTCCTGCTCTCCTCGCAGAATCTAGGAAGAACAAAAGCCAAAATGTGTCCTTTCTTTCATCAGCCTCCACGTTTCTCACTCCCACACCCCTCCAAGTTGTCCTGTCTTACGTTTCCATGTTCTTCAAACACTGAAATGTCTCCTTCTTCCAGCTCTCTTCTCCATAATCCAGGTACCTGGGAGTGAACAAATGAAACTTTTCCTACTGCCAGAAATAATCACAGTGACTGACAGAATTGTCATGTGATAAGAGGAACTAACCACTGGTCACACAGGGCCACGACACATTCATCTGCAGACCTCGATATCACTTGTTTTTCTGGTTCCATGTAGATAAGTGCATCTCCCTAAATGAAGGTAAACAAAGGCATGGTAGGCGTCACATCCAATCAACCCTTAACTCTTCAGGGACAGAATCCTTCCCCTCCCCGGGTTCAACGGGGTCCGCTTTTCTGTGTAATGCCTGCTTCTGAAACACTTCATCATGTGGACCTCTTTAAAAGCTACTCATCATTTTAGCCCTTTCTAATCTTAGGGTGTGATAGGTGGGGTTCTTATGATTGCTTTCCATCTACGTTATAAAATGCAAAGAAAATTTAAAAAACCAAATGCATGGCACCAGTGTTTTTAAAATAAAAATATAGAGATTAAACATTAAAGTCTTTTAAGATTTAGAGTCATAAAAATGTCAGTTCCAAACAGAAAACTGACCACAATCTAATTTTGGTTTTTTGAGGTTTTTTCATTTAGCCCAGGCTAGCTTCAAACCTGCTATGTAGCAGAGGATAATTCTGAGCTTGTGATTCTCCTGCCTCTACCTCCCAAGTACTGAGCTAGGTATTTGGGGTCATCAGTATGTAAGCTTAAATCTTATTTTAACTAGATGTAAATATCTCTTAATACACCTTTAAGCTAGGATTTTTTTCCCCCCTTTTGGCTTTTCAAGACAGAGTTTTTGTAGCTCTGGCTGTCCTGGAACTCATTCTGTAGAGCAGGCTGGCCTCGAACTCAATGATATCCACCTGCCTCTGCCTCCCAAGTGCTGGGATTAAAGGTGTATGCCACCACCATCCAGCAAGCTAGGCTAATTTTCAAAACTAAAATCCAGTATTATCATTCACAAAATGACTCACTGCTCTGTACTTATAATGCAATTCTTTAATTTAAATTAAAAAGTTATACTTTAAGTTTATAAGCAGCAGGTTAGAAATAGACATTTAACTCCATCTAAAACTCCCAGTTCCAACTGACAAATATGGGGGGATGGACTCATTCAACAAAGATAAATAAAATGGGAAAAGAAAAGGCTACGTGAGTGATAACTGTTCCAATAGAGATAAAGCTAGTTGAAGCTGGGGGTGCAGCTCAGGAGAAGGATTTCAAGTATGTGCAAGGTCCTGGGCCCAAGCCCAAGTAAAAGGATTAAATAAAGGAAATTTTAAAAAAAGGTGAATCTTAACCAGCAGGAATGAGTGGTGTGGCATGATTCGAGCGGAAAGCAGTAACCCTGAAAAGAGGACAGAAGAATGTACGTTTTAAACCCTGCTTAGAAGCCCAGATACCTGATTCATGTGCTGATTAGTCTTCATTGTCAACCTGACACAAGCTATAGTCATCCAAAAGTGGGAGCCTCACCTGGGGAATGTTCTAGATCAGACTGCCTGCAGGCTGTCTGTGGGCATTTTTTTCTTAAATAGATGACTTATGTGTGGGAGGGCCAAGTCCACTGTGGGTAGCACCATCCCTAGCCAGGTGAACCTGTATTGTGTAAGAAAGCTAGCTGAGGGGTTAGAGACATAGCTAAGCGGTTAAGAGCACTGCTTGCTCTTCCCAAGATCCTGAGTTCAATTCCCAGTAACCACATGGTAGCTCACAACCATCTGTAATGAGATCTGGTATCCTCTTGTAACCTATAGGCATACATGTAGACAGAACACTGTATGCATAATAAATAAATCTTAAAAAAAAAAAAAAAAAAAAAAAAAAAGCTAGCTGAGTGAGCATGAGCCAGTGAGCAGCCTTCCTCCATGGTTCCTACCTCTCTTTTCCTGCCCTGACTTTCTCAATGATGAACTATTACTTAGAAGTGCAAGCTGAAATAAGCCCTTTCCTGCCCAAGTTGCTTTGGGTCCTAGTGTTTATCACAGCCACAGAAAGCAAACTAGAACACTCACCATGCAGACAGTAACTGCCCCCATCTCTGTGCCAGCAAAGGCTTATCCTCTGGGGCAAATCTCTAAAGGATTGAGCAAAGTTCAGAGCACAGACACCACAGCAAAATCAGCAGATTACTTAAAAGCCAGCACACTAGCTGCTGGTGCCATCTCAACCAATCTCCCACTCAACTTCCAGAATGCTCAGTCCAGAATTTCTACCCAGGAAGTCAAATCTAAATATGGAAATACATACATACATACATCATCTAGATTCGTGTTCACCAGAAAGCTACTACAGACACAACTTCATCAAAATGAGCAGGAAAAACAGGAGACAAGCCATGGAATTAAAGCAAGGAGACCAGATTCCAGAGTGACAGAAGAAATCTATAATGACCAAGGGACATCAGCTCCAATAGTGACAACAACCCATCCAGACCACACAGCCCACAGGCTCTGGGAAAGCACTCTAAGATGTAACCATCAACACACTGAAACAATGGACAAGCTGGGAGAAATACATAGCTGTAAGTTTGGGGATAAGTTAAGTACATGGGCAGATATTAATTGTAGGAAAAAATTAAAACTGGAGAGTAAAATACTATATACCACAGTCAGATTAGCCATGTCTCAAAAATATAAACATTGACTAATCTAGTATACATTATAAATACATTCTTGGGAGCTGGGGAGATGGCTCAGAAGTTAAGAGCACGGGCTGCTCTTCCAGAAGTCCTGAGTTCAATTCCCAGAAAACACATGGTGGCTCACAACCATCTGTAATGAGATCTGGTGCCCTCTTCTAGCATGCAGGCATATATGCAGACAGAACATTGTATACATAATAATTATTAAAAAAAAAGTCTTTACAAACCCCAAACACACTTTTTAATAATAAATAAATTAATAGATACATTTTTTTGGGGGGGGGTTTCGAGGCAGCGTTTGTCTGTGTAGCTTTGGAGCCTGTCCTGGCACTCGCTCTGTAGACCAGGCTGGCCTGGACCTCACAGAGATCCACCTGTCTCTGCCTCCCAAGTACTGGGATTAAAGGTGTGCAACACTGCCCGGCATAAATACATTTTTAATATGAAAGAAAGATGAAAAGGCATATACAAGACACAAAAGAAGGTACTAAAAAATTAAAATCTTGGGTTTTTTTTTTTTTTTTTTTTTTTGGTAGGAAGTTAGAGGCTGATGACTAAGCCTAACAAAACATCAAAATAAAAACTATACTGCAGCAGGTCTGGTAACAGAGCTATAATCCCAACTGTAGGAAGCAGGAGTGAAAAGATGATGGTTTCAATGGCCGTCTGGGCTACGCTAGGAAACCCAGCAACAAACTTACATTATAAACATCTAGAAAACTATGAAAGGTGGGCATAATGGTTCACATCTGTAATCCCAGCACTTGGGAGCAGCAGGAGGGTTGCCACAAGTTCATGGCCAGCCTAGACTACAAAGTGAGACCAGGACTCAGAGAAAAAAAAAAAAAAACATGAGACAGAGAATCAGAGATAGAGACAGAAACACAGAGGTATGACAGATGGAGATCAGTATTAAAGTAAGCAACATAGTTGAAAGCTGTCCTCTCCAAACAGAGATTAAAAGAATGTGAAAGGACAGAGTAAATGGCTGCTTTCTATTGCTATTGCGTGCATGTGTGTGTATGTGTATGCTTGTGTACATGTAAAAGCCAGATATCATTCTTTAGGTGCCATCTATCTTTTTTCCTCCTTTTGAGACAGGGTCTCTCTCACTGGCCTGGAATTCATTAAGCAGGCTACTGAAGTGAACCCCAGGGGTCTGTCTGCCTGTTTCCACATCCCCATACACCATCACGCAAGCAAATATATGTTCCAGGGCTAGAACAGTCTTCTCCCAGCCTGTTTCGTTTTGGCCAGCATCTAGGCTAGTAGTGCACTCATGTTTCTCAAGCCTCTGCCTCCTGGTTACATATATGAAGCAACACGCTCGGCTTTGCTTTTTTGAATTTAGTAAACATAAAGACCACTGTCAGCCAGGTGGCAGTGGTGCACACCTTTAATTCCAGCACTAGGGAGGCAAAGGCAGGCAAGTCTGTGAGTTCAAGGCTAGCCTGGTTTACAGCGTGAGTTACAGGACAACAGCAAGAGCTACTGTTACACAGAGAAACCCTGTCTCAAAAAAAAAAAAGACTACTGTCTCTATCTCCGGTCAGTATGATTGTTAAAATCAAAACTTTAAGAGGTATGTAGTTAAACATAGTTCTATCAAAGGAGGAATAAGGAGTTTAAGAAAATACAGGCCGGGCGTTGGTGGTGCACACCTTTAATTCCAGCACTTGGGAGGCAGAGGCAGACGGATCTCCGGGGCCAGCCTGGTCTACCGAGCAAGTTCCAGAACTGGCTCCAAAACAATACACAGAAACCCTGTCTCGAAAAACAACAACAACAAAAAATTTTAAAAATTAAAATAAAGTAAATAAAATTTCAGAGTTAAAAAGCAAAGCAGCACAGAAAAAGGATGCCTCTAACATGGTCACTGTCAGAGACATTGCCAGAGTTCTCTGTTTGTGTTCTGCATATCAACTTTGGTTTTGTTTGGGTTTGCTTTTTTCTTCTTGCTGTAGGGGAAGGGGTATGTTGAGACATGGTCGGCATAGACCAGGCTAGCCATGAAGTTGAGATCTCCCTGCCTCTACCTCCTAAACACTACAAGAACATACTACCACATGGGGCACATGTCAGCCTTAGGGCACAACCGCATCCTTATTACAGGAGATGTGAGTTAAATGGACTGCAAATAGGCCTGTTTCCTGCCATAAAACTATCTTTTTTTATACAGTGCTAGGTTCTACTATGAAATTCATTGCTAATAATACTCTTAGATCTATTAGTTAACTGCTCTTCCCAAACTGCCCCCAGAGGACAGGCTACACATACAGCATCAACCATGTTTTTCTGAATAGTCTTCTTTACGTTTTGGATCTTCTGTCCTTTAAATCCATCCACCAACATTACCTACAAGGATGAGAAGGGAAACATACACAACAATTAAAATTTGCTTCCAGTTTCCCTAGCTAAATTTACTTAACAGACCAAACCGAAAATATCTTTAGAGTAATGGTTATTACATTTATAATCATAACTTTATTTTGATACAGTTGACACAACTGGTAATCATACGTATAGTATGGTCTTTTTGTAAGTGTAACTGGGTCTAGTACAGTTGTCTTTCTATAGCTGTAGCTAATGACAGCATGACTAGGAAGATATACTCACTTCCTTCTCAAGCTTCCACATGAAGAGGAATCATTTATACCAGTGGCTCTCAACCTGTGGGTGGCAACCCCAGGAGGGTCACATATCAAGATACATTACCATTCATAATGGTAGTAAAATTACAGTTATAAAGTAGCAATAAAACAATTTTATGGTTGGGAGACACTACAACATGAGGACCTGTATTAAAATGTTGCAGCATTAGGAAGGCTGAGAACCACTGTTCTATACTATAATCATTCCTGGTGGTTTTAGAGGAACCAAGTATACTCCACTCAGGTATCTTTTTTTTTTTTTTTTTTTTTTGGTTATTCAAGACAGGGTTTCTCTGTGTAGCTTTGGAGCCTGTCCTGGCACTCACTCTGGAGACCAGGCTGGCCTCAAACTCACAGAGATCCTCCTGCCTCTGCCTCCCTAGTGCTGGGATTAAAGGCGTGGGCCACCACCTGGCTTTAATGGGCAAAGAATTAACTCACCCTTTGTTCCCATAGAAGAAAGCCTGATAAAGCTGACTTAAGTAAAAAGCTTGTCTGACTCTAACAAGTAGTCCGTTTTAGTTGGAAAAACACACTGCTTTTGCTCTTCAGGTTTCTAACTTACTGATGTTTCACGCTCTGTAATTATAAAGTTAGAGTCATGATCATCACTGTGCAAGATCAGATTATGGAGCAAAGCTGCCAACTCTGAATCCCAATTCTGCCACAAGCTCCCCAGCTGGTCCTGAGAAAAACTCACAGCCTCTTTGTGCTTCCATTTCCTAACCTGTAAGTGGAGGCAATACTTTGCTCCCCAGCTGGTCCTGAGAAAAACTCACAGCCTCTTTGTGCTTCCATTTCCTAACCTGTAAGTGGAGGCAATACTTTGCCTCCACTTTCCTGCATTATTTTATGAATTTAGTTAGTCATATTGGATCTGGATAGATGTCTCAGCAGTTAAAAGCACTTGTTACTCTTACAGAGGACCTGGGTTCAGTTCCCAGAACCAACATGGTGGCTCACAGACATCTCTAATTCCAGTTTCTGGAGATCTGGCCTCCATGGGCACCAGGCATATATGTGGTTGACATACATGCATACATACAGTCACAACACACATACACATAATAATAAATAAACGAATGAATGAATAAATAAATATATAAATAAGTAAATAAATAGATGAGGCCATCTTTTCTTTTAAGTTAATATATTTTAAGTATTCACTCTTACTATCATCCAAAATACTGTCAGGATTTAACAAAATGCCCCCATAGGCTCCTATATTTGAATGCTTAGTCATCCAGGAATGGCACTACTTGAGAAGGTCTAGGAGGTGTGCCTTGTTGGAGGAAGTGTGTCATTGGTGGGCTTTGAGGTTTCAAAAGCCCAAGCCAAGCCCAGTGTCTCTCAGCCATCAGATCAGGACTTAGGTTTCAGCTACTTCTCCAACACCATGTCTTCCTGCCTGCCACCATGCTCCCCACTATGATGATAATGGACCAAATGTCTGAAACTGTAAGCAAGCCTCAATTAAATCCTTTCTTTTATAAGAGATGCCTTGGTCATGGTCTTTCTTCATAGCAATGGAACAGTGACTAATTCATAATTCACTTAAGAAAAAAAGAAAAAAAGGCTGGGCGGTGGTGGCGCACGCCTTTAGTCCCAGCACTTGAGAGGCAGAGGCAGGTGGATCTCTGTGAGTTTGAGACCAGGCTAGTCTACAAGAGCTAGTTCCAGGACAGCCTCCAAAGCCACAGAGAAACCCTGTCTTGAAAACCCAAAAACAAAAAAAGAAAGAAAGAAAGAAAAGGAAAATTAAACTAATTTTTGTTTATCCAGGAAAGGGGAAATGTAAAAAAAAAAAAAAAAAAACACTCCCAATGGTGTCCTTAAAAACATTCACTTCAGTCAGGCAGTAGTGGTGCACACCTTTAATCCCAGCACTCTGGAGGCAGAGGCAGGAGGATTCTCTGTGAGTTCGAGGCCATCTTGGTCTACAAAGCTACACAGAGAAACACTCTCTCAAAAAAAAACCAAACAAACAAACAAACAAAAAATCCACTTCAACTTTATGTGGCTATGCTCCTCTAGTTTAGCCTTCCCATGAAAATCTAAGGCACATTAGCACAGGCAGAACTGAGAAGAAGCTCAGAACAGCTTTGTTGTCCTCACTTAACACTAACTAGGCAACAAGTAAATTAATAGATTGAATAAAACAGCTTAAGCAAAAACTGAACCCCATTATGAAAAGCAAAAAGAAAAAGCATTTAAAAAAAAAATTTAAGATGTATTCCTCTGCATTATTTATAGTACATGCATACCTATTGGATCCCCTGGAACTGGGATAGCTGCCATGCAGGTGTTGGAAATCAAACCCAAGTTCTCTGTACAAGCAGTAAGTGCACCTAACTGCTAAGCCATTTTCCCAGCCCTGGAAAAGGCATTCTTGATGTGGCCAACCTTTAAAGTTGTACTGTGTAATATTAGGAACTAATTTTAAATATCTCAAGAAATTCATTTCTTAGAGATTCCCAGAGCACACCAAAAGAATATAATTCTAGAAATGTTTCTAGAAATGACATGATAAAAACTGGAAATTTAGAATAAAATGTACTTATCTTTTTCAAATTAGTGTTTTACAAAAACTATGTTGAATTTTTCTTTTTCTTTAAGTTAAAATTATTAAGAGGAACACTAGAGCATACAGCTATAAATAAAAACAATAAAAATTGTGACTCACGCCATCATAAAACCCTCTTAAATACAATTTCTCCTTTGCTTCTGCAAGTTTTTCACGGTCATTCTGGCTCTGAATTTTCAGCTCATCACAAAGGGTCACAGCAGAAAGACTTCCAATCCCTGGGATTTCAAGGACTGGCACCTGCAGAGAACAGCAACACCAGAAGTGTATTCATGCTGAAAGGCAGACACTAATCAGCCACGTGGACGTGGCCCCTTTGCCCTGTAAAGTCACCTTGGAACTACCACCAGGCAGTGACATACACTCAGTGCTCACAGACCACTAGCCTGAAGATGGGAACATGTGTATTCCCTTACCACAGGAACAACACATGACACACATACCCCCCACCCTCACCCAGACACACAGGTCACACAGTCTGCAAGAAGCAAAGCAATGTCAACTATTTTTATAGATGGTTTCAAGTTTGTATCAAAGTTTTGGAGTCTTTTCCCCTAGTGCTGAGGGGATCACACCCAGGGCACTGAGCATGTCCAAGCTCACTCTCCTACACTCTTCACAGAAGTCATTTGCTAGTATTATTCTGACTTTTCTTCTGCAGATACTAACGTGAAAACAAGAAACATTAAGCAGCACTGCAAGGCTACAAAATAAATATTCCTGAGTTAAGGATGGTATGAGGCTGGTAAGCTAGGATAAAACCGATGAGAATAAAAGGCTGTTTGTTCGCAGGCTGCAGGTGCCAGGTGGAAAGAAATGTGTATTGCTTTTTCTTTTCCTGTTATTTACAACAGTAAATTATCAAATTAAAGTAAGAAAATTCCCTCTCTTATTTTCAAACTCTACCAAAGATTTATTTTTGTTACAAGAAGAACGTGTGTCTTTTCTCTCTCTAATAAAGACGTGTGAAGCCTATGAATACTCCCATACTCACCGGCTCAAATGGCAGGACCATTTCATCTCTAATTCCATACTTTACTCGGAAGGCCTACAGGAAATTGGTAAGCTAACATTAGTACTCAATTTTGTTACTGATACAATCAGTAAGAAAGCAAACTCATTATTTTTTTCCTGAGGCAAGGCTTTACTGTAGTAGCCTATGCTGGCCTTCACTTGAGATCTTCCTGCCTCAGCCTCCCTCTTCCCTGGCTTCAAACATTTATTCCATTATTTGTTCTCTCCAGGCAGAATATTTTTAGCATTATCAAATATCTCAATAAGGGATCTGTGGTCTTTTAAAACTCAATAGTTTAATGTGAATGGCCTGCACTATGTTCCATATTTTGACATTATGACAAAACCTTTCTATACAGTTCCCGATTAAGACTATGCAATCAACTTAGAAACAAAACTGTTGTAGGAATTCGATCTGACAGCCAATCATTAATATATAGTTACAATTTCAATCTTCCTGAATCTTAGCTAAGGACGTATCAGGTACAAGCCTAGATTCTGCAGGAAAAAACAACTAATGGAGTAATTTCTATAATTTACCAATTACTTATGGTCTGGACATCTAGAATGTATTTCTTACTTGATATTGTCCTTGTTGTTTGTATTTTCATTTTTTGTTTATGTTATTACATTTTCTTTTGTCTGGATAATACCTGATAATGTTCTTATTGCATATAGTTTCATTATGTTAAGATTAGAACCCTCCTTTATATTTTGAACTAAAAAAGGAAAAATGTAGGAATTCAATCTGATAGCCAATTGTATTGGGGCAGCTTGGCCCAATGGGCATTGTCTTCTCTGGTGGTACTTGACCCTAAGACTCCCCAAATAAAAGGCCAGGGTGGGGCAAAGCTTGCTTTCTCTTCGACTATGGAGGGTTTGCTGGCGGCGGCAGCTTTGTGACCTTCCCCAGACCTCCTCAATCTCCCTTGGGAACAAGAGGAGCAGCAGCTGAAGCAGCAGCATCGTTGCAGCCTCATTCTGTTATTTGAAGTGTACTTTTATTTTGCACCTGTTTAATAAACTGGACATAAACACAGAGATCCATCCCTCTTTACAATACTCATATTTTAAATAAGTTTATGACTTTTCATTGAGCCTCATCCACAGCTATCTTGTGACACATATAATCCACAGGCCACAAGTTGGACATGCCTGTAGGAACTGCAGTCAAATGCAACAATACAGACATCAAGATGTTACCCCAGTTGAGGGTAATATTTTCTTGGCTGTAATGAAAATATGAATATAAAAATGTTTTTTTTCTGGGGCTGGGAGAATGAGTCAGTGGGTAAGAGGATTACTACACAAGCATGAGGACTGGAGTTCAAATCCTGAGCAGCTATGTGAGAAGCCAGGCATACTAGAAAGCCCAGCACTGCACAGAGTGAAGACAGGAGAATCCTCTGGAACTGTGGCTACCAACCTAGTTCTAAGGTCCATGAGAGACCATCACAAGAGTGAAGTGGAGAGTGGTAAAGCAGGGCCCCAAATATGCGCTATCCTAAGTGACAGTCCACATACTTAACACACACACAACCTTCTCAAATTTGTCATAGAAATTATATTCAAAATTCTAACCACGGGGGGGTAGGTTGGAGGTGGGAGAGAAGGAATGGTGGTGAGGGGAGGGAGAGGGAGAGGGGACTTACATGTGAAACAAGCCTGTTCCCTAACTTGAATTAATAATAATAATAATAATAATAATAATAATAATAATAATAATAATATGAGAAAAAATAAGTAAATAAATAAATTACCATTTCAAAAAAAAAAATTCTAACCACAGAAACATACAAACACTGAAAACCAGGTCAGAGATAACATGTATGCCCTCAGCCTTGTCTCACAACTGATCAGCAGTACCCACTAACATCATGCTGGATTTAAAACAAGGACATGGCCGGATGGTGGCACACCTTTAAATCCTAGCAGAGGCAGAGGCAGAGGCAGGAAGATCTCTATGAATTTGAGGCCAGCCTGGTCTACACAGAGACCCTGGCTCAGAAAAAAAAAAAAAAAAAAAAAAAGAATAAAACAAGGACATGAGACAGATACTTGCTTGCTTTTTCTTCAAGTCTCTGAGTGCTGCAAGATCATCCGGGGAATCAGAAGGAACACTCGTGACCACACCAGTGCCTTACAGAAGAAAGAATGAAATTAACTAATACAACAAGAATGTGGTTAGTAAAGCATTCTAACAGCAAAGTCTGTACCTTTATCCTCCTTAATGGTGAGCATAGGGAGAACGTAGACCACCTTATAGCATGTCAGGGGTGCAGAAAGTGCAGCCCCAAGGATTTCCTGCATAAAAGAGGACCAAAAAGGTGAAGACATATAGCTGCAGTGACAAAAAGTTAAAATAAATACTCAAATTTTACGGTGAGGAGGCTACTACTAGAAACTAACTATACAGGAATAAACTCCTGAGAATTACATCTGCACAAGGCAGCTGCTGCAGTTAATGACATGGTATTACACTGATTTAAATGTTCTCACATCAAAAATGGGAAATCTGAGGTTCTATTTGTTAATTAGCTTTACTTAGTAATACTACCATGTGTACATATTTCAAAACATGCTGTTTACCATAGTGTGCACAATTTCTTCTGCTAAGTAAACAAGATACAGAAAAAGTAGCTGGACAGTGGTGGCGCACGCCTTTAATCTCAGCACTCGGGAGGCAGAGGCAGGCAGATCTCTGTTGAATATGAGCTCAGCCTGGTCTACAGAGTGAGTTCCAGAACAGCCAGGGCTCTACAGTGAATCCCTGTCTCATACAAACAAAAGTAAATAAATAAATAATAAAAGTAAATTCATCTATCTTATGATTATTTAAATTATTAAAAATAATCTTAAATGATTATACCAAAATTGACAATTATGATAGCAATCTTAGTATACTAACACACTGATTGTGACACTGTATTTCTTGAGAAAAACAGTATCAAGATCCATAGTAAGAGAAATGTCACAAATAGTCCATCAAGATGGCTCAGCAGGTAAAGGCACTTGCCACCAAGCCTGACAATCTTCATTAAATCCCTAGTAGGGAAGAAATAACTTCCAAAAGTTGTTCTCTACACATACTGCATTACACACCTTACCCACACATGTACACATACACAAAAGTAATCAACATAAAAAAAGAAGAAACCTACCAAACACTAAGTTACTTACACTAGTAAAACACTAAAGCAGCAGTTTTCAACCTTCCTGATGCTGTGACCCTTCCTCATGTAGTGGTGACCCCCCAAACCATACAATTATTTTGTTGTTACTTCCTAACTGTAATTTCGGATACTATTATTAACTGTAATTTAAATATCTGATATGCAGGATTTCTGATAATGCCTCTATGAAAGGCTCATTCAAACCCCCAAATGGGTCTCCACCCACAGGTTAATAGCCACTGCACTAAGGCCTTCAATGACTGAAAAACTAGGTGACAGAAAATGTCACATCAAGAAAACAGAATCCTACTTTATTAGTGTAAGCACATAGAGTTCTACCCATCTTTCTAAAATGACAGTTATGAATTCAAGTTGAAGTGAAAAAGATATTTCAATTGCCTTTAAAAAAAAAAATTAGAAAATGGCTGGGTGGTGATAGTGCACGCCTTTAGTCTCAGCACTCCGGGAGGCAGGAGCAGGTGGATTTCTGTGAGTTCGAAACCAGCCTGGTCTACAACAGCTAGTTCCAGGACAGCCTCCAAAGCCACAGAGAAACCCTGTCTCGAAAAACTAAAAAAGAAAAACAAAAAAGAATAGCAATTATCACAGGTGAAGTTGGAGCAGAGGCCCCTTTGGAGGGATGGGAATTCAGCATGGCAGAGCCTTCTGAAGAACCCTGACCGCTCTGTGACTTGCAAAATACAAATGCCCTGAACACATTATCTCATGTGTACTCTAATTATAAAGTTTTTTGATGCTTTTTCAAGCTCCACTGCTAATACTTCCCTCTAATTTTACAATGAAAATCGAGAATGTGCTCCCCAACTTACCTCGCCCATTAATTCCTTCACAACAGGCACCACTCCATTGTGCTTAGTGAAGCCTTGGTACGACATATTCCTGGCAGCTCTCTGGGTGCAGATGAATATATCACCATTTGCTGTCTCAAATCCAATATACTTCATATCAGGGTGAACCCAACAGTTTGTCTGTCCAAACATCGTCTCAGGTCTAAGGGTAGCAGCTACTAGGAAGATATTTTTCCCTTTCAGGCCACTAAGAAGAAAAAGCACATATTTATATTAAAAATGTGTCTTCCCTCATAATTATATGATTGCTCAGAAATGATCAATTAAGCCAGGCATAGTGGCAAGTGCAATCGCAGTACCTAGAAGGCTGAGGCAAGAGCACTAGGCTGCAAAGCAAAAGCCTGTCTCCAAGAAAGAAGAAAAAAAGGAAAGAGGAAAAGAAAAAAGACCATGAAACAGTAATTTTTAGCCATCTTACCTTAATTTTGATGGGTATGGTTCAAGCACCTTCAGTTTAACGAGGGTATATTCCTGCGGTCCAACACCCTAAACAAGTAAACAAGGGGAAAACATGGATTTACCCTACTAACCTATGAAGGAATCTGCTTCAAATCTCTGGCAGAATTCTTGCACATAGGAATAATTCTTCCTTCCAGTGAAGACAGTACGACTGAGTAGCCATAATAAAGAGTATTACAGGGGGCTGGAGAGATGGCTCAGAGTTTAAGAGCACTAGCTGCTTTTCAGAGGTCCTGAGTTGAATCCCAGCAACCACATGATGACTCACAGCCATTTGTAATAAGCACACATGCCAGCTGAACACTATGCATAATAAATACATCTTTTAAATAAATAAATAAATAAATAAAAATAAAGAATATTTTGGTGACTACTCAGTGTCCCAGATAATCACCTCTCCAGTTTGCCTATCATGATCCATACAAGGTTGTCCATCTTTTGGAGAATAAATGGTGTACCTTAAAAAAAAAAAAAATAATAAAGAAAGAAAGAAAGAACAATAAGCGGCAAATACTGTTATATTATTCAAGTTACATTATAATGTATCCCTATCAAGTGTGAGTTATAACTAACACTTAACCAAGCCAGTGTCTAGATTACTCATTCTCTGATGAGTAGTTCTGAAAATGTAGTTATTAACATCTCCACCTTCATGAAAGGAAGCACTACTGAAAACTATTGATTAGCCTTAGCCTTGCAGTAATGAAACATAATCCTGTAAGATAAATTCACATAGGTGGGCAGTGGTGGCACACACCTTTAATCCCAGCACTTGGGAGGCAGAGGCAGGCAGAGTGGACAGCCTGGTCTACAGAATATATTCTAGGACAGCCAAGACTACACAATAAACCCTGTCTTGGAAGAAAAAAAAAGATAAATTTATCTTTTGCTTGTTTGTTTTTTCGAGACAGGGTTTCTCTGTGGCTTTGGAGGCTGTCCTGGAACTAGCTCTTGTAGACCAGGCTGGTCTCGCACTCATAGAGATCTTCCTGCCCCTGCCTCCCGAGTGCTGGGACTAAAGGCGTGCACCACCACCGCCCGGCGTAAAAAAAAGATAAATTCACATGTATGAAGTGTAAGTTGTTTTTACTCGACCTACATAATCAAGGAAGAATCTTAATAACTTACAGAAGTATAAGCTAAAACACAAAATAATTTTGTTCATGGCTTGCTAGGAATACTGAACAGAATCATCCCATTCTCTCTGGTTCTAGCTTGTCAACAACACAAAACAGCTCAAGAAAGTTAAGACACTGAGCAGCAAGGAACTGGGAATTCAGCTCAGTGACAAGACATCTGTCAAGGGGATGCAAGCCCTGAGTTCACCACAAAAATGAAACTAGAAAAATAAAATTGACAGGCAAGATTCAAGGAAAACAAGAGATACAACAGAACAAGATGAGAGTGATGAAAAAAAGAGAAAAGACAGACAGACAGACAGACAAATGGGTGGATGAACAGATAAAAGAGAATAAGAAAGGATGGGATACAAGGTACTGAATTGAGAATAAGAAAGGATGGGATACAAGGTACTGAATTGCAAGAATTATGATTTTTAGTTTATTATACTGAGACAAAACAAACTCACCGCTTCCCAAATTTAATTTTGTTTCTTTCTTTTAATGTCACAAACTGCCACCTGACAAAAGAATCATAGTAAGGGTTTACATCCGTGGTGATGAAGGAGCGCCGCCAGTCTACCTGCAGAAAGAAAAGGAAAAGGTACTTTTTATAAGTAAGGGATCCTGAGCCAACTGTTTACCTTGCTATTATTTATTCCAACTTAAAGTAGATCAACTACTAAAGAAAAAATTTCCAGTACCACATGTTAAATACATATAAAGCATTAAAATCATTTGTTTAATTAATAAGTTTTAAAATACAAGCACTTCCTGAGCAGTGGTGGCACACACCTTTAATCCCAGCACTCAGGAGACAGAGGCAAGTGGATGAGTCCAGCCTGGTCTGTAGAGAAAGTTCCAGGACAGCCAGGGCTACACAGAGAAACACTGTTTCAAAAAACAAAAAACAAAACAAAACAAATTCACTTACACATTAGCTAACATATAAGATTTACAATAAACTTAAAAGAAATACTTAAGTAATACAGTCAACATATTCAAGGTAAACTTTGATTGGTGTCTCATATTCTTTAAACAAAACCCCTTTCTATCAATTGTTAATAAATATATTCTGATAAGACAAATATTGAAGTTTTTCTTCCTCACATTGACTTCCACTAGTTGCCAGTCTAATAACACCCAAATTTTTGGTGACATTTGGCCAGAATATACTGTTGTAAATTTAAAAGTTGTTCCATAACTTTTTTTTTTTTTTTTTTTTTTTTTTTTTTTTGGTTTTTCGAGACAAGGTTTCTCTGTGAAGCTTTGGAGCCTGTCCTGGAACTAGCTCTTGTAGACCAGGCTGGTCTCAAAGTCAGAGATCCACTTGCCTCTGCCTCCCAAGTGCTGGGACTAAAGGCATGCACCACCACCTCCCAGCTAAAAGTTGTTTCATACCTTTTTAAATGACACAAAAGTAAATAACTTTCCCTTGTCTTTAACACTGAAGGTGATAGCTTACCTTCAAACCTATTTTCTTCAGATCCTGAACAGCCAGGGGTGGGAAATAATCAAGCCAATGTTCTGCTTCAGAAAACTTCACTATGTCTTCATCAGAAAGCCCAAGGGATTTCATAATGTCCCACTGGTACTTAGAAGAACCTGCTTTGGCAGCAGCTTTACTCTGAAAACAATTAAACACAAATTCCATTAAAGCATAGCCAACAACTGTTCAGCACCCCAGGACAACAGTAATTTTAATTTCATAATCCTATTTGGTAATTCTGTTTCTTTATGAAACATGGTCTCACAGTGTAGCCCTAGCTGCCCTAAGACTCACTATGAAGACAGGCTCTCCCACAAGGGATCTGCTGCTCTGCCTCACATTGTTGCTATATCAGAACACCACAGCAAGTATGGACTACACAGTCAGGACGTCCACCAGGAAATGGACACAGTGACAAAATTAAGGAACAACTTAACCACCATCATGGCGATCTTATCACCACACTATTTCCTTTCTTCTGATAGCACACATGCCCTTCTTAGCTCAAAATAAAAATCACTTCATTTTAATCTATTATGAGAAAACATCAATTGACCCCAAATTGAAGGAATCTATTTAATCGTTGAAATTTTGGCCCCCACTGTAACCATAAGAAACTTAATTCCCCATGAAACAGCATTAAAGGTAGAATCTTGAAGAGGTTCTGCCCTCAAGAGTGGATCACTGCTGCACCACAGAAGACAAGTCCAGCTGCTCCTGAACATGTTACTTCCTCTCTCCCTTTGTGTCTCTTTCCTGTTCTATTACTATTTCTTTTCCCTTCCTTCACAGATAACACAGCATGAAATGTGTCATCAGGTACTGAACTCTCAACATAAGCCTTCCCAGCCTCAAGAACATTGGGCCAATAAATTTCTGGTCAGTATAAATCACCCACTCTGTGGTATTATCACTGCAACACAAAAACAGACATAATTTTTTTGACAGTCAATAAATTCTATATCTGAACAGTACTCTATCAAAAAATCATAGAACACAGTGTAGTGTAGATTCTAGATTGAGTCTTTTTTTAAAAAATTTATTCATTTTTATTTTATATATATTTTACCTGCATGTATGAATATGTACCACGTGCAGGTTTGGTGACTGCGGAAGTCAGAAGGCATTAGATCCCCTCCAACTCTGAATTGTGGACCGCTATAAACTACCACATATGTGTGTGGATGTTGGGAATCATACCTGGGTCTCTGCAAGAGCAACAAGTGCTCTTAAACTGCTGAGCCATCTCTCCAGCCCCTACACATCCCACATCCCCTGACTGGATCTTAAAGCAGAGAAAAGATATTAGGAGAAGGATGGGTAAAACTTCAAAACAAGGTCATCAAGAGGACTTAGTCAACATGGGTGCTTGTATACAGACCTGATAGCCTGAGTTCTATCCCTAGATCCTACAGGATGGCAGGCAAGAACCTACTCCAGAGTTGTCTTCTGACCTCCATAAGCATGCACCTACTGCTACGCTTGCTCCTGACCACCCCACCTCACCCACACACACACACACAGACACAATTTCCAATTCAAATAAGGAGGCTAGAGAGATAGCTCAGCAATTAGGAGTGCATACTGCTGTTTCAGAGGACACATATTCACTTCCCAGCAACCACATCAGGCTGCTCACAACTGCCTGTAACTCCAGTTCCAGGGGATCCAACACTCTCTAGACTCTGTTGTAAGTACCTGCACATAACAAACCCACACAAAGACACATACATACACACATAATTAAAAATAAAACTTTTAAAACGTAAAGTCCTCTTTTTAAAAAATTTCAGATGAACTCTACAGTTTAGTACACAGCACAGAACTAATAATGTTAACTGCTTAGGTAGGATGACTATATCATAGTTACAGAAGAGTAACATTAGGAGAGGAAGGCGAAGGTTATGCTGGAATGCTGTACTATCTTGAAACTCCTTTAAATCTAAAATATATCAAATTAAAGTGAAAAAACAACAATAATCCAGACAACATTTGATTTCATGAAATTTTTTTTTAATGTATATGGGTATTTTGACTGCATGTATGTCTATGTACCATGTGCATGTAGGTACCCAAAGAGGCAAGAAGAGGGAATCAGATACCCTGGGACTAGAGTTACAGACAGTAATGAACCACCATGTAGATACTAGGAATGGACATGGGTTAACAGTGCTGTTAACCGATGATCCATCCCTCCAACTGATCTGATGTACTTTCACCTTTGTGGGTATATACATGGTGAATGTTACGTGTGCATGCCCATCAGATTCTATGGTGCACAAATAGAGGTCAGGACGACCTCTGATAGCATTTCTCAACTTCCAGCTTGTTTGAGACAGAGTCTCTGTTGTTTGACACTGTGCTCCAGACTATCTAGCCTACAACCTTCTGGGGATTTTTCTCTCTCTACCTCCCATCTCATCAATGGAGTGCTGGGATTTGGAGATGTGTGCTTACCCAGAAAGCTCCTTACCCACTGAACCATCTAAATAGCCTTGATTTGATAGTTTCTTAAAATTACCTAGTACATTTCATGTGACAGGCACCTGCCAGTGTTGGGTATGCACAAATATCCAGAGAGGTGAAAACTTTAGGCCTGACAACTGAAACATAAGTAACCACCAGACCTTTTTTCCTTTGGCTTTATCCTTCATTATCAAATCTCCAGGTTTGACACTGCTTTGTTCCTCTTCCTCTTCTTCCTCTGGAAAATCAGGAGGGCAGCCATACAGCTCTATTTCTCTTTTCAGCTTGTCAGCACATGCCTACAGCACAACAACAGAGAGTGCCAAGTTCAGAACTCGGGGGAATAAAGCTGTTTCCAAGGCCAACTAAAATCTACTTTCTGACATTGTGTGCAACGTCTACACATATATATTTTATACATATCACTATAGAAAGCTCAAATGATGCATATCACATGCCTCAAAATCCTATAATGTAGTTTATATTTTATTACTTGTCTACAGTACTCAGTGTAGCATTCTGATACACTAAACAGAAGATAAATGATAAGATCCATAAAACATAGTATGTCATTTTGGGTAACAATATTAATGGTTTCTCATTTTAAAGATCATCTTTGTAGTGGAAGGTAAATTCTTACCCTCTATTAGTAATCAACACTCCTACCAGGTAGACAGGACAAATATTAAATTAGAAAACATACTGACATGAAGTGATTTATCCAAGTCTAAGCTGGGCTTTCTTCCACAGCTCTTCCCAGCTATACTATGAGTTCACTCCCCAAAACAGAGGAAACATCAAAGAAGAGTTTCAGTTAATAAGTAAGATACAATTAGAAGGGGACTACTGGCACACACAGCTGTTCTGGAGGCTGAGGCAGAGGGATTAAAAGCTCAAGATCATTCTGGGTAATTTAACAAGACTATCGCAAAATAAAAATTAAATAAAAATACATACATAATTCAAGTTTAGAGAGACTATTTACCTAGTAAAGCAAAGCCCCGCCTCTGCCTCATAGCCCACTACTGAAAGGGAAGAAAGTCACCACCATTTGGTTTAAAGATGTGATCCAATGTTAAGAGCACTTGGCTACCATGTGTAAGATCCTGGGTTCAATTTCCAATGCCACATACACAAAAGTCATCATTTTGCAACCACAAATACAGTAATTAAAATAAGCCAGTATTATCAAAAGATGCTAAAACCACTAGACTACTGAATAATAGGCCATTCAGAGGTTCTCAATAATGTCCCCATAGGCTACTTTCTAAAAACTAAAGTCACCCTTAGAATGAGGAACTCGATCATGTATTAACTTAATGTTACTAAAATGGGACAAGCTATCATTGTATGCTGTTTGATGTGTCACAATGGGAAGTTTATACCTTATCAATACAGTATTCTTTTCCAAGTATCTAAATCCAAACATTCATTAACATCATGACAAACAACTAAAAGGTCAGAAAATGTAAAAATGTAAAAATCTTGAGATAATCAAGGAAATTTAACTACAGAGAAGACCAAGGTGCTAATATCACATAATGTGACTGCAGTGATGCACAGTATGCCCTTGCTCTCCAGAGATGATTGATAAAAGACAAATGCATGCTATAGAGGAAAGAAAGATGCATGCTACAAAAAACATGAAGACTACAAGAGAGAGATGCATACTGCAAAAGCAAGATGAATGCTACAAAAGAGATGCACACTACAAAAGAGACATACATTATAAAAGAGATGCACTCTATATATAGAGATGCACACTAAAATATTCATGGAGATAGCAAGACATCTGCAAGTCAGTTTCAAAAACTACACTGAATAACTACAAGAAAGGAATGAGTGCCTAGGTGTGAGCTGACAGAGCTAAGCAAAGGCAACAGACTACAACAGAATGTATTACTTATTCCCTGTACCATCCTTTCATCTCTTCTGCAAGTCTGACACCTGCCCAAACAACAGGATGGAAAACAAGAAGTTCCTAGGCTGGGGGTGCAAGCTTAGGCATTACAGTGCTCACCTCATCCATAGGTGTCCTAGGATCTAGCCCCACATCATACACACCAAGCATGATGGCACAGCCTGTATTTCCAAAACTTACAGGGTAGAGGCAGGTCATCCTTGGCTACACAGCAAGTTCAAGGACAGCCTGGGCTACATGAGACCTTCATCCTTTTTTAGGGGGGAATGGGGATGTTAAGAAAGGGTTTCCCAGTAGCTAGGGAGCCTGTCCTGGAACTTGCTCTGTAGACCAGGCTGGCCTCAAACTCAGAGATCTGCCTATCTCTGCCTCCTGTATACCTAGATTAGAATCTTTTCAATGGTAGTTTTCTGATCCACTCTTCATAGACAACTACTTCTAAAATAAGCTTTTATTTTGTTTTGTTTTTGAAAAAGGGTCTTGGGTGTTGGTGGTGCATGCCTTTAATCCCAGCACTCAGGAAGCAGAGGCAGGTGGATCTCTGTGAGTTCAAGACCAGCCTTGTTTACAAGAGCTAGTTCCAGGACAGCCTCCAAAGCCACAGAGAAACCCTGGCTGGGGGGGGGGGGGGAATCATGCTGGGCGTTGGTGGCCCACACCTTTAACCCCAGCACTTGGGAGGCAGAGGCATTCGGATCTCTGTGAGTTCGAGGCCAGCCTAGAAACTCTGTCTCGAAAAACCAAAAAAAAAAGAAAAGAAAGGGTCTCATTATATAGATCTAGCTGGCCTAGAACTCACTATGTAGACAAGTAATGTAGACAAGTAAACCAGGCTGGCTGCAAACTGATTTGCTGACTTCTGCCTCCTGAGTATTGGGATTGTTTTGCTTTTTTACACAGGTTCTCACTATCTAGACTTGGCTGGCATGGAACTCACTATATAGATCAGGCTGGCCTCAAATTCACAGATAACCTGCATCTGCCTCTCAATTCCCAGTAACCACATGATGGCTCACAACCATCTGTAATGCCTTCTTCTGGCAGCAGGCATACATGCAGATAGAGCACTCATACCTAAAAAAATAAATAAGTAAATTTTTAAAAAATTAAGAAAAAGAAAAGAGTAGAAGCCAATCCTCTAAGTAATCTTACCTTAATTGGCATACCGGTACAGTGTAACCCAAAAGGAAACAGACAAATTTTTCCTTTTAATCTCTGGTATCCTACTGCAAACTACAGGAAGAAAATCACATTTAAATTATAAATATAAATGGTATATTCAAACAAAATGCTAACTTTGACAGCACTAATTTCCCTCTTTACAGCTTTAGAACAGATATTTTGTCATTGCAAAATTCTACTCCATTATCTTTTTCTGTTGTTTTTCACCAACACTGAAATTTTGAACATACTCATGTCCAGAACCCTGAACAAATAGGCACATGGCATAAAAACAAAAGCATGAAAATTAAACTATAAAAATTATTCTTTAAAAGCAAGAATTTGGGGGACTGGAGAGATGGCTCAGAGGTTAACAGCACTTACTGCTTTTTTCAGAGGACCTGGGTAGAATTCCCAGCACCCACATGGCAGCTCACAACTGTCTGTAATTCCAGGATCCAACATCCTCAGACAGACATACATGTAGGCAAAACACCAATGCACACAAAATCAAACTCAAAGTAGATAAATTATTTTTTAAGTAAGAATTTGAATTCCCTTATTAAAAAATGAATTTTATACATGCAGTTTTATTTAAACTGGTATTTATTATAGACCCTCCATACCCTACCATAGTAAACACAAGAGCTTTACCTCACACTTGGATAGGGAAAACGTGTGTCCCAAATGAAGGCGTCCATTCATGTATGGATATGGGAAGGTAACAAAGTATTTGTCCTTGCTGAAAATAATCATGTGAAAAGGAAAGTACAAAAAAGAAAATGTTAAATTTCTTTCACAATAAACAATGGGATGGAAAGGCTGCCTGGTCATGTAAATACTCTCTTTAAAGTCTAGTTTTTTAAGGAGCTGAAGAGATGGCTCCGTATTTAACAGCACTTGCTGCTTGAGTAAGATAAGCCACATGACAGCTCGCAATCATCTGTAACTGTTCCAGGGGATCAAACGCCCTCTTCTGAACTCTGCAGGCACTGCATTCGCTGATATACTTAATGCAGGCAAAACAACTCATACACATAATACAAAAATAAAACATTTTTAAAAACAAAATAAAGTTTAGTATTTAAAAGATAACAAGTTTGGGTGGGACACAGTGGCACATGCCTTTAACCCACCACTCAGGATCTAAAAGCAGGTGGATGTCTGTGAATTTGAGCTGAGTGTTGTTCATACAGAAAGTCTAGGTTGGAGAGATGGCTCAGAGGTTAAGAGCACTCACTGGCTGTTCTTCCAGAGGTCCTAAGTTCAATTCCTAGCAACCACATGGTAGCTCACAGCTCTCTATAATGGATCTGATGCCTTCTCCTGGTGTGCAGGCAGAACACTGTATACATAGTAAATAAACTGTGGTGATATTTTGTTTGTGTTCTAATAAATAAAGCTTGCCTGAAAGACCAGAGAAGTAAAGATCTATGGCTTTGGAGGCTGTCCTGGAACTAGCTCTTGTAGATCAGGCTGGTCTCAAACTCAAGAGATCCACCAGCCTCTGCCTCCTGAGTACTGGGACTAAAGGTGTGCGCCACCACCACCCAGCCACCACAATAAATCTTATTAAAAAAAAAAAAAAAAAAAGAGGAGAAGAGGAAGAATGAGAGAAGAAAGAGGAGAAGGAGGAGGAGGAGGAGGAGAAAGAAGAAGAAGAAGAAGAAGAAGAAGAAGAAGAAGAAGAAGAAGAAGAAGAAGAAGAAGAAGAAGAAGAAAGTTGTTGTAGGTCAGCTAAAACCTAAAGTAAGACTGTCTCAAAAAACAGATATTAAGTGCCGGGCAGTAGTTGCACATGCTTTTAATTCCAGCACTCAGAAGGCAGAGGCAGGCGGATTTCTGTGAGTTCAAGGCCAGCCTCATCTACAGAGTGAGTTACAGGACACTCGTGGCTACAAAGAGAAACCCTGTGTCTAAAAACTCCCCAAAAATATTAGGGTTATAAGCCTAAAATGAAAAGCTCTCCAAAAAATTAAAATAAGTTTGACTTTGAAAACATTGTATATTCATAAATGACTATTATGGAATAATCTTGAGCTGGGGATATAGCTTGATAGTAGAGCACTTACAGAGCATGTATGAGGCCTGAGGTTAGTCCACAACAACACAGACGAGAAATAAATGTGTGTAGCAAACATGAGAGGTTTAACTTAGACTGAAATACTTGAGTTACAATAAAATTGTTTTAAAACTAACATTTTAAAGATTCTGTACTGCTTTAACATTTAGTTGAAAAAGTAAGACTCCTTTTTTTTTTAATTAACTAATTTATTTAAGATTTATTTATTATGTACAGTATCTGCCTGCATGTACACATGTACACCAGAAGGGGGCACCAGATCTCATTGCAGATGGTTGTGAGCCACCATGTGGTTACTGAGAATTGAACTCAGGACCTCTAGAAGAACAGTCAGTGCTCTTAACCTCTGAGTCATCTCCTCAGCCCAAGACTCCTTTTTCATTAAATATACACACAAAGCAACTTCAAGTTCCTTGGGGAAAACTTTCCAAATATCACACAGCACACACAGTGGAGAGACTTCCTAAATATCACACAGCAGTTACAGTGGAGCACCTTATTAAAAGGTGTTTCTAGTCTCAGACTATCTTCCTTTTTCACAAGAAGATTTGTAACCTATGTATTTCTATCACACAGCATAAATGGCACATTTGTGTTAATTTTCAGCCAGGATGGAAGACAGAGGAGGCAGGGGGATTACTGTGAATTAAAAGTCAGTCTGGTCTACATATTGAGTTCCAGGTCAAGCAGGACTACATAGTGAGATCCTGTCTCACTAAAATAAAATGATCGTTTTATTATGCCATATAATGTAGCTGAGCACTTACAAATACACCCTACAAGTTATAACTCAGTGAAGCCAACTATATGTGCTCTCTCTCTACTCTCCACAAGGGAAAACCAATAACCTCCAGTTGGCTTTTGTCATTCTCTTCCTTTTCCATAGTTTGCAAATATGGAAATGCTCTTCAACAGTATATTAGTGTGGCTCACTTGTAAATTTTATTAAAGCATAGTATGCTTCAGAAAGACTTCTGAAATTTGATCTTCACAATGTTAATAAATTTCTTCAACAATACCGCATATTTCAACAGGTCATTCTTTTACTGAGCCAAGCATTTTGGGGGGGGGGGGGGGGCAGGGGGGATAAGGATTTCAAGACAGGGTTTCTCTGAGGCTTTGGAGGCTGTCCTGGAACTAGCTCTTGTAGACCAGGCTAGTCTCAAACTCACAGAGATCCACCTGCCTCTGCCTCCTGAGTGCTGAGATTAAAGTCATGTTCTGCCACCGCCCAGCTGAGCCAAGCATTATTATGGTTCATTTTTTTATTAAATTTATTTAATGTAAACTAAATTCTAAAACCAAACTACAGAAGCAACAAACAGTGGTTTAAGGTATAACAATAGATACAGTATGCCAGCAATTTCTCTTTCAATTTAAATATATATTACATGCATTCCATTAGAATATAGCTAAGTAGTAAGTAAAGAAGATAGATTTTAGAGTTAGTAAACCCTAGAACAATCTACAGTCACACCTTAAGTGTGTCAGCTCTTAAAAACCAAGCTGGTCTTGCCTGGTTAATACTTGGAAGGGCAGAGCCTTTAATCCTAGCACTTGGGAGGTAGAAGTAGGGTGAGTTAAAAGCCAGCCTGGTCTACATAGTAAGTTCCAGGTCTACATAGTAAGTTCTTTATGTAGCCAGAGCTACATAATAGAGACCCCCCACCAAAAAAAACAAAAAAACCTTGAAAGGACAGAAATATGAAAGACTCAACACTGTGAATTCCTATCAGCTTTGAGTTTATGTGGCCTATCTCACCATCTGTAAAATGTACTTTAATTTATTAAAAAAAAAAAAAAAAAAAAAGTTACCAGGTTGGGGATAGCTTAGGTAGAGTGCTTACCCAGAGTGCTTACCCAGGATACACAAAGAACTGGATCTGATCCCCTACCACCACATAGATCAAGCATGTGTCACACATGCCTATAATCCTAGCACTTAGGAGGTAGAGTCAGAGGATCAATTCAGGTCATTCTCGGCTACATGGCAAGTTTGAAAGCAGCCTGGGATAGTGTGAGACCTTGTCTCAAAAAAAAAAAAAAAAAAAAAAAAAAAGCAGGGCTGGAAAGATGGCTCGGAGGTTAAGAGCACTGACTGTTCTTCCAGAGGTCCCGAGTTCAATTCCCAGCAACCACATGGTGGCTCATAACCATCTGTTATGAGATCTGGTGCCCCTGTGTAGATATACGTGGAAGCAGAATGTTGTATACATAATAAATAAATAAGATCTTTAAAAAAAAAAAAAGCATTCACCTTAAAAGGTTATTAAGAAGCTAAGCATGGACTGGACATGTTCAGAGAATCTGCTGCTCTTCCATCAGACTAGAGTTTAGTTCACAGCACCTACATGGCAGCTCACAACTGTCTTTAATTCCAGTCCTAAGGGATCTGACACCCTCTTCTGAGCTTTGTATGCACCAGGTACCCACATGGTGCATAGACATACATGCAGGCAAAACACCCATAAACATTAAAAAATAATAAGCATAAAAATTTCTTAAGATTCAATGAGAATATGGTATGTTTCCTAACACAGAGTAAGTTCACAGTTAGCTACCACCACACACATTTTTCTTTGTTTTTGTTTTCAAAACTATATCTCTATGTAGCTCTGGCTAGGAACTCACTTTGTAGACCAGGGTGGCCTGGAACTCAAGGATCCACCTGTCTCTGCCTCCCAAGCACTGGGATTAAAGATGTGCACCACCAGCCCTAATTTAACATATTGTGTCACTCTTTTTTTCTTCTTCTTCTTTTTCTTTTTGGTTTTTCAAGACTACTTTCAGTGTAGTCCTGGCTGGCTGTCCTAAAATTCACTCTGTAGATCAAACTGGCATCAAACTCAGAGATTCACTTGCCTCTGCCTCCCAAGTGCTGGGATCAAAGGCATGGCCACCATGCCCAGCTTTTGTAACAATCTTTTTGAGAACAATTACTTTGCTTTTGTTTTTCCTCCAATAATCACTGTCGACAATTTGCCTCAAAATTAGTATCAAAGCAACATAGTATTTATGAAATAAGATCAACAAATATAATACCCTTCAAAATTTTAATCTATATGGGAGGTAATATCAGTAAGAATCTCTCAAGAAAAAACTTTCGTCGGGTGGTGGTGGTGGTTGTGCATGTCTTTTATCCCGGGACTTTTATCAGGAGGCAGAGGCAGGTGGATCTCAGTTAGTTTGAGGTCAGCCTGGTCTACAAAGTGAGTTCCAGGACAGCCAGGACTGTTACACAGAGAAACCCTGTCTGGAAAAACAAACAAAACTTTCATTTTATCAGTCAGTAAATACAAACTTCAGAACACTCTCCTTTGTCAAAATGTGAAAAAAAGATTAATTTTAAAAAACTGTATGGGCTGGCAAGATAGCTCAGGAGACACAGGCTCAAGGTCAACCCTCAGAACCCACACGGTAGCAGTCAACTGATTCCTGCAAGTTGTCCTCTTAATTCCACTCATATATCATGGCACATTACACACACAAATGAATAATTTTTTTTATCTTAATATGAACAAAACCTAAGGATTCCGTAGAAAGAGTCTGACTTGTGTACTGGTGGAACTCCTGGCTCCTTCAGCCCACTTCATATTATACAGACTTCCTCACTTCCCTCTTCCTGGGGCAGCTGAACTTGAGGATCTTCACCCACTTACCTGGTCTGCTTCTGCTTCTCCAAATGAGATGCATTGACTTCAAACACTTTCTCAGCCTCCCATTTCTGCTGGACTTCTTTCTCAATCTTCTTCAAGAAGTCTACTTTCGCTGTTCCTTTTCTTTCCTATTAAAATACAAAACAAGACAGAATGGCTTGCTTTAAAAAATAAGAGCCAAATGGCGGGGGAAGGTGTTGGTGGCACACGCCTTTAATCCCAGCACTGGGGAGGCAGAGGCAGGTGGATCTCTGTGAGTTCGAGACCACCGTGGTCTACAAGAGCTAGTTCCAGGATAGCCTGCAAAGCCACAGAGAAACCCTGCCTCGGGAACACCCCCAACCCCCCCCACAAAAAGAAATAACAATAAAATAATAATAATAATAATAATAATAGCCAGGGATGCTAGTGTATGCCCTGATCCCAGCAGCTGGGAGGTGGAAGTAAGAGGATCAAAACTCAAGTTCACTCTCAATCATATAGCAAGTGTGAGGCCAACCTGGGCTACATGAGAACCTATGTGAAAAACCAAGAGGAAAAAAAGAAGTCAGGTTCACAAAGACTTGAGCTGTTCACTGACAGATCAAATTCCTCATGCTTACCTTAAAATGTAAATGAGCAAGATTAAAAATTAGTTATCGAGCCCAGCAGGGATGGCACAGGTCTTTGATCCAAGCACTGGGGAGGCAGATGCAGGCAGATCTCTGTGAGTTTGAGGCCAGCCTGGTCGACTGAGAGCGTTCCAGAGCAGCCAGGGCTACACAGAAAACTCCTATCTCAAAAAACCAAAATAATAACAATATGCCTTAACTCACAACAAGAAACTAGATGAAAGGAATCCGACTGCTGTCACTATAAAGTAGCTATGTTTGAGGAAATAGATGTTTCACATGATCACAATGTATGCATGCACGGAAGCATCATATGGTACCTCATTAATATACACAATTTCCATGAATCAAGTAAAAAGGCCTGTGTGGAATACAGAGAAGTTCAAGGCCAACTGAGCAACTTAGCAAGACTCCATCATAAATTAAAAAAAATAAATATCAAGAAAGGAAGAGCTGGAAAACTGGCTCAGAGGTTAAGAGCACTGTATGCTCTGCCAGAGAACCTGAGTTCAGTTCCCATCACCACACAGCTGCTGACAACCATCTGTAACTCCAGTTCCAGGGAGTTCCAGATCCAACCCCTCCTCTGGCCTCCACAGGCAGCAGACAAGCACATGGTACAGATACACATATAGGCAAACACATATCTTCGCAATATTCTGCAGTTCATTTATTTTGCTTTGTGGTTTGGATTTTCTTTTGTTGTTTTGTTTTGAAAACAAGGTATCACTATACAGCCCTGGCTAGCCTAGAAAAACTCACTGTGTAGGCCAGACTGCCCTCAAACTCATAGAGATCCGTCTCTGTCTCTCAAGCGTTGGGATTAAGGTGTGTAGCACCAGGCCCTGCTATTCTGCAGTTATTAGGACACTTTTATAAACATCATCTCAACTTTACAACCCAAAGAAGTAGACAACAAATCTGAACTTCAGACAGCAAATGGTGAAAACTGACAATACCATCATCTTACTCCAATTTCTGTTTTCCCTTGTTCTTTTGCCCATATTCTGGCTCCACCACTTCCTAAAAACAGAACCCTAAATAAGTTCTATGCTGGTTTTCAGTCTAACACTCTCTTGATACCCCAATCTATTTTCAGCACAAGTCTTTTGTAAACTGTAAGGTGTTGCAGTGAATACAAATTATATTACTTTTACTTACAGATATTTAACCTTGCAGGATCAGAAACACAGACACACACCACCAGAATAAAAGAGAAATTAGTCCTGCCTCTTTTCTTGAAGTTTTTCTTATCTGGCTCGCTCTCTAACACTTCTTCTCCCATAACCATGAATATGAATAGCCACGGAGATAATCACTTCAAAGATTTTTTTTTAAAGACTTTATTTATTATGTATACAACATTCTGCTTCCATGTACATCTGCACACCAGAAGAGGGCACCAGATCTTATAATGGATGGTTGTGAGCCACCATGTGGTTGCTGGGAATTGAACTCAGGACCTCTGGAAGAGCAGTCAGTGCTCTTAACCGCTGAGCCATCTCTCCAGCCCTCAAAAGATTTTACTATAACTATAGTCTTTTCAAGGTGGGCATGAAATGTAATGATAGGCCATTTGCCTAGCATGTGCAAGGCACTAGGCTCAATTTCCAATAACATTTCCAAAAACAGGGGAAGAGGAAAGAAAATCCATGATCGGGGGAGGGAACTAGGAGAATGAGAAGGGGAGAAGAAGAGGGATGCCGAGGACATGAGGGAGCAGAAAGAATGAAACAGGGGAAAAATATACGATAACAAGAATGGAGATATCATAATAGAGGGAGACATTTTTGGTTTACAGAGAAATCAGGCACTAGGGAAATGTCTGGAGATCTACAAAGATGACACCAGCTAACTATCTCAGCAACGGAGGAGAGGCTACCTTAAATGCCTTCCCCTGATTATGAGATTGATGACTGACTTATATGCCTTCATCCAGCAGCTGATGAAAGTAGAAGCAGACACCCATAACTAATCACCGATCTAAACTGGAACCCAGATGCAAAGAAGGACCAGTGAAGAGCACAGAGGTCCAGACCAGGCTGGTGAAACCCACAGAAACAGCTGACCTGAACATCCGGGAACTCTTGCTCCCCAGTCTGAGAGCTGGAATACCAGCATGGGACTGATCCATACCCCAGGAACATGGGTTTCTGTGAGGAAACCTCAGAAATCTATGAGACTTCCTGTAGAAGCCCAGTATTTATCCCTAACATAGGTGTGGACTTTGGGAGCCCATTCCATATAGAGAATACTCCCTAAGCCAAGACACACGGGGTTGGGCCTAGGCCCTATCCCAAAGGATAGAAAGAAAGACTCTGATGACACCCTATGGAAGGCCTCACCATCCAGGGGGAGCAGAAAAGATATGTGATAGATAAGGTTTTAGTTGGGGGGTAGGGGAGGATGGGTGGGAGAAGGGAACTGGGATTGTCATGTAAAACAATCCTGTTTCTAATTCAAATAAAAAAAGTTGGAAAAAAAGGAAAGAAAGAAAGAAAGAAAGAAAGAAAGAAAGAAAGAAAGAAAGGCTGGCCAAGCTAAGGCTGGGCATTCATAAGAAAAAAAAAAAAAGAAAAAGAAAGAAAGAAAGAAAGAAAGAAAGAAAGGAAAAGAAAATCCATGATCTTCTGCAGAGTACAGATAGGGTTACTTTTAAGCCAGATACAATATTGCACCCCTAAAATTCAACCCCCTTTAAAGAAAGAGGCAGGAAGACTCAGAGTTAAAGCTACACTGTGAGTCTCTGAGCCACCTGGGCTACATAAGACTAAGCTAAAAAAAAAAAAAAAAAAAAAGATTCTAGTGCCAAAAAGTCCTCAACCCTATGGGGACCTTCTACAGATATGGATTACCGTTTTCACCAATCCTTAGCCTGCCAGGCCACCCAGTCCCATACTTCCACTGCCTCTCTGTATCCACCTGTGCAATGGCTTCTAGTTCTAGTTACTCTGCCGTCATCGTTCTTACCTGGAAATACCCTTCCCAGTTATCTCTGCTCCTCACCTGGGAAGGTGAACGTGGCAGGAAGAAAAACCGCCTGTTCTCTAAACCCGTGACCACCAAGCTCAAGAGGAATTAGAGGTATCTAATTCCTGAAAGTCAGTCGCTCCCTCCTGCTAAACTATTTAATCCCCCTCCCAAGGTCTTGATCATACTAGGTAAGAACACTACTATCTCTCCCCAGCCCTTTTGACTTTTTTAAACAACGCTAAGTTATTGGCGTTGGCTTTGAACTCATTCCATAGCCCACACAAGCCTTTAATTTCCAGTCCTGTCTCAGTCTCCAAAGTAGCTAAGATTACTAGACCTGTGCCACCGGGTCCAGCTGCTTAATTTTAAGTTAAGGCATATTTAAAAGTCAGTGGTTCAGAGACACTAAACACATTCCCAATGAGGTGCCCAATTTTTGTTGTTGAAACTTGTACATATTCTTCTCTACCTCTAGTTTTATTTAAAACAGGATGTAATTCCGTATTCGGAATTCAAGAAGTCCCTGTAAAGTGAAGACACTGGCTTAACTAGCAAGAAAAGCAAATGATTCTCCAGGAAACCGGTGCCTCAAGGGAAGGATGTCTCCCTTCCCGGCGACAAGCAGCATGTGGACAGCCCCGAATACCCTAACAGTGGGTTCCAGGGCCCGAACCTGAGGACGCTTTTCCCGCCCAAACTCACCGCCATGGTGCCGCCCAAATGACTCAGGATCCAGCACAGTGGTCCCAGTGATACCCTCAGAGAAGTGGCTCCAACTTTTCCCTCCCACTCGGGGAAGCCTAGCCTCCCAGGACACCAAAGCACACACTTCACACTTGCTGAGGCAATCGCACAGCTCACAGATTACGGCCGGGTGCATCTCGCGGACAGCAGGGAGTTGTAGTTCCCAGACCATGAGTACTGAGAGCCAACTGGCGTCGGTGAACTACAATTCCCAGAAAACAATGGGATACCGGAAGTCAGTGGTAGCCATAGGCCCACTCCCAGGTGTTACCGGAAGTGATGTCACACGCACGTTGAACTACAAGATCCGTGATGCAGTTCAGGATGACGGACCGCCACAAGTGAGCCCTAAAGGAGGTGGAGCTAGAATCGTGAACCTTCTCACCCTGTGGAGCTGTCCTCTGTCAGGATGCCAGAATGCGGAATTGATTACTATTCAGTGAGTGAGGTGCTAATTATGGCTTGCCACTATGCACAGGTATTTATTACTACCAGTGGCATTCAACAGCTCAGCATGTAGACGTTTAATAATACTTGTCAAACTATCTGCTTCTTTTAGAGAGAGATCGGAAACCCACCTGTTCGCTGAAGCTTGCCTCAAACCACGCCCAAACCACTTTTTAAATACTAGTCCACCTATGGCTACCATATTGGTTGGTGCAAATATGCTAAAATATTTCCATCACCACAAAAATATTCTATTGAACAGACCTGATAATAGATGGCTCTTACTCTCTAGTGTTCAGATTTGTTTACGCATTTACCCATTAATCCAATAACCACTAAGCATCTACAAAGCACTTTAAGAGAAGTGAACAACTCAAACATCTGCTACCAACAGTACTAAAGAATTTTTTTCACAAGTAGTTGTAGATAAAATTTAATGATGGTGTAATACATGCCTAGCGTTTGGTATGAGCACAATAAAAAAAAAAATGTTGTATGAAAGAAAGAAGGAGCCTTAGGCTACAAAGAAGAAAGTTCTGACTTTCCCAAATGAGACCTGCACACATAAATATACTCCATCACTTTCCACACCTTCCTCTTGTAACTAGTAACAATTTGGAAATAATTTCTTTTTTTGGTTTTTGTTGTTATTGGTTTTGGTTTTTTCTAGACAAGGTTTCGCTGTGTAGCCCTGGCTGTCCTGGAACTCACTCTGTAGAGCAGGCTGGCCTCAAATTCACAGAGACCCACCAGCCTCCGCCTCCCCAGTGCTGCGATTAAAGACATGCATCACCACTGCCTGGCTAAAAATTACTTCTTAATACTCCACATCTGGGTTAAATGTCTCCTATATATTCCCTGAAGTGATTTGTTCTTTTTCTCCGCCCCCCACAAAAAAAATGTAACTAAATTTAATTGCCTCTTTATCACCAGACTTCAAGCTTTGTGATAATAGGACCATGCTTAGCAGTATCTGGTACATGTTAGGTGCTTTATATTTTTGAATGTGTGAGAAAATCTCATATTCCACAGCTTTTATGCCTGGTTGTACTTTCCCATTACAATTGTAAACTAACCTGTACTGTTTGTCATCACAAATCACATAGTTAATTGAAATCTTTCATGTAGCAAATACTTACAAAAGCACTTCGCATGAACCTGACATAGAACTAGAATAAAGCAGAGAACAAAACAGGCATGGTTGCTGTCTTGTGGAACGTATCATTTAATGAGCGTGACACATTAAACAAATGATTCTGTGACCACAAACTATTTAAAACCACCTTCATGCCTCCAAATTTATTCGTATTTCCTATTTAAATGACTAAAGTCTATCTTTCTAAAGAGGCCTAGGGTTAAGTGCTTGCTTAGTGTGTGCACAGTCCCACATTTGACCCCTAGCTCTACAAAAGAGGACAACAGTTACTTGGATTCCATTCATTCAACAGCATTCATCTAGCATCCTTTATGTACGTGACACTCTCATACTGGAGAGACCCTTAAACAAGAAAGAGATAGTTGTATCTTTCATAGAGAGTAGAGACTAAAAGGAAAAGGCAGACATTAAACCAGCAGGAGCAATGAGAGCCCACTCAGGGAGCTCAAGTAAGGAAGGAACGTGGTCATTTGTGTGTTTCAAAGATTATTCTGGAGAAGACTGGAAAAGAATAATAATGAAAACAGAAAGTCACTACTGTTACCCAGAAATGATGGTGACTTTGACTGTGGAAGCATCAGTTAAGAAGGAGAAAGAAATTAAGAAAATAAAGTGTGGAGAGCAGAGGAAGCCCTGAGTGGATGAAGTCCTGAAGGGAATGTGTGTTGTTGACATAGCATGGTCTGATCGAGGTCTTCAGTGCCTCAGCCCCAAGGAAAAATGTCAAAGCTTCCTTCCCCCAAGCGTGAGGCTTAAAGAGATGACAAAGCCTTTCTGTGATCCATGTGCATAAAACATCCATCATAACTTTCTCCCCTAGATATTTACAGTCTGAAAACTGCTTCCCTACCAAGATGAGCTAAATCTGTCTCCTTGTTCAGCTGTGTATAATAACCCTGCCCCCTTGTTTATGTATATGTAATAAACATGCTGAGCTGTCAGGGTGCTTCAAACTCCAACAGAGAAGCCCAGTCCACCCAACCCCAGCTTTTCTATGTATGCTTGTCTATGTATTTATCTTTTCTTCATTCCCTGGCTACCCCCAGTTAAACCAAGTCACTGGGAGCCAAGCAAGGACTTATAATAAAGGAGTTAGAGAGATGGCACAATGATTAAGAGCAATTGCTACTCTTTTATTTTTATTTTTGTTTGTTTGTTCATTTGTCTTTTGGGACAGAGTCCCTCTGTGTTGCCTTGGCTGTCCTGGAACTTGTTCTGTAGACCAGGATGGCGTCAAACTCATAGAGTTTCTCCTGCCTTTGCCTCTTGAGTACTACGCATGTACTACTACCACCTGACTTGGGTTTTGGATTTCTTTTTTTTTTTTTTTTTTTTTTTTTTGAGACAGGATTTCGCTATGTTGTCCTGGCTGTCCTGGAGCTCAATATATAGACCTGGCTGGCCTCAAACTCAGAGATCATTCTGCCTCTATAAGTGCTGGGATTAAAGGTGTTCACCTCAATAGTGAGACTTTGGGGGCTGGGGAGTCACAGAGCACTTGCTATGCTTGCAGAGCTCCAGGAGCCAGTTCCCAGCATTTACATGATTGCTCAGAAGTATCTGTAACTCCAATTCCAGGAGATCTAACACTCTCTTCTGGTCTCTAAGGACACCAGGCATGCACATGGTGCGCAGACATATATGCAGGCAAACACCTAGACACATCAAATTTTTAAAAATTAAAAAAATAAAATGTTAATAAGTAGTAAATTTTGGTTGAGAATTATTGATTATTTGCTAGACCATGTGGCCTACCATCTATCTGTAAATGAAATTAGAAAGATAGTAGTACCATGGATAAGAGGTCCAGCTACAAATCAAACAGATCAATGTCATCATTTCCTGAGTGACCTCTGGAAATTCAACTAACTACTCTTTAAAGATAATAATAGCATGTACCTCATCAGATTGCTATGAAGATGAAAGGGGTGATGCATGTATGGGCCCTGTTTCTATATGCACATGTGTCTGTAAGCATTTTAAAATGTTAGCTATTTATGGCCTTAGAAACATGAGCTAAAAACATTAGTCCTTATTTAATGGCAAAAAGCTTTACCTGTGCTCCTAGGAATCTCTTCCCATGCTTAATTGAGCTGCTTATGATCATATCATTGTGAGGTATGCCTTTTCTGATTACCAAACCATACAAAGCTCAGACTTCAAAACTCAGAATAGAACTTGGGCAGTCTGTGGTGGTGCACACCTTTAATCCCAGCACTAGGGAGGCAGAGGCAGGCGGATCTCTGTGAGTTCCAGACCAGCCTGGTCTCCAGAGCAAGTGCCAGGATAGGCTCCAAAGCTACACAGAAAAACCCTGTCTCAAAATCCCCCTCAAAAAAAAAAAAAAACCCTCAGAATAGAACTCAGTTTCTCCCTCTCTTTCCCACCTAAACTTGTCCCATTCAGTTTTGTACATTTTCTTTTAAAAAATGTTTAACTTTTATTTTATGTGCATTGGTGTGAATGTGTCAGATCTGGAACTGAAGTCATCAACAGTTGTGAACTGCCATGTGGGTGCTGAGAATTGAACCCAGGTCCTGTGGAAGAGTGGCCAGTTCTCTTAACCGACGAGCCATCTCTCCAGCCCCTGGTATATTTTCTAAATTGGGCTCCATATGTCTATAATTAATTTTGGCTTGTCTTTGTCCTTCTGTGGCATTTCTTTTTTGTTGTTTTTGGTTTTGGGGTTTTTTTGTTTTGTTTTGGTTTGGTTTGGTTTTGGTTTTTCAAGGCAGGGTTTCTCTGTATTGCTTTGGAAGTTGTCCTGGAACTCACTCTTGTAAACTAGGCTGGCCTCAAACTCACAGAGATCCTCCTGCCTCTGCCTCCCGAGTGCTGAGATTAAAGGCATACGCTACCAACGCCAGGATCTGTGTCGTTTCTTTATGTCTATTTACCTAACTTCTCTATCTGGAAATGACAAGGGATTGTGGGAAAAAGATTGTGTACACTTCTCAGGATAGCTGCTCAGGCACATGGTACTCAATGGCTATTTCACAATTAGGCTGCTTTAGTTTTTAAATGGTTTTCTTCTCTTAGGTTCATGTTCTGCCTTTATATTTACTTCTCCAATTTCTTTTTAACCTCTGGCCTCACTAGGCAACCCAGGCTGACCTCCAGATCACTTTGTAGCCAAGGCTTGCCAATAAGACACTAGTCTCCTGCTTCAACCTCCCAGGAGATAGGATGACAGGTGTGAGTGATCACACACACAGCTGAACATTATTTTTCCATAATCTGAGCAATAAGAAAAATAAAGAGAAGAAAGAATAATCTTTTTAGGACTTACAAGCTTAGTTGATGACCACATTAATCTGTGTGCAACTTCCGACACAGTTCATGAGTCTGCTGAGGATGGGTGTGTGTACAGTGGTTACCTTTATGGGTTTTGGAATCAGGTGCCTAGGTCTGAATTGACGCTTGTCTATCTCTGTGACTTTAGGCAAGTTCCTTCCACCTGGGACCTCTGAGTCTTCGATGTAAAATGGAGATAATGATCATACTTACCTCCTCAGGTTGCTGAAAGAATATAAGCTTGTGCCACACAGGGTTAATAGTTACATGCCCAAGAAATATGAAAGAGGCAAGCAAGCAAGAACAACAAATACTACAGAAAGCAAGTTTCATCAGTTATGGAAAACTCTACACCTGATTGCCACAATCTGGGGACAGTCATTAAGTTAATGGAGACTGCTTTTTATTTCAAAGAAATGCAACAAAATTAGGGAAATTATTGTTCCCAGGTACAAAATGTTTGAAAATCTTGTCTACATTTCTTTTAAATCAGTGATATCTGTAACTCCTAAGAACTAGAAACCAGTCACCATGCAATGACTCCAGACTCAGCATCAGCAAGGTGCGGCTGCCATCTTAAACATTCCACAGAGCATTGAGAGCTATGTCATGGGCTTATATGGGCAATGTGACACCTGAGTCATTAATCACTGCTTTTGAGCCAGATGTGATGGTCCAGCAGGCCTGTCATCTAGCAGAAAAGGCAGGGGCAGGAAATGGAGAGTTCTAGGCCAGTCTAAGCTACAATGCTAAGACTCAGTGTTAAAACAAAGAAAAATCGAGTCCTGGTTACATAAGTTTATAATCTCAACTACTCAGGAGGCCAAGGAAGGAGAATTGCAAATGCAAGGCCTACCTGGGCTACACATCAAGTTCAGAACAGTCTTGGCAACTTAGTAAGAATTTGACTTAAAAAAGCTTTAAAATGGTTTCAGATATATTTCATGAATAGTGAGTCCCTAGTTCTATCTCTGAAACAGGGAAGAAAAAAAAAAGAAAAAGAAAACTCTGTGGCCACCTAACAAATTACTCCAAACCTTAGTGGTAACAAACCATTTATTATCTCCCAGAGATCCTGTGGGTTGGGAATTTGGTACACTTTGCCAGCTTGGCTGCATTCATGAGGACACAGTCAGATGGGAAATACAGTTGGAGCAGGAAAGCAGTGACTTTGTTGTTGTTTGGTTTATTTTTTGCAGAGTCCTGGTATATAGCTCAGGCTAGCCGGGAACTTTCATTCCTCCTCCCTTAACCTCCAGAGTGCCGGAAACAGGCATTTGCCACCATGCCCTACTCTACAGGCCATTCTTTTTTTTTTTTTTTTTTTTTTTTTGAGACAGGATTTCTCTATATTGTTTTTGGAGCCTGTCCTGGAACTCGCTCTGGAGACCAGGCTGGCCTCAAACTCACAGAGATCCGCCTGCCTCTGCCTCCCGAGTGCTGGGATTAAAGGCACATGCCACTAACACTGGCTTTGTTGACAATCTTGACTCAAGTCTTTTATACCTAAATTAATCTGTCATCAAAACAAATTGACTTTATCCTCAAAACACATCCAGAGTCCAACCACTCACCATTCACCTAGTCCAAACTTTCATTCTCTTTTTGCTGACTTCCCTACTCACACTTCTGTCCTCTCTAGTCTGACAGACATGAAGCAGTCACAGTGACTCCAATAAAAAAAAAAAAAAGATTTTATCCCTGTATTTTGATTGTGATATGTGTGTATATAAGAGTCTTTACTGGCTGAGCCATCTGGACAGCCCATGATTGCCTTTCAGTTTGGTTGGTTTTCATTTGTTTGTTAAGGTTAAATAATGTTTATTTATTTGTATGTGTGTAAGTCTGTGTGAGCGTATGCCACAGAGGCCAAAAGAGGCAGTCTGGTCCCCTGGAGATAGTGTTATAAGCAGTTGTGAGCTGCTCAATGTTTGTGCTGGGCACAGAACCTGGGTTTCTTTGGAAGAGGGTGTTACATCCCCTGGAGGTGGAGTTACAGTTATGAACCACCTAATATAGGTGCTGGCAACAGAACCCAGAGTCCTCTAGAAGAGCAGCAAGAACTCTTAACTACTGAGTCATCTCTCCAACCCATCTTGCCATTCTTATCTACCATCAGTCAAGGTTCCAGTCAAGGTACAAAAAAGTTGTACTGCCACATGGTTGCACCTTCCATTTGCTTTCCGCTTTTAAAATCATGCTATCTTCAAATACTATACAAATAGAAAAAAACTTTGTAAATTTTGGAGACAGGATTTCTATGTGTAACAGGCCTCACTGCCCTGGAACTGTTTTGTAGATCAGCCTGGTCTTGAACTCACAGAGATCTGTCAACCTCTGCCTCCAGGTGCTTAATCCCCTCCAGGGATTAAAGTTGATGCCAGCACTGCCTGGCAATAGTTTTGGTGTTAAAGAAAGTGTCAATCTGCTTTTCAGAAAGGCTCTACCATTTTACATCACCATCAGCAAGGTGTGAATGGTCCAATCCCTCGATGTATCTTCTGTATCATTCAGTATTATACATTCACACACAAAACACACACACACACACACACACACACACACACACACACACACACACTTCCTTTCCAACTTGGGTCCGGCAGAATGGCTCCCACAAAGAAAGGTGGCGAGAAGAAGATGGGCCATTCTGCCATCAATGAGGTGGTGACCCGAGAATACACTATCAGCATTCACAAGTGCATCCATGGCATGGGCTTCAAGAAGCATGCTCCTCAGGCACCCATAGAAATCTGGAAATTTGCCATGAAGGAGATGGGGACTCCAGATGTGTGCATTGATACTAGATAAAGCCGTCTGGGCCAAGGAATAAGGAATGTTCCATACCATATCCGTGTACATTTGTCCAGAAAAATGTAATGAGAATGAGGACTCACCAAACAAACTGCACACATTGGTAACTTATGTGCCTGTTACCACATTCAAACTCTACAGACAGTCAATGTGGTTGAGAACTAACCTGCTGAGTGTCAAAGTTGGAGAACTGCCAAAAATAAAAATTAAAATAAATAAACACAAGTATATATTTCATTTTGAACACCTTAAAACAGAGTTCTCTCAACGAAACACATCTATATTTTCAAAATAAAGACACTATTCAAGTTGACTCATAATTTGTCTACCAAATCACCTTACATTTACACAATTAAGATTCCAGCTACTCTTATTAAAAAGATTCACATGAGTTGATCCAGGTGACCCAGATTCAAGACAAACTGATACTTTAATTTTTTTGTTTGTTTTTTTGTTTTTTGAGACAGGGTTTCTCTGTAGTTTTGGAGGCTGTCCTGGAACTTGCTCTGTAGACCAGGCTGGCCTCGAACTCACAGAGATCCTGATGCCTGTGTCTGCCTCCCGATTGCTGGGATTAAAGGTGTACGCCACCAATGCCCAGCTTACTTTAATTTTTTAAAGAATTTCTTACATGAGTTCTGTATTTTCCTCCCTTCAACATGACCCTCCCACGATGCTTCTCCTCTCTCAAATTCATGGCCTCTTTTGTTGTTGTTGTTGTTGTTCTTTTGTTTTGTTTTCTTTTTTGAGACAGAGATTCTCTGCGTAGCCTTGGCAGTCCTGGAACTTTCTTTGTAGACCACACCAGCCTCAAACTCACAGAGATTCTCTTGCTTTTGACTGGGATTAAAGGCATGAACCACCACACCTGGCTCCAATCTTACTATCTTTACCCAGGAATAGTAGCTAATGGATGGTAGTATGCTCAATTCACAATGTTGAATAAATTTTGAACTAATCACACAGCTCATATTTTAATGTGTAACACGAAAAACAAAAGACCCAGAGACTGATATTGGAGTTCAAGCTTCAAGCAAGCAGAAGATCAGAAAAGCAAAGCAGCCAAGCCACTAGCTCTTACCTCTACCTCAGGCTGAAAGGGCTGATCTTTTTTCCAGGAGCTCTGCACCAAGCCTGTCTATCCTCAGTGTGGCTGGAGAATGAATGCCAGCTCTGAGACCCAGTGCCTGTCATAAATATCTCACATGAGTCCTAGGTTTAAAGGCATGAGCTCTGTTACCCTTTTAGGCTAATTCAATTTTGTGTAGGCCTAGGTGGCCTTGAACTCACAGAGATCCATCTGCCTTTGTCTCCTGAGTTCTGGGATTAAAGGTGTGTGCCACCAGTGACTGGTTTCTATGGCTAACTAGTATGACTTTAATAAATCATAAACAATATACCACCACATTAATGTTTGTTGTCAAGATAATTTTATGTCAGCTAATGGTGTGAGCTGCAGAGTAAAAGGGGAATAGTTGATATTTTATACACATTCTGGGTTGCAGTTTTCTTCCCTATATATTTAGGGGTGTTTAGGAGTAACCTGAGAATGAAAGATTATAACATTGTCTGAAACAATGTACTAATCACAGGGAGGATATAGAGTATAGGACTTGCTTCTAAAAGTCCCTGTCACTGTCTATTCCTCTCTGATACTGAGGATTGAACCCAGGGCCTCACATATGGGCAAGTGTTCTACTGAGCTACACTGCCCACCCACAAACTAAGAATTTTCCTTTGTCTCTGGCATGTGGTAAGCAGCACTAATTATATATCTGCATGTTGAATTAACACATGTATATACCGCAGTCGGGGTAGCCCAATTGCTGCATGCCTAGAGTAAGTGCACCATCCATTCATGGATGGCAGGTGAGTCAGTTCGTTATACACAATGCATGCTACCAAATAAATCAATGGAGAAATTCTGGCTCATAGCTCCTAAACATATCTGAACCATCTGGCAAATTCAGTGAGCCAAGTATGGAGGTGGAATTGACTACGTTGGAAAGACTGACTTCTGGGAAAGCAACTGTTCTTTAAAAAACAAAAACAAAAACAAAAAACCCACCCCAGAACCCCATTTATTTATTTACTTGTATGTGTGTTGTATGTGTGTCCATGGTGTGCAGTGGAGGTCAGAAGACAACTTGTAGGAGCTGTTTCTCTCCATGTGGATACCAGGGATTGAACTCACATTTCCAGGCTTGGCAGCAAGCACCTTTACCTGTTGAGCCATCTTACCTGACCAAACCAATTCAGTTATACATAGTACTTATTCAAGAGATAGTTTGGAATGCTATGTTTAAGAAGTGGTCCCACCCAAGCATTATGGCACTGTGCTTGTGTGTGCACACACATAAATAAATAATTGTGTAAAAAAAAGTGGTCCTAGTGTTTATGACACACACACACACCAGGTATATATATACATGTGTCAAATGCCTAAATTCACCAAAGTAATTATGCTAACACTGAAATAGAGAAAGGGGGAAAAAGATATTCAGGGGTATCCTACCACCATAGTAATGACTGTTCTTATTGTAGTATTCTTAGTCAAGTGAAGACATTGATCACCACAAAGTTGACAACTCAATACTTACCTTTGAAAATAGGCCTGTAGGGGGCGTTGGTGGCGCACGCCTTTAATCCCAGCACTCGGGAGGCAGAGGCAGGCGGATCTCTAAGAGCTGGAGGCAAGCCTGGTCTCCAGAGGGAGTGCCAGGATAGTCTCCAAAGCTATACAGAGAAACCCTGTCTTGAAAAACCAAAAGAAAAAAAAAAAGAAGAAGAAAATAGGCCTGTAGCTGGGTGATAGTAGTGCATTCCTTTAATCCTGGCACTCAAGAGGCAGAGGCAGGTGGGTTTCTCTGAGTTTGAGGCCAGCCTCTACAGAGAGAGTTTCAGGACAGCCAAGGCTACAGAGGCCCTGTCTCAAAAAACTAAAATAAATAAATAAATAAATAAATAAATGAAATAAAAAGTAGGTTTGTAAATTTGTTCAATAAATAACATTACACATTTTGTTGTTGTTTTTCAAAAACAGGATTTCCCAGTGCAGCTCTGACTGTCCTAGAACTCACTCTGGAAGATCAGGCTGGCCTCAAACTCACAGATATCTGCTTGCCTCTGCCTCCCAAGCACTGGGATTAAGCCACCACGGTCCAGATGTCCTCTTATTTGTAAATAAGTCTCCCATTTTGTTTCTCAATATAAGGGCTAAGCAAACAGAGGCCAGCAAGCCAAACTCTGCTGACACCTGTCTTCTACACCTGTGAGATTATACTGCCGTTTACATTTTTAAGTGATTGAAAAAAGTGAAAAGAATAATTTTTGTTTGTTTGTTTGTTGTTTTTTCCAGGCAGGGTTTCTCTGTGGCTTTGGAGCCTGTCCTGAATCTAGCTCTTGTAGACCAGGCTGGTCTGGAACTCACAGAGATCCGCCTGCCTCTGTCTCCCAAGTGCTGGGATTAAAGGTGTGAACCACCATCGCCCGTGGAAAAGAATAATACTTTATAGATGTCCATGAACAGGCTAATTGATAAGGAAAATGTGCGACATACTTACAATGGGATTTTATTCAGCTGTAAAGACAAATAAAATTATGAAATTTTCGGGAAAATGAATGGGTCTGTGCATTGTTATATTAAGTGAGTTAGCCAAGTTCTGAAAGACAAAGATTGCAAGTTTTCTCTTATTCAGATTCTAGCTTTTAATATTTACATACATGGGTCTGTCTAGGTGTAAGTGAGGTCCTGACACCGGAAGGGGGTCATGAAATGGAGGAAAGACAAATTGAGGAAAGGGTTAGGGTAATAGAACACTTGTGAAACTCATGTGACATGAGGCTTACTAGGGGTAGACAGGTAAAAGGACAGGCTGCGGAGGGGCACAAAGAGGGAAGAAGGTGGAGTAATAAAAACAAATTGTGTTTGAAAATGACATAATGAGCCAGGTGGTGGTGGCATACACCTTTAATCCCAGCACTCAGGAGGCAGAGGCAGGTGGATCTCTGTGAGTTCCAGACCAGCCTGGTCTACAAGAGCTAGTTCCAGGACAGCTTCCAAAGAAACCCTGTCTCAAAAAACCAAAAAAACAAAAGCCATATGATAACTAATAACCCTGGGTGCATTTTTTTTTTTTTTTTTTTTTTTTAGGCAGAGAATAGAAGTGAGTCTCAGGCCACTTCCATGTTAGGCTCCTGGCTCAAAAGCCAAGAAAAATAATACTTTATCATGCAAAAATTTACAGGGAATTGACATTTTCATTTAATAAAAAGTTCATGCTACTGGAACACAGCCACAATCTCTTGTTTACATATCATCTATGGCCAGGTTCATGCCAAGTCATTTCATGTTGAATAGTTGCCACAATGAAAAAGTTCACATAACCAGAAATGTTTACCATCATCTGGCCTCGTTTAGAGAGAGCAAGCTAGCCGGTACCTGTGCTATGTACCGTATATTTACTGCAACTGCTTATTTTGTGTTGATCCACCTCTTTTATGTGAAATGTGTGCTCATTAGGTATTTTCCAAAATGTTATTATACTGCATAATTCCACAAACTGTCAGTTATTTAGAAGAGGGATTTCCCCTCCACTGGACTCTAATGCTTTAGTGTAAGTACGTAACAGGCTCTCCATATTTGTTACTGAATAAGCCAGTGTCATTTTTTAAAAATGATGTTTGCTAATCAAAATTCTCCCCGGAAAAAAAAATAAACGGGTGTGTGTGTGTGTGTGTAATTGAAGCTTAACAGTAAAACCAAAAACAAAACAAAAAAACAACAAGAAAACAGAAGCATGAGCGCCAATCATCAAAATGAGTGTGTAAGAAGGAAAAAAATTTACAAGATCTTGCTTCTTTGCAATGTGTCCAACGAGAACGCATTGCACGTTGTGTTGCAGATTTACTACAGCTGAGTCATTTCTGGACACCGGAGTGATTTTCCAGGACAAAAAAAAAACGAACGGACGGAACCAGGAAGAGGGGCTCTCCGGGTTCCCCCAGGCACTCCTAGCAGTAGACACCGGTACTCCGGGCGTGGGTGGCGGCGTGGTCAAAAGAGGCGCCGCGGACCCTTTAAGAGGCACAGCACCTTCTCCAAGATACCATCTTGCACCGGGAGTTCACTGAACTCTCCACCTACCTTGCTAGGTCCCTCCGCCCTCACTGGATACGACCGGCGGGCGGGGCGGGAGAGCCTTACGATTGGCCCACCGCGCGCGGCCCTCTCCCGCCTATTGGTGCGTGCGCCCGTCACTCCACATTATCTCCCGCCCACTTGAGCCTCAGGGCTAGGTTGAGTGGGGCTCTTGGGTTAGTTCCTGTTAGGCCCCGGCCCAGGGAGTAGGTGAAGTCTCTAAGATGCCCGGTGGGTCAGGGCACCCGGAGCTGTGAGGGAACGTGAGGCGGCGGCGAGCGGAGATCCGCGGCGGGCCTTAGGAGGAGCGGCGGCCGAGCCCGCCTTCCCTGCACCATGCTCATAGAGGATGTGGATGCCCTCAAGTCCTGGCTGGCCAAGTTACTGGAGCCGATGTGAGTGCGCCGGGCCGCGCCGGGCCGGCGGCATGGGCGTTGGGGACCCGCGGGGGCGTGGGGGAGGGGAGGCGGGAGTCCGGGCCGCCCGCCGAGTACTCGTCCACAGCGGTGTGAGGTGTGTGTGTGTGTATGGGGTGGGGGGGGGGAAGGGGCCGGGCACGGGCGGCGGGGCTTCCCGAGTACACTGGGAGCCGGCCCGGGCTGCAGGCCGGCGGGAGACTGAAGGACGCCGACCTGGGAGCTGAGGCGAGTGGCGCGGCTGTCGAGGGATTTTTAAATGTGAAAGCTGAGGTATGGGACGGCGGAGCGGGCTGGAGGACTTTGCAAACAGTGTCCAGGATCCAGGTGTCGAGGGCCTTCTCGGGATACTGGGGCAGAGAAGGGAGAGAGGGGGTCCTGAAGCTCAGGTGTAATTAGGGTTGAGCTCCAAGGGATGAGAATATTAAGGGGTTTGAAAGATGGAGTGCTGAGTGAATATGCGGGCATGGAAGGGTTTGGATAAATTATTGGGGAGCTCATGAGCATGAGAGCAAAAATACTAAGGGATTTTAAGGTGTTTTTGAGGAGTTGATGATAGAATTGATTATTTTTAGATATCATAGGATGTTGGGGGAAGACTCAGGATTTTTATTATGTTTTATTGAGGGCTAAAAGGATTAACTAGTATATAGTATGGATGATGAGGTTGAGGCGGGCATAGTTGCAGCATCTTTTTTTTTTTTTTTTTTTTTTAAAGATACAGGTAAGAAGAATAAAAGGCGCACACGAGTAAATAAGGATCTTGTTAACATTGTTGAAAGATGACAGGGCAACTGTAATTGGGGCGTAGGGTGACTGTTGAGGGGCAAGGAGAATGAGAGCCCTGTCCTCTTAAGATATTTTAAGTAGTGTCAATTGTGGAAATATCATTGAGAGGCTTAGGAGGGACAGCAGAGGCATCAACTTCTTGTTTCAACTTTTAAGACAGTAAAGGTTGTGTGGAGTGTTTGGGGATACTCGGGTGTAACTAGTCTCTGGAACAGCCTTGTGGGGAGGAAAGGATGGAAGGCATGAGAGACGAGACTTTGAAGAGAGCATGGGAAACCGAATAGGAGGGGAAAAAGCACTTCCTGCTCTCCCTCCCCCCCCCCCCCCCCCGCCCCGGCTATTTCTGTTTGTTTGCCTTCTAATTAGCCCCCCCCCGACGATTCAAGGAGGAAAAAGGTGGGCTTTGATTCATGAAATCAAATTACTCTAGTTTAAAAAAAAAAAGTGTTTTTCAGGGGTTAGAAATGAGTAGTAGTCCTAGAGGTGTGGGTGGAGGTATGATAAGAGTTGAGGCTGTTGGAAGATATTGTCATTTTTGCTTTCCAGTTCCTCTATTATTTCCTCCCCCCCCCCAAGAAACTTGGTTAACTAACTTTTTGTTTTTGTTTTGCTACTTTGTTTTTTGGGGGCATGGGGGATAGGAACATACCTCAGGAGGAGACTCATCTATCTGTAGTCCAATGTGTTACTTTTGTGGAGTCAGGATAGTAAAGGAGGCCATAGTGGGGTATTTGGATGTCTGAAGTGTTATTTGTATTCTGAGAGTGAATGAGAAGATCACAAGTATAAATGAATGAATGAATGAATGAATGAGTAAATAGGTGTGCAGTAGGGCTTCTCAGGATTAGATGAATGGTAGTCCAGCTAGAATGAAAATGACTTCGGGCATACTTGAAAGTTTGGTAGAATATTTGCATCCTTCTTCAGTGGCAAGTTTTAGGGCACTGAGAAATGGATGATGATGTGCAATTTGGAAATAAGATAGAACTAAGTAAATTTACCATATGTGGAAAGAACTGAAAAAACGGGGCACGTCTGCATGCTTTTTAAAATTAGTTATAGTTTCTTATCAACACTTTAGTCTGTTTTGAACACCTGCTGTCCCAGTGTCTTTTCTTGCATTGTAGAACTTTGAACCCAGGGCCAGACCAGTGATTTACTGAGTTACAGCCTTAGCTCTTTTTTTTTTTTCTTCCTCAATTTCTCCTGATAAGCTCTCATTCTGTTTGTTAGTAGAGATCTTTTGCCAACTATTAAAATTCAATCTTTTAAAATTATTAAATGTATATTTAATACATTTACTAAAAGTAGTAACAACTTTTAGCCTTATAAATCCTTTTACTTAGTCTTTTTTTTTTTTTTTTTTTGAAGGCACCCTAAAATGTTTTACGAGATAGTAAAGGTACTAGCTAGTACTGTTCTTTCTTTTTTTTTTTTTTTAAAGATTTATTTATTTATCATGTATACAGTGCATGCCAGAAGAGGGCACCAGATCCCATTACAGACGGTTGTGAGCCACCATGTGGTTGCTGGGAATTGAACTCAGGACCTCTGGAAGGATAGTCAGTACCCCTTAATCCCTGAACCATCTCTCCAGCCCCTAGCTAGTACTTTTCTTCTTTCTTTCTTTCTTTCTTTCTTTCTTTCTTTCTTTCTTTCTTTCTTTCTTTCTTTCATCTGTCCATTTATTTATTTATTTTGGGTTTTTCTAGATAGGGTTTCTCTGCTTAGTCCTGGCTGTCCTGGCTGTCCTGGAACTCACTCTGTAGACCAGGCTGGTTTCCAATTTACAGAGATTTGACTGCTTCTGTCTCCTGAGTGCTGGGATTAAAGGCATTAGCCACCACCCACTAGCTCTTTTCTTTTTTTCTTATGGTAAAATTTCGTGTAGGGAGTGTTGTCTTCCTTCCTTCCTTCCTTCCTTCCTTCCTTCCTTCCTTCCTTCCTTCCTTCCTTCCTTTCTTTTTTGGTTTTTCGAGACAGGGTTTCTCTGTAGCTTTGGAGCCTATATCCTGGCACTCTGGAGACCAGGCCGGCCTCGAACTCACAGAGATCTGTCTGCCTCTGCCTCCACCAACACCTGGCTGTCATCTTTCTTAATAATGATGTTTTTGTTAGGGTGTTTTTTTTTCCTGGACTGACAATTTTAATTATTTTGTAATCTTGAATGAATGAATATTACATCTTAAAATGAAGACTTGAGAGCTTGAGAGATGACTCAGTAGGTAAGAGTATTTGCTGCTTTTTCAAAGGACCTGAGTTTTGTTTCTAGAACCCATGTAAAATGATTAAAAGTATAACTCGGGATCTGGGGATTTAATATCTCTGGAATCTGAGGGCACTTGCATTCACATGTACATACCAAAAAGCAGAATACACCGACAAATAATTAAAAATATAATAATAAATATTCAAAAAATGAATCAATACTTGAAAGCTAGGCATGGCATTGTACACTTGTAATCCAGCACTCTGGAGGCTGATGCAAGAGGATTGCCATGATTTCCAGGCCAGCCTGGGCTGCAGAGTGAGTTCTAGCCTAGCTAGGATTATGTAGTGCAGACCTTGTCTCAAAAGAAGAAAACCTGTTAGCCAAACAAAACACTTGAATTTAGTGTTAAAACTTAATTTGTGTTGAATTTTAGCTGGCCAATTTGGTCTAGAGAGAGAGTTCCAGGACAGGCTCCAAAGCTACAGAGAAATCCTGTCTGGAAAAGTGCTGGGATTACAGATGTGAAGCCAGTTCAGTGGTGTCTTCCTTCCTTTCTTTCTTTCTTTTTCTTTCTTTCTTTCTTTCTTTCTTTCTTTCTTTCTTTCAAGAAAGCGATGCTAATAAAAAATAAGTAAGTGTAAGTGCCATATAGATTTTCTTTTTATTTATTTATTATGTATACAACATTCTGCTTCCGTGTATATCTGCACACCGGAAGAGGGCACCAAATCTCATAATGGAAGGTTGTGAGCCACCATGTGGTTGCTAGGAATTGAACTCAGGATCTCTGGAAGAGCAGTCAGTGCTCTTAACCTCTGAGCCATCTCTCCAGCCCCAGCCATATAGATTTTCATTTTTGGTACATTGTCATGGTAGATTACTTTTTGTTTAGATATTCTAAAAACATAATAAATGATATGCTAACATATGTTGTGTTTATAAATTTACTTATTTCATATTCTAGATTCAAGAACATTTTTCATGCCAAAGATTGACATGTTACTACAACACAGCGTTTCAGAGCAGTTGTCAGGCTCTTCGATAATGCAGTTGCAGTGGCTAGGTTGGAATCAAGCTATAGCTGAGCACATGAGTTCTGTTGTACTTGTTTTTTGAAAGATTTTATTTTTATTTTAGTGTATGGGTGTTTTGCCTGCAAGCATATCTGTACACTTTGTTTGTGCCTTGTGACCATCTATGCCAGGGTGGTATTAGGTCTCCTGGAATTGGAGTTAGAGATGGTTGTGAGCCATCTAGAAGATCAGCCAGTGTTTGTTTTCAAGGCAGGGTCTCTGTGTAGCTCTGGCTGTCCTGGAATTTGCTCTGTAGACCAGGCTGGCCTCAAACTCCAGCCAGTGTTCTTAACTGCTGAGCCATTCCTCCAGCCCTGGAAGAAATAACTCTTTACCTCCCTTAGCTTGCTGGGGAAAGACCATTACTAGCATTTTTGATGGCAGTACTAAAAGGGGAGGAAACCAGGTCAAAAAGATAGACTAGACTAACAGATCTTATGTAGGGTCCTTATTTTTATTTACCTATAAAGTATTGTAGACATCGTTGCCAGAGATACTATGTAGGGATTATGCATAAATTGTGATGTTGTGGCATTATTTTATCAGAAATCTCTACTCATTTTAAGAAATTGGTTTGTGGGACCGGAGAGATGGCTCAGAGGTTAAGGAGTACTGGCTATTCTTCCACAAGTTCTGAGTTCAGTTCCCAGCAACCACATGATGGCTCACAACCATCTGTAATGAGATCTGGTGCCCTCTTCTTGCACTCAGGCAGAACACTGCATACATAATAAATAAATAAATCTTTTTTTTTTAAAAAAAGTGTGTGTGAGAGTGTGTGTGTGATTTTACATGTGGAAGTCAGAGGGCAACTTGTAGGAGTCCATTCTCTCCCACCATGTAGGTTCCAGGGATCCTATTCATGTCTGTTGGTGGGTGTCTTTACCTGCTGACCCATCTCTCTGGGCCAAGACCCCCCTCCCCCCTCCCCCTTCGGTTTCTCTGTAGCTTTGGAGCCTGTCCTGGAACTTGCTCTGTAGACCAGGCTGGCCTGGAACTCACAGAGATCCACCTAAGACAAGCATTTTGATTACACTAACAGACCTACATTTCCATCAAAATAAGTAATATTTAACTCTTTTTCTTTTACAATACCAAGATTTGAACTCAGGGCCTAGTGCATTCAAGGCAGGTACTCTATCACTGAGCTCTCTGAAAGGAAATTTTAAACATTTGTTACTTCTTGTTTGGCTTATTGTATAACTTTGTATTGGTGTGTCTTTCTTTTTTTTTTTCTTTCTTTTCTTTTTCAGATCCTATTATATAGCACATACTGGCCTGGGATTTCTCTGCCCAGAATGGCCTTCAACTCACAATCCTGCCCTTATTCTAAGTGTTTGATTATAGGTTGTGTGCCATTGGTGTGCCCTTTTAAAAGACTGGTGGGGTTTGTAAACTTCTGGATAGTTGCTTCTGTGTATTATAATGTTGTGTGAATCAGGACAGTTAGTTTCTACTTATATCATTTTGATTCATTTTGATTTTGCAGAAATCATCTTTTCCTCCTCTTAAATAGTAGCCTTTTACCTACCTTACAAATACAGTGCAGTAGGGCTGGCTCAGTGGTTAAGAGCACTGGCTGTTCTTCCAGAGGTCCTGAGTTCAATTCCCAGCATCCACATAGTGGCTCACAACCATCTGTAATGAGATCTGGTGCCCTCTTCTGGCCTGCAGGCATCATACAGACAAAACTGTATACATAATTAATAAATAAATAAATAAATAAATAAATAAATCTTTTAAAAAAACAAATACAGTGCAGTAATAATGCAGGCTGTCAGAGTGCTTTGTATTCTTCAGGCACTCTGTATAATACATTTTATGTTTTTTTGAAATATGAAGGTAAACTATGCTTTGCAGATTATTTATTTATTTGTTTGTTTGTTTGTTTGTTTTTTCGAGACAGGGTTTCTCTGTGGCTTTGGAGGCTGTCCTGGAACTAGCTCTTGTAGACCAGGCTGGTCTCGAACTCACAGAGATCCACCTGCCCCTGCCTCCCGAGTGCTGAGATTAAAGGCGTGTGCCACCAATGCCCAGCGATAATTAATGTTGGGTGCCACTACCATCTTTAACAAATGTTCAATTGTCTTGTGTGTAACACAGCCAGCAACTCATTGCCATAAGTAAGAATAGGAGTTGTGGGGTTGGAGAGATGGCTCAGTGGTTAAGAGCACTGGCTGCTCTTCCAGAGTTCCTGAGTTCAATTCCTGGCAACCACATGGTGACTCACGACCATTTACAATGAGATCTGGTGTCTTCTGGTCTGCAAGGATACATATAGGTAGAACACTGCATGCATAATAAATAAATAAATCTTAAAAAGTAAAAGAAAAGAAGTTAGGCTTGTAGTTTCTGAGAGTTCTGACCATTTCAAAGTCTTTCAAACTATAGTAGAAAATATGTTATCTTGGAGTATGATGGAAAGGGCAGCAAAAGCTTTAAGAATGGGATTTCATTGGTTCATATTGGTTCAGTAGTCATGGCAGGTATGGTTTGTATCCTGGTGTAGTAGGCTGGCAACTTTTAGGACATTAAACTCTGACTAGTTATCACTATGTTGCTCAAATGGGAGGAAACATGAGCTATTGGTCATTAGGCCTGATCTTCTGGTAAATAAATTAGTAGGGTGTGATGAGTGTTTGGGACTCTAAGGATGGAGAAGTAGTGGCTTCACAGAATTCTTGTGCCTATAGTGCTGCCTGAGGCTTGTTTAAGGTGACATTCACAGCCTTATAGGACAGGGGTTATTTTGTAGATGACTTGTTGACATATTCTGGTGTACTAAGTTAAGAGCATACTTGTTCTTATGTTCTTGGTCTGCTTCCTAAATATGTCTGACTTCATTCTTCCTGGCCCAACAGCTATAGGCTAGAAGCCAGAGTTGCTTTTATAGCTCTGTGTTTACTATCACTGTGTTCTCTCATTCTCTTACAGCGCTATTGCTTTCATAGTTATTGCATGTCATTTTGTACCATATGTGATTTTTTTGTTCAGTAATTTTTTTCATAATCATCTCCTAGTCATGTGACTTGAAGAGCTAGGCCTGTCTTACTCAAAGTGATCAAAGTCATCAAGCAAGAGACTTGGTTCTAAGCTGGGTGGTGGTGGCACATGCCTTTAATCCCAGGAGGCAGAGGCTAGCGGCTAGCAGTTCTCTGAGTTTGAGGCCAGTCTGATCTACAGAGTGAGGTTCAGGACAACCAGGGCTACACAGAAAATCTGTCTTGAAAAAATCAGAGAGGGAGGGAGAGAGAGAGGGAGGGAGGGAGAGGAGAGAGAGGGAGAGAGAGAGAGAGAGAGAGAGAGAGAGAGAGAGAGAGAGAGAGAAAGAACGAGAGAACTTGGTACTTAACAGTAAATGTTGAAATGAATGAACAGCCTCATGTGTATATTTTGATTGCTTGACAATTAGAAAATTAAGTTTGGACTGGGAGTGCAGCTTAGTGATAGAGTAATACAGAGGGCCTTGGGTTTGAGTCCCAGCATTTAAAAAAATGTTATTTTCTAATTTAACTTTGTGCATATATTTAACGAGGATCGTAGCTGTTCTAGGATCCACGGTTCAGATACCAAAATGGTATTTGGAGCTGACAGATGGATGTGTATGTCATGCATATTATCAAAAGTAAAACCAAAAACAAACCTGGAGGTATCTCTTCCATGTATACTTTCATGAAAACCCCTAATAAAGAGTAAGAAGGAAAAAAAAGAGTAAGATGAAGCCAGGTGTGGGGCACATGACTTCAATCCCACTATTTGGGAGACATAGGCAGGGGAATCTCTTGTGAGTTTCAGGACAGCCAGGGTTATATAGTGAAACCCATCTCAAAAACAAAAATAATGCAGGCAATTAAGAGTAAAATAGCTCAGAGGTTAAGAGCACTGACTGATCTTCCAGAGGTGCTGAGTTTAATTCCCAGTACCCACATGGTGGCTCACAGCTATCTGTAATGAGATCTGGTGTCCTCTTCTGGTGTGCAAGCATACATGCAGACAGAACACTATATACATTAAAGAGAGGGAGGGGGAGGGAGAGAGAGGGGGGTTGCTAAGTGTTGTGTTCGAGGCCAGCATGTTCTATATGCTGCCAATGGTCAATAGCTATGTAGTGAAAAAAGGGGGGTGGGTAAGAGGAGAGTGCTGCAGTCTTTATGTTAATGCCACCCAAAACTCATGTGTTGAACTTAATCCCCAATGTGAGGGTATTAATAAAGTGCCTTTATTAGTGCACTATAGAAAATAAAATTATCAGTGTTTATTTTCAGTTTCTTTATGTAGGAACTTTGTAGCTGTAAGCACTCAACTGAAATTTTCTAGCTTGATTTCTAATTGACATTGCATCAGAAAAGCGTTTTACTTTTATAACCATCACTGTGTGTGTGTGAGTGTGTGTGTGTGTGTGTGTGTGTGTGTGTGTGTGTGTGTGTGTGTAATATGTTTTATATCTCTGACAGTAAGAGTGGTTTCCCTGACTATTATTATTATTTGGTTAGAAGTAATGCTGTTGCCGGTGGTGGCACATACCTTTAATCCCAACACTTGTGAGTTAGATGACAGCTTGGTTTACAAAGTGATTTCCAGGATAGCCAGGGCTGTTACACAGAGAAACCATCTCGAAAAACCAAAAATTAAAGAAACAAAAAACTGATGCTGTCTTTTTGTAATAAACAGATTTTCAAGTGTCTTAAGTATTTTCAGAGTTGACCTTTGTTTCTTCTGTCTAGTTTTTAGTAAATATATATGGATATTTGTGTCTGTTAATACATATTGGTCTTTCCCCCATAGTTCCTTAGCACATTTATTAGTGGCCTTGTCTCTGAAAGAGATCACACTAAGAAGTTAAAATCAGGCCCATGTTAAGAAAAATGTAGATTTGGCTTGTGAAGTGGAAGGAGGTCTAGTAGACTTTGTCTTCTTCCTGAAGCCAAAGATTGTAATGGCTTTTTAGTAGTATCAAAGGTAGCACTTTTCCATCTGGGGGTTGGTATATGTTTGAAATTTGACACTGGTGTTTTAGCTGTACAGATAGTAATGTCTGCTAATGGAGAATTCATCAAAAGAGAAAAAAAATCAAATTTGAGGGCTTCATAGATGTTTGTAAGTCAGTATTTCTGTTTGCTTTTTCTAATGAAAATTCCGATTTTTCTTTCTCCTTTTCCTTTTCTTTTATGATACTGGGGATTGAATTTAGGTCATCACACATGCTAGGCAAGCATTCCACCACTGAGCTATATCCCCAGCTTTTTAGTTTTGTTTTGAGATAGGGTTTCACTAAATTGTCTAGACTGTTAGTTCACTCTGTTTTCCAGGAAGGCCCTTTGCCTCAGCCTCTCAGGTAGCTGGGACTTCAAGTTCGTACCAACAGGTCTGCTGTGTAACTAATCTTGTTTTTTAAGATGACTTGAAGATCATTAAAACATTTTACATTATATAGGATATGAGTTTTAATGAGTCCTCATTGATAACACTGTTTTTGAAAAATTTTTGTTGATTGTTATTTCAATTAAAGGTACTGGTACTGGTTGAGGCTTATAACACCATAATTTGTCTTGCAGGTATACATTAGAAAAGTGTTATGTGATATGAAGTAGCATTTTACTTGCATGGAGTTACAGTCAGTTTTACTTCCAAAGGAGGGCTCTCTGCCTAATCTTTTAAAAATTAATTTTATTTGTGTATATATGCTTGTGCATGTGTATGCATATGTGTGCTTGTATGAGCATTGAACTCAGCTCATCAGACTTGGCAGCAAAGGCCGTTACCCACTGAGCCATCTCACTAGCCCTTCTCTTGAATGGAACACTTAGTTGCCTTGCAGATTTGCAATTTTTTGGGGGGGGGGTGAGACAGGGTTTCTCTGTGGCTTTGGAGCCTATCCTGGCACTCACTCTGGAGACCAGGCTGGCCTCGAACTCAGAGATTTGCCTGCCTCTGCCTCCCGAGTGCTGGGATTAAAGGCGTGTGCCACCCACACCCAGCCCTCAGATTTGCAATTTTAATGTTAGGTTTTTAAATTATTATTATTATTATTATTATTATTATTATTATTATTATTATTATTTCAGTTTGTTTGTTGTTGTTTTTAGACAAGGTCTTACTATGTAACCCTGGCTGGCCTGGAACTGGGCCAGGCTGACCTCTGACTCAGAGATCCACCACTTCCTCCTCTCAGCCCCTTTTATCACCCTCTGCTCCTCATCTGCCTTCCCATCTCTCCCTCTCTCCTCTGCCTCCTCCTCCTTCTTACTTTTCTCTGTTTCCTCCCCTCTTCCCTGCCTCTCCACCTCCTTTGCTGTTCCCTTTTCCTCTGCTTCTCTACCTTTCTGCCTCTCTGCCTCTGGAATGATTTTGTTTTTTTTTGAAACAATGTTTCTTATAGCTGAACGGAACTTGAACTCCGATCTTGTACTCCTGATCCTGCCTCCAGTTACAGAGAGCTTGGCACATGAGCCACCATTCCCAGCTCAATGTAGTAATCTAGGAGATATATGTTAGCAACTTTTATAACCTTTTTAACAGGAAACCATTTTTACTATAAAATGTACATGTTTTGTGTAGCTATTGACGCAAACATTTTTAAATTTCTTTCTAAACTGTGCTATAGCAGAATCTATGAACTTGGTTCCATAAAAGTAGCTAAAGGTTTTGTGTACTGTTTTTGCATACTATCCTGGATATAGGAAGAGAATAATTTTTTTGGTAGGACAAGGATGGTTTTGTATATCAAGGGTCCTAGGCTGTTTCTGTGATGTAGTCCTGGAAATACTATTGGGCTACTACTAGCTTAAGTATCAGTACCATGGTACTGTGTTATAATTGTGAATTTCCAAAGATTATGTAGTAGGAGTTAGTGTGTTGAAAGTATGAGTAAGATGTCAGAAAGGAGTTTTAGCACAAGACTCCCAAAAGTCGTTGTTTCATCTTTTATTTAGTGTGACTTAATATTTCAGATTGATGATTTACTTGATAGCCCACTTTATTGACACATATTGGAAGATGATAGAGTTACATTCCTTTGGATATAACATGCATTTGTGTTAAGTGTAGAATTCTACCAGTTAGTAGTAGTCATTCATTTATTTACATTAAGCAAATGTTCAAACTGTGATCACCTTTCCTAGAGTCTTTTTCTACTATTTTATCTTAATTCACCTTAATTTTTTTTAAAACAAAATTACACTAAAATGTGTTTCATTAGCTCTAGAAGGGGTATTGTGGTACATGCCTATAAGCCTAGCACTAAAGAAGGTAAAATGGGAGGACAGCTACAAGTTTGAGGCCAGTTTGGGCTACATTGTGAGATCCAGGCCAGTGTGGGCTACATATTGATAACTTGTTTCAATTTCCCTAAAATGTGTTCTATCAAAAACAGCTCAATTCTGTATTTTTCTTTCAGTCTGAATACTAAATTATGTAAAGTACCTGGGTTTGTTTAACTCAGTAACTAGATATTTTGCCTGTTTCTGACTAGAAACTTCATATTCTCTTTATTTAAATATTACATGAATATGGGTGTTTTTCCTCTACATATATATAAACATCTTGTGTTACCCGCAGAGACCAGAAATAGGAGTTGAATACCCTGGAGCTAGAGTTGCAGGCAATAACTACCACATGGGTGTTGGGAATCAAAGGTCTTCTACAAGAGAAATACATAGTCTTAACCACTTAACCATTTCTTCCGTTCCTTATTTTTCTGTATCCTTTTTTATCTGTGTTAGAGACTGCCTTTATCTATGGCTGATAAGATGACTTAGTAGGTAAAGGTGCTTGCCACCAAGACTCCTAATCTGATAGCCCAGTCCCTAGAGCCCACAGGTTGCCTGTAAACACACACACACTTTTACACGCATGCACGCACACACAAATGTTTAAGCAAGAAGAGTATCTGTACTGGCTGGTTTTGTGTCAACTTGGCACAAGCTAGTCATCAGAGGAAGGAGCCTCAGTTGAGAAAATTCCTCCATGAGATCCAGCTGTAAGGCATTTTCTCAATTAGTGATCAATAGGGAAGGGCCCAGCCCATGGTGGGTGGTGTCATCCCAGGCTGGTGGTTCTGACTTCTGTAAGAAAGCAGGCTCAGTAAACAGCAGCCCTCCCTTTCTTTCTCTCTTTCTCTCTCTCTCTCTCTCTCTCTCTCTCTCTCTCTCTCTCTCTTTTTCTTTTTTTGAGACAGGGTTTCTCTGTGTAGCCCTGGCTGTCCTGGAACTAGCTCTGTAGACCAGGCTGGCCTTGAACTCATAGGCCTGCCTGCCTCAGCTTCCCAAGTGCTGGGATCAAAGGAGTAGGCTAACTTTCTTTTTAACTCGTGCATTATTGTAATATATAAATAGTAATACATATTCATTCTTAACACACTTTGACCTTTGATTCTGATTTTGTAAAGTAGCTCTGTGCTTTATAAGAATGACAATGATTTTTTTGGTTTTTTTTTTTTTTGGTTTTTTGAGACAGGGTTTCTCTGTGTAGCTTTGGAGCCTATCCTGGCACTCACTCTGAAGACCAGGCTGGCCTTGAACTCACAGAGATCTGCCTGCCTCTTCCTGGGATTGCTGGGATTAAAGGCGTGTGCCACCAACGCCCTGCATAATTTTTCTTTTTTTGAATTAAGTACATAGTCTGTTTTCTGTCTGTCTCTAGTACTAGGTGCATGCTCTCTCTCTCTCTCTCTCTCTCTCTCTCTCTCTCTCTCTCTCTCTCTCTCTCTCTCTTTGTGTGTGTGTGTGTGTGTGTGTGTGTGTGTGTGTGTGTAAGTCAGAGGTCAACATCAGGTGTTCTTCCTCTGTCCCTCTCTACTGAAACTTGCTCATTGCTCTGTTCGTTGACCATCAAGCTCTGGGGATCTTACTGTTTCTGCCTCTCCAGTGCTAGGATTGCAGGCACACCACCACATCCAACTTCTTATGTGTGTGCTAGGGATCCCAAGTGCTGTGCTGCAAGCACTTTACCAATCCCTAGGTGTGCAGGCTTTAAAGAATCACCTTTCCTTAAGACAGTATTGGCAATGAAGAAAAGTTTTGTTCTTTTACTAATGTATAGGCTTTTGTTTAGTGGCTTATTTGTTTTAAGATAGTTTTCTTGGCCCAGTGTGTCCCTGAACCCAATGTGATCTTCCTGCCCTGGTTTCCCTAATCCTGGAATTATAGGTTTGAACCAACACTTCAGAAGTAGAGGTACTAGTTTTTCTTTTGTTGGAAAATGTGACTGACAGTCATAAGTTGAAATGTCTTAAATTTGGTTTGACAAAGGAGCCCTAAGAATTATTGAACAAGATTATATTGAATAGCATTTTATAAGCATTGATCACTTTGCTTACATGATGATTTAATTTACTATCATCCTGCGTGTTCATTTTACCTTTTAAGATACAGGCGTGGTAGCACACACCTCTAGTTTCAGCCGGCAGATGCAAGAGGATTTGAGGCCACACATAAAATTCCAGACAAGTGAGACCCTGTCTCAGAAATAAACAAAAAGTCCAAGTAACTGTTTGAGGCTACATGGAATATGTGTAGCTTAAATATGCATGTATTAGGAAATCTAATTTTAAAATACATATGTACACACACATATATATTACAACATGTAAACTTTTAGTTTGTTATAACGTAGATCAAACATATGTCTGATAGATTGGTCAGGAGTCAGCAATCCAGATTCAAAGCAAATGAAGGTTCTTTCAGCTACCTTTCGTGCACTTGTATACTTGTTTCTAGCTCTTGGAGCTTTCTTTTGCTTGCAGCTGTGTAGCAAGCTACCAGTAATAACTAAAGAACAGGGTGAGGTTAGTGGTAGTTTGAGTAGGTGATTTTGGGTGTTAGTTCCTGTGGCTCTAGGGAAATGTATTCTGAGAAGAGGAATAATCTGTCCATCACTTTCCCTTCCTTGCTTTTTCTCACTGGTCATATGAAACACACAGTTCCTGGGGGTGTTATTGATGTCAGCAATTTAGGATTTACCATTTTCCAGTTGCTTCTGAGAAAACAAATAAATGTCCTGATTCAATGTTCTTGGTGTTACTAGAACCTTGGAAATAGGAGACAAACTAATTATTAAAACATACAAACAGAAAAGGAAAATCTCACTTGAACTATATATTTGTTATGATAGCTGCCTGTGTTTGAAGTCACTTTAAATCTTCGATTTTTTAAAATAGGGGTAATTTCATTAATAATGTCACTGTTTACAAACAATGTTTTACAATTTTAATTTTCTCTTTGTCTAACTAGATGTGATGCTGACCCTTCAGCCCTAGCCAACTATGTTGTAGCACTGGTCAAGAAGGACAAACCTGAGAAGGAATTGAAAGCCTTTTGTGCTGATCAACTTGATGTCTTTTTACAAAAAGGTAATTGTTGTATTTTAGGTAAATATTTTTAATTTAAAACTTCCTGAAAAGAGCCAGGAGTGGTAACACATGCCTGTATTCCCAGCACTTGGGAGGCTGAGGCAGGAAAATTATAAGTTTGAGGCCAACCTGGGGCTCTACACTGAATTTCCCGTCACCTTTGCTATAGAGCAAGACCCTGTCTCAAATAAAACAGCAGCAACACAACCAAATTTCATGAAGGTATAAGCTTAGTATGTGCGTATGTGTATGTGTGTTGGGGGGGGGGGGCTCAGAATTTGTGTGTAATCCTTTCTTGCACAGTGCTATGTTAATCTCTGTATCATTCCAGTTTTACTGTTTATGCCTATGAAGTGAGATACTTTATAGTGGTCAGGGTCCTTTGAATACTTCAATATGTCCATTCATGAATGCTTACATATTGTGTGTTTAGGAAGGACAGGTTTTTCCCATCCTTTGCTTCTTTCTTGTATTGAGACAAAGGCTCTATACTTGTTAGATTCATTACATCTTTTGGCAGTATTTAGCTGAGGTTGAGGTATAACTGTTTAAGGCTTTTTTGTGGATGTGCCTGTCTGTCGGTGCACACCCATGCATATATATTTATAATATTTATATTCATGTATGTACAGGTGCACATAAGCACTTGTGTCATTTCTCAGGGCCCTTCCATCTTTTTTTGAGTTTGTCTTTGGTCTGGAACTTGCAAAGTAGGTTAGGCTGCCTGGCCAACAAGCACCAGACAGCTTCCTTCTCCATTGCTGTGACTATAAACAAGTGCCACCATGGCATGAATTCTGGGTTCAGATTCAGATTCTTATACTTGTGTAGCAAGCACTTCACTTGAGCTATCTTCCCAGCCCCGAAGCTGCATACATAGTCTTGCTGTTAATAAAGAGAACCCAATGTTCTTTTTCTCTTTTGTCTGGGACATCTTGAGATCCAAGAAGAGATGGGTATGATTCTTTTCTCTTTGTACTTAACTTTTTGTCTTCAGCTGGACATGAGATGCTTGCCTGTGACTCAGCACTTGGGAGTTGGAGACAGGAAGAGCAGAAGATCTGTTGTCCTTTGCTGCATAGCCTGGGCTCCATGAGACTGTCTTAGACAGATTTCCTACCTTTTTACCAACATCCTCCAACCATACAGAGCTTGCAAGAAGTTTCTCTTGCTGTTTTCTTGATATTTCCTGCCCCATGCCACCACTACCTAGTCCTCTTCTAAGCCAGACTGCTCATCTCTCTTCTGTCTTTGAATGTCAGTGTGTGGGCCTTTACTCAGAGCACATGGACAGTTTTTTATGTTTGCCTAGAAGATTCTTCCTCATGTCCTTTTGATCTCTTCACATGTCATCTTGCACAGTTTTCCCCAGTGTAGTTTGTATAATATGGACATCCCATGCTACAATCCTGGTTACCATTTCCTCCTCTCAGCTCTGCTTTATTCCCCCTCCCCTTTTTTTTTTAAGAAAAAAAAAAAGGGGGGGGGGTCTCACTATGTATCCTTGGTTGGCTTTGAATTCCTGACATCTGCTTTTCCTGTGTCTCCTGAGTACTGGGATTAAAGGCACCACCATGCCTGAATGCCTTGTTTTTTTCATGGCACTTGTAACACCCTGCTATATATTTGCCAGTTTATCTGCCTTTTCCTTGTTCGCTTTTCCTTCTCTTGAAAGTAGAGACCTGGAACCAACAGTATTTGGTATATAGATCCCCAAAAACTACATTTATTTATTTATTTGTTTATTTTGTGTGTATGTATGCCACAGCATGCATTTGGAGGTCAGAGGACAACTTTCAGGAGTGGGTTCTCTCCTACAGTGTGGGTCATGGAGATTGCAGTCAGGTCAGCAGGCAGTGTGGTAAGGGCCTTTTCTCATTGAACCACCTCACTAGCCCTGTTTTTGCCTTTCTATTTTCTCCTTCCTTCCTTCCTTCCTTCCATCCTTCCTTCCTTCCTTCCTCTCTCTTTCTTTATTGAACTGTCTTTCAAATTATGAAAGTAATACATCTGAAAATACAGAGTCTGAAGAAAGTTGTTTATAGAAGGTTTTGAAGAGTCTAATTTATTACCTTAAAGTTATATATAACAGTCAAAAAGAGCTTACAGTTTTATCTATTCCTTTTTTTTCTCTTAGTTTTTTGAGGCAGAGTTTCCCTGTGTAGCTTTGGAGTCTGTCCTGTAACTAGCTCTTGTAGATCAGGCTGGTCTCCAACTCACAGAGATCTGCCTGCCTCTGCCTCCCAAGTGCTGGGATCAAAGGTGTGCGCCACCACCATCCAGCTAGTTTTATATATTCTTATCAGTTTGTTTCTTTGTTGATAGGGGCTCATATAGCACAGGTTATCCTTGAACTTGTCATGTAGTAGAGGATTATTTTAGACTTCTGTGAACTTCTGGTCTTCTTGCCTCTACCTCTGAAGCATTGGGATTACAGGCATAAACCACTAAACCTGGCTTACTGTTGATTAAACTCAGGATTTTCCACATGGTGGGCAATCACTCAGATACATCTCCAAATTTATTTTTAATTTAAAAATTTTTATTTTATGTGTATGAGTGTTTTGCTTGCATGTATGTCCATGTACTGTGTGCATGCCTGGTGTCTGTGCAGGCCACTAGAGGGTGCCAGATACCTGGGAACTCAGTTCTGGATGTTGTAAGCCAGTTGTGGATGGTAGTGAGCTGCCATAGAGTTTCTGGAACCATACCTGGGTCCTCTGTAAGAGCAACAAGCAAGTTCCCTAAACTTCTGAGCCATTTCTCCAGCCCACCTCCCCCACTCCCCCCCCCACCCTGGCTGTGTTATTTATTTATTTGTCATTTGGTGGGGGTATCACTCTAGTATAGGCTGCCCTGGAACTCATTAAGTAGCCTAGTCTGGGAGCATCCAGCCCTCTGATTACAGTATTACAGGTATGAATCACCATGTTCCACTTCAGCTAACAGTTTTACCATTTTGGAAAAAAAAGTTTGCTTATAAAATTAGTAGTGTAAAAGAGTTGTCTGAGGATGCTTTTTTGAGGTACAAATAATTTGCATTTTAGAAATGTAAGATGTGTCTTAATTACAGTATCAGTAGAGCCCATGTGATGCCTTCAAAATACCCAACCTTCCCTTATGCTGGGAATTGCACCATCAGGGCAAAGTCCTTTGCCACTGAGCAGTACCCCCCTCAGGTGTTCTTAGGGAAAGACCAATGAAAGTTACTTAAATTTAATTATAGTAAAACTAGACATATTTTGATATTTGTGTTTTCTACAAAACTACCCATTTTTCTCATCTATTTGTCTGAGGAACTTTCAAATAGGCCAGAACACAGAGCTAAATCAAACACAAATACTGATTTCAACCCATTCAGACATATCTAATTCAGCCTTTGAGTGGGTAATGCATGCTACCAACATGTATAGTTATACTATGAGATTATTTCTTCCTATTCTATGTAGGCTTTTTTCGCACCTATAGCACACAGTTTGTCCTTTCAGTTTCTTTGAACAGATGAACACGTTAAGTATTAGTTTATATCAGATCTGATATTCTTAGTAGGTCAAGAGAAACTTTGTAATCTCTTTTTTGATAATTTGTTAGTTTATTGCTTATAGGAACTTTGTTTCTAATCTTTTGTTCTTAAGCAACAAAATCTTACATTTATATCATCTACACACATGCAATTATGTTTAAAGGATTTAAAAAGAAACAAAAGTGAGGTTCCTTCCTTTAAGGTAAGTCTTGGTTTTAAACACCTGACAACAATGTTAAAGATCCCTTGTTTTTCTAAAGTATTGGCAACAGTGTTTATCTTTTCCATTTTTGTTTGTATAACATTTAAATATTTTTTCTCTTTAGAGACTTCAGGTTTTGTGGACAAGCTATTTGAAAGTCTTTATACTAAAAACTACCTTCCACCATTGGAACCAGTTAAACCTGAGCCAAAACCACTAGTCCAAGAAAAAGAAGAAATTAAAGAAGAGGTAATACAATTCTTTGCTTTTGTTACCAGGATTCTTAATTGCAAGTTGAAATTATTCTTGTTTCTTTGAAGGATTTGTTGTTGTGTTTTTTTTGTTTGTTTGTTTTGTTTTTTTAAACATTTGTTTATTGACACTGTATACAATGTTCTACCTGCATGCCAGAAGAGGGCACCAGAACTCATTACAGATGGTTGTGAGCCACCATGTGGTTGCTAGGAATTGAACTCGGGACCTTTGGAAGAGTAGCCAGCACTCTTAACCTCTGAGCCATCTCTCCCCCCCTTTTTTTTTGAGACAAGGTCTTACTATGTAGCACTGACTGGTCTTGAACTAATAAAGATCCACCTGCCTCTGCTTCCTGTGCTGGTGTTAAAGGTGTTGCCACCATGCTCATCCTGAAACTTTTTTTTAGGCGGGTTTCTCCCTACACCTAAAGGTGGATTTTCTTAGCTAGGCTACAAACCAGCAAGCCCCCCCTTTGCTTTTCAGAGTTGGGTTACAGATGTGAGCAGGATGCCCCACTCATGTGGGTGCAGCATCTGAACTCAGATCCTCGTAATCAAACAGCAAGCACTATTTTTCTTCAGCCTTCAGAGAAATCTAGTGATTTCTAAAAAAAGGAAATTTGGTTACAGACAGAGGCTTGAATGAAAGTAAAGTATTAAGGAGACTTCAAGATAAATCATCAGGTAACATATGGTTACATATACAGAGAAATTATTTACTCTTTTAACCACACTGTCAACATTGGAAAAATAAAAAGGAAATATTGTTAAAGGATGAAAATATGATTAAAGATACTGAGCTAAGGGGCTAGAAAGATGGCTCATAGTTAAGACAGGTAGCCTTTTTCTGTAGTCATATCAGGTATTCACTGACTTATGAGAATCTGTTTCACTTGTGCTTGATTTGAATATTAACAAAAGTGATACTGGGAGCTGAAGAGATGATGGCTCAGTAGATAGAGCATTGCCATTCTTCATGAGCTCTCCAGCTCCCTTGTTAGATGGTACAAGTACCTGAAACTCTAGCTCTAAGGGATCTTGTAGCCTTCTAGCCTTTCCAAGCAACATCCACTCATATGGTACATATTCATATATGCAGGGACACAAAAATAAATCTTTTAAAAATTCTATTATCCTGTTTTAAAAGAACAGTTAAAAAATCATTACAAGGTTCCATTTGTAGTATTTTTGTAATCCTAGTTGTGAAAATTTAAAAAAAAAAACGGATAATATGAGCTTAGCTCCAGAGCTCTCTTGAATGACAGTTGTCTGACATTTCTTGTTCCTTTTATATTCGAATTAACTGTGATTACTGGTATAAACAATAGTTCATAATGTTTATGACACACATAAATGTAATGGTTTAATTCCTAATCTACTCAGTTGCTGCTTTTGCAGCTTGCAACTGTCTCTGAAACAAATCTCAGATCTAGCCATCTTGACTTCTTGAGCCTCAGCTGCATTGTACTGCCAGTTGTTTTTATAATTAGATTATTGGCCACAAGGGAAAAAGGCAAGAGAATTTGGACCATTGACGAAGCTCATCCTGGTGCTGAAAACAATAGAAGATGTATGCGATAGTTTATGCTGCCACATTTGTTCCTTTTTACCAAAACTTCCCCAAGACTTTACTTTGTAAATAAATAATATTTGTTCTGTGGAGTTATTATCTAGATTCAGCTTGTTGCTTCTCAGTGGAGTAATGCATCATTTGTGTTCTTTGTACATTGCTAAAGGAAATGGACTTATGAATCTAGTTGGATGAGTGTGTAGTCTCTGCTGCCATACATGTTGTGGCCACTATTATTATACTATTTGTATTTTTTTTTTTTAAAGATTTGCATATACAGTGTTCTTTCTGCATGTTTGCCTACAGGCCAGAAGAGGGCACCAGATCTCATTGTGGATGGTTGTGAGCTGGGGATTGAACTCAGGACCTCTGGAAGAGCAGCTAGTGCTCTTAATCGCTGAGCCATCTCTCCAGCCCTGCTATCTGCATTTTATTACATTGTTACCTTCTGGTCCATTCACTCATTTCCTGATTTTGATATTAATAAATAATGAGTTTCTCCATTATTTGGAATTTGTTTAGTTCTTACAAATTTGATTCATTTGTATGTGGTACTGAGGATCAAGGCCTTGTGTTTGCTGTTTTTATTTTATTTTATTTTTTTAAGACAAAGCCTTGCTTATTTAGCTCTGGGAGCCTGGAACTCATTATGTTGGTAGGCTAGCCTTATCCTTATGGCAACCCTCCTGCCTCAGCCCTGCCAAATGTGGAAATGACAAGTATGAGCTATCATACCTGACTTTTTTTAAAAAACAGGATCTTGCTTATAGTCCAGGTTGGCCTCAAACAACAATCCTTTTGTCTCAATCATGTGATTGTACTACCATAGTCAGCTAACATACCCTGTTTTAAATTAATGTGAGCCTGCATTTTACTTTCCCTGTTCTGACATTTTTTTGGAAATGGCTTAAAACAGTATGTTAAGTATATATGTAATTATCTGTCAATAAATGATATAACTTGAGTGTTTATATTTGTTTTTGAGAGGAGTAGTGGGTTTTCTTTTCTTTTGAGACAGGGTCTTGGGTACTCTGAGGATGCCCCACTTTTACCTCTCGGGCATGTGGGGCCACACACTTGGTTCAGGCTACAGCATTCCGTATGTTTATACCTTTTCTTGTATTAGAAAGATTTATCAGTTATCTGAGTTTTGTAACTTATAGGGGAACTGATATTTCTGGGGCCGGTGTTTTTTGAGACAGAGTTTCTCTTTGTAACCCTGGCTGCCCTGGAACTCACTCTGTAGATCACACTGGCCTCGAATTTACAAGTATCCACCTTCTTCTGCCTCCTGGGTGCTGGGATTAAAGGTGTGTGCCACCACTGCCCTGGGAGGAACTGATTTTATTTTTAACAAATCTCACAGGTATTTCAAGAGCCAGCAGAAGAAGAACGAGATGGTAGAAAGAAGAAATATCCTAGTCCTCAGAAGAGTCGTTCAGAATCCAGTGAACGAAGGTTTGTATTTGTCTCTGAATAGTAAGGTATTGAAAGCTACTTTCAGTATGCAAAGTTAGTTAAATAGCATCTATGGTCTGTGTTCCAACACCCTCTCTAAAGTACCAAGGGTGAGAGTGTTGCTTTCTTTCTGTTCTGTCTTTTGCTGTTGTCTTAGCTTCTGTGTCTAAAAAAACAGTCATTATTTGCTTTCCCCAAGAGCGCAGGGGTGGGAGCAGTCTCCTTAGAGAATTATAATGAAATGTTCCATTTGTTTAGGGGTGTTCCATATTAAAATTATCCATGCTAGCATATGCCAAAAGGGGTACAGTTTGGCATATGTTCACCTTTGATCACAAAGTGGTCATTGTTTAGGAAGACTTATTTGAGCCTTTCCCCCCTTTCTCCTTCTGATTTCTGTCTTCTCCCCCACTTTCCTCATACTTTTGGGTTTACCTTTTCTTTATTTTCTCCCTACCCTGTATGCTTGAAGTGGGAAAACCTTTCCCCCTTTTAATAATGGTTAGAAGAGTTAGTGGTAGTCTTAAGGCATTCTAAAATAGACATTATGAGTTGTGGTGACTTAAAGAGAGTATTTTATTCTCTGGACTTGTGCACAGATCTCATTTCTAGAGTCTACGTATGGCTTTTATATCTGTGTATTACAGGACACGTGAGAAGAAAAGAGAAGATGGCAAGTGGAGAGACTATGAGCGGTACTATGAGCGGAACGAGCTGTATCGTGAGAAGTATGACTGGAGAAGGGGCAGGAGCAAGAGCCGGAGTAAGAGCCGAGGCTTGAGTCGGAGTAGGAGCCGCAGCAGGGGCCGCAGCAAAGACCGAGATGCAAACAGGAATGTTGGTGAGTAGACAACAGCCCTGGAAAACTTACTTGGCAGCTGGGAGAAATGGGAAAACTGGAATTGGATATTGATCTTACAAAGACAGTGCTAATCTTGTATACCCTTGAAATTAAGGCAGTTTTTTTTTAAAGTTATTTCTGTTATCATAGAGTATCAAGATTTAAATCATTTTTCTAATTGATAGAAATATCTTTTTAATATTTTAATATTGATAGAAATATCTTTTTAATTAGTTACAATAGCACTTAAGTAAAAAGGTTGCCTTTGGTTTTGTTTTCCCTGAAAGTAATTGAATTGACTTGCTAGAGGTTTCCCAATGTTTATAAAAAGAAAAATCCTAAAGTGCCAGTGGAAACCTGACCCATATTCTGCCAGTGTACTTGTTAATACTGTAAAACATTTTTTTTTTCCACAAGTCAGTTGAGATATGTTCCTGCTTTTAGAATAGTGAATGCATTTAAGCTGTGGATCTCTCAGTAAGTGTAGGCTAATGTTCTCAGCATTGTTGTTCTGAGCAAGTGTAGCTTAAGCATGTAAACATGTGACTTCTCGTTTCTTTCTGTCTCTAAAACAGAGCACAGGGAAAGATCAAAGTTTAAGAGTGAAAGAAATGACCTGGAGAGCTCCTATGTGCCCGTGTCTGCTCCACCTCCGAACTCTTCTGAGCAGTACTCCTCTGGGGCGCAGTCTATTCCCAGCACTGTCACTGTGATTGCACCTGCTCACCATTCTGAAAACACAACCGAGAGCTGGTCTAATTACTATAACAATCATAGCTCTTCCAATTCTTTTGGTCGAAACCCACCACCAAAGAGACGCTGCAGAGATTATGATGGTAAAGATTGCCTTCTCTTTTGTATGTGCTGTTCCCAGCTAGGAAAGCAAATGTTGCAGGCAACTTGCCTTACTTTTTTTTTTTTTTTTAATATGTGATTACTATTGTTTTCTTCATGCACCATGTAATGTTTTTCACTTACAGTGTCCTGAAAATAACTCCATACTGACATGTAAAGAACTTCCTCAAGTGTTTTTTGAGGCTCTTACATAGTATTCTGTATGTATGAAAATATGTTCAACCCATTTATCATAAATATGCACTTGAGCCTTTTCAGCCTTTTCAGTTATAAGCAGGTTTGCAATAAATAGCCTTGTATACCTTGCCCAGTAGAAATTTAGTGTTAAAATATTGTTTAAATTGATGCATACTATACATACTTACAGCATACAGCAAGAATTCAGTACATCTATACTGAATGAAGTAATCAAATCAGAGTGACTAACATGTTTATAACCTCCAACTTATTTTTTGATCTTGGGAACATTCATGATCTTCTCTGCCAACTATTTTAAAATAAATTTTAGAACATTATAAGTCAGTTCTTCTATCTACTTGAATATTTTAAATTTAAACCATATATAGCAAGAATGGTTGCCTTGAAATAATATTATGAGACAGATCATTGAAATGAGATTATTAGTTCAAGGCTTTTGTTCCTATCAAACATTTGATAAATGGTTATTTGGTAAAATATCTTGTTTTTATTATTTAAAAAAAGCAAACTTTCCTTTTTAAAATGAGAGTCTTATTATGTAGCCCAGGCTTGCCTCAAATGTGCATGTAACTCAGGCTGACTTCAAACTTGCAATCCTCCTGCCTCAGCCTCTAGAGTGCTAAGATTACAGGAGTCACCACCACACCTGTTTATAAAAATTTAACAACTTGGTTAATCTAATAGTAGCTACTTAGTATCCTGTTTGACCCTGCTGTTGTAAAATTTCAATAGGTCATACTGTCATAGAGAATAGAGAATATGCTTGCCTCAAGGTTATATGGTCACTCACAGGCGAGCCCTACGGAGATTTCCCACTTCTTAGAAAAAGACTACAATGTAAATTAGGATGTTGAGTTTTCTGGAATTTGTTTTATTCTTTGAACTCTAAGTAGATCGTAATAAGGCTTTTGTTTTTGTTTTTTTAATTTTAATTCTTACAGAAAGAGGATTTTGTGTACTTGGTGACCTTTGTCAGTTTGATCATGGGAATGATCCTCTAGTTGTTGATGAAGTTGCTCTGCCAAGTATGATTCCCTTCCCACCCCCTCCTCCTGGGCTTCCTCCTCCACCACCTCCCGGAATGTTAATGCCTCCAATGCCAGGCCCAGGCCCAGGCCCTGGTCCCGGCCCTGGTCCTGGTCCCGGCCCAGGCCCAGGCCCTGGCCATAGTATGAGACTTCCTGTTCCTCAAGGACATGGTCAGCCTCCACCTTCTGTTGTGCTTCCCATACCAAGTAAGTATGTGTTGGTTGAATCTTGTTTTGTTGATGAGTTGTATTTAGAAGAACCTCATCCGTTTTGCTAACTATTAAAATGTTTGAAAAACAGTAATGGAATTTTAAATATACTCCCATAGTTAAGATGTTCTTACTTTCTGCTGTTCTTTACTGTACCTGCAGTGTGCCCTTTGTCTGTAGTAGCCTACCTTGTGTTGACATGGAGATGAAACCTTGTTAGTATCTTAAGATGTTAGCAAAGAAAAATACTGGGAGATTTATGGATTTTCTTAGTATTTAAAGAAAATCTCTTGAAGAATATTAAAATATCGAGATTTTTTTTTAAATTGTAGACTCTTTAGAGGATGAATATTAACTTAGGCAGTATTTGTCTAATTGGCCTCAGTGATTATCTATCTATTCAGTCAACTTTGATTTAACTCTCTCCTCATAGTGTTTTGGGTTGATTTGTTTTTGTGGGAGAAATTCTAAATGCCATGTTATTTTAACAGTGTGTATTTCCATGTGGATTTCTTTACTGAAAAAGACTTTTTGTGTTTTTAAAAAAGAATTTGCATTTACTATATCCACCCAAATCAAGAATAAGAAATGTTTAAAAATGGCCTTATTTAAGGGCCTGAGAGATGGCTCAGTCAGTAAGAGTACTTCCTGTGCAAGCTTGAGGATCTGAGTTCAAATCCCTGGTGTTGACATTAAAAGCCAGATGTGGCTTCGTACCTGTAACCCATCTCTGAGGAAGTAGGGTAGAGACAGGAGGATTGCTGGGGTTGTTGTCTGCCAGTCTAGCTGTGGGTTCAGTGAGAAAATCTAGAGGGAATAGGGTGGTGGGTGACAGAGCAGGACAACCGACATCTTTTTCCGACCTCTGTAACATGCATGGGTGTGTGTACCTTAATACCTCCCACACAAACATAAAGAGGTATTAGTGGTTGCTAGCTGGGTGTGGTGACACACGCCTGTTACCCAGCACTCTGGAGGCTGAGCAGACAGTCGAGGTAAGGTTATGAGTATAGCAAGAGCAGGAATAAGACTACATTTTTAAAATTCAATTGGAATGAATTATTTACATCCATGTAAAGGTCTAAGAAAATATCTACTTACATTTAACATTACATTATTAAAGAATAGCAGATTATTATCTTAAAAATTATTGCGATTTAATTTAAGCAGTATTTCTCTGTTCTAGGTTTAGGACTTTACTCATGCCTCGGCAAGCACTCCCCACTCAGGCTTACCCTCAGCCCCATTTGATTTACTTTTCATCAGGGTCTCACTAAGCTGAGTAGCCTGGCATTAAACTTTAGCTGTAGTCCCAAACAAGCTTTGAACTTGAGATCTTCTTGCTGTATGTAGCCTCCTAGGTACCTGGGATTACAGGTCTGCATTACCTGGTTCTCTCTTTCTTCTTCACTTCTGGGGATTGAACCCAGGGCTTCTTGCATTCTGGGCAAACTATCAACCTCTGAGCTATATCCCCAGCACTATTTTTCTTCTTTGGCTTTGGGTTTTTGTTTGTTTGTTTGTTTTTTGTTATTTTCCAAGACAGGGTTTCTCTGTGTAGTTTTGGAGCCTGTCCTGAAACTTAATTTGTAGATCAGGCTGGCCTTGAGCTCACAGATCTGACTGCCTCCCAAGTGCTGGGAATAAAGGCATTCCCAGTTATTTTCTTTTTTCTTTCTTTCTTTATTTTATTTTATGTACATTGGTGTTTTGCCTGCATGAATGAATGCCTTTATGAGGATATTGGATCCCCTGAAACAGGAGTTATGGACAGTTGTGAGCTGCCATATGGGTGCTGGGAATTGAACCCGGGTCCTCTGGAAGAGCAGTTAGTGCTCTTAACAACTGAGACATCTCTCCAGCCCCTATTTTCTTTTTTTAAAAGCACATTATTTTAGGACTGTGGTACAGCTCAATATTGCAATGCGAGGGCCTGATTTTTGTCCCCAGCACCAAAACTCTAATCAAGACTGTTAGGAAAAATAATTTAACACAATCCTAACTATGTACCCATTGCTAAGCTTCCCTGTAGTAAAGTATACAACACATTAAAGTTGGTAACAAAATGGCTGGCAGGATAACTCAGCAGGTAAAGGTGATTGCTGTGTAAGCCTTTCATCCAAGTTCACTACTTAGAACACACATAAAAATAGGAGAGAACTGACTCCATAGATTTGTCTTCTGACCGCCACATGCACACTATGGCTAACCTCCCCTCCATTAACATTAACAGCAACAACAATAATAATCATAAAATGTGCCATGAGATGGCTCAGCAGATCAAGGAGCTTGCCTCCTAACCTGATAACCTGAGTTTGATCCTTGGTATCCATATAGCAGAAGAGAGAACCAACTTCCTTAGCTTGTCCTCTGACCTCCATATGTGTTCTAGTAGCACGTGAGCATACATACACAAACACACATAAAATAAATTTTTAAAAGTTGGTAACATACAAGGACTTAATATATAGGTGGTTGTTTTTCAACTTTGCTTTGTGGGGGAGTATGGTGCTAGGGATTGCACCGCAAAGGGAGGGCTCTCTGTATGCTTTGGGTCTTAGTTTTCTTTCTGTTGCTATGACAAAATAGTAACTGAAACAGGGGTTTGGGAGTAAAAAGTGTTTTTCAGTTTAGAGCTTACAGTCAGTCCATCAATGAGGGGAGTCAAGGCAGAACTGAAGCAGAGACAAAGGAAGAATGCTCTGTACTGACTTGTTCAGCTACTTTTCTTATACAACCCAAGACACACAGTGAGCTGAGACCTCCTACTCAATTAGCAATCAAGAATCTTTCCTGTAGACATGCCTGCAGACCAGTCTGATGGAGGCATTCTTCATTTGAGGTTCTCTTCCTGGAGACTATTTTTGTGTAGCATTGACAGAAATTAACAGTATACTAGGCAATCATTGACTGCTGAGCAACAGCTCTAGCCCTTAACTTAGCAACTGTGAATGTTAAATATTGACCAAAGCTGGTCAAGAGATAGCTTAGCAGTAAGAGCAGTTGTTACTCTGAGGATCTGGGTTCAATTCCTAGCACCCACATGGTGGCTCACAACCATTCATAACTAGTTCCAGGGGATCTGATGCACTCTCCTTCTTCTATAAGCACCAGGCCCAATTTTATATGATGTACATACATGTGGGCAAAAGTATTCATACATGTAAGTTAATTAAATAAATGATTTTAAAAAGTGATATGAAAATATAGCATATAACTGAAGCTTAGGAAAAAACGTATTTCTACAATATATGTTGAAGTGATTTTATTCTCTTAAACTTTTCTCTTTATTTACCTATTTTAAATTTAATTTGTTATTAGGATACTGACAGTTGAACTCAGGGTCTTGCAAATACCAGGCAAATACCAAACACAGCCACTGAGATACATCTTTAGCACCCTTGATCTTCATTTATTTGTTTGGAAACAGGGGATCTTGAACTTCTGATCCTTATCCCTCTACTTTCCAAGAGCTGCAATTGCAAACATGTGCCATCATGCTGGGGGAAATCTGCAGCAAGCAGCAACTATCTCCCTAGCCTCTACTTTTTTTTTTGGGGGGGGGGGGGGGTTTACATAATCTCTGTATAATCCTGGCTGGCCTGGAATGCATATATAGACCAGACTGACCTTGAACTCACAGAGATCTACCTACCTCTGCCACTTAAGTGCTGGGATTAAAGGTGCAAGCCACCATGGTCCAGCTTCACTATAATATCCTTGATACTTTTCATTGTATTCACAATTGCAGATTCATGTTTATTGCTCACTTATGCTTAAGCCATGTACTGTTCCTCAAGTTTCTTCCCACCATTCTCATGTCTGCCTGCAGAGGCACCCAGTCCCACTTTGCTTCATTTGTGATAAGCTTTGCCTGTTGGAGAACTAGGACTGTCATCAGGATTGTTAAATCCGAATAAATTAGTATCAGTATCCTGCTCTTACTAGTAATTATTAATCCTGTTCTTGTCACTTTTTTTTTTTTTTAATTCTGCAGGACCTCCCATTTCACAGTCAAGCTTAATAAATAGCCGTGACCAGCCTGGAACAAGTGCAGTGCCCAATCTTGCACCAGTGGGAGCAAGACTACCTCCTCCTTTACCCCAGAACCTCCTTTATACAGTATCAGAAAGTAAGTAAATATCACTTCCAGAAATTTTTTTTTTTTTTTTAAACAGATCAGTTTTTCATACATAGGACAGACTGTGGGCAGTAAATGGAGTGCCACCTGCAATTATGACTTTTGGGCCTTGAGGGACAGGGGACAGGATGTCTTTTCTATGTTCTGATCAAGACTCTGTGTGTAGCTTCTGGGGATGCATCCTGTAAAGGATGGCAGTCCAGCCTGGGTGGTGTACAATTCCAGAAACTTAGTGTGAGCTGCTTTGAGTGTAACTTCCAGTCCAGTCATACAATTCTGGTCCAAGGCTAGGGCCTTGCATTTTGGCCTGCAGCTCTGTGGTGTCATTTCTGCCTGCCCTGGTGTCAGAATGATGTCTGGGGCAGTCTGGGGATTGGGAGGCAGACAGATCGACACAAAGTGTGTTTTTGGTGGGTTGTCAAGATGGTGGGTAAAGGCAGTTGCCACCAAACTCAATTTGATCCCTGGGTCCCACATGGTGAAAGGAGAGAAAGGACTTTTTGCAAATTGTCCTCTGCTCTTTACACATGCCTTGTGGCACTGTGTGTGAGTACACCAAAAATGCTATTCTTGCTGAGCAGTGGTGCACACCTTTAATCCCAGCACTTGGGAGGCAGAGGCAGAGGCAGAGGCAGTTGGATCTCTGTGGGTTCCAAGCTAGAGTGGTCTACAGAGCAAGTTCCAGGACAGCCAGGGCTGTTACACAGAAAAACCCTGTCTCTGACTGGGGAGGAGTGTGTGTGTTATTCTTGTGGGATGCATAACTGTACAATTGCATTCATATTTACAAAGCAACTATGTCATGGCTGTTTTTTTAATTTTGTATGCTGGGTGGGGAGAAGTAAGGAGCCCTCTGCTGCTATACACTGGCAGTATAGAATTTCTACATAGTGACTGCTGCAGTCACATCATTGAGCTTTTGTTTGCTAAAGGAATCTCTAATACATGTGGCCTGTCTTCTAAGAAGGATAAGAATCAGGTAAAATATGTCTAATAGTTAAAGTAAAGATAGAAAACATAAATTAGTATTTAACACATTTTAAATATTGTTTAATTTTAAAGTTGTCATGTGCCAACCCAGCTTGTTATATTTTTCTTGATATATATTTTTTATTTTTATTTTTTTATTTTCTTTTTAAAGATTTTATTTATTTATTATATACACAACATTCTGCTTCCGTGTATATCTGCACACCAGAAGAGGGCACCAGATCTCATAACGGATGGTTGTGAGCCACCATGTGGTTGCTGGGAATTGAACTCAGAACCTCTGGAAGAGCAGTCAGTGCTCTTAACCTCTGAGCCATCTCTCCAGCCCCGATATATATATTTTTAAAGTTATTTTTCAGAAATATTTTTTAAAAGTTAATTAAGCCAGGCATGATGGCATATTCCTGTAAATCCAGGACTTGGGAGATGGAGGTAGGAGTATCAAGAGTTCATGGCCTTGCTGGGTGGTGGTGGTGGTGGTGGCGGCGGCGGCGGCGGCGGCGGCGGCGCGCGGCGGCGGCGCGGCGGTGCACGCCTTTAATCCCAGCACTTGGTAGGCAGAGGCAGGCAGATCTCTGGGAGTTTGAGACCAGCCTGGTCTACAAGAGCTAGTTTCAGGACAGGCTCCAAAGCCACAGAGAAACCCTGTCGAGAGAGAGAGAGAGAGAGAGAGAGAGAGAGAGAGAGAGAGAGAGAGAGAGAGAGAGAGAGAGAGAGAGAGAGAGAGAGAGAGAGATCATAGCCAGTCTCAGCCACATAACAAGTATGAGGCTGCCTTGAGTAACTCAAGCCACTGTATCAAAAAACCAAAAACAATCAAAAAAGTGGTTGTTTTAACAGTGTCAGATTATGAGCTCTTTCTTTACAGAATTGATGGTATATTCTTTTTTTGTGTATCCATGGTTGTAAATTTGCTTTGCCTCTGAAACATTTCCTCACCTCTTTTGTGTCGAAGAGGCAAACAAGTAAAGTAGTCAGGCCTAGTTTAAGATCCTGGTTCTTCACCTGCTCCTTCTCATCTAGGCCAAGTTCATTATCTTCTCTGAACCTTGTTTCCTTTTTCAAAGTGACAGTAATGGTACTTCGTTATTATTCTTCCAAAGGGAAATGATTCCTGTAAGGCATCTAAGATGTCTTTGGCATCTAGTAATCTGTAAAGAATTAGTTATATTCCCTGCAGTTTCTGTATTCTCATCAAATTTCAACCTCTGAAAATAAAGACTATTCTTTATTTGGAGGCTATCCTGGAACTAGCTCTTATAGACCAGGCTAGTCTCGAACTCACAGAGATCCACTTGCCTCTGCCTCCCGAGTGCTGCGATTAAAGGCGTGCACCACTACCACCTGGCAATAAAGCCTTTTCTTAAATCTCTGCCTCTACCTTTGTGTTTGCTGATGGGTAAAAGATCCAGCTACTCATGTGGACATCACTTTATGACTGACACATGATGGTGGGCTTGAACATGGGCCTCTAGCATGCAATACAAGCTCCAACCTTGCTTTGCTTTTTAAAGAACTTAGCTCAGCCAAGTGGTGGTGCTCATCTTTAATCCCAATACTCGGGAGGCAGAGGTAGGTGGACTTCAGTGAGTTCAAGGCCAGCTTGGTCTACAAAGCAAGTTCCAGGATAGCCAGGGCTACACAGAGAAACCTTGTCTTGAAAAACGAAAAAAGAAGAAGAAAGAAAAAAACCTAGCATATATGTACTTCTCTTCTGTTGCAAGGTTCAAGTACTTGAGAAACATTCATCTCCTGTTTCAGATTCCTACATAACATTGGAGCATTTGTTTCATAACCGTTCATACTTAAACATAGGTCTGTTTGATTTTCATGAATATAAATCAGAAATTTATCTGACATTTTTCTCCTGTCTCATGGTCTTTTGATAACTCTGCTGTCTTCTGAGCAGGACAGGTTTGTTTTATTGTTGCTATCAGTATTTTTACTTATGGGAAATATCAAATAGACATAAAAGTGAAGAGAATATTATAATGTCCTCAGGTATGTACAGTATACCCTGTCCCTGTTATCCAGCTTTAGTAGTGACTAGTGCGCCGGTTAACTCTTTTGTCATTTATCAGTCAGCTGTTAACAGTTAAAAGTGGCTTTTGTACTTATAAATATGAAACCTAGATTTATTGTAGTAAATAGCATATTTTTTTTGTTGTCAAACTTAGTGTTGAATCATAGTAAAAATTCTGTTTTAAGAAAATCTGGCAGTATCCATTTGTTTTATACCAAATTGTACATTGTGACATACTCTATAAATACTCTGCTTGGTGTTATTGAGACAGGGTTTTTTTGTTTTGGATTTTTTTAATATTTTATTTATTTTGTATACAATATTCTGCTTCCATGTATATCTACACACTAGAAGAAGGCACCAGATCTCATTACAGATGGTTGTGAGCCACCATGTGGTTGCTGGGAATTGAACTCAGGACCTATGGAAGAGCAGTCAGTGCTCTTAATGTCTGAGCCATCTCTCCAGCCCCCTGTTTTTGTTTTTTTAATATCTCTGGTTGTCCTAGAACTCACTCTGTTGACTAAACTGGCCTCAGACTCATAGATGTACCCTCTTCTATATCCTGAGTTCTGGAATTGAATAGAGGTGTATGCTACCACACTCAGTTGGTGTAATTTTTAAAAATTTGGCAGTTACCAGTAATTCCAGTGATGTAGCTTAAAATTCATTAACTCTTAAAATATTTGCTCGGTGCTTACAATGTGTCAGGCATTGTGATAGATGCTAGGGAGGGAAGATGTGTAAGGTAACAGATCTCAGGTGGCATTTCGCTCATGTCTTTAAAAGAGAGTGTAATGTTTTAGAACAGAAATTCCAAACATTTGTTTCCCAGAGTCTGGTAATAGACCTAAGCTATTAGAACAAATGACAATTATCAGCTTCTTTGTCAGGACAGAGAATGGCATAGGACAATGTCTAATATCATTTTAATCTTAAAAATACATTTTAAGCCAGGTGGTGGTGGGGCATACCTTTTTAATCCCAGCACTTGGGAGGCAGAGACAGGTGGTTCTCTGCGTTTCAGGCTAGCCTGGTCTGCAAAGAGAGTTCCAAGACAGCCAGGGATATACAGAGAAACCCTGTCTCAAGAAATGTACCCCCTCCCAATTTAATACATAAAAGATAAAAATCTTAGAGTAAAAGCAATCCTTTTAGTAACTACCATTTTTTTGTTGTTGTTCCAAAACCAGTAAAAAGTGACAATTTCCTATTGGTATTTGTGTTTTACTAATTTATAGTCTTAGATGCTGCTGTATCAGTGTTTATAAAGAGAATTAATTTGTTGGCATATTGAACATTAATATCAGAGATGTCATAATTGTGTCATTCAAAGCTAGTTCCAGGACAGGTTCTAAAGCTACACAGAGAAACCTTGTCTCGAAAAACAAAACAAAAACAAACAAACAAAAAGCCTATAATTTGATTCTAAAATATATAGGGAGGAGCGGGGAAGATGGCTCAGTAAAGTATGCTCTGTGCAAGCCTGAGGATCTTGCTTTGGGTCACCGGCACTGTAAGAGTTAGCATAGTAATGAGTGCCTTGAGCTTTAGTGCTGCTGGGGAGGAGACAGATGGATTCCTGGAGCAGTTACAGGTCCAGTGAAAGACTTGTCTTAAAAATAAGAGGCAGGATGGGGGTGTAGCTCAGCTGATAGAATGCTTGCATCATTGCATGAAGCCCTGAGTTCCAGGTTTTAGGCTCAGCAACATGTAAAACCAGAGATGGTGGCACATGCCTCTAATGTCTGCACTTACAAGGTGAAGGCAGTAAAATAAGGAATTCAAGGCCATCCTCATATAGTACATTTGCAGCCAACTAGATACACATAAGACCCTGTCTCATTTTTTAAAAGGAAAAAAGGTAGAAAGCAAAGCAATATAGAAAGATATTGATGTCAAACTCTTATCTACACATGCATGTACACACAATCAAAACCCTAGGGCATGGTATCTGATAGCATTTAAAACACAATTTCAGGAGCCTGGTGAGTTGGCTCAATGGGTAAAGATAAGGTGTTTGCTTCAAACCTGATGACCTAAGTTTGATTCTCAAGCCCCATACATACAGTAGGAAGGCAGAACCAGTACATGTGGTCTGACCTACACATATTTGCACACCCACAAACACACACACACAAATAAATGATAAATTCTGTGGTTGAATAATCATCAGTACATTGGTCTGCAGTGGGAATCATGTGTAAAAAAAAGTTGAAAATTGGAGATGCATTGGGAGGTGGCTCAAAATATAAAGAAAGTGCTGTACAAGTATGAAAACTGGAGTTTAGATTCCCTAAACAGGTTAAGTCAGATGTGGTAGTACAATTCATGTAGCTCATGTTCCTACAGTAAGAAGAGAGGCAGATTCATCGGGCTGTTGAGGAACAGCTGGAGCACAGCATGAGACCTTGTACTAAATAAGGTGAAAAAACAGAGACTGACACCCAAGGTTGTCCTCTGAGCACCCCCCCACACACACACAGTGGCATATTTGTACATACACAAGAATATATAAACACAAATATACACAAAAATATCAGAGAATATAATTTTTCAGTAATAGATTTTTCAATATCTTTTTAGTTACTTGATTTTAATGATTTTTTTCATTATATATACTGTCTTTGAGACTTAAGTTGAACCCTTAAAATTATTCAAGTTTTCTTTTGTAAATAATGTAACTGGTGATTTCTATACATAATTTGGTTTGTTCAAATAAAGCAAAGAGCTTTATGTATATTTTTTATTGTGTATTGGGAAATTTGAGGGGCTGGAGAGATGGCTCCTTGGTTAAGAGCACTGATTTTGATACTCATTGAGCACCAACATGGCAGCTTACAACTGTCCATAACTCCAGGGTACTTGATACCCTCTTTTGGCCTCCATAGACACCAGGCATGCATCTGACCAACTCATAGCCATCTTTCTTAATGTTTGAATTGAATATTGTCTTGCGGTTTTAAAATTAAACATTGTACAAGCTTGCCCTTTAGTCTAGTTGCTGGTTACATACAATCGGCAGATTCGTGCTGCATCAGAAAATTATAGCCATCGTACAGATTGGCATTATGTTTCTTTTGTTTTCTCTTGAGCATTGTACCTCTTGGTTATTTTTCACAGAGAATTCTCTATTGTAGGACATGATAAGGATTATTTTTAAATGATTGAGGGTGTATAAATTGCTGTTGCAGTGTAGTGATTGACTCGTTTAAAACAAATTTTGAAAGGATTGGTGTTAAGTAAGTAGTTGCTTTGCAGAGAGGTTTGTCATCTTGTCTCCATGCCTGTAGACAGAGAAGATGGGCGATTTTAGCCTATTTCTTCTTAGTACTATGAAATCAAGTGATTACTTTGTGGCTTGTCTTATTTTCCTGTGTTAAAAATCAAAAGAATTGCACAACTTGTAAGGACATTTAGTCACATATTAAAAGTTTTCTAATTTTGATTTATATCTTATGTTGCCATGAATGTCTAGCCTTGTGGTATAAAATATTAACTAGATCTTACAGGTTTATATGTTTCATATGTTGTCAGGGAATGGTACTAAATAGAAACCAAAGGAAGGTTTTCTTCTGTGATGTTTTTTAGTTTTCCAGTCCTGTAGTATAGAGTTTGTGTCTGCATGCGCATATGTGTTTGTGTGCATGTATGTGTGTTCATGTCCCCCTCAATGTACTTTAAAACATAGCACCTAAAATCCAAAATCATTTCCTTTATCTAGTATTGGTCTGTTTGCATTTTTCTTCATTTTTTTTCTTGTCACCCTCTCTGTGGTGCTAACAAATTTTCACTACCTTTTGGATTTTCTTCTAGTGAACATTTCTTATTCTTTGTGAGGCTATGGGTATGGTAGTTTGTTTTGTATTTCTTAACTATTTTTTCCCTGCTTTTAGATACGGAAGTATATTTTGTGCAGAGTTGACATTTTGCTTGTGATTAGACGGCTATGTGCATGACAGCCTTCATTATTTGCACAGCTCATCAAATATCAGATTCTTTGTGAATTATATAGCTCAGGATGCCTTTCTGTAACTTGGTTGGCTCATTGTTCATCTTTAGGTAAAATTAGCATGCATTTACTCCATTTAAGATTAAAAAAATAGAAAGCCAGGTATGGTGTTGCATACCTGCAGTTCCACAACTTCGGCCATGAAGGCAATGGGAGTTCAATGTTAGCCTCATCTTTATTGTGACTTTAAGGCAAGCATGTACTACACAAAGCCCTCTCTCTCAAGAGAGAAACGGAGAGAGAGAATATTCTAAAAGGCAGATTATGCAATGCTAATTTCTTTGTACCTTGATGCATCCTAACCAGTTGCATGTCTGTGCTTTCTTGAGTTAGAATCTCAACAATGTCTTTCTCTACTACTGTTCCTGTTGTTGTAATTTCTCTGTTCTTGGCTCACAGTCTCAGGAAGTATACCATTACCTTAGAGAAGCAAGCTTGTGACTCTCAATCCCAGCTGCCCTCCTATTCTTTCCTCTGTAGGACAGCCCATGTATTCTCGTGAACATGGTGCTGCTGCATCTGAGCGACTTCAGTTGGGGACACCGCCTCCTCTGTTGGCAGCTCGTTTGGTGCCACCTCGAAACCTCATGGGATCCTCCATTGGGTATCATACCTCAGTCTCCAGTCCCACCCCTCTGGTCCCAGGTAAGCTTTGCTTCAGATGGCCATCCACCTCACTGATCTTTTTATATCTTAAACTGGTCAGCTTAACAGATGACCTGGCACTCTGACCCGTTGAAGTTCCCATTAAATCTCTTAGGTAGAGTATTTTCTATTTCTCTGCTTCTGTGGTTTGTCCCTAGTGGTTGTTGATGATTAGGCCCTCTGTGTGTGTCCGTCATCTCTGTTGTCCTGTATATTTACATTCAGTGCCTTGGTGACAGTTACATCTTCCTTGAGGTAGATAGGAAGATGGTATCTGCTTGAGTATTTTCTAGTTAATTACTTGTCTATATAAGAAAAACTAGGGTAATTGTTCTTTGAAATAAAAATAAATTTCTGGTTTCTTGCTGGTGGTAGATAAACATAGTTTCTCCCTTCTACTCCCTGTTGTATGGACAGATTGCTCATAATGAATGTAGTATTTTTGAAAATTATTTCACTCTACTGATGTGTGTTTTGAACATCTGTGCTATGCTTTGTTGGTATTTTGTTAATCTCTATTTAAATTAGATGTTTTCCTCACTTTGCCTTTGGATTCTAGTTCATAACTAACTAAAGGGCTTTTTAAAAAACAAAAAAGGGTCACTTATATAGCTCAGGTTAGTCTTGAACTTGGAATCAAGTGTGCTAGGTTTTCAGGTGTGTGTCACCAGGCCTGGCCTGACTGTAGAACCATTACATTTATTGGGATTCTATGTACCCAGGGATCACAGAACAAGGTCATTTGATTGTATAAATGTCGAACCTTTTTGTGGCTGCAACTGTGGGAAAGTTTCGATTGCTACTAGGTAATAATTGAAAACCATATATTGCTGATGCTTAAAAGGTGAAATAGTGTTTATTTTGTTATAGTTGGTATGTGTCTTATATATGTGTCTTATTGCTGTGATGAAACACCATGAACACCGTGACCTAAGAAATTTGGGGAGAAAGGGTTTATTTGACTTATGTTTTCACATCACTGTTGATCGGCAAACGAAGTCAGGACAGGAACTCAAACAGGGCAGGAACCTGGAGGCAGGAGCTAATGCAGATGCCATGAAGGGGTGCTGCTTATTGGCTTGCTCCTCCTCATGGCTTGCTCAGCTTGCTTTCTTATAGAAGCCAGGACCTCAAAATGGTCTTGGCCCTCTCCCATCAATCACTAATTAAGAAAATGCCTTGCAGCTGGATCTTTTGTTTTGTTTTGTTTTGTTTATTAATTCTTTGAGAATTTCATGAAATGTGTTTTGATCATATTTTTAAAAGGATTTTATTTATTTATTATGTATACAACATTCTGCTTCCATGGATATCTGCACACCAGAAGAGGGCACCAGATCTCATAATGGATAGTTGTGAACCACCATGTGGTTGCTGGGAATTGAACTCAGGACCTCTGGAAGAGCAGGCAGTGCTCTAAACCTCTGCGCCATCTCTCCAGCCACGCAGCTGGATCTTATGTAGGCATTTTCTCAACTGAGGTTCTCTCCTTTCAGATAACTCTAGCTTTTTCAAATAAAACTAGCCAGAACAGCATAACTGTGGAATTTGTTATTTTACTTATTGTCCTCAAACTAGTGCTCAGATATTTTACATACTTAAAAAAAAAAAAGGATTTCTTTTAAGCTATACTTCACTAAAGCACATTTCTCTTGATAAGTAATAATACTATCTAGTTGACTTAGACAAAAAAATTAAGGGCATGGATCATTCAGCATAATGCTTCCCCCCACATTGTAAGGAACTAAGTTTGAATTGCCAACACCCACATAGAAAGCTGGGCATGGTGATACTGGGCATTCTGGCACTGGAGGCTAAGTTGAGAGACCTCCTGGGGTTTGTTGGCCAGCCACTGTAGCTGAATATTCAATGAGAGACTTTATCTCAGGAAATAAGATGGCGAGAGATAATGGAAAATACTGAGCATTGACCCCTGTCTTCTACATTCATGTGCACACATGTGCACATGTCTACATACAGAGAAACAAAAAGTTAAAGGGAAGGACTTAGAGTAGCAGGTGACAAAATTCAGTATGACATCTAAGAATGCTCTGGCAGATTAACTATATGGGTAGCTCACTGAAATAGAGCTTAATAAAACTTGTTTTATTAAGTCATTATCAGGAAGCTTTAGGCTGAATATAAGCCCTGAGAATGAGTGTAAACCCTGTAGTAGGAACATCACTGTTACAGTAATTTATTAACTTGGCCATTCTACCCTGAGGAGGAACCACAGACTACAATGGTGACTAATTTTCAAAATCATTTATCATTTTATTATAGGGAATCAATTTTTAATCTATTGATGTTTTATACCACACTGTGAACTGTTTTCAAAAGTGGAAGGAAAGAAAACGAGGGAATATGTGGGCAAGAGAGAGCTGTTCTAGCTCTGATGATGGATGTCTCAATTGGTTGCCCTTCAGTGGCATTTAATTGTTCTAAACTTGGAGTTGGTGCTTTGTGCAGGGTTAGAATAAGCTCATGGAACCTGAAGTTGGGGGGAAATATAGTATTCGGGGCAAGGTTTGATATAAGAGGGTTGAGAGTGATTTAGCTTATTTAGGCAGGGGCTTTTAGAATTCAGCAAGTTCCTAAGAGTGGTTGTTTGTTTTAAGAATTTATTTTATTTTATTTGAGACAGAGTCTCAATATATCAATCTTGCTGGCCTGGAACTTAACCATGTAGATCAGGCTGGCCTTAAACTTACAAAGATCCACTTTTACCTGCCTCCCAAGTGCTGATATTAAGGACATGTACTCACATGCCCGGTTTATTTTATTATTAATTGTGTATGTATGTGTCTGGGTATGTACATGTGCATACAGGTGCCCACCCCATCCAGAAGAGGATGTTGGATGCTTTGGAGATGGGGTTGTTCACAGGTGGTTGTGAACCGATTGATGTGAGTGCTGAGAACCCAATTGGGGCCTTCTGCAAGAGTAGCATGCTCTCTTAACCACTGAGTTCTCTCCAGCAAGTGATCATTTGTGAGCTTACACTCTGTGTCATAGAAGTGACAACTGTTAGTAAAAATCTGAATGAACCTGATCTCGTAATTTGAACTTTATATGAATTATTAAACACATTTTCCACTAAGAACAAAAGGGATGAAACACAAGAACTTCTGGATCATAACTATGAAAAACAGTGTCTTCAATCTGCTTTACTCTGATGTAGAGCAAAGAGGTTATGTGCCATTTGGGTTATTTGTTTCAGAATGGCTATTATAGTAATGCTAATAAAATAGTTACATAGGGATAGAATTTTTTAAATGATTTTTTTTGTTTTAGAGAAAGTATAAGAAATATAAGAAAAGTACATTGAATATATGCTGTAGATAGGAAACCAGCTATTCTTTTTTTCCGCCTTAAAAAATCAATTTATTTGTTGATTACAGAAATACCTAGAAATTGAGACACAAAATTCAACAATCTTTGAATGAATAATGTATTCATGTATGCAAAAATTGGTGGTGAAAATTTGTATTGTTATTAGATTAAGTGATTAGTATGCAGGGTAGACATGACTGAGTGGATTGAGAAGTAAATATCACTGTTTGAATTTGAATGTCTGCATGTTTGTGATACTAGTGCTGTTTATGTTTGTGATAGTAGTGCTGTTTTCTTTTACTCCTAAAAGGAATGTCTGATAGAACTCAAAGAGAAGTATATATGGTTTGATGTAATTATATTTTTTGAAGAACATATAACTTGAAGAGCTCTTTATTTTTAGTAACAAGGAAATAGTTTGAGTACACTCTGATTTTCGAAATATTTTTCTTCAGATACATATGAACCAGATGGTTATAACCCTGAAGCTCCTAGTATCACCAGTTCTGGCAGATCACAGTACAGACAGTTCTTTTCAAGAGCACAGACACAGCGTCCCAACCTGATTGGCCTCACATCTGGAGATATGGATGCAAATCCAAGAGGTGAGAGTGCCTTTTTCTGATGGTATATGTTATGCAGCAGTTCTCAATATAGCTAATACCTTTGTGTTTCAGGTCTATTATACTTTTTAAAGATACTTTGAAATTATCTCAATGGTTTTATATTAACTTCACATCTATATTTTAATGGTATAGCCAAAATATATTTCTTTTTAGACACAGAAAATAGTAATACTTTTTAATCGATTCTTTGGATAGGACTTCAGATTATTTTAGCTTTGTGCTGGAAACAGCTCTAGATACAAGAAGGTGAGATGACTGGTCCCTTTCCTTCAAGGAAGTGATCATCGGTGTATTCTGTATTTTGAGAGCTGTAGCTTCAAACCAATGATGTTACAAGCCTAAACATTTCAAGTAAATTAGCATTTTATCAATTTACTCCTTAAGATTACAGCTATATATGTGGGCCCAGTGGTACATATTTTTTAATCTGTGGAGGCAGGAGGACAAGGGCTGAAGATTATCTACATAGCAGGCTCAAAGCCAGCATGGGCCATATGGACCCTGTCTAAAAACAGAAAAAACAAACAAACAACCCCTAAATTACATCTATCAGGATCTGCTTCAAAGTTTTTAAGACATAAACCTTAAAAAAAAATCAGGCCATGACAGTTGTGGTGGTGCATGCTTTTAATACCAACACGCAGGAGACAGACAGATCTGTGAGTTGGAGGCCAGCCTAGTTACTTAGTCAGTTACAGGCCAACCAGGCTACAAAATCAGACCCTGTCTCAAGCTGCCCCATAAATCAAGCTAAGATTAAATAGAAGCGGGTTCATTTTCTTCTTCACTAATATCTTATATCTAAGACCCTATATCTAAGATAGGGTCCCAAATAAACACATAGCTGGGTGTGGTGTCTAACACCTATAATCCCAGTCAGTGCTTTTTAGCAGTCTGAAGCAGAGATTGCTTGAGTTCCAGGCCAACCTGGGCTACTGAATGAGACCCAGTGAATACAAGGGCTTGAGAGATGGCTTAGAGATTAAGAACACTGGCTCATGAGTTCAATTCCCAGCACCCACAACTCTATATGGCAGCTCACAACTCTATAAATCTGGTTCTAGGGTATCCAGAACCCTCACAGAGACATACATGTAGGCAAAACACCAATGTACATAAAATAAAAATAATTTAAAAGAAAACAAAAACAAAATAATGCAGTAATATTGCATATAAGAAAATCATGATTCTTTTTAAAGATTTTATTACCTATAAAGTATTCTGCCTGCAGATGTGCCTGCATGCCAGAAGAGGGCACCAGATCTCATTACAGATGGTTGTGAGCCACCATGTGGTGGCTGGGAATTGAACTCATGACCTCTGGAAGAGAAGCCAGTGCTCTTAACCTCTGAGCTATCTCTCCAGTCCCTAAAATCATGATTCTTTATAATGTGGTGAACATTTTGTTGGATCGTGACCGGAGGCAGATAATATCTTTAGTACTGTTTGTTCCCCTGTCCAAAACAATAATTGTTATATATTTATAAAGTAAGGAAATTTATGGTCCCATATATAAAATAAATGTCTTGCTATTCAGACATCTTCAATAACTTTCTTGCATTCATTGATGATCTGTGCTTGAGTTAATTGTCACATTGGATTGCCTTTAAGGCTTTTAGCTTGCATTTTAATTTTTTGAATGTAAAGAATAGAGGCATTTGCTGGTTTTCTTGATGATAGACATTTTAAAGAAGGAAATGGCAAGCCTGTAATCCTAGATGCAGGAGGCCAGTGATCTTGTCAAACAAAGCAAAAATAAAAAATGGTAATAGATGAATGCTGCCCATAGGACTCTCTATCGTTAGACAAAATAATCCAGTCATTTGATGTTTTCTCAAAATATAGTAACGGGAATTTTTGTTTTCAACAGCTGCTAATATTGTCATCCAGACCGAACCACCAGTTCCTGTTTCAATTAATAGCAACATCACTAGAGTAGTCCTGGAACCAGAGAGCCGAAAGAGAGCTATTAGTGGTTTGGAAGGGCCACTTACAAAGAAGCCTTGGCTGGGAAAGTAAGATGGTTTTGCTTATTAGAAATATGTAATTGATGCTTGTATTATTTAATTTGTGTTAATAAAGTAGTTAAAATTATCATTAACCTTGATGGGAGTAGTGGCACAAGCCTTTAATCCTAGCACTTGGGAGGCAGAGGCAGGTGAATCTCAGGGTTCGGGGCCAACCTGGTCTACAGAGCAAGTTCTAGGACAGCCAGGCCTACACAGAGAAATCTTGTCTCAAAAAACAAAGGGGGTGTGGGGGAACGCTGGGGGGAATTAACCAAGATTAATCAATGTTTGTTTCAGGCAAGGGAACAACAATCAAAGTAAACCAGGGTTCTTGCGGAAGAATCAGTATACAAACACAAAATTAGAAGTGAAAAAAATCCCCCAGGAATTGAACAACATTACCAAACTCAACGAACACTTCAGCAAATTTGGAACCATAGTTAATATCCAGGTAAATTAGTTTTATCAGTGACAGAATACATGTGTGCTGTGATACTTGGAAAGTAGCCCTGACAGTTCTTGATTAGAGTCAGTGGTAATTCTGACATATTTGCAAAAGAGTTGTAAGTTCTATTATATATCCAGTGTGCATGTGTGTATAATGGAATTATTTAGTTGAATTTGCTTTTGAGAATTCATTTGATTCTTTTCTGTAGTCCCTTCCTGAAAATACTGGACAAGTTCCTGTTATTTTTTTTTATTGTTCAGAGATCTTGGTTTGAACAAATGCCCCTCCCCCCCATCATGATGTTATTGTCTGAGATTTTTTGGCATATTATCCAAGTTCAGATCAGTTGTAGTGACAGTATAATTTTTTGTTATCCACTTGTTAAAAGTTTGAATTTATAAATTTGTGGTTAGAAATGAGAATTTAATTGAGTATACTTATATGTTAGTTTAAAGTGTTATGTCCTTAAATTCATGTCTTTTTTGTCTTAAAAGTTTTCTGTCATTATTCTTTATGGTATTTAGAAAAAGAACTGGATGGGTTATTATACATAGGTAAAAGTTTTCTTAGGCATCTATGTTGAATACAACAGGTTGAATAAGCAAGCAAGAGAAATCTGTTCAATTGTAGGAGAGACAGCCTGGCAATTAAGAGCATGAACTATTCTTCCAGAGGACCTGAGTTTGGTTCTCAGCATCCACATTGGGGGGTGCTCACAGCTGCCTGGGATCTAATGCTACTTCTACTCATTTGCTTCAGAGGGATGCCTTCTTAGCTTGTAGACACTTGGTTTCTCACTGTTTTTCCCTAACCCTGTTCTCCATTGAGGGCTAGGGTTTCAACATAAGACTTTGGAGGCACAAAATTAATTCATAGTACTGAACCACACATATTTAACTACTGTCCACGTTTGAATTGTTCTCATTATTTTCCTTAAAGGTTGCATTTAAGGGTGATCCAGAAGCAGCACTCATCCAATACCTTACCAATGAGGAGGCCAGGAAAGCTATTTCTAGCACAGAAGCAGTTTTGAACAATCGCTTCATCCGAGTCCTGTGGCATAGAGAGAACAATGAGCAACCAGCACTCCAGTCCCCAGCACAGCTCCTCCTACAACAGCAGCATACCCTGAGTCACCTTTCACAGCAGCACCATAGCCTACCACAGCATCTTCATCCACAGCAGGTGATGGTGACCCAGTCTTCTCCCGCATCAGTCCATGGAGGTATCCAGAAGGTAATCATGTTTACTAACATTCTAGTCTCACTTCCAGCCAGTATTTTCCAACTCACAGCCCTGACACCTTCCATGTTAGAGTTGCTCATGGTTTGATATATAAACCAGCATTATCTATCTAGTTTCCTAAGACCTCATTATTATAGAAGTACAGATTCTTTGACCTCACACACCTTTAGTTAAGTAACTAAGTAATTATTTGGTGTGGGTATGTGTGGGTGGGTGATGTGGGTGGGTATAGGCCCAAACTTGACATTGTGTGTCTTTGTTGATCCTCTGACCAGCTTCCTAAGGATCCTTTTGTTTCTTCCTTAATACTGGGATTATAGGTGGCTTTTATGTGGCTGTGGGAATCTAAGCTTGCCTGCCTGGCTTTTTATGTGATATGGGGATCTAAACTCTAGTTCTGCTTTTACCTACCCCCTCACCTTCTGAATCAATTCCTTCAGGAAATGCCCAGGAATCTACTTCAAAAGCTTTGCAGTATCTTAAAGCTAAAGGAGCTGTTCTATAACTGGGTGGCTCACTTAGGTGTAATTTGTTTAGCTTTACCTGTAGGACAGAGTAGGTCTGTAGATAGGAGCTTTTTAAATACAATATTTAAGAGGTATCTACAGCAAGGCATATGCACTATCTACCACTAAATTCTGAATCCTGATCTATTTTGTTTGATATTAAAATTAGTCACTTTCATATCCACCCATTTGTTCTACCCTTTCCCATGCAGACAATTTTACCTCTTTAAAAACTGAAATGGAGGCTGGCTTGTGGTGGCGTTGGCACACGCCTTTAATCCCATCCTTGGAAGGTAGAGTCAGGCAGATCTCGAGGTCAACTTGGTCTACATACCTAGTTCCAGGACAGCCATGACTTACACAGAGAAACCCTGTCTTGGAAATAATGACAACAGCAAGAAAAACAAAAAACAAAAAAACAAAATCAAAAACCAAGAACAGGCAAACAAAAAGTAAAATTCTGTTTTGTATTTTTGAGAGGAGTTTTCAGTTTGTAGCTTTGGTTGGCCTTGATATGATCCTCTATCCTGGCTTCAGAAGCACTGGACGTGCTTCTGTCTGGTCATGTCTGGTCAAGAATTAGGGTTTTGATTTTTTTCATTTATTTTGTCCTTGGTGCTTAAAAAAATGAATAATGCCTGGTGTATACATATTTCCTAAAGCATTTGAATGAATAAGTAAAAGGAAACAGCTAAGCACTGTGCATTAGAGCACTTCAGATATTGACAGTAATAATTTTCATCTAAGTTACCAACTTTAGGGTAGATATGTTCTGATGAAAAACCAAAAGCAAGCAAGCAAGCAAGCAAGCAGGGCACTGAGACTGGCTTGTGAGTTTGAGGCCAGCCTGTGCTACATAGCAAGTTCCTATTTCAAAACATTGAAAAATATATGCATGTATATATTCTTTACAGTATATAGTCTCAATTCTATTAATTATTTCTGCTCATTAGAATCTAACTGTATATTTTTGTTTGTGTTGTTTCATATTTGGATCCAAATGTGAACACTTGTAGATGTTGGATGAATGATGAAAGAATGTAGCCAAAGATTGTCTTTTCATGTCACTTCTATTTTTTTTTAATTTTATTCATTTATTATTATGTATACTGTGTTCTCCCTGCATGCCAGAAGAGGGCACCAGATTTCATTACAGATGGTTGTGAGCGACAATGCGGTTGCTGGGAATTGAACTCAGGACCTCTGGAAGAGCAGCCAGTGCTCTTAACCTCTGAGCCATATCTCCAGCACCCCCATGTCACTTCTATTTATACTGTTAAAAAAATCCTATGTCCAAAACATTGTATACTGGAGAAGATTTTTAAAAGTTACAGGAGTGGGGTATATGTGTATGTGACTGTGTGTGTGTCTGTACAACTGTGAAATAGGTTATTTTTGGAACTAATGATCGAATCAAAGGACTTGTGCACATGCTATACTAGTGAGCTCCTCCCAGTTGTTATGACATGTGTTAGACATCCAAAACAATATGGATAGTAAATCCATCTTTATATTTGTAATGCCTTAAAAAGTACAGTCTTAAAGGTAGTTAAAGCACCTCACTTCAACTTCTCTCTTAAATTTATATCATTCTTAGGTGTGTTTTAAAGCTTATGTCACATAGGTGTTTATTTTGTCTTTGCAGATGATGGGTAAACCACAGACCTCTGGTGCCTACGTTCTTAACAAAGTTCCTGTTAAACATCGTCTTGGACATGCAAGCACTAACCAGAGTGACACACCTCACTTGCTAAATCAGTCCAGTGGTTCTGGAGAGGACAGCCCGGTATGCATTCCTGAGACTTCAATGTATATTTAGAGTCATTCATACAGTGTCACAAAAATTCATTACCATTAAGATTTGTAGTCCCTTTCCCAACGAGACAATCATGCCTCTTGACCTAAGTGTGCTTCCCTAATTTCTTTTTTTCTTTTTCCTTTTTTTTTTTTTTTTTTTTTTTTTATAGAGCTATCTAAGAATTAGAGAATTTTGGCCTTTAGCTGTTTATTAATAGGTAGATGTCCTTAATAATCCACCCTCTTCCCCATTACCGCCACCCCCTTTTTTTGAGACAAATTCTGACTACGTAGCCCAGGCTAGCTTCTGCTCGTGATCTTGCTGTTCACCCTCCCAAGTGCTGATATTAAAGACATGTACTATCACATCTTGTTCTCATTTTCCCTTTTAGGTGTAACTAAGAACCTAGTGAAGGCTAGGGAGATGGCTTTAAAGGTGACCTGAGTTTGGTTCTTAGCACGTATATTTAGCAACTGACAATTATAACTTGCTCCCAGGGATCTGACACCCTCTTCTGGCCTCAGTGGGCACTGCATGCACATGCACAAACACACATGCACACACATTAAATTAAATTAAAAATAGAATCTTAAAACAATGAAATTCTGTCATAAAATCAAGTGAATGTCTTTCTTTTGCTTTTAGGAATATACCTGTGCAGTAACTCTAGTGTAGTGGTTATTATAGATAGCCAGAGGAACTCGGAAAAAGAAAAGTGATGGGGGATAGTCCAAAAACTACTATAAGGTCTGTTACTAAACCACTTTGATGGTGGCACAGGAATTAACAAATCAGCAAAACAGAACAGAAAATCTCAAATAGAATTCATTGCAAAAGGAATTTATTATATTGACTAGCTAGTATCAGATCAGTTAGTATAAGTGGGTAGCCATATAGAAAAGATAAAATTTTATTCTTTTTCAGAAATTACATTATTTAATCCCAAATGTACTTGAAATTTAAATGCTGATGAAAATACTAGATGATTTAACCCTCATAAAATGAAATTTGACATTGTTTGTCAAAAATATGTGTGTAATATATTCTTTTTCTAAGAATTTGCACCAGATATATGCTGTCCAAAATGTAAAGTACTTGTGTTTAAGCTACTACTAATTGTAAGCTCTCTATAATTATGGAAATCCCCAAATTTATATCAGCAAGGGACTAATTTCCTAAAATGCAGTGTTTCCATACAGTAAAATGCATTTAACTTACAAAGGAATGAGGATTACTTTTTCTTTGTGTGTTTTAGGGCATAGTAAACTGAACAAAATGAATTTTAAAGTATATAGTTGGCACCCAGGAGGCTGGGGCAGGAGAAGCAGTAAATTAACTGCTAGCCTGACATTCTTAGTAATACCTTGTCTGGAAAAAAAAAACACACACACACACAAATGAGTAAGTTAAGTAATTTAATAAAAAGAAAAGTCAATTGACTTTAAGTGTGATGATAGCATGTTGATTTGTTGGGAAAAAAGAATTCATGTCTTTTAGGGTTGAACTATAATTAGTGAAACAATAAAATGTTTGCCATAGTAGTTGGGGATATAAATAAAATAAGATTTTTTAAAATGTATTTTTATTAAAATTTTGAGAAGCAATAATCATTAGTCTTGGTGGAGAGATGTTTAATAATTTTTATGGTTTGGAAAGTGTTGACATTTTTGTCTGTTTTCTCATGATTATGGAATTATCTAGATTATGTCTTGATTTATTATAGTCATGACAGTAACCTTGTCTGATGTGGGCAATTTGTGATATTGTACTTAATAGAAGAACACTAAAGTCTTAGTAGCAGGCCATCTCTTGTGGTTGAGAACTGCTATTCTTTTTGTTTGTTTGATTTTGAAGACAGGGTTTTTCTGTCTAGCTTTGAAGCTTGTCCTGGAACTCACTTTGTAGACCAGACTGGTCTCGAACTCACAGAGATCAGCCTGCCTCTGCCTCTCAAGTGCTGGGACTAAAGTTGTGCTTTGCTACCACCACCTGGCTAGAGGATTGCTATTCTTTTTCTCATAATTAAAATGTAAAAGGAAGGAAACATGGCATTTTATTAAGAAACAGAGTATTTTGTTAAAAATAATTTTTTGTCTTTTGAGGTACAATTGGATTTACAAAGAACTAGCTTTTATGTATGAAATGTGTTTGTTTGTTTGTTTGTTTGAGACAAGGTAAATAATATAGACCAGACTGACCTAGAAGACACAGAGAGATTAAAGGCACCATATCCAGCTATTGAAGTTTTTAAATACAAAAAAAACTGTTGTCTAAGCTGGGCACTGGTAGCCCATGCCTTTTAATCCCAGCACTCTCTAGGCAGAGGCAGGCTGATCTCTAGTTTGAGGCCAGTCTGGTCTGTAAAGCAAGTTCCAGGACAGCCTGGGCTACGTGGAGTAACCCTGTCTTGACCCTCCTATCCCCCAAGTTTGTCTTGAGTAGAAGCAGTTATTCTGAAAATGATCTTAAACATTTTTAAGATTTAATTTAATCATACTTAGGTGTTATTATTTTGGTTTTCCTTCCTTCCTTCCTTCCTTCCTTCCTTTCTTTCTTTCTTTCTTTCTTTCTTTCTTTCTTTCTCTCTCTCTCTCTTTTTTTTTTTTCTTTTTTTTTTAGGTATTTTCTACTCCAGGTCATGCAAAACCAATTTACAGCTCCTCAAACTTAAAGGCACCTTCTAAACTTTGCTCAGGGTCGAAATCTCATGATGTTCAAGAAGTTCTTAAGAAGAAACAGGTAATGGTTCACATTCTTCTGCCTGTTAGTTCTTCAGTGTTAACACCTTCATACTCATGTTATGTAGAGCAGCTACCCGACATGCAGTACTTTCTCCTCATTTAATACACTTAAAAATGATGGACAGACTAAAAATGCTTGACAGTTGCCTTTAGTAGCCACATTAAATACAAGGGATAGATTTTGTTTGGTTCTGAGCATTAAATCAAGGGCCTTAAGCACAGTGAGCTATAACTACTAATATTTTTTATATGTTGTATTTCTTTTTCTCTTTTGCAAGGTATGTGTTTTCAAGTCAGGGTCTTGTGCAGTCCAGGTTATCCTGGAACTCGCTTTGTTAACAGGCTGGTCTCGTACTCAGAGATCCTCCTGCCTCTGCCTCCCAAGTGCTAGGATTAAAGGCGTGCACACCACCACCACCACCACCACCACCACCACCACCACCACCACCACCACCACCACCACCACCACCACCAAGAGTTTTTGAATCCTGATTATTCCTAGCTTATAGCTGTATCTTGTATTTTTAAAACTTTAAGCTTTAGAAATAAGGATTTGGCCTATTATATGGAAAGTGAAAACAGTTTGCTTTTCTTTAAAGATACAAAGTATAGATATAAAGTAGTTAGACTGGAATTGTTGGGAAAATATATTCAAAGGCTTCATTTCTGATTTTAGGGTTTCTTTTTTGTTTGTTTGGTTTGGTTTTTAGACAGGTTCTCCCTGTGTAGCCCAGGCTGATCTCCAATTCATGATCTTTCTGGCTTCAATCTTTTGAGTCCTGAGTTTATAGGCATGAAGTAGCCACACCCACCCTCCAGCTGCTTTTGATTTAGGAGGGAAAATCCATTTCAGAGAAGAAATAAATTGGGAATGTATCATTGGCAGATTTTATTTTTTAAATACATACTGTTTTCCTTCTTTATCTTATTCAGGAAGCAATGAAGTTACAGCAAGACATGAGGAAAAAGAGGCAAGAAATGTTGGAAAAGCAAATAGAATGCCAGAAGGTAGAGTAAGAACTCATCCTTTGCATTCTGGAATTTCATGTAGAATTGATGTACAAGGTTTTAATATTAAGATTTTAGGGCTTAAATTTACTTAGTATAGACTTACTGTTTTGTAGATGCTAATCTCTAAGCTAGAAAAAAACAAAAACATGAAGCCAGAAGAAAGAGCAAATATAATGAAGACCTTGAAAGAACTGGGAGAGAAGATCTCACAATTGAAAGATGAATTAAAAACATCTTCTGCAGTCTCCACACCATCCAAAGTGAAGACAAAGACAGAGGTATCCAGTTGCATTTCTCCTCTAGCAGACTTACAGGATTATCTGTGATGTGCTTGGCCCTTTGAAAGTGCAGTGTGACCCACGGGCAGCCCCCAAACTAGCTGGTAAAGTTACTACTGGACTAATGGAGAGAAGCAGGTTGTTAGAGAATAATGCATTTTCACTAATGCAATAAGTTTAAAATCGTGCTTGGATAATGCTGGTGCTCAGGTAGACCTCAAGCCAAGTACATTTTAAACAGGTGTTGTACCAATGGGTATACATATAAACCAGCCCTAATGAGCTGTCGGTTTTGCCTTTTATATTTTTTAAGCCCTAAAATTTTGTTTTCAGGGAAGATGTGGTTTCTTTTTTGTTCTGCAGAAGTGTCTTTGTTTAATATGTGTGGTTTGTTTGAAATGGAGACTCACTATGTAGCCTAGGGTAGCCTTGAATTTGTTATCCTCCTGCTTTACTATCTGATTGTAGTCGTTACAGACACGTGCTACTGTGATGTGAGATAGGATTTGGGTTTTTGTGTTTTTTGATTTGTTTTTTACCCTGAGACAAGATTTCTCTGTGTGGCCTTGGCTGTCATGAAATTCACTCTGTAGATCAGGCTGCCTCTGCTTCCTGAGTGCTAGGATTAAAAGCATGCACTACCACTGCTGTAGGATAAGTTAAAAAAATATATATGATTATTATTTTTGAAATAGGGTCTTATATACCCCAGGCTGGTCTCAAATTCACTATGTGGCATAACAATTTTGAACCTCCTTATGCCTCCTCCAGTATCATCAACTTGTCACCGCACCCAGTGCTGGGAACTGACCTAGGGCATTGTATATGTCAGGCAAGTGCACTCAGCACTTTAAATTGAATATTTAGTTCTCTGTGTTGAAGAAAAAAATTGATACAATATAAGAATGAAAAAAATTTCCTATTCTCAGCTATGTTATGATTTCTTACTAATTAAACATAACCATTGATTTTGACAAGAGTAAAGATGTAACGTGCTAATTAAGGGAGTAATCATGGCCATTTCTTGGGAACCCTGGAATGGATCTGGCAGAGTCTAGCAATCTGGCCAGTATTTAAAGCTTGCTTTAGATTTGGCTTGAAAAAACAAAAACAAAAAGAGAAGTTCTTGATCCAGTTAACTCTAATTTTATTAACCTGTTAATTTCTTAACCCTAGCAAAGCACTTGCTTTGCTTTGTACAGAAGTTTCATTGTATCATAGCTCTGTATTGGGATCTTTTAGATTACTTTCAGCCCTTGAAGAAATGCAAATGAACTTATTATGTATGTCTATACATTTATATAAAAACATATACAGTATATTTGAAATTATACTTTTATTAATGTAAAAATAAATTATTGGGCTGCTGAGATGGCTCAATGGGTTTTCTGCAAAGCCTGAGGACCTAACTTCCATTCACAGAAGTGAATGGTGGATAGAGAATACTGAGTCCCACAGGTTGTACTTTCACCTCCACATGTGTACTGTGTCACATGTACACTCTAAACAAATACGTGGGTTTGTTTTGTTTTGAAAGGCTAAATCCTTCATCAGGATTTCTTTTGAAAGCTGGATGTAGAAAAACACTGTATTTCTAGTACTGGGAGCAGAAGCAAGGAGATGTTCATAACAAGCCTCAGTTATGTAGTGACTTCCAGGCCAGCTTGGACTACATGAACTCTGTCTTTAAAAAAAAAAATCTTTTGTTTGTTTATTTTTACATTTGAATCCCAGTTCTCACTCCACCCATTCTGCCTCTCTTCCCCCTACTTCCCATCTGCTCCTCAGAGAGGGTAAGGCCTCCCCTAGGAAGTCTACCAAATCTGTCCCATCATCTCGTGGAGGCAGGACTAACACCACTCCTCACACCCTCACACAGGCTAACCAAGGTATCTCTCCATATAGAATGGGCTCCACTAAAGTCAGTTTGTGCATTTAGAGTTAGATCCTGGACCCACTGCCAGTGGCCTCATATATTGTCCCAGCTGCACCATTGTCAACTCTATTAATTTCCACCATTCACTTTTGTGAATGGAGTCTAGTTCAGTCTTATGCAGGTTCTGCCTTTGTCAGACCAGAGTCAGTGGTCTCTTCACTAGCTAGGGTTAGCTGATTCTGTGGGTTTCCCCATCATGGTCTTGACTCCTTTGTTTATATTATTGTTCCTTCCTCACTTTAATTGTACTCCAGGAGCTTGGCCCAATGGTTAGTTGTTGATTTCTGCATTTGCTTCCATCTGTTTCTGGAAGAGGGTTCTAGCTTCTGGGGTTGTGGATTGTAGGCTGGGTATCATTTGGTTTGTGTCTGGTATCCACTTATAAGTAAGTACATACTTTATATATCTATCTGGGTCTGGGTTATCTCACTCAGGATAGTTTTTTTCTAGGTCTGTCCATTTGCCTGCAAATTTCAGGATGTCATTGTTTCTTACCGCTGAGTAGTACTCCATTGTGTAAATGTACCACATTTTCTTTATCTATTCTGTTGAGGGGCATCTAAGTTGTTTCCAGGTTCTGGCTATTATCAATAATGTTGCTGTGAACATAGCTGAGCTAATGTCCTTGTGGTGTGAATGTGCCTCTTTTGGGTATATGCCCAAAGTGGTATTTGCAGGGTCTTGAGCTAGGTTGACCCCTAATTTTCTGAGAAATTGTCGTACTGATTTCCACAAAGGCTGTAAAGTTTGCACTCCCACCAGCAATGGAGGAGTTTTCTTCTTACCACACATCCTCTCCAGCATAAGTTGTCATCAGTATTTTTGATCTTAGCCATTCTGATCAGGGTGAGATGGAATCTCAGAGTTGTTCTGATTTGCATTTCCCTGATGACTAAGGATTTGAAATTGTTGAGAATTCTGTTTAGAGCTGTTTTTAATTGATTATTTGGTAGTTTGATGTCTAATTTCTTGAGTTCTTTGTATATTTTGGAGATTAGTCAGCCCCCTGTCAGATATGGGGTTTGTGAAGATCTTTCCCCATTCTGTAGGCAGCCATTTTTTCTTGTTGACCCTGTCCTTTGCTTTATAGAAGCTTCTCAGTTTCAGGAGGTCCCATTTATTAATGTTGCTTTCAGTGTCTCTACTACTGGTGGTCTGTTTAGGAAGTGGTTTCTTGTGCCTATGTGTTCAAGGGTATTTCTCTTCTATGAGGTTCAGTGTGGATGGATTTATATTGAGGTCTTTGATCCATTTGGACTTGAGTTTTATGCATGGTGATAGATATGGATCTATTTGCATTTTTCCACACGTCGACAGCACCATCTGTTGAATATATTTTCTTTTTTCCATTTTATAGTTTTAGCTTGTTTGTCACAAAATCAGGTGTTCATAGGTATGTAGGTTGATATCAGGATCTTCAGTTCAATTCCATTGGTCCACTTGTCTGTTTTTATGCCAATACCAAGTTGTTTTCATTACTATAGCTCTATAATAGAGCTTGAAATCAGGGGTTATGATGCCCTCAGGTGGTCCTTTATTGTTCAGGGTTGTATTGGCTATCATGGGCTTTTTGTTTTTCCATATGAAGTTGAGTATTGTTCTTTTGAGGTCTGTGAAGAATTGTACTGAGATTTTGATGGGGATTGTATTGAATCTGTAGATTGCTTTTGGCAAGATTGCCATTTTTACTATGTTGAGCCTACCTATCCAAGAGCTTGGGAGATCTTTCCATTTTCTGATATCTTCTTTAATTTTTTTCTTTATAGATTTAAAGATCTTCTTATACAGGTCTTTCACTTGTTGGTTAGAGTTACCCCAAGATATTTTATGGTTTTTGTGGCTATTGTAGAGGGTGATGTTTCTCTGATTTCTTTCTTAGCCTGTTTATCATCCATTTATAGGAGGACTACTTTTTTTGAGTTAATCTTGTATTCTGCTACATTACTGAAGATATTTATCAGTTATAGGAGTTCCCTGGTAGAATTTTTGGGGCCACTTTTGTAAACTATCATACCATCAGCAAATAGCAGGAGTTTGACTTCTTCTTTTCCAATTTGTATCCCCTTGATCTCCTTTTGTTGTCTGTTGCTCTAGCTAGAACTTCAAATACTGTCTGTATTGGATAGATATTGAGAGGTGAATAGCTTTGTCTTTTTCTTGATTTCAATGGGATCACTTTTGAGTTTCTCTCCATTTAGTTTGATGTTGGCTGTTGGCTTACTGTATATTGCCTTTATTATGTTTAGGTATGTTCTTTGTATCCCTATTCTCTCAACACCTTTATTATAAAGGGGTGTTGAATTTTGTCAAAGGCTTTTTCAGCGTCTAATGAGATTATCTTGTGTTTTCTTTTAGTTTGTTTATATGGTGGATTACATTGGCGGATTTTCATATGATAAACCATCCCTGCATCTCTGGGATGAATCCTACTTGGTCATGGTAGATGATTTTTCTGATAAGATTCCTTTTTGAAAGCCAGGCATGGTGACACATACTTCTGTAAGGAGAACAGGCTTTGAAAAATATGAATCCAGGGGCTGGAAAGATAGCTCATTGGTTAAGAACACTTGATGCTCTTGAGGAGGACCCAGGTTTGGTTCTCAGCACCCACATGATAGCTCATAACCACCTGTACTTCGAGTTACAAGGGATCCGTGCCCTCTTCTGACTCCCTGAACACCAGGCACATAGGTCTAGGCAAACAAAACACACAAATAAAATAAAACTAAATTTTAAAAACTCTCTAAAATAAAATTCAGATCTATTACTGATATTTTCTCCAGTTCCAGAAAGAACATATGAGGGCTCTTTCCCTCTCTCCCTCCCTCTTCCCTCCATCCCTCCGTCTTTATCTCTTTCTATTAAAGGTCTTTGGATATTACTTAAGTTGGCCTCCAACTTGTAGGATTTTTTTTGGGGTGGGGTGGGTTGAGACAGGGTTTCTCTGTGTAACGTCCCTGGCTTGGGCTTTCCTGGAACTCACTCTGTAGAGCAGGCTGGCCAAGGTATTAGTGATCCTTTCAACTCAGCCTTCTAATTATTTTAAATGAGACGGTCTGTAGGCATACAGTTACCATACCCCCAGCCATATGTGCCTTTTGCAAATTACAGGGGGCTAGAGAAACAGCTCAGTGTTTAAGAACAAATACAATTCTTCCAGAGGACCCAAATTTGGTTCCCAGCAGCCATATCAAGTGACTCCCAGCTGTGTCTTCCAGGGAAGCTGACACTCTTTTGGCTTCCTTGAGCACTATGTAAAGTGAAGACTGATAATTTGTCTTATATAAAAAAGAGTGGCAATACTTAGAGAATCCAGTCTGCCAATCTGAAAGTAATTCTGCACTGTTCTTTGTACTATTTATATTTTATTTAATTAATTAATGTAATTGTTTTAAGACAGGGTTTCTCTCTGTAGCCTAGGATGGCTCTGATTTGAGACATGCCTGTCTTAACCTCTGATTCCTAGGATTGTAGGTGTGAACAGAGTTGATAAATACTTGCTCTATTTGGTTTTTATGTTTCATTATGATGCTTGGTTAGCCCTTACACTTAACTTTCCATTGGAGTCATTATGCTGACTCGTTTGCAGTATTATATCTGGTTAACTTCCCTCAGAGCACCCATGTCTTTTCTATCTTGTTTTTTTCAGAGGAGAAGCAGGCTATTGTGTAGCTGTAATGCTCTGAATAAAATCTTAGACCTGAAGTCTCCTTTTTCACTGTTAACTTTTTTCAGGCCCAGAAGGAGCTACTAGACACTGAACTGGACCTCCACAAGAGGCTGTCTTCAGGAGAAGACACAACAGAATTACGAAAAAAGCTCAGTCAGTTACAAGTTGAGGTGAGATTTAACCTATATAATGTCTCAAAAAATAGATTTTTCTCTTTATTTACTTATGAAGGATTAATCTAACATTCCCTTCTATTTCTTCTTATTTAGGCTGCAAGATTAGGTATTTTACCTGTGGGGCGAGGAAAGACCATGTCCTCTCAAGGTCGAGGAAGAGGCCGAGGTCGAGGAAGAGGGAGGGGTTCACTAAATCACATGGTGGTGGACCACCGCCCCAAAGCACTCACAGTTGGAGGATTCATTGAGGAGGAAAAGGATGAATTGCTTCAGCATTTCTCAGTAAGTTTTCTTTTAACTCATGGTAACTCTAAAAACAATGTACTCAGCACTTTGTTACAATCTATAAATATCAAATGATTTCTAGGACCCACAAGATAGCTAAATGTTGGTTGCTAAATTTTCGACCCTACCAAATTTTTATCAATGTATTTTTGAAGTCAGTAAGTAGGTTTTGCTCTTAAATTCTCTAATAATCTTCAGAAACACATTTGTAGCGGGACAGTGTTCCAAAGCCAGATTTGATTTTAGGATTATTTCAGTTTACCAGGTATTTCTAGGCAGCAAATTAATATGGAATAGAGACAAGACTTAAATTATAAGGGTGGTGAGCATGTTTATTCTATATACAGTGTTAACACAGATCAAATAGAGTTTGGCTATGGACAAATAAACATGTACAGTATATTCTTTTTCCAACCATTTACTAATTCATTTGGTAGACATTTCTGAATTAGAGTTTCATAAATGGGTTTATGTAATGCTAAATGACTGTAAGTATGAAAAACATGTGAATTTGTATACATAAACTCTTTTTTAAAATGTTAGACAGGGTCTCAAGTACCCCAGGTTGTCCTCAAAACTCCTTGTAAGCAAGGATAACCTTGAATTTCTGATCCTTGTGCTTCCATCTCGCAAATGCTCAGATTACAGGCATGTATGCACCTCTGTGCCTGGTTTTAGGTGGTGCTGGGGATTTAACTAAGGGATTTGTGCTTCCTAGGCAAGCACTGTACAGGTTGAGCCTCATCCCTAGTCGTCAGTGGAAGTCTTTCTTCAGATTCAAAATCAAATTTAAACTGCCCACCATGATCACACAGATGACAAGTACCACACACAGGCAAGATAACCAGGTTCCCCAGTCCCAGGCAGCTTTTTACAAATTACATTATTTATTTATTTTGGGGTGGGGTGATATACCACGAAATGTATGTGGGGATCAGAGAACAACTTTTGGGAGTTTCTCTCTTCTATCTTATGGGTCCCAGGATCAAACTGGGATCATTAGGCTTGGTAGCAAGCACCTTTACCTGCTGAGCCATTTCACTGACCCCTTTCCCCCACCCCTGGACATTTTAATTGAGAAAAGTATTTCTAACTATACTGAGTTAAAGATGGTGAGGCAGATCATGATGAGGAAGGCCTCACTCACATGAAATGTATGTAGGTCATGCCTGGGAGATACTTCAGTTGGTGGAAAACTCACATGAAATGTATGTAGGTCATGCCTGGGAGATACTTCAGTTGGTGGAAAACAAAGAACTGAGTCTAGATCCGTACCAGACTTGTAAATCTAGGCCAGCATCATACACTTATAATCCAAGTGCTGGGGCAACAGAGACAAGCCCTGAGGCTTGTAGCTGGTCAGGCTAACCTATTGTTGAACTCAGGGTTCAGTTAGAGTTCCTGTCTCAAAAAAAAATAGGAAAATGTATCAGGAAAGACACCAATGTCAGTCTCAGTTCTCCACAAGCAAATTCACCTCTGAACATGTACAGATCAACAAAAACTAAACATATAATATATAATATACAGTCCAGGTTATCTATAACAACATAGGGACATAGATCTTAATAGTGTGTATCAAAAATTGGCAGACTTTGGGCCTAGAGAGATGGCACAGCAATCAAGAGCATTTCCTGCTTCTCCCTGGGATGGTGGTTGAATCTGGTTCTCTCTCCATAGCTCTGGTTATCCTAGAACTTACTCTGTAGACCAGGCTGGCCTTGAACACGGAGATCCACCTTCACAAGTGCTGGAATTAAAGGTGTGTGACACCACTGCTGACTTAAAGGCGTGGTCTTGAAGAGGACCCAAGTTCAGTTTCTAGCACCCATGTAGCTCATAAGTGCCTGTAAATCTAGTGCCAAAGAATCTTTTGCCCCCCCTTAGGTACCTGTAGACACAAGGCATATACTCAACAGACCCACACACACATACATATGAATAAAATAATTTTTAAAAAGTTGGTAGACTTATATTGCAAAGAGTCAAGTTGTAAAACATGATAGGTTTCTGTGGTCTACAGATGGTATCCATCATGTTTTCTACTCTCCTTTCCCCTGCCTGTACTTTCATTTCCTCTGGTTCTCTTCTGCCTTCTCCTCCCTTTGTTCATTTTATTTACATGCTTTCTTACCTTGTAGCCATTGCAATTTGTTGAGATCATTTCATGCGGTCCAGGTTAACCTCTCAAGCTTACTGTGTGGCCAATACTTACCTAGATGTCCTGTTCATCCTTCCTCCTAGTGCTAGACTTATGGGTGTATACCACCAAAGTGGCTTTGTTTGGTTTTTGAAACTGGGTTTCACTCTATAATGCTTGCTGACCTAGAACTCACAATGTAGCTTAGGCTTGTTTCAAACTCATGAAATCCCTGCCTCAACTTCCTTCCTAAATGATGAAACCTATAGTCTCCCCCTTTTCCTTTAATAACCATCTTAGTAAAGTGCAAACTGTTTTTAGTCCATAACCCATCATAAGCAGGGTGCTTAGTAAGTCACAATAGTGTATCCTAATGTCCTTGCACTTAAGACCTGAGGCAAAAGGGTCACTTTAGTTCAAGATGTGAGACTAGAAAACAGAGAAATACCCCCAACCCCTTTTGAGACAGGTTTTTTTTCCCTGTGTAACAGCCCTAGCTATCCTGGCACTCGCTCTGTAGGCCAGGCTGGCTTCAAACTCAAGGGATCTACCTGCCTCTGCCTCCTGAGTGATGGGATTGAAGGAGTGTGTCACCACCACCATCTGGCAAGAATGCCATCTCTTAAAAAAAAAAAAGAAACAAACAAAATCAAAGGTGGTGGCACATGGCTTTAATCCCAGCACTCAGGAGACAGAGGCAGGTGGATTTCTGTGAGTTCAAGGCCAGCCTGGCCTACAAAGCATTCCAGAACAGCTAGGACTGTTGCACAGAGAAACCCTCTCTTTGAAAAAAACAAAAACAAAAAACCAACCACACAAAAATGAAAAAAACAAAATTAGGCTCTGTGTTACATGTGGTTTGAGAACTGTAGTTTACAGAGCTCTGGCATACGTTATTTTATTACTTTACATATTAAATAATAAGTTTCAAAAGTTCTTAAGTATGAAATATAATACATGAGTAGAACTTAATACATTTTAAGGATCTAAATCAATGAATTCAGGAAAAACTTTTCTTTTCTTTTTTTTTTCTTTTGGTTTTTTGAGACAGGGTTTCTCTGTGTAGCTTTGGAGCTTATCCTGGCTCTGGAGATCAGGCTAGCCTTGAACTCACAGAGATCTGCCTGCCTCTGCCTCCCGAGTGCTGGGATTAAAGGAGTGCGCCACCAACGCCTGGCGCAAGAAAAACTTTTTAAGAATATATTGTTTATGTCACAGGGATCTGAGGACAGTAGAGATCTAGTTTTTGATGGTGTTTTTTCTTTTTTTTGTAAAGATTTTATTTATGTGTATACTTGTATACATGAATATATGCAGGTACCCAACAAGGCTAGAAAAGGGCGTCACTTCCCTGGAGCTGTAGTTACAAATGTTTGTGAGAATGGTAGGAACTGAAAGTGGGTCCTCAGGAGGAGCAGCAAGTGCTTTTAACCTCCAAGCATCTCTCTGGCCCTTAGGTGGTTTTGCTGTCGTTATTTGTTTGTTTGTTTTAAGATGGAGTCCTATGTAAGTCAAGCTGGCTTCAGACTTGTTACATCACCAAGACCTGCCTTGAATTATTGATCCTTTTGCCTCTATTGCCTCAAGTGCTGGGATTCCAGCATGTGCCACCATGCTAAAGAGGTTTATGAAGAATTCTCATTAAGGATTTTAAAGTTTAATCCTAAACCTGATAATTTAAGTCGTAGAGTCTTGTTTAAAGGACACAAACTGGACAGGCACTTTGGCACTCTCTTTCATCCCTTCCTTAAGAGATTTGGCTGAGCACCATGTGAAAAATTGTTTTTCTAAATGTTGAGACTGCTTAGACTGCACAGAGGAATTTTTCAAGTAGCAGACACTAAGTAGTCTATTTGTTGTTTTGAGGCAGGCTCTCACTATGTCACCCTGACTGGCCTGTTATACAATCTGTAGACTAGGCTGGCCTCAAACTCAGAGACCTATCTTCCAAGAGCTGGGATCACAGGTGTGTACCATCATTCCTGGCTCTAGCCTAAAACTTTTAATTGTGTTAGTGTGGTTTATTTGTTATACTCAGTGATGTAGGGTTTAGTAACTTGGATTTCTTTCTCTTTCTTGATTACAAGTAACATACTTTTCTCAGGTTCCATATGGCTGCAAGTAACATATTTTGAAAATGTAAGCTATCTTTTTTGGAGTATGAGGTGTATATGTTATGTGTGCCTTCTTGTGCTTGCACATGTGTGTACATGTTTGACATTGACAATAACTTTTTTTTTCCTCTGTCACTTTCCATTCTACTTTTTGAGACACTGTCTCATTAAAATGTGGGCTTATTGTTGCAGCTAGACTGGCTGGCCAGGGCCTACCCGTCTCCCCTTATTTTCCTCCCTAGCACTGCAGTTACAGATACTCTCTGCTGCTCCTAGTTTTTATGTAGCTGCTAGGGATCTGATCTCAGGTCAACATGGTTGGTGATATAGCAAGTTCTTTAGCCACCGAGCCTTTTCCTCCACCTTGTGTAAGTGATGTATGTGAGGAGCTCAGAGGAAAGCTTTGAGGATTTGGTTCTCTGTTCCTCATGTAGGACTGAACTGAGACCATCATACTTGGCAGCAAATGCTTTTATCTGCTGAGCCATCTCACCCACCCTCTTTTCTTTCCACTTAAGAATGTTTTGGTGGTGGTGGTGGGGCAGAACAGGGGGCTGGAGAGATGGCTCAGAGGTTAAAAGCACTGACTGCTCTTCCAGAGGTCCTGAGTTCAATTCCCAGCAACCACATGGTGGCTCAACAGCCATCCATAATGAGATCTATTGCCCTCTTCTGGGGTGTGGATATACATTGAGGCAGAGTGTTGTATACATAATAAAATCTTTTTTAAAATAGACTCTTTAGGGAGATTTTAGCACTAATTGAACACACAAGCTCCTACTATATCTCTCTTCTATTTTTCTGCTATGTTAACTGGTAGCCATTTTTTCCTCATGCTACCAGAATGTCTGCAGCAACCACAAACTCCACAGCTTCCAACAAGAATATCCAAAGGCAAAAAAGGAGGTTATGTTTCTTATGCCAGCTTTTAAAATACAATAGTTTTCCCAACAAACTTTCTTAACTCTCCCATGCTGACTCACACCCAGTGATGTGTTTTCATGTCTTAGCCAGAAGTATCACACACACATATCTGAATCAATCCTTTCTGAGGGAAAGAGTTACTGTGATTAACTTAAACTACTTTTAAGTTAAGTTTAAGTCTTGAGTTGCCCTCTGAGCAAAATTGCCCTCAAGATTCTGTTAAAATGGAGAAAAGCTAAAGTTGTTGACTATAGAGCAGTATTTTTCATGGTCTTCACTGAAGAAAACTTAGAAATCTTAAATATAGACGGAAGTAAACAGTACCAGCCTGAAATACCTTAGAATCTTATATGTGGATTATGGGGGTTGGGGCTGCTTATGCCATGACACCCATGTACTAGGAGGTCAGTGACAATATGTGGTAGCTGGTTTTCAGGGCTCAAAGAGGATATTAAGCTTGTGGGATTCATGCTTTAACTTGCTGAGCCATCTCATCGGATCACTTTTTGTTATTAATATAACTTTGTTTTCATAAAACATATGTGTACATCAATGTAATTTTGTGGTACAATGCTTGCACATAGTGGTGCATAGCATGCACAAGACCCTAGGTTCATTCCTTTCTCTATATAAAGAAATAAGTAAATAAATGTCTTAATTGATATTTACTGAGAAGTATTTAGAAAGTAGTACTGAGGAAAATTCTTAGGGGTTAGGGATATAACTCTGTGATGGACCCTTGCATAGTGTATACAAGATCCTGGGTTCAATCCACAGTGATACAAAAAAAAAAAAAAAGAAAGAAAGAAAGAAAGAAAGAAAGAAAGAAAGAAAGAAAGAAAGAAAGAAAGAAACAGAAGTTTTACCATGGGTTGAGACAGTATGTCTTGTTCTTTTCTTTTAGATCGGATCTCATTCTGTAGTCCCAACCCTTTCTGGAACTCATAGGGTAGCCAGGCTGAATTTGAAGTAATTCTATGTCTCAGCCTCCATGGTGCTAGGATTATAGGTGTGAGAAACCAAGCTCAACTCCAATTAACATTTGTTGAATGTATAGCTAGGGAATTCTGAGCATTTGAGAAAAGAGTGAGCTGATCTGTAATCCCAGTGCTCGGGAAGCTGAGGCAGCTTGAGGTTGAGAGATCCAGCTCTGGAAAAGAAGGTTATGGGGAGGAGCCGGGAAGAGCTTTATCGGAACTGAACAATACAGTACAGTGACTGGCATGAGATGATTCACCTCAGATATGTAAATATCAAAGTCAGGAGGTCGGACATTGAATGAGTGAAGTATTTGTTATCCTTATCCATACTGTTAATGCACCAAATAGCACTGCCTTAACTGAAGGCAGGTAATTTCCCCCAGACTATTCCCCTTTTTAAATAGCACAGTGTTTGAAGAAATCCTTAGTAAATATGAATGCATGCTTATGTGTTCTTTTAAAACACACTTTAGGCTGCAAACCAAACGTCAAAATTCAAAGACCGTCGGCTACAGATATCATGGCACAAGCCCAAGGTACCGTCTATATCTACTGAGACTGAGGAAGAAGAAGTCAAAGAAGAGGTAAATTCAACCATTAAAATAAGATTTGAATTACAGCACTTCCTTTTTATTTTCTTTATATCAAATACTATGCATTTAAAAATAGGCACTCACTTTCCTTTCATTCAGTTAGTTAAAAACCAGTCTAGAAGTAAGTCAGCCTCTTAAAATTTGAGAAGTAATTTTGCATTTTTGTATTCTAATTAGTTTATTAGCAAGAACATGGAGGCCACAATGTAAATTATTTCTGACTCTATAATCCTGCTTTTAAAAGAATCAGTTTTTTCTAGTTAATGAAGTATATTTTGACTAAATGGACAAGTTTACAAAACAAAAACAGGGATATCCCCAGGTTGGGAAGAAAGTAAGTCTTCCACGTTGGTAATGTTTGTAGATATTTCTACTTTGTATAAGGTGTGGAATGTCATGTCATAAAAAAAGTTAGCATATCCATTCCTCACAAGCCCATTATAGATATCCCAGGAAAGATTGGTAAACTTGCTGATTTTCCTCGCTTTTATTAATGAAATAAAGTGAGTTGTAATTATTTTTTATAATTGATAGCATATATATACACAGCACATGCACATTTTACTAACTCTTTCTAAACATTCACTCAATACTTTGTTTTGTTCTTTTGCTTCTTGAGACAGGCTTTTACCCTGTAGCCCAGGTTACCTTCAAACTCAAACTGCTGCCTCAGTCTCCTGAGTGCTAAGATTATAGGTGTCTACTGAGACAGCTGACTTCCACATAGCACTTTATTTTCTTAGTGATATTGGGATAGAAATCTTAATGTTTTCAACATAAATGGGATAAATAGTAATATCCATTTTTAAGGTGTGTTCTGGGATATGGAGAGGAGAAATGGGTTGGAAGGTACAAAATCACAGCCAGATAAGAAACATAAGCTCTAGTATTCTGTTAGAGAATTAGCCACATTATATTGACAGCTTGAGGTATTGTGTTGGATAAGTCAAGATCACTATTAAGAATGTTGAATGTTAGCATAACAAAGAAACAAACATCTTTGTTATATCTGAGTTGATCAATACACATAGTTTAAATGTGACAAGATACCAACCACACTGTTCTCCATATTAAAAGATTGGGATTGGTTGGTTGGTTGATAGTGCTGTTTGTTTTGCCCTGAAAATAAACTCCTTGTCTATTTTTGGAAATCTTACCTGGGCTTTTATGTTAGTCTGCCCATCTGGTGGCTGTTGACTTTGCATTTGTGCATAGCTAAGAGGATGTCCCCTCTTTTCTTTAGGAAACAGAAACTTCAGATTTGTTTTTGCATGATGATGATGATGAAGATGAAGATGAATATGAGTCTCGTTCGTGGCGAAGATGAAATTTGATGCGAGCTATGTAATTTTTAGAAATACGTTTAGAAGAACAACTTTTTAAAATTATTTAAAGAAGTCAATGAGCCAAAAATTTTTTTTATTTTTCTCTTCAACACAGTAGGTTTAAGGACAGCAAGTTGCTATTCAAACACATCTCATAATTGTCTGTGATATCAAATCACCAAAGGCCGTGACTTTATGCAGTTGTGAAGATCCACAGGAGTGACTGGATTCTCTAGAACCTTACCTTCCGCACCATTTGTTTCTGCTCTTGGTGCTGGATTACAATGTAAAGACAGGGTGTTCAGAAATTTTATTTTGAATTATAAATCTGCTGATAAAAATTTCATTAAATGTCAAAATCGCCTGGAATCTCTTAACTCTTAGCTATTATGGATGGGTCGTCAGACAGTAGGAGATATTAATAATTTAAATACCCTTTTCTTTCAAGGATGGTCTTGGAGAAAAGTAAATTTAGTTATTATTTTTTTTTTTTACTATGGAAGAACCCACTTTATAGTCACTCTTTTTCAGAGTTTATGTGCAGCAGTACCTCAGCAAAACTCCCATCTCTGTTCACAGATGCCACAGAGCACTGTAGCTGGCTCTGTGGTACCCATCCTCCCTTCACACTCGCTCTGGGGCTTCTCTGTTCATCCTTCCTTGTTCTGATATGTGGTGAACATTGCTTCAGTTGGTCCTCTCTTTTTTAAATAATTCTCATTTTGCCTTTTGCCCCTTCACTCATTCCCATTATCTTCCTCATCCCTTTTGATTAATAGGCCTAACTTTTAAAATAAGTGATTCAGTTGGGCAATCAAGAATCAGTCATCAGTAAAAGGTTTAAACCAACACCTTTATAAATAAGTCATGTTTTGATAAAAATAAAGGCAGAATTTTAGGGGAAAGAGTTCTTGGCTTCCCTCCCTTTTAAAGCTTCAGCGTAGTTATAGTTACACAAAAGGGTTCAAGATATCGGAAGTTCTTTTCCTAAATTGTAACCATGATGGTGAGGTGCTGAGGGTGGGGGTTAGGAGTCTGCATATGCTAGTAATAAATGAGGTTCTAACTTGACATTGATCAGATGACCTTATATTTTCATAATTTTATAGATTTTGCTGTCCATGAACATATGCATACGTTAGTAGGCAGTTTACTGTGTGCATTTTTACTGTACACTGTACAGAGAATCTGTTAGGTAAAATATACGTGTAAATTTATGTCCTTGTGTTCTGAATGTTAGATGGAAAAGCAGAGGAGCAACACTACGCTGTACTGACCACTGGGGAAATGAAATGATTACTGTACATAGGATGTCACTTTTTCAAGGAAGATACACATCTGTGTTTTTATAATATGTGTGGTGTGAAATTTAAAACTTCCTGTTGGCTGCAGAAGGTTCTTGGTGATCACTAACCTTGTCAGGGGTTTTGTTCCCTGAGGTAAACATTGTTTCTTAAAATAGAAATAGTTCACTCAGAAACATAAAACCATCAGGATTCTAGATTAACATAGTGACAAGGAGTTAGATCCCACCTTCTGATCATCTTTTTCCTCTTCATATTGTCTTGGAATGACGAGTCAAACTCCGGGATCCTTTTTAAGTTCATGAAGTTTTCCCTTTGTAGTGGGACTTCCTCTCCAGGTTATTATGTTAATGATGACACCGAGGCTGAAGTGAGCCCACAAAGAAGGAACACGTTAGAACAGGGAACCCACCATAAGCATCTTGCTCCTTACTTCTCCATCATCTCGAATGAATTTTTCTTGATGTCTGTGGCTCAGTCAGTATATATTTGGAAAGATTCATTGTGGTGAATATTTTGAGTCCTGACCATTTAAACGTGATAGAGGGAACAAAGGATTTATATATTTTTTGTACAAAGTTTTTTCTTAAACTGTATAATTTTGTAAATAATTTGTTTGGTTTTTTTTCTTTTGTGTACTAAAACTACCAGCGTATAGATTTCAATACGAATTGTTGTATTTTTGTATTTGGAAACTGAAAATTACAGTAAATTAGTGAAGCCGTAAGAAAGTCTCCGTAGACTGACATTCGACAGAATGAGATTCCTTTTCATATGATTTTTTTTTTTGACCTTAGAATTGACATCTTTAAACACTCACTATAGAGAGAGTTGAGGATTTGTTTGGCTTTGTAGTTATTGGGGGCAAAGGATGAAAGTGAAAGGTGCTAATGTGAAGAATAGGTCATTTTTCATTAAGGTTTTGGTTCTTTAGTGCAAAACTTGGGTTTTCAGTATTCCTAAAAATAACAAAATTGTTTTCCAGTGTGTTTCACTCAAAAATGAATTATAAAAAGGGATGAATTACACTTAAGGTTAGCATTAAATAGTGAAATATATGTACATGTGTATATCTCTCCCCTTTACCCCCATCCACCAATTCCCAACTCTTAGAATTCCACACCATGACTTGTTTTTGTCATCTTTGTTTATAGAGATAACATTTAGCATTTGAGGCAAATTCTGCTGTTCCTAGTGTGTAGGCGCTCCATGTAGCAGAGCAGCAGTGTGACTAGGTCAGTCAGATTTACTAGATTCCTGCCCAAACCTAAAAAGGTAACCCCAAGGAATGGGAAATTTTCCTCAGTTTCTTCTTTTGGGAAAATGTCACCAGCTGAAATATTGGAAAGTCCTTTTACAGTGAAAAAGATCCATGGTGATGGATGATTATTTCAAAAAGAAAAAAATCATGTGAAAAGGAATAGTGTTTCTTTCCTCTTGATGTATAGTATGCCTGTATGATAGTTTCTACAAGATTGTGAACTTGTGTAATAGTACATAGGAGATACTGTTGGATTTCTAACTGTTTATACATTTAAATTCATATATGTAATGTTTGTTTTATCGATTACAATCTGAATTTCTAAGAAGCATGTTGACTTTTGCAATAAAGATGCAATATGGAATGGTTCACAATTGGGGGGGAGAAAAAAGATGAAAATATTACAAATTTAAAAAGAATCTGGAAAATTTATGAACCATTCCAAAAATTATAACAATCACTAAAAGAGCTGTAATTCTGGCTTGTTCTGGAAAGAAAGAAATGTGAGTGTGAGATTGCTTGTGAGCCTGAGTGAGCAGTGGATATTCATGAATGCTTTGTGTGCATGAGAGACTGTTGCTCAACATGAAGTTGGATTCAGATCCACTGGTTTAAATGTTGAAAAGAATTGTTCCTTCAGTAGGGTATTCAGAACAGCAGAGAAGCAGGCAGCATATGCCTGTACTCTCTGCAGCTGGGAGGCTGAAACAGGAACTTACAAATTGAGTCCCACCAAAGACTCAAAGTGAGATCCTAGCTCAGAAAAAGAGGGGGGAGGGAAGACTGGGAGAGAAATATGCAAGTTAAGCTAGTAAGTAACCTTAAAAGGGGGGAGGAGCATTGAGTGTTCTTCCAGAGGTTCTGAGTTCAATTCCCAGCAACCACATGGTGGCTCACAAACATCTGTAATGAGATCTAGTAGGCAGAACACACTATACATAATACATAAATAAATCTTTAAAAAAAAGAGAAAGGAAAGAAAGAAAAAGATTGTGTATGGGTGTTCTGCCTGTACGGATGTTTGTGTACCACATTTTTATTGCCTACAGAGGTCAGAAGAGGGTGTTGGAGTTCCTGGAACTGGAGGTTGACTGTTAACTGCCATGTGGGTTCTGAAGGTCTCCTGGAAGAGCAGCCAGTGCTCTTAACTACAGAGCAATCTCTCCAGCCCCCTAATTAACCTTTGAGAACCATGTTTTTGGGTCGTGAATTAGTTTGTATATCATCTAAGCACAAGCAATTTAACAAAGACATTTCTTTTAGTGCTGTAGTGTGCCCACCAACAGTAGGAAGGATAATCAGAATAGAAGGAAAGGGCCCTTCAGAAAAGATGAATTACAGACCCTAAGGGCTAAACATGAGGGTTTGCAGGGACAAACAGGAAAAAGCAGCACCAGGGTTCCATGATGAGAAAGGGGACAGAATGCGTGTTACCCAGACGCCTGCTAACTTTTAAGTTGGTACTATAAAATAACTCTCCAAGTGGCTATGCCTTCTCTAAGAATTGTCTTTTTTTAATTTCCTCAAGAAAATACTGAAAAAATGGTCGATTCTATTGTCATCATTTTCAAAAAATGGAGTGTCTATATAATTTGACTGGCCAAGGGGTTGGCTGTCAACATTTGTTGTGAATAGATCATAGGTGATCCCATGTACCCATGTATATTGATTACTTCTAGAACTTGGTTGAGGTCAGGCATTCTGAACTGTGCCCAAGATAACACCTTTTTTTTTTTTTTTTTTTTTTTTCTTCCTAAAATGGAGCTCTGGTTAGTAAAAATTATTGGAGACTGCACATTTTATATTTTCTAACTTTAGGAGCTAACCATCATTGGCTCACACTGACACTGCAACTATATGTGTTACAAATCACTTTCACCTCTGCTAAATTAATATAACCAAGAGTTGGTGTTTCAAAGGAGCATCTGCCATGCAGCCTCTTAGCTGCTAAGCAGTCAGCCTTAGGTAACCAAACCGTTCCTCATTTTGTCATGGAAGTTGTTTGGTAGTCAAGATAAGAGCATAAAACATCCTGTTTGGGTGTTTTTTTACTCAATTTTAAAAGTCAGTTTTAGCTTTGCTATTTCATAAAGCATATTGTGACTTCTTCATTCACCCCCAAACTGCTGTTTCATTAGAATAGCAAGGGCTAATCTAGACCTTGCTGTGTTAGTTTGTCCCCAAGGAGAAATGAGGCTGCCCATATGCTGTTTGAGTTCATAGACCACATGCTGTCTGTCCATCTGTAAACACGTTTCTGAATAAAATTAAGTTCCAGTCCCTGAACTACCTACCATCGCAACTAGCATTATTTGCCATGGGATTTGTTTGTTAACAGTTAGAGCCTGCAGGGGGCACCGAAGGGCAACACTTGGGCTTAAAACAGTGGCAACCTTAACAGCAACCTAGACCCATGTTCTCCGATGTAGACTGCTCTTAGTGCACATCAAACAAAAGTTCAGAAGACGGTACTGACTGTGCAGAGCACACCTGCTTTTATATTAGACAGAATCTTATGTCTGAACTCCCACTGGGCTCTCCAGTTGTAGTTTGAAAAATGAGCTTCTTGGCCTACAGGATGAACTGCCTCCCTAAATACCTTCTCACTGTGACATCAATACCATTTTAAATACTAAATGATGTATTTATTTTGCTTGGAAGAAACTCAGGGGTCCAAAGCTGACCTTCAGCCTAGAAGGTAAACGGAGCTGAATAAGTTTCTTGGTGCTGTCACCTGAAGGGTACTTTTTACTCTTAGGTTTTAAAAGCAGGCTCTTCCGTGAGCCAAAACAAATCTGATCCCCCACCCCACAACAAGAAAGCACCTTGTAAGGAACTTTCGGAGATTGCTGTCCTTTGTTTGCACCCCTTTTCTTGAGTTTACAATGCCACTGTCCTTGGCACTGCTACTTAGGTAGTTGAAGTCATTGCAAAGATTATTTACATATGTAACATGATGTGTATGTACATATGAGAGCTACTTGACACAACTATGTTTAAACCTGATAATAAATTATTTTTCTTTGAATTTAATTTTGTACTTAATTTAGAGTTTATCTTAGCCATCATCGAGTTTTTATATTTGTGATAAACTTACACACATTCTGACATTGTGCAATGGGATTTTATACAGATGCTTTTAAGTCTATAAGAATTATAATAGATAAACTAAGATATTAAAAATAATTGCTTTCTTTGTTTTTTTTTTCTCATTTGTACCATCTAAGTATTTTCTCCTGTTTCTCACTTGAATTCTTTTGCCTATGAAAACTTAATTTTTCCCTTTAATTATCAAGTAGTACTGTTCAGGATTATGAGGGAAGGTGACATTTCAGTTCATGCCCAGAGTACACTTGGTGAATAGGGTCCATTGGGTCTGTGTGGTAGAACAATCATCACTAATGGCATTTCGAGCTTCTTGCACACTCTTGTTTATAAACCTCTTGTCCATATGCCAATCAGATTCTGTAAGCAATCAGACACACTTCCTTATGCTTCTATGCTATCACACCAATATTTCTGGCTACTTTAAAACTTTTTGGATGACTAATTTTGAATGCAGACTGTGACTTGGGGCACAGCAGTTCTCTGCTTTCTATGTTCACAACTAGGGCAAGATGTGGAACACTTATGTCTTTGATTAGTCTTGAAAATTCAGTTTGGGAAAGGGATATGAGGCTTCCCTGAGGTCACAGCCCAGAGTGCAGGGAGCAGGATTTGAACACAGGTCTGTCTCCAGAGCTCATGGTCTTGACCTTTGTACTTTGCTGCTCCGAACACAGTGGGATGCTGCAAGTCTGTGGCATGTCACTGATCTTTATTGCTGTCTGTCAAATATTGTCATCGTGGCTCTTGTCTCATATGCCTCAGACTGGAACCAAGCTTCCCCGGGGAACACCACCACACTTTTAGATAACATATTTGAAACTAGGGAAAGCAGTGTTTATTCATGGTAATTTGAGGAGAAACAGTTTAAAGTAATCACTTTCTGTGACCTTTGCAATGTACCCCCAGCCAATTTGATACATTTTGCAATAATTTGGCTGTATCATAACCTGTTTATTTTATTTTCAATCTTATCTTAATATTTTTTCCTGTGGCAAACTGAGTTATGATAATCTCACAGTATTTCTGTGTTGCTTCTTTATGTTTTTCAATATTTCTGGTGCCTTCTTTTAACCTTGGCATTTAGAAAATCATGTTGTACATAAATAAATTGACATGCTTTATTGTTGTTTTCATATAATATACTGAATTTTCTGGACAGAAAATGCTGAGAATAGCAGTGTTCATTTATAGTTATGCTTATACTCTTCTTAAAAAAATACAATCTAACTGAATGAAACCAATAGTCATATGGTTCTGTTTATAATTATTTGCCTTTTATATGCTCAGCTTCTTTATTTTAGTAGCACTATTTTAAATCCTTGATTTCTACTATTCACTAAACAGTATTTACTGAGTAGTAATTTTTATGGTATAACTGTCAACTGAAAAAAAGACAGGAGGGATGAAATCAGCTTTGAGGAAGAGAAGACTTTCAGTCCTTGACAGCACTTGAGAAAACTAGGCATGACCTTATTGGTCCAATGAAAATATTTTTCTTCAGAAGTGTTTATGTGTGCCTGTTTGTGTGCACATATATTTGTGAGTGCATGTATGTGTATGTGCATGTGGCTGCCAGAAGTAGACGGCAGGCGTTGTTTTGTTCCATCCCTTCTCATTTTGGATGGCAAGTGTCTCCCTGTATTGCATCCCATCTCATATTTCAAGACAGGATCTTTCACTGACACTGGAGCTCACTGATTTGGCAAGATTGGCTACCAACAAGCCCCAGGATCCTTTTTCCTTCACCTCCCTGGTGCTGGGATTAAAGGTAGGGCCTTTAAGGAGTGTAAAACATCCAAACTCAGGTCCTCATGCTGAAGTACATTCCTGATTGATTCCCCCATTCTTGGTAAATTTTGTGGGCACAGGGAATGTTTCCAATATGACACTGTTAAAGAAGTTGCTGAGACAAAGAGGCTTGACTGTAACATCCTTACTGCTAATATACCCCTTGTTTTCACAATGGGAGTTCTTTCAATTATGTCAAGTTTTAGAAAAGATGTCTATCGTTAAATGCTAAAAGCATGAGCCTGGTTACAGAGCTGTCAACAGCTTTGCTGTGACATGTGGCAGTCAGGGAGGACTTCACACGTAGACTTATTTCCTTAATTGTAATATTTTGACTTACAATTTTTTCTACTGGGAGGGAGAGTGAGAAGGGATTGACATGTGAAGCAAGCTTGTTCCTAATTTGAACTAATAAAAAGTGAAAAATCACAATAAAACTATAGATATCTCCAATAAAAATTTTTTTCTACCATAAAACACTTCATTCTCTGTGATTTACTTCAGTTCTAATAAACATTTCTGTAGTTTAGCCATTCATGTGAAAATTATTTGGAATCACTCAAAATGGTGTGTGGACCAGTCTCTTAAGGCCCCATGTGTGTCAAAGAAGTTTAATTCACTCTGTTTTACACTTTCAAGTAAATACTACTGGTAAATCAGATAAAGCTGAAGAAATCATCTTTAAACGTTGAAGTAAATTATTAAAAATTACTTAAGATTTACATAAGGACGTTTTATGGAAAACTTGTGTTTCTGGTATATTTGGAAGGCTTTCTGGGAGTCATAAACTCAGAAGTGGTTGCATCTAGAGAGAAAAGGAATCTGGGCCATTGCATAGCTGTTTACTCTTGTGTTTTATAACCATGAAGAGTGTCCTCACCTGTGAGGTTTTATTGCCAGTGCTAGCATCAGATTCGTGTTTAAAGACAAGGTGTGTTTAAGGAAAACCCATAACTAGCTTTGAGTGTGTTCAACTTCGTAGGGTCCTCCTGCACCATTCATGCCGAGCAGCACAGAGAGAAGGTGTGGGGAGAGAGAGAACACAAATGTGTGTCATAAAATTAAAACAGAAGAGCATGAAGCATTTTTTTAAACAGTTATGTATAGTTTATTATGTGGATATGAATTATTTCTCTGGGATAACTATGAAATGTTGGGATAAATATGAAATGTCGGCTTTTCATTTTTTTCAATTTTTTATTTGAATTACAAACAAGATTGAATTGCATGACAATCCAAGTTCCCTTCTCCCTTCCTCCCCTACCACTCCCCAACTAAAATCCTACCTATCATATATCCTTTCTTCTAATCTACACCTGACTCAACCTTTCTGCTCCATCATGACCTCTGCATCCTTCCTTTTCTTCCCTTCTCATTCTCGTAGCTCCCTCCCCCCTCTTCCCATGTTCTCAATTGAGCATGAAGTGTTTTGAACACTCCCATTAGAAATTGTTCAGTAAATGACTCAATGAAGACCGAAGACCTAATGGAGAGCAACCTATCCGTCTCTCCCTTTTATTCAGTTCATTCCAATCTCATTCTGACAGTCAATGTTAATGACTCTAAGAGTAAATTATTGTAAAAGCTACATTATTTTATCATGAAACTTTATTGATTTTTGTGTAAGTACCATTTTTTAAAAAAAGATTTATTTATTTATTATGGACAGTGTCTTGCCTGCATGTATGCCGCAGGCCAGAAGAGGGCACCAGATCTCATTATAGATGGTTGTGAGCCTCCATGTTTCTGGGAACCCATGGAACTCAGGACCTCTGGAAAAACAGCAGTGCTCTTAACCTCTGAGCCATCTCTCTTGCCCCAGTATTTACTATTTTTATAAGGTACTTCTCATGTCAGAATTCTCTCTCTGAGAGGGGTGGTGAGCTGCACTCAGAGCCCACAGACCAGGGCCAGGCAGCTCATTGCCCACAACTTAGGGTACTTCCTGGCTGTAGGGTTGTGAAAATCTCCCCAGCCTGATGGTCAAAGTATTGTTTACCATTATATAACTCATGTGACATGCTCTGCTGAACACTTCCCAAACATCATGTTCAGCAGCTCTATTCTTTATATCTTTTTTTTTTGGTTGCATGGGAAAGCTAAAGCATTAGAGAGGTTATATAGCTCAGAGCCTCACAGTGAAGCAAAGGGTAGGAACCACTTAGTTCTGCTTAATGTCAAAGTAGGACTTGTGGTTACTGCCTCTGTTTACTGAGGCAAGATGAGTAGCTTTAAAATTATTTTTGCTTTTTTATTAAAATTTTAGGTTTCTTTTATGTTTTAAAAAAGATTTATGTATTTCATTTATATGAATACTTTGTCTGCATGTATATTTGCAGAGGGCATCACCCAGTTGTGAGCTACCATGTGGGTGCTGGGAATTGAACTCAAGACCTTTAGAAGGGCAGTGAGTGCTCTTAACCACTGAGCCATCTCTCTAGCCCAGTTTTTTTGTTTGTTTGTTTTGTTTTTAAAATTGAAATAGAATTATATCACTCCCCACTCCTTTTCCTTCCTCTATCCCCTTCCACCTACCCTCCCTCAAATCCCTTTAATGCCCCCCTTTCTCAAGCTGATAGCCTCTTTTTGATTTTGTTACATTCATACATATGTACATATACGCATAAATACAATCTGCCCAGTCTGGTTTTGTTTGTTTCAAGCTGACCCCTGCATCGGACAACAAATAAGGGGACTCATCCTTGGGAGAAGATAATTCTCCTAACAGGCATTATTAGTCTTTGCTGAGGGGTGGTAGCTATACTTATCTGTGGGTATAAGGATAAGATTTAGAATAGAGTAGGGAATTTTGCTGATCTAGCAAAGTTGTGATACCTTAAGTCCAATCAGACTTAAAGTCTGATAAAGTGCCACTTACTGTAACTTTATGCATGTATTACATAGTGGTAATTGTCATGGTTCATAGGTGCTGTGACTGGGTAGGACTGTTTAATTGCTTCCCTCCCTTGGCAGCTTGCATAGTATTTTCTGGAACCATGGAAGCTAGACTGCAGAAAAGAGACTTTCAGGTCAGATCTAGCTTGAATCATCTCTGCACGTACCCTGTGTGTTGTGGCAAGTATCATAATATTAGCAGCCCTTAAGTGTTCACAGGATTTCAGTAAGCACTGAATAAGTTGATATCACTAAAAATGACATTGCTGTTAGATCCGAGCTTCATTGTGTTGTCCAAATGGAGCTATTTCCAACTATAATTGAATTTCCTATCTCAGCTGTTAAACCATGTGGCATCAGCTGGTGAGTGCTGGTGACCTTGGAGACAGACAAGACTTTATGTCTGAGCTTGCGACTCTATAAGACATCAGGGGAGTTAATAGATCTCCAGGGATGGGCTCCCTTATTGGTTGTCTATCTGATTTTCAGTTAGAACTGAGCCACTGGAAGTGTACATTATTTGTAGCCACAAAGTAAGGCAAATCCAGAGTGTTTTGATGGAGGGGGCTTCCTCTCCTTGATACAGTCCCCTTTGACCAGTTTTCCTTATGCTTCCTAACAACATAAATATTTCCTACCCCCAGCCCTGATTAGAGACTTGTACAGGCTTCTCTCCTGTGTGTCCTCAGGATCTACTCCTGATAAATCCTCAGTCAATCATTTAGGTATGCAGAATGTATTTTTCCCTTGCCTCTTTGTTTTGGTGCCCAGGACTGAAGCCAGGCTAGGGCTCTACCTCTGAGCTCTATTCCTAGGCTCTTGCCTGAGGTGTATACATTTACATGTAAAAAGAAGCCAGGGAGCCTGGTGGTGGTGGCAGCTCTTGGGAGGCAGAGGCAGACAGATCTCTGAGTTCAAGGCCAGTCTGGTCTACAGAGTGAGTTCCAGGACAGCCAGGGCTACACAGAGAAGCCCTGTCTCAAAAAACCAATAAATAGATTAAATTAAGAAAGAAGCCAGGGAATTGTGCTTTTGTGTGTGACCAGAGGAAGACAACTGAAATTGAAAGTTTATTGACCTATTTTTATAGGAAGTAGATCTGTTTGGGGACAGTAAAAGCTACTAAACACATAGTGCAAAGTCTATATATAGTCCCACAAATCACCCATGGACTTGTGTTTCTTAATAAAATGCAGATAAACATGCATATGACGTCCACACATAATTTATACATACATGCACCTGAACATGCAACTTATGTTAATAAAACAAGCATTGATTTTCATTGGATTTAAACAAGTGATTCATTGAGCACTCTATAACATAAACATGATTTAAATGCTCCCATGGAAGATAATACTACAGTTCTGTCTCGAAATGGGACTTCACCCTGCTTCCCTCTCTGGCCACCACTATTATACCACACACCTCTCTGTTGTGGTGATTAACTTAATGGACTACCCTGGAGCCAGGGGCAGAAGCGGTGTTTCGAATTTAAAATCAAAACAGAATGGCAGGTGTGAAATTTTGGGTAACTATCAGGGCTAGATCTGGAATACAAGAAGGACCTCATCCCACCAGTAATGAGCCTGTGGCCTCCACCAAACACAACATGCATCCCAAAGCGCTCATACCTGTAGAAAGGGACTAGCCACCCCTGAAACTGACAAGTGCTTTCCAAAGCTACAAACCTCATGACTGTGGGATCATCCAGACTTTCCAGTTGTTGCAGTATTTTCTGTTGTGGGGTCACAGCCTGCTTGAGAGTTGGAGCTCTCTTCATGTAGGAAAAGATAATTTGGCGTCAGCACACTATGCATCGCAACACTGTGAAAGAGCATTGCACAGTTTATGAAGATCTTAGCACTACTGTGCTGTATCCAGACAAGTGGTGCCTTCCCATTTGTTTAAGGACTGTATTAAATCCCATGAAGCACAGAGGAAAGACACATACTTGCCAACCCCCTCCCCATTGTTCGTGTTGATTTTAAATAATCTCAGCTGCTCACATTTTTATGGGAATTGTCTCCTTCCGAGTAATCAGAAGTTGGCAGGACTGAGAAACAAAGAGTTCTGGAATAGCTGTTTAATTTTCTCCCTTTCTTCCACTATCTGGTTTAATATTTTAAGACTCTGCAGATATTTCAGTAATGGATGTAATTCTAGATGTTGCTTTTTAGAGGTGATAATATCTGTCTCTAAGTAAAAATACCAGAGCAGAAATATATGAGGATCAAAGTTGGGAAAAGTAGTCTGGAAATCATGATTTTTGCCATGTTGCATAGGTAAACTAGAACACTACTACTGTGTGGGGCTGGCCCATATGGTGATGACATCACCATTGTTGTTGGTAATCAAAACATCTCTTTACTGTTATCACTGTATTTTTAGTGGCTTATAAAAGGTGAAAGTGTGTGTTTTTACAGGTGGTGTGGGTACTAAGCATTTCCTGGAAATAGAAATGTAACCACATGGGAGGAAGGAACTGGACACTGTGTTGCCCTTTAGCTGAGCACCTTCAAACTTAGTCTGTGCACAAAGAATGGTGGCATTGCATGGTTTTCCTGGCTAAGGGGTCTAATAAAACAGCAGTGACACAAAGTTCTGCTGCCCCAGCTGCCTGCTGCTTTGTTCCCACACCTATTGGCAGTTTGGCTTTCCTCAGTCCTTGGGTGTTTTCTCCAGATTTTTGACTCCTGAACTAATGGACTACCTGGTTTTAGGTAACAGACTTTCTTTGCTGCATCCCCATTTTAATTTCACAGCCTAGCAGTGGCTTCAAAGCTCATTTATGCCAAAGGATTTGTACGAGGGGTAGATGGAAAGCAGAAGGTGGCTGGATACTAAAAGAAAATCTCCTGTGCTTGCTCTGTTCTGTTTATCAGGTCTAAGAGTGCCTTTGAGTCCTCAGGTGAGGCTGATTGTGCAGAGAGGGAGGGTAGGTTCCTGCTGGAGGCCGTCTTTGATGGAAAGAAAACAGGAGAATTTGCTGGAAGCCTGTAGGAAACAGCAAGGTTGTACCTGCCTCACTCAGTGTGGCTGGCATAACCACGTGAGCTACCCACTGTCATAACCAGTTACTGAGATTAACCGTGCCCCCCCCCACCTTTTCAGGTAAGCAGAGGCATATTTCAAGACCTCTGCTAAACAGCCCACGGATGGCACTCACTACAGAACCCGGGAGCCAGCACACAGCTTTATCCAGTAGCCATGCGGCTTCCTCTCGCTCCCTGCAAGAAAGCATTACAAAGTACAAGCAGAGAGTGACTTCTCTGGAGGGGATAGCCTCAGATCTACCCTCGTGTGTGGCAGCGGGTTGTTCATTAATGACATTCTTTAGATCACATGTGCTGTGACATGGGGTGCAGAGACGCACTGCCTTTGATCGGAAGCTCCTGGAGCAAACGGAACTACAAAGGGGCCTAGAGAGCTTCTGAAAGCACTAGCTGCGCCCCAGCACTGAGGATTCTCAGGCAGTTATTCTGGATAAAGTCTCTCTCTCTCTCTTTGTCTCTCTCTCTCTCTCTCTCTCTCTCTCTCTCTCTCTCTCTCTCTCGTGTGTGTGTGTGTGTGTGTGTGTGTGTGTGTGTGTGTGTGTGTGTGTCTTGTCCTCCCTTCCTCCTCCCCTACTCTGTCTCCCCCTTGGATATATATATGTACATACATATTGGAACTGTCCTATAGGTCCATAGTATGGAAAGTGTTTCCTAGGATCATGTCATATATTGAAGACATGTCATTCACCAGGCAGGATACAGGTATAAGCACACATTTATTGTGACTTTTTTTGTATATAAATTCTGACTGCCTACTGTAAATGGAGGTTTGTCTACCACAGTTTCCAAATAACTGTTCTAAGGTTTAATAGTAATTATAATTGTTTGGCCAATGGCTCAGGCATATCATTAACTAGCTCTCACAATTAAATTAACCCATTTTTACTAATCTATGCATCATTACATGGCGTGGCTCACTGGTAATATTCTGGCATCTTCCCCCTTCAGCCGTTACATGGCTTCTCCCTGAGCCTACAGCCATACCACCCTGAACACACATGGTCTAAGCAGTTAAGAAGGGTCAGGCCAGATTAGTACTTTGGTGGGGGAGGTTTTTTTTAATTTAATTTAATTTATTATGTATACAGTCTTCTGCCTGCATGCCAGCAGAGAGCACCAGATCTCATTCAAGGTGGTTGTGAGCCACCATGTGGTTGCCAGGAATTGAACGTAGGACCTCTGGAAACAGTCAGTGCTCTTAACCTCTAAGCCATCTCTCCAGCCCGGGAATTTTTTTTTTTTCTTGAGACAGTGTTTCTCTATAGTTTTGGAGCTCGCTCTGTAAATCAGGCTGGCCTCGAACTCAAAGAGATCCACCTGCCTCTGCCTCCTGAGTGCTGGGATTAAAGGCGTGCGCCACCACACATTGGTGGGGGAATCTTAAAATCTTAGTGCTAAAGGTGCCATTGAAGAATCTAATTCCCAGTCTCCAATGAGAGTTGGGAGCAAAAACCTGGGAAAAGGAAAAGGTCAGAACCCATAGGACCATGCTGATAATGAATCATCCTACAAATCTTCCTGGAGCATGCAATGTCATTGTGCTCCATTCAGGACTGTGACAAGCACTGTGACTAGGAACGTGAGTTAGGAGGCAAGAGGAATCTGTCACTGCCATTCCATCATGAAAACTCTACAGGTGAGAGCCTGTGTCAAATACCCAGGTCTGTTCTGACCAACTGACCACACAAATACTATCTTCATTACATGCCCAGGCTTGGGTCCCTGAACTCTGACTAAGGGTGATGAGGTTATAAAGAAATGACTGACAACAGACACATGTACAGAAAATCAGGGATCGGGTACCCCGGGCTCTCTAGTGGCAGCACTCTGGAAGCTCAGTGTGTTTATTATATACAGTTGCATAAGGAGACAGCACTATAATATACAGCTGAACAAGACCCAGGTTTAGCTAATCTCCGTAGAAGCAGTTTCTACTGGGGAGCAGGCTTCAAGCTGCAAGCATGGGGAAATCCAAAGTGGCCATTTTCTGCACACATAGTCAACATTCACACTTGGACCTGAGGAAAGTGGTACCATGCCCATGATTTTTACCTGGGGAAGCCTTTGCTGCTCCTATCCGGCTGAGGCACGGGTATCCTTGACATGGTTGAACCTCTGCCAACAACACACATCCACTCAGAATTTCACTCACTCCCTTTGACAATAAATCACACAAGCTTGAGCCCATACTTGGGATACTCTAAGAACTCATGCTGTCATGCCTTAAGGTGGAAACGCCTATGAGCCCATATTGCCAATGAAATTGAGGAGTGGCAGAGTTAGCAAGCAGCAAGGAGACAAACCCAGGGAGCTTTCTGAGAAGTGGCAGCCTCTACTCTTGCATGAACAAGTCATGGAACTACAGGGACTGACTTACTGACTTGTGCCATCTTCAAAACTAAAAAAAAAAAAAAAAAAGAAGCCAACCAAATTTATAAGGGCAAGAGTGAAGGTTTTTTTGTTTGTTCGTTTGTTTGTTTTTGTTTTTTTTGTGGTTTTTCGAGACAGGGTTTCTCTGTGTAGCTTTGGAGCCTATCCTGGCATTCGCTCTGGAGACCAGGCTGGCCTCAAATTCACAGAGATCCGCCTGCCTCTGCCTCCTGAGTGTTGGGAGCAAAGGCGTGCTCCACCAACACCCGGCTCAAGAGTGAGGTTTTGATCATTTTTGGATTTGTATGGAATTATTTTAAAACCTTCAAACTTCCCATATGTTCAACCACTGTGAAGGAGATTGCTTTCAAATGCTTATCAAAGTGGATGCTTTCCAAATGTGGCAAAACGAGGAGTCTAATTATCCTTACCTCTTACTGTTAGTTTTAGCCACCATAAATCCTATTCCTAATTTTATTGATTTATGCATGTACAGATTATTGAAGCAGGCTATTTATTTAATTGACTTTGTGTGTGTGTATGTTTTTGGGTGCACATGTGCAGATTTGAGGATAACTCAAGGGAGTCAACTTTCTTCTACTTAGGGGTTTGAGGGGTCAAACTCAGGTCAATCAGGCTCAGCCACAAGCACCTTCAGCTGATGAGCCAGCTCGCCAGCCCTTGAGACAGGGTTCTGCTACGTAGCTCGGGTTGACCTTGAACCTGAAATCTTCCTACCTCAGCCTCTTAAGTGCTGATATCATAGGAATGTGTTACCTACCAATCTTGCCTTGATATAACATTTTAAATACTGAAAAACATGAGAACTGTGTGGGCCTCATAGTGTAAAGAAATACTATCCAGGATGCTCTGAAGTATTGGCTGGTGTTTCCTGTCATTGCTACCTATACACACGCATTTTTCCTGTTTGTGCCTCTTTTACCCCCATTCTATTCTTTATGAAGACACATCTGCTTAGCTTTGGTGATTAGTGGAAACATTAGCAGACCTACTGTTTTAGCGTGTGAATAATTCATGGCTGCTCCTGACTAATTTCTTCTGAAGCTGGCTCTTGCTAGACTACAGTTAGATGTATTTCTTGAATTAAGAGGAGAAATAAAGATAGGGGCTCTGCTTACTTTGAAAATAGGCCATTTACTTTTGAGGAAAAATTGTGGCATCTGAGTCTGTTAGTCTATTGGCAAGAAGAGCAAACCTATGCCACTGAAAAGTACCTCACAACCTTGGATTTCTAAGGATTTCTAAGGTACCATAAGGCATCTTTTTGACAATCTGTTTCTCATAGCTTTTTAAAGTTTAATTTATTTTTTATTTTACTTTTTTGTTTTTGAGACAGTTTTTTTTTTTTTTTTTTTTTTTTTTTTTTGTGGCCTGAGCTGTCCTAGAACTTGCTCTGTAAACCAGGCTGGCCTCCAATTCAGAGATTCTCCTGCCTCTGCCTTGATTACTGAAATTAAAGGCGTGCACCACCACTGCCTGGCTATTTTCTTATTTTACTTTGGAGACAGGGTCTTGCTATGCAGTCCAGGTGATCCACCTGTCCTAGTTTTCCAAGTCCTTGGTTACAGCCACCACACTCAGCTTGCAAGCCTTCCTGTCAATCAAACATCCAAAGCTCAAACATCCCTCCTAGCCCCATACATGTCCTCTTTGTTTAGTCAGTCACCCCTTGTCATTACCTGCAAAGGGCCTCCTTTAAATGACCCTCATACAGCAGATTCCTTGCCCTGTTTAGTTTTAGTTCTTCCATTTGTTAATACAAGTCTGTACAAATATGCTATTCCAATTAATGAGTAAGCAATAAAAATACAGGTTCTGGGGCAAATAGCCCAGTGAGATACTTGCTTCCCTGAGGCATTAGCCTGATGAACAGACTTCCTCCTAGGACAAGAAGTGTACATCAGCTTTTGCTTTCTTTTGATATCTTCAGCAGACAAATCACACACACACACACACACACACACACACACACACACACACACACACACACGGTTTCTTGGTTTCAAGAACCCTGGGAAACTTTAGCCTCACTCTAAGTTAGGCTGCGCTTTACCCACTGAAAGTAAACTGTGGTAGGTTTAAAAACAAACTCCCAAGCTAGTGGGTTTATTCTGCAGAAGTTGGTCCTTTAATGTAGCTTAGTTATGCATCCCAGGGAGGCTGTGCTGAAATGCCAAGCAATAGAACTTTTACAGCAGAGAGAAGCTACCTTTCAGGGGTGGGGATGAGGTTTATGCTGTCATTCTGGCTTTTAGAGTTTACTGCCAAGCTAACAATTCGAAATATTAGTGAGAAATATTAGTGTCAACCACAAAGTCCAGGCCAGCAAGAGCTGATCAATTTAACAGATTCTAAAACAGGATGGGATGTACCTTGGTGTCAGAGCACTTGCTCAGCATTGCAAAGTGTGCATTCAACCTCTAACCACCTGCACAAAGTATAGGATGGCACACAACCAAATAGACCCCACTTGTCATAACCAATGTTGTCACCACTGAAACAGCTGTTTAAAACATGTTAACCACGGTTCTAGTGTTAAGTAATGGCTTTAAAGAATGTTTTTAAGAAAAATATGCCATTTAGTTTTACAATAATCCTTAAGGTACATATTATTATTATATCCACCTTACAGATAACCTATTCTGATGCAAAGCACAGAGATTAAATAACTCAGGGAAGAAACAACTAACCAAGGATATGAATGCAGATAATATAGATTTTTGAAAATTATACAAATAGATTTACAACTTTTATTACATTTTATTTAGTTGTATGTATATGTGCACACACATGAGTGCATGTGCCACTGTGTGTGTCACAGTAGGTGTGTGGAGGTCAGACAACTTTTAGAGTTGGTTTTCACCTTCTACCACCTGAGTCCCAGAGATCAAATCAGATCCTCAGGCCTGAAAACAAGTCATGTTATCCACCAAGCCATCTCATTGCACAAGTGGACTTTCAAAGGAGAAAATGACTTTATAAAACTCATTTCCAGGACTGGTCATTGGTGGCACACGCCTTTAATCCCAGCACTCGGGAGGCAGAGGCAGAGGCAGGAGGATCTCTGTGAGTTCGAGGCCAGCCTGGTCTCCAGAGCAAGTGCCAGGACAGGCTCCAAAGCTACACAGAGAAACCCTGTCTTGAAAAAACAAAAAAACAAAAAACAAACAAACAAACAAACAAAAACCCCCAAAAAACCAAAAAAACCCCCCAAAAAACCAAAAACCAAAAACCAAAAAAAAAAAACAAAAAACCAACCAACCAAACAAACAAACAAAACAAACCTCATTTCCAGGAAACTCTCATCTTAATTTAAAAAATATATGTATATTTATTCATATTTTTGTGCATAGCTAAAGAGAATTTTTCCATTTTTCACCTATGATCATATATCAATAGCATCTTTGTATTTTTTTAAAGATTTATTTATTTATTATATATGCAGTCTTCTGTCTGCATGCCAGCAGAGTGCATCAAATTTCATTCAAGGTGGTTGTGAGCCACCATGTGGTTGCTGAGAATTGAACTCAGGGCCTCTGGAAGAATAGTCAGTGCTCTTAACCGCTGAGCCACTGGTCCAGCCCCAACATCTTTGTATTTTTGTGACTAGGAAAAACCCCACTTTTGCAATTGAGATAAACAAAAAAAATTGTTTGTTGGGCTGGAGAGATGGCTCAGAGATTAAGAGCACTGACTGTTTTTCCAGAGGTCCTGAGTTCAATTCCTAGCAACCACATGGTGGCTCACAACCATCTGTAATGAAATCTGGTGCCCTCTTCTGGTGTGCAGATATACATGGAAGCAGAATGTTGTATACATAATAAAGAAATAAATAAAATCTAAAAAATGTGTTTGTTATGTTTAAAATAAAATATATTAGCGGGGGCTGGAGAGATGTCTCAGCAGTTAAGAGCATTGACTGCTCTTCCAGAGGACCCCGGGTTCAATTCCCAACATTCACATGACAGCTCACAACTGTCTGCAACTCCTGTTCCAGGAGATCTGACACCCTCACACAGACATACATGCAGGCAAAACACCAATGTACTTCAAATACAAATAAATAAATTATATATAAAATATATTATCTATTTATGGAACTATGCTACAATGTCTATTCATTGTCTACTTCATGATGTCCCATTGTTGTTCCTTTGACATTGCTGCCTAAGTTCAAAGCAGCTCATGTAGAAGCTATTTTTAAAAAGAATAATGCTCCATTTTCCTGTTAAGTTGTTTCCACTATGATTTAGAATTGATGTATGAAGAAAACTAGGCTATAACTGCAACGTGCCCTACGGGCTGTGGCTGGGCGTCTGCGCACCAGGAGCTAGGCGAAGTATACAGCGAACGGAGTTCACCAGAAAACTCACAAGTCAGTCTTAATATTGGCCTCTTTAATAAATGAAGCCATAAAGATGTATTGAAGTGAATATACATTATTAGTATAACTTACAATGTTTATGATCAGCTCCACATCAAAGTGACATAAAAAGCAGAGCTGGTACCAATTAATACCCAATTGCTCATCAAACTTTAATTTGTGTTTGCTTTCCCCTGATTGATACATCTTTTATAACTGAAAGGCTCCATCTCTTTATAACATAAGCTATCATTCAGGGCCACTTGTTTTAATCACTCTGCAAACCAGCGTGAAATTGTCTAATAATTCACCCAGGTTTTGTCACAAGGGCCTGAAGTTACTGCAGTGATCCTTGAAACGCTTAGAATTATTAAAATAGCACATCAGAGTACCAGCTAGGAAGCAGTCCTGTCTGACTGATGACTAAAATGATGACTCTTCAGAGGCATAAAGTTTTATTTCTGTTTTCACCCCCGGCTTGGATTTTGGTATTGGAGGCACGGAAGAGGATGTGTGGCTGTTGGCGTGGACTGAGTGGGGTGAAGTGGCACCTGTGAATGTGGTTCTGTGAGAGCAGTTCTCAGTCATTGTTGGTTCAATTGGACATAGTGCACAATGACAAAAAAATGCATCTTTTATGTGGGATTTACTGGTCTTTCTGTAGATACAGAATTGTGGAGCACCCAAGAATCTTCATTTTGTTTGGCTGTTGAATTCTGCAGGGTATCTAAGGGATTTGTAGTATCTAGGGAAGGTTCCAGGACCCTAAGAAGAACACACACACACACACACACACACACACACACACACACACGTAAGCATGTATACACATGTACACATACACTTGAGGTCACACAAGGCTTTTTACAGGTTCAGGCTACTCCCAAAATATTGTAAAATAAAACATCAAAATGCAACTAGAAAATTGTCATATTTTAATCCTTACATGGACTCACACAAATGTTTTTCAGTATTTTAAAACAGAAGCCTGGAGAGATGGCTCAGTGGTTAAGAGCACTGGCTGTTTATCCAGAGGACCTGGGGTTACTAACACTGGTAACAACCTGTACAAGGAATGTCAGGGAATCTGACACCCTCTAATGACTTCTGTGGGCACTGCGTGTACACGGTGCACAGACATATGTGCTGGGAAAACACCCATACACATACAATAAAAATAAATATTTTTTAGCAAAAAGAAGAGGAAAAAATGGAGGTAAAGAGGGAAAAGAAGGATGGCAATGACTTTAAATATAACCTCACTGGAGAGAGAAAATCTTGTTCTAAAGGCCCTCCTCCAAAGAACTTGGGCCAAACTCAGACATAGGTTGTGAACCTTGGCCAGCCTTGCCCAAGGGGATATAGCTGGTAAATACTTCCTTCAGTGGGGTGAAGGTAGATATGGGATGTCTCTGGTCATCTGAATTATTTCAATCAAACAAAATTCTATTTTTTTTTATTTTCTTTACTCAGACTGTACGGGGGATTATGAGCCCAGTTCTCCCAATGTTGTCAGCTGAGTGAGACAAACTAGGTGCCCACAGCAAGCTGAAGGCATCATTCCTGCTTCCAAGGATGAAGCAATGGCAGGGGTCAAGAACTCACATCCTGGAGGCATACTTGCTAGTACTGGCTCTGTGTCTTCTAGTCATGGGATGCTGGCCACATTGTCCAATTGCCGGGCCTGTTTGCTAACTATAAAGGCAGGATAATAATGGCACTCTCTTCCTGCAGGGATGTTATGAGGATTAAATGAGACTCTAAAGCACTGGGCACAGTGCCTGGCATAGTATAAGGTTCAATAAATACAACTAGCTATTATTATAAAACTATTGCTTGCTACGTTTCAGAGCCAAGAGGCCAGGAAGGTACAGATGTAGGGTGCTTCACTCCACTGTCTCCCAGGACAGTGAGTGTGGTTGCAAGAAGCATCTTGTTATCCAGGAAAACACAAAGGACAGCATCTGTTTTTGTTTTTGTTTTTGTGTTTTTTTGAACTATAGAATATTCTAGATTTCCTATAGAGTTCAGAAAAGCACAAGACAGTCACCAGAATACTCATGATTCAACTTAAGAAATATGACACCATGAACAACGAAGTGCTACATCACCATTAAAAGGAATCAAGTAGAGTCCTATGCGGATACATCTCAAAAAACAGAGCATTGATCAAGTGGCAATAGGATGGGAACAATAGGAGGCCATTTACATCAAATTCATAAACTTTTAGGAGGATGTAGGGAGGTAAAAGTATCAAGGTGTTCAGGGGAACACAGGTGATGCTTTGAAGGATGGGCCTCTTTAATTCTCAGGTGTCCTGTCTTTGTTCTCAGCAGGGCCCAGGCCAAGGGTCCTCTCCCAGTTGTCTTTACACAGATGTTAGCCCCTGCAGAGACAGAACTCCAGGCAAGCAGTGTTAAATACAATGAAAGCAAAATTCTTCCTTTTAATATATTCGGCTCCCATTAAAGTCCAGCAGTGCTCTCTCTGCAGGCCTCGCTCTCCTTTTGACTCTGTGATGCTTCCTACACCTCATGACATGACATATTCGGCCTGAATTCTGAAGGCTGGATGTAACATAAAAGCACCCAGTCAACAGCATAAATGTATATGAAATGAAATCAATAGCAAGTGTGTTTTCCCCTCTATTGAAGGAAGGCCTGGGAGGGAACATCACAGGAGGTAGGACAATGAGAAGGTGATAGGAACAAGAAGAATGGAGAGGGAAGGGGGTGCGAGCAGGGACTGGGCAAGCAGGGAGTGGGGGGGCCAGGCAGTGTTAGGTAGCATTCACTGTGTGAGCCAGGCTTTAATGAGAAATGGCTTTTATCGCTTAAGAAAAAAAAAGCCAGTTATCAATGCTTACATGATAGAATAGGAACTCTGTTTTGCTCATTACACCTCAAGCTAAGAGGTCATTGTAATAAAGACATTTTTCCTTAAGAGTACGTGAATTTTTGTTACAAAAGGTTGATATGAGATTATATTCCGGGGTCTAGAGAGATGGCTCAGAGGTTAAGAGCACTGACTGCTCTTCCAGAGTTCCTGAGTTCAATTCCCAGCAACCACATGGTGGCTCACAACCATCTATAATGAGATCTGGTGCCCTCTTCTGGTGTGCAGATATACATGGAAGCATAATAAATAAATAAAATCTTTAAAAAAAAAAGATTATATTCCAGGACTGAGAAAATGCCTTAGTGGTTAAGAACCCTTGCTGCTCTTCCAGAGGACCCAAATTTGGACAGCTAACAATGGCCTGTAATTCCAGCTCCAAGAGATCCATCACCCTCCTGTGGCTTCTGCAAGTGCCTGCACACATGTGGCACGAATATACGTAAGTACAAATACATATACAAAGACACATACAAATAAATAATAGCAAAAATGAATCTTAAAAAATAAGATTGTGATTTATGATAGGACTGAAATCCGGAGCTAGGCATGGTAGCATATACTTTTAACCTGAGCAGTTCAGTCAGTCGGAGGCAGGTGTATCTCTGAGTTTCAGGTCAGTTGGGCTACATAGTGATATTTTGTTGGAAAAAAAAGTTGAAACAGAAGCCAAAACAGAAGATTAAAAACTGAAATCAGGCAGAGAGAGAGAAATAGATTTGTTAATATATTTTCCCCTGCAGGTACCATGAAGAAGAGGGACGCCATATCTCAATGGTGATGCAGTACTTCTCGTGAGTGCTTCATGGTAGTGATTTTTACATAAGGGAGGGCTGTGGGAATATGTGAGAGCAAAGGTACACTCTTGGCCAAGATTGAACCCAGGGAGCCTAACACCAGAACCTATGCTAGACCTGTCCTCTGTAACATGTCTGTCACATGGCATGCTGTGAATTAATGCCACGTTCACTAACCAGTGATTCTCAAACTAGGACTTTACACCATATTCTATTGCTAGCAAGGCTTTAGGAACTGTTCTTTCTCTCTCTGTCCCAAAGATTATACTATATAGGCTAATATTGTAGCCTTAGCCTAAAACTGGGGTCTCTTCTCTAACACCCTCTCATTCTAAATTTACCTTGCTACAGTATATATCTTTCTCTTGTAACTGTCCCCCACTTTTCCATAACCAGGCCTTTTGATGGTGTGCATCTACCTGCAGCCTCAGGTGACTGACCAAAGGGAACGTCTGGATTTGAGAAATCACCCAGACATGGTGTGTTTTCCAGAAGTTTAGCATTTGTCTGATTGTCTGGTATTGGTTTTGTTTTGAGACAGAGGCTCCTGTAGTACAGACTGGACTGGAATTCGCCATGTGGAAGACAGTGACCCTGAACCCCAGATCTTCCTCGACCCCCTGGTACAGGAATGATAGATTATTTGAATGTTTCAGAATGCTTTTCCTTTCCAGCAGGAGGCAGGCTTCCTTCACAGCATAACACACAGTACATATGTACATATGTTGATTTGCATTCATTTTATTTTCAGGGAACAATCAAGACTTTCAGAGCTCTGGTCACCAGCCTCTGGACACACATTTTCCATGAAAGTGTAGCATCTGACAGACATCTTGTGACTTTGCAAAGAGTCAGAGGATGTGAAATGATTCACTTGCTAAGTGGGTCTTTGGTGCATGGATTGTAAGCAATAGAGACCAATCCTGATCAACAAGAATTTAAGAGCAACGTGGAGTAGCTCACAGAATTGAGAGGCTGCACAGCTCATAGAATGACAGGAAGCAACAAAGCACTTCACTGTCTTCATTTGCAGAGAATAAACTCCTCAGCCCTGACAGGCTACTCAAGACTCTCTCTCACATAGAGACACAGTTCAACCTTCATTAGTCTGTCATCCAGAGAAACACGACTTCTGTTTGAGAGTCCCACTGTATTAGCTTCTTCTTTGTCGCTGTGATAAAAATACCATGACCAAAAGTAACTTAAGGAAGAAATGGGTTATTTTAGTTTATGGTTCCCGAGGTATAGAAAAACCATCGTGAGGAGGGCATGGCAACAGGAGATAGGACCTGGAAGCTGGCTAACATTTTTAGTCACATACAGGAAGCAGAGTGAGAACAGGAAGCAATACAAGACAATGAATCCTCAAAGCTCACCCTGAGTAATGAACTTCCTCCAGCTCCACCTCCTTCCATAACCTTCCTAAATAGTACCTACAACAGTGGTTCTCAACCCGTGAGTCTCGACCCCTTGTGGTCGAAGAACTTTTTATAAGTGTTGCTAAGATCATCAGAAAACACAGATATTTACATTATGATTCATAACAGTAGCAAAAGTACAGTTATGAAGTAGCAACAAAAATAATTTTATGGCTGGGGGTTACCAAGCATGAGGAACTGTATTAATGAGTCCCAGACTTAGGAAGGTTGAGAACCACTGACCTATAAGAAGGGACCAAGTGTTCAAATATGTGAGCCTGTGAGGGACATTTCTCATTGAAACTACCATATCCACCAACACCATATGTACTAACAAAGGGCTGGTTCTCCAAAGCACAACTGGAGTGCATATCAGTAGAGGAGAAAGTGGATGATGATCGGAGTAAAGCTAAATGCTCATTCTATTCTCTTGGGATTGCATTTGACTTCGCAAGAGTAGTGCATGAAAGGCCCTTCTAAGAAGAGCCAAACCACGGGTGATGGCCAACACCTGTAATCCCAGCTCTCATCTGGCAGAGGCAGTCAGGAGGATTGAGAGTCTGTGAGATTCTCAGTGTAAATTCTCACACAAGTGAGATTCAGTGTAAAAAATAATCCATTGTGTGTAGGCTTGATATTGTCATGCCCTTTAGTCACAATGGCTTGTCCTTAGCATGCATAGGCAATTGTGTTGTGGCTTGAGCCCCCTGGCTTCCATAAGACTCTGAGGAACTAGGTGTTGAGTTGCTGGCTGCTTTAGAAATTAAGGAAGCAAGCAGCAGGGTGGTGGTGGTGGCGCACATCTATAATCCCAGAAGTAGAGGCAGAAGAGGCCGAGGCAGTTGGACTTCAGAGTTCAAGGCCAGCTTGATCTACAGAACAAGTTCCAGAACAAGCAGGGCTACACAGAGAAACCCTGTTTCAGAAAAACCATTTAAAAAAATGCAAACAATGGGTGTTCAGACACCCTCCTTCTCTGTAGTCAGCTCTCTGATGGGAGCTCCGATCTACACCATCTTTAGGGAAGAGAACCTGACCTGTGACACAGTTAGAGACAGAGTTTCTAACTTTAAAAATCAATAACCAGTCCCAGTCAAGTCCCCAAATATGTCTCCTGCTTGTCAGGAAATGCCATCTCCCTTTGATTTACCACCTTCTTTCCAGCGAAAACAAATACTTCATATTACTCAATTTTGGATGCTGTCCATATAGATATAATAGCTTCCCGGTTGACTATTTAGATTCACAAAGATCATTGTCTTCTAAAATATTCATCACTTACTTTAAAATAATTTTTAGCACTCAAGTAATTTATGTTTATTGTAGAAAAATCAGAAAACAGAGATAGACTAGAAGGAAAGAGAGAGTGAGGGCTGGAGAGATGTCTCAGTGGTTAAGGGCACTTGTTGCCAAAGACCTGGGTTCAATTCCCAGCACCCACATGGAGGGTTATCACAGACTCAGGGACTTAGCATGTGTGTGGTAGACAGGAGCACATGCAAGAGAAACACTCATACACATAAAATAATATAAATAAATCTAAAAAATTAAAAAACAGAATGAAAGAAAGAGCAAATAAAAAAGTCCATAGACAACTACCTCATTGTTTTGTATCACTTGCTTCTTTTCCATATGTAAGGTATTACATATGTGCTGATAATTTCAAAAACCATTTCTCCCATACTGGTTTTTCACTTCCAATGAGCATCAAGAGTTTGTTTTGTTTTAGACAAAGTTTCCCTCTGTAGGTCATGCTGCCCTGGAACTCACTCCAAACTGGCCTTGAATCCATGGTGGTTCTTCTGCCTGAGCTTCCCAAATGCTAGGATTCCAGGTATGAGCCACCACAGCTGTCTGGACATCGGATCTTAATATCATTTTTGTTTACTTGTTCATTCAGGAGACAAAGCAAAAAACATGTCTTCCTTTTCTCCTTTGAAAACTCCATTTGATCATTTAATTCACTGGATGATGATCAGAGTAAAATTAAATGTTCATTCTGTTCTCTTGGGATTGCATTTGACTTCTCAAAAATAGTGCAAGAAAAGCCCTTCTAAGAAGAGCCAAACCAGAGTAATTCTCTGTTTTGGAGGGTTTTGTTTGGTTTGGTTTGGTTTTGGGTTTTTTTTTTTTCTTTTTTTAAGATTTCATTTATTTAGCCGGGCGTTGGTGGCACACGCCTTTAATCCCAGCACTTGGGAGGCAGAGGCAGGTGGATCTCCATGAGTTCGAGGCCAGCCTGGTCTCCAGAGCGAATGCCAGGATAGGCTCCAAAGCTACACAGAGAAACCCTGTCTCAAAAAACCAAAAAAAAAAAAAAAAAAAAAAAAGATTTCATTTATTTATTATGTATACAGTCTTCTGCCTGCATGTGGTTGCTGGGAATTGAACTCAGGACCTATGGAAGAACAGTCAGTGCATCTCTCCAGCCCTGGTTTTTGGTTTTTCAAGACAGGGTTTCTCTGTGTCACCCTGGCTGTCCTGGAACTCACTCTGTAGACCAGGCTGGCCTTGAACTCATAGAGATCCACTTGCCTCTGACTCCCCAGTGCTGGGATTAAAGGTATGTGCCACCACCCCCACCCCCTGCTGATTCGTCTCTTTATGGAACCAGTAAATGCAGATTTCTTTTGATGTAAGTAACCTAACAAAACACAGACACAATAGTAGTTTTGAAAAATCCTAACTGTTCAGGGCAACAAACTTTCCTTTATGGATACCTAGGTTTGCTAAAGGTTCCCCCAAATACTTGGAGGGTATTCTTTGTAAGGAAGAGCTAACACTGTTGCCTGCATCTCACTGCTAAGAAAAGGAGACAGACAGAACCAAGGCCATCAGAGAAGTCAGTGGTGGAGCCCCAAAGAGAAATTGAAGTTCTAATGGCCCCATCCTCTGATGAAACCACAAAGCCACAAGGCTTCCCTTTCCGCCACTTCAGGGCTGGGCTTAGGAGGGAACAGCGCTGCCTCCCACTGTGGCCTGAATGGCGATTTGCCATTCACAATCCTGGTCGCTCAGTCAGGAGAGCTGACTGCCCCCCAGCTCTCAATTGTGGGTGAAGCTTCTTATCATGCACAGGACCCATTGATTGGTTTCAACAGTGACTCCTGAGTTATATGGCCCTTAAATGTTTGCTGAGAGAGAGATCTATACTGTGGATGCAGAGATGAGTATTTACTGGAACTCTCGTTTGATGGATGAGTTCTGCTGTTTTCTCTCAATGAAATATCCCTGTGCACTTGGAGACTGCCTTCTTCCAACCTCTTTTCTTTGTCTCTGTTATGCCTGAAACCAGTGTTATCACATGACTTTCTTGAAAACATGCACTCCACGAGTTCAGGATCTCTGCTCCCCCACCTCCCCTCTGTTTTCTGAGATAGAATCTCACTATGCAGTCTGGAATTCCCCATGTAGCCCAGAATGGCCTCCAACTATCATCAGTCTTCTTGCTCTGCCTCCCAAGTGCTGTGATTACAGAGGTGCACCTCCACACTGGGCCCAGCAGTAGCTTTTTGATAATGATCTTTCAATTCATAAGAAAGAGCAAGCAAGCTTTAAAAATGTTCATACCCACTGGCTGAGAAATTATGTGCAAGTAATTTATGAAAATCAAATAATGCTGAAGAGCTCAGGGACTGAATGACAAGCATTTTCTCTTTAGTGTTTTTTTTTTTTTTTTTGTTGTTGTTGTTAGTTTGTTTGTGAGACAAAGATTCTCTGTGTGGTGTAGCCCTGGCTTTTCTGGAACTCGCTTTGTAGACCAAGATGGCTTCAAACTCACGGAGATCCACCTGCCTCTCTGCCTCTAGAGTGCTGAGACTAAAGGTGTGTGCTAGCACCCCTGGCTTCAATTCAGTATTTTTTTTTTCTATGATGAAGGCTCTCAGGGTGAGAAGAGAGGAGACTGTCTGGATGAGGCATACTTGAGCTATACCATTATGCTGTAAGCATCTGCTAAAACTAACTTCACTAGATCCTGTGACCCCAAGAAAAGTTATTTATGATATAATGTTAAGCTTTTAGAAGTCACCCACCACTTTGCTTTTGATGCCTGTTTTGTGAAATAGTGCACACACAGAACCCCTGCCTTCCCTGGTATCTTAACCTCAGCTGTTCTCACCCTTAATTCTGATGATGACCCCCTCCATCACTGGTCCATCAAGTGCCAGAAGTCTTCTCTCCCTGAACTATTTTCCTGACACACCCTTCAGCTGTCAACTCTAGCATTCCTTCCTTGTGAAAGCTTTCCTTGCTTAAATAGGGTTTGGATCCTTTCTCTGTTCTCTGAGTCACCAATCTGAGCCAGACATTTTTGTATACAGTGTTATCACAGTCCCAAGCACAACAAGATATGATCATGTCACAAACTGTCACATTGATAAACTATTGGCTCTGTTTTCAAGTTTTGTGGTCACCCTGTTGGTTTAAAAAAATAGAAATTAAATAATATGAAATTATTGATAGGGGGCTGGAGAAATGGCTCAGAGGTTAAGAGCACTGACTGCTCTTCCAGAGGTCCTGAGTTCAATTCCCAGCAACCACATGGTGGCTCACAACCATCCCTTATGAGATCTGGTGCACTCTTCTGGTGTGCAGATATACATGGAAGCAGAATGTTGTATACATAATAAATAAAATCTTTTAAGAAAAGAAATTATTGATAAGTATTTGTACATGGTTTTTGTGATTGATGAGCCTTTATCTTTGGAGTGAGATGCATTCTGAAATAATTAAGGAAGTAATCTAATGGATATTTGCTCTAAAATAACACAGGAAGCATGGAGAGATGGGTCAACAGTGAAGACAACTCGATGCTCTTGCAGAAGAAAGATCCAGGCTGGGTTCCTAGCACCAATATGATGGCTAACAACTGTCTACAACTCCAGTTCCAGAGGATCTATTGCCTTCTTGTGGCCTCTTTGGGCACTGTTTGCACATGGTGCATACAGGCAAAACACCCATGCACATAAAATAACAAATAAGCAAGCAAACAAAATAACACAAGAGAGACATTTTGGGTGTTAGTGGCCAGAACTGCTACTGGAATACCTAATACTGGAATACCTAGTGTATGAGGTTCATTGTACTCTGTAGACTTCCGAGTGTGATTGAAATTCTTTTTAATTCAAAAGCACAAAGTAAAATTTGGTGAGGGCTGACTTCCCCCTCCCTTTCCTCTCCCAGCCCAGGCATACTGCATACTCAGGAAGGGATGAGGACTCTGTATTTGAGAGACCTCAAGTACAAGTAGCCACCCCCACTCTCCAGTACTATACAGAACCTCCCAAGCAAGGACAAAAAAAGTCAGGACAGGTTCTGTGATAACACTCTGACACACAGTGAGTGGCTCAGACCCCCAGAGCCCAGTGCCTTATGACCCTTGAATATCTGGATGACAATTCCAGGACTTGAGTAGTTTGGTGTGCCTAGAAGCCATAGCCAATTTTCCTTATTCTTGTGTTTAATGCCACGTGGCTGACACTTGTCTTGGAGTAACATGATGTGGGTCTTTTTTTTTCTTTTTGCCTCCACAGGCACCCATACATACATAACCCCCATACACACAGAATTAAAGCAAAATAAACCTAAGCAAAGAGAAATATTTTTACAGTGAATATGTGAGGCTACTAAAAGAGTAAGGAAGAGCCTATGTACTGAGATGGCAAGATGCCCACAATGGCCCCTGTCATCACTACAGGGATGGCAGCTATCACTAACACTTTGCAGACATCTACCCCCCCCCAACATCCTTATGATTTGCTACTAAAAACTATACCACAAATCTAGACAAACCAGTCTCTGTAACTCAGCTTGAGCCGAGCTGGATACTGGACACCTGTGCTCTGCCCAGCTATGCTGTTGGTCAGTAATTCCCCATCATCACTTTGTGGCCAAGGTGGACAGTTTAAGAAAGGAAGTTGCAAAATGGAATAAGCAGGAGAACACTTTCACTCAGTAGAAGCAGGGGCATCAGAAGTTCAAGGTCATCCTTAGCTACACAACAAACTCAAAGCCAGTCTGGACCACAAGAGGCCCAGCCTCTCCCTGCCAAAGTTAAGTTACAATGTGTTATTTTGAAACCATGGGTGTAATGGGGCTGTCAATTCAACAATTTCCCCCTCAGTGTTCTATGGCAGAAGAGTTCCTTTTGGTGGTCTAGACAAGCCCAAGAGTTTGCTCTATTTATAGACTTTAGCTGGTTCTTAAGAAGCATATGATGGGAACTTCTTTAAATTAATGTTATTTACCTGCTAGGATATAAATGCTAAGAGGATGTGGTCTGCATTATGGACGAGGGCTCTGTAAAATGTGATAATAGAAAATGGAAATTTTACGAGTTCTGGGAAGAGAAATAGGTGATGAGAGTGGAATGGGAGAAAGTTCTTATTTTTGCTGCTTCATTGGAACTTAGTGGTTCAAAAACATGTGTATTTTTTTTTTAACGTGAATAACAGAACTACAACATTCCAAGGTAAACTGCTCAATCTGGCACCATCAAGGTCTGCGCTTCTTCAAAGTAATGTGCTTAATGTGATGGTCCTTCATGTTGGAATTAGTCACAGAATTCCAAGTCACAGAGGCACTGGAAGCTGTCACATCTTTTCTAGAAGGGGTGTGAACCAATCTTTCTTGGGTGGATCGCTCACCTCACTTGGGGACTTTAAGGAGCCTAGCAATAGAGCTCATGGAGACATCAATGAGCCTGGCTCTTGGCCAGTCCTGACCAGAACTTCATCTGTGGCATCATAAGACTTGGTTCAATTCATCTCTAAAATGAAGGCAATAATAGTTCCTACAGGACTATAGGAGGGAATAAAGGGAGAATATCATTGATATGTGTGGTGCTTTCATCATTGTTATCATCAGTAGCATCACAGACAAGTATAGCCATAAGAGAAATGTAATGATGTGAGGGACAAAAGAGGTTATGATGCCTAAGAAGAGACAAGATTCACGTACCTCAGCTTCATTTGGTCCAAAGGTATCCATCTTATCTTTTGCTTGTTTGTTTTGTTTTATGTTTTTGCTTTTAGACAGAGTTTTTCTATTTCAGTTCTGATTGGCCTGGTATGTAGCCCAGGCTGGTCCTGAACTCTCAGCAATCCTCATGTCTCAGTCTCCTGAATGCTGTGACTTCAGGCATGTTCCATCATGTCCAGCTTACTTCTATTTTGAAATGGGTTCTCATGCGAATTCTGTTCCTCTCACTTTTGAGGAATGCTTATGGAAGCCTTTTGTTTGAATGTCCACCAGCATTTTTGAAAGTCTACACTAGGCCAACAGGAAGACTCGGTAGGCACTTGCTACTAAGTCTGATGATTTAAGCTCAATCCCCGAGGCCCACATTGTATAACGTGAGAATCGAGTCCCACAAGTTGTCCTCTGACCTCCATGCCTACTTTCTCTACGACACACAAAATAAAACAATTTTGACACCTATAAGTGTTCTCATTAAAATAGACAAGATGGGGGTGGGGGAAGGTCTCAATAAAGGAAGATAAATTGATCTCCTCACCATCCTCAAATTTGCTGCTCCAATACTAACCCACAATATGACAAAATTCTCATTTAAGCAGTTCAGTTTACAGTTTGCACATACTGTCTCCTACTGTTTTCTCGATGAACACTGGCAAAGGTGGGATGAAAGCAGTGCAGAGCATGTATCATTGCCAAGGTAGAGTAAGTGGCTAACCTGCCTGTGAGCCTAGTTGCTACACACACACACACACACACACACACACACACACACACACGACACACACACACACACACACACACACACACACACACACACACACACACACACACACACACATTTTAAAGCATCTATTTAGAAGGGTAGGGTGTATTCATAGCACATCCCATGTGGAGGTCAGAGGACAAATCTTAGCAATCAGTTTCCCCCTTCTACCTGTGGGCTCCTGATCATCAGGTCATCAGGCTTGGTGGCAGACATCTTTGCCTGCTGAGCTATCTCACCAGCCCCCATAGTTACCTTTAATGGGAGTGAAGTCAGTATGTCTGTGTGTATGCTGCTAGCCTGCCATCTTCTCACCATCCCAGTGAAAGCAAATGCATAAAGCCACTCACTGAGTCTTTAACTAGCATAGACATCACTATTCAATGATTGTTTTTTGGTTCTACTTAAGTGCATGGTTAGGATCATGCCCTCTTACAATGCCCCAGATGCTCTTTACCAACTGAACACAAGTTGTCCAGAAGTTACAGTAACTTATTGGCTATTCAAGGACAAGATTGTCTAGCCTTCCATGTGATCTTGCCAGCTAGTTAACTTGGCACATCAAAGCTAGAGGGATATTTTTTTCTTAAAAATATTATGCCAGGTACTATTTCCAGTTGGCTACATGGTCAACATTAATTGTGTGCTTCTCCAGGGAAAAATCCTAATCATTTTTGTATTCCTCAATCTAGAATGGAACTTGACACAGACAGATTCTGAGCCATGTTTTGATTGATGCATAGGTGGGTAGATAGGTAGGTGGACAGATGGATGGATGGAGTTAGCAATTGGATAGGCCCATAGAAAGGCCTCCACTTCAGTTGATGGCTTGATGCCTTTCTGTCTCCTAGGATTGGGCTGTCAATCTAGAAAGCACTGTCGGCCTTCCAAATGCCATTTATCTCCATTTATCAGAGAATATTATTAGACATTGTGATGCTGAGATAGCAAATTAGTTAAGGCTTTTAGTTCTGGGTCTGTGATAAGGATTTAGGGAAATGAGTTCTGCTGGGGAGGAAGGTGCATGGTCTCTCTATTGCTCTGAGCTGACGACAGTTGTTTGCACTCTGTTGAGTGATCAATACCTGGCTGCCAGTCCAGTGACTCCTCATTGGCTATTTTAAGGATCTCCACAGAGACCCACTGGACTCAAGAGAAAACACTCTGAAGCAATGGGGCTCATTGCCTCTCCTCTGTAACATAGATTTAGTTTTGCTTCTGAGCATAGACTTGTAGGTCAACCCTGAGTTCTCCTGAAGGGTATTATCAAGCCACTTCGGAGGGGGCAAAGATCAGCCACCTCCCTGGACTTCACCGACACCCAGACTTTGACATTGTTGGTGAGAATTTGAGGTTCCAGACACTTCTGCCTTGCTTAGAGTTGTCTCTTTTCTAAGATAAATAGCCTACAGCACCAGGGATGCTTTTAATTCACAATCTTTTATTCACTTGGCATTTATTTGACCTGCGTGATAGATTTGTATAGTTCCATTTCCTTACTCTTTGAGGAGTATTAGTATCCCTTTTATGGTAATAATGGCTAACAAAAATGGTCACTGCAGAGTTAATTGTTGTTGTTGTTTAAGACAGGGTCTCAAACATAGCCCTGGTTGGGCTGGAACTTACTATGTAGACTCTGTCTTCGAACTCACAGAGATCCTCCTGTTTCTGCCTCCTGGGTGCCGGATTAAAGGCATGTACTACCATGCTTGGGACTACAGATTTTTAAAAAATAGAATATTTTCAATGTATAAAATACCAAGACCAAATCCATTTATCTGTCTCCAATTTAGAAATAAAACAGGGCTGGGCATAGTGGCCCAGGACTTTAATCCCAGTACTCAGGAAGCAGAGGCAGGCAGATCTCTGTGAGTTTGAGCCTACTCCATGTAGTGAATTCCAGGACAACCAGGTCTATGTAAAGAAACCCTGTCTCAAAAAAAAAAAAATAAAAACAGCTGAGTGTTGGTGGTGCATGCCTTTAATCCCAGCACTTGGGAGGCAGAGACAGATGATCCTTAAGGGATGAGAGGGAGCTTGAGAGGCAAGTGTGATGGGGACATTTCACTCGGAGAGGACAGATACATGCAAGAGGAAGTGCAAAGGTGGCAGAACCAAGGAGCAAAGGACAGCATGAGTAGGAACTAGAACCAGAATTGAAGCAGGAATCACATCGCAAATACTTTGTATTTATTTCTAAGGCATTTGAATTCTACACTGCAGTCAAGAAAGCATCCCCCATTTACTAGCCTGTCATTTGCAAGCATGGGCTAAGTGTAAGATACATACAGTGCTAACAAGATATACTGCCCTCAGGGAGCCTATTTTCTTTTTAACAGAGAGGGCAGACATGACATAAATACACAACTATGTAGTATTTAACCTTGAAACAGAGGTAATCAAAGGCATTATGATTGAGCATCACAGAAGAACAAAATGTGATGAAAGGCCCTAGCAGGGAGACCTAGCCAGATCTAGTGTTACAGACCTCTCCAGCTTCAGCTTGGAAAATCCTATTCCCTGGTATTGAAAGTTACCTTAAACCACAAATACCAGTAAAGAAGAAAAAAATCTCACATATATGCTGATGAGTTTAGTGTCCAAACATTCTGTAGGCTTTAAAATATTATATAAATGCCATCAAACCAAGTATGGTTCTCTTAGAAGGGACACTAAACTCCCTTCCTCAGGACTTGATGCAAAAAAATCAAAATATACACACAGCTTCTCCCCATCCCCAGATGTTAAAAGGAACACAGGCACCAGAGTTGGAGGAGATTCCAGACATGCCTGTAAGCCAAACACTTGGAAAGCTGAGGTATGTGATCTCTCTGAGTTCAAGCCAGCCTGCTGACATGATGAGTTCTAGGCCAGCCTGGGCTATAGAGTGAGATCTTGTCTTAAGACAATACAATAGAACACAGGAAACCATTGAAGATGGTGGTCGAGAGGACTATACATAGTTTTATATACAGCAGAGCAAGTTTTATGAGGAGAAAATATAGGCTGTCACACAATGCCCTGAGTTCTCTAGGTGAACTCTCAGATCCCATTTACAATTTTCCTTTAGAGTGATTTTTAGACTTAGTCTCAGATACATGCCCCAAAAGAAAATCCATAATCTGTATTTCCCAGGGAAATCTTAATGTTTGTATTTGGCTTTTATTCAATTATATGCTGCATAAGCATTTTGGCATTTATCAAAAAATATTAATATCTTATGAAATAGTTTTATACCTCTAGATAAACACCTACCTTGTTAAGAGGGTGCTTTGGTTGGGACTAGGGTTGTAGTCAATGGCAGAGCACTTTCCTAGCATATGTAAGGCTTGATCCCCAATACTAGTGTGAACACTTCAAAGGTGACTTAGCTTATATATCTTGTACATTGCTCTGTTCTATATAGTCCATCCCACCCACACCCACTCTCCTTCTCTTTGCCAAGGCTGAAATCAGCCCTGGTGCTGTTTTCCACTTGATCTCCTATGCTGGTGATCCCCAGGCCCTCTGTTGCCATGAAAGGACTCACATTGTGGAGGCCCTCAGTGCTGAGCTGGTCAGGTAACGTCTGTTACTTAGCAACTTCCTCCAGCTTTGTTAAGTCGGGCTGTTCAATCTCCTTAATGAATAAGAGCATCAAGCCAGGTAATTGATGCCTGGACGTTTAGCTCATGAATAATTGACTGTCTGGGTAATCCTAGATACATTTCCTCGATCAGATTGTACAATGGAACAGTCATGTCATAGCCAGTGTCGAGTTTTTAATTTTTTTCCTTCTTTATCTTAATCAGTTTTATGATGTCAGAAATCTGCTTTCTTGACCCAGAGGCTCAGGTGAACAATGCAAGTGGTGATGTTCCTGAGCCCGGGCACGTTTCCTCTTTCCTCCACAAGAGCTCAGCATTTCCCCTTTGGTCTGGGTTGAGAAAACTTTCGGCCCTTTTGTGTTATCTTTCCCCACGTATGTCAGGAAGGCAATGTGGCCTAAAGGGGAGGAGGGGAGTGGGAATTGGGTTTCCTGGGCAGTGCCAATCACTCACTCTGCAGTTCCAGGCCACTCCTAGTTTATCTGACTCAGTTAGCCCTTTGTTTTTAAGTCAATTTTAATCTATTTTTATAACTACGTAATTAGCATGATATATATGGCAGGTGGCAGGTGGGGGGCACCATAGCACACTTTCGGAGGTCAGAGGACAACTTTTCGGAGTCTGTTCTCTCTTTGCACATGTTGATCCAGAATCTAGCTTGTTTCTGCTGCAGTGTGTGTCCTAGGCTACCTAGCCTTAGAGCTGTCCCTGTCTACTCGTCTCATTGTAAGAATTTTGTGATTACAGATGTGTGTCATCATAGCTATCTGTTTTTATATTTACTTATTGGGTTTGTTTGTTTGTTTCGAGACAGGGTTTCTTTGAATAGCCCTGGCTGTTGTGGAACTTGCTCTGTAGACCATGCTGGCTTCAAACTCAGAGATCCACCTGTCTCTGTCTCCCAAGTGCTGGAATTAAAGGTGTGAGCAACCATGTCTGGCCATAGCTGTTTTTTGCTTGTTTTAACAAAAACAAAAAATAACATGGGTTCCAGGAATTGAACTCAGGTCATCGGACTTGTGCAGTAAGTACCTTTACCTGGTGAGTCATGTCACTGGCTCTATTATGGTATTTGTTCATTCAGTTCACATATTGAGTTCCTTTTATATATCAGGTATGAAGATTTCAGAACAAATAGTGTTGCACTAGTCTGTTTGCCTTTATGAAGTCTATATGCTATAAAAAGGCATACACGTAAACCAGCAAAGGAGTTAAGTTAGCTTAACAAAAGAAAGTTACTTTTCCTTTCAATAGTGAAAAATACTCATGGGGTTATGGGATAGATGTGACAGATGAGGAGATGGGCTCACTATGGCTTCAAGCAGGTCTTGAACTTGTGATCCTCCTCTCAGTGCCTTCCAAGTCCTGGGATTACAGGATTGTTCCTCCAAGACTGCCTTAGGGTTTATACAGTGAGGACCCTAGGTAGTACATCAGGAACCATGGTTTGCATTGATTTTAAGGCACACATTGGAAGTCTACCTTTGATACCTTTTATGAACACAAGAATCTGCCAGCTGTGAGGAGCTATGGATAGTGAACTATGGATGGGACTAAACTTTTCAAAATACATGCTTCACTGGTAGTACCAACAATGATCCTCTGAATACATGAGAATTAGATGTTGTCAAAATTCAGGGAAGGGGCTGAGGATGTAGCTCACTGGGGAGAGGCCTTGTGTAGGATGCCTAACCTTTGGTTCAGTCTCCAGCGCTGCATACAATGGCATGTTGGTAAATGCTGGTAATTTTGGCACTTAGGTGGAGGCAGAAGAACACAAATTTCCATGTCATCCTCAGCTAGAAAGTTTGAGGCCAGCCTTGTCTACATGAGACCCTGTCTCAAACCAAACATTGTAGCTCAGGTTTTAATCCACTTAGTACATACTTGCCGAGTTCTAGTGTTAGTAATAGAAGGCATGCAAAACCAACTAAAGTTAGTTTCCTGGCCTCAACAAGTTTGCATTTTATTAGAACGATAGAAAATAGCCCCAACCTGCAAGTAAAGTATAGCTGTAGGGCATATAAATGGTAACAATGAGGAGAAAATTAAACAGGAAAGGGGCTTTCGAAGAGATCTGTGGGAAAGGTGGATGCAATGTACGTAGGGTGGTCACAGGGAGCCATCAGTGAGGAAGTGACATTTAAGTGAACTGGAAAAAAATGTGCAAGTGAGCATTGTGGCTAGCTGGGGGAGGATATTTTAGATAAAGAGAACAGCAAGAGGACCTTTTTTTCCCTCCCTGTAACCTGCTTGTTTCTGTGTTTTTTGCCCCTCTGAGAAACTATTGAAATGCTTATATCAATAAGGTTTAGAATAAAACATACATTGCTTGCCCTTGCCTGCAAGTTGTACTAAATCCCTCTACCTCTTTACACATCTTTTATGAAACCTCCTATTCATCATTTGTGGCTGTAGTAGCCTTTTTCCTAGTCCTTGGAGAGGCAAGACCATTCTTGTTGGAAGCTCACCACTCAGTAGTCTCTCTGCCTAGAGGTTATCCTATGCTAAAACTCCTTCTTCCCATAAAGGTCTGGCAACCGAGAGAAGGCCAAAGAGACTCACTGAAACTCTTTGGCTACTCTCCATCACGAGCTCCCACCTCCACTCCGTGTTATCATCAAATTGTCTCTGATTAGGACCACTTACCATTTACAAATGATGCAGTCATTTCCTTCTGCAATGAAACTGGCCCGTTATGTGTAATGTGCTCTTTGGAGAAAATGAGGTTATAAATGTGAAATGTAACGGAGTACCCCCTATCATATCGGGGAACTTAGAGGCCATTAGAATGTGGCATTTCTTTCCAGGTCCTCCTATTTGTCACCGGATCTGGGTCTGAATTTTGAACCATTCCATTGTGATGGCTGACAATCATGATGTCTGTTTCAAAATAGTGGAGGATTTTGAGTATTCCCAATATAAAGAAATGATAACAATTACCATGGTATATGTATATATGTATATGTGACTATAAATATATATTGTATATATGTGTTGACAAGCCCTGCTCCCCAAAATACATGTATCTAGTGTGGGTCAGTTACAAATTTTTAAAATGCTCTTGGGAATGCACTCAGAGGTTTCTATGCCTCTCAGGAAGTGAGATCCAATGAACTGCCATTCTCACAGAAGGAAAACTTTCAGAGACACTGGTATTACTCCTTAGGAAAGGTCTGCCTGTATTTGGTGCCCCAGGAAGAGAGATTGTGATTAGCTGGATAGAATTCTCTGGGCCTTATATCCTGGCAGGCCAGGCTGCTCAGTTGGACCAGTTGGAGGAACCCAATGAAGGAAGACTGGGGAAGGTACCTTTTCTTTATCGCCAGCCCAGCTTGTAAACACATCTTCCTCTCATGACCAAGGTTTAACCACGAATAAATCACCATTGGTATTTCCAATTTGGTGTGTCTTTTCCTTTTCAAACTCAGGAGTTCTGTCAATTATTGAGGCCTGGGTGATGCTATCAGGCAGCAACACCTTGGTCAGTCTGTGTGGCTTTCTGAAGGAAAGCCACCTGGCCCCCTCACCTGTTCATCCTGGCCTTCTCTCTGGGCTCCTAAGGTGTGGGGACCAAGAACAGAGCCAAAACCATCAATATTTCACAGCTGTAATTAAAGTAAGCAGAGACAGTTGAGTGTGGGCCTCTTGTAACTGGCTCACTTTTCCAAAACAAGCTCCAGGCATCATGAAGGAGGACGTGTGTGTGTGTGTGGGAGGGTCGGATAAGGTGGGAAATGGGCCTCTGGTAAAAGTTGGGGAAGGGACATGTGGTCTAGAATTTCATTAACAGGGACTCAGGGGATTGGAAAGCCCCTGGAGTCCTCTGGTTCCAGTGCAGGGGACAGGTTTCTGGTTTCTTGAACCCTCTTTTGGAGATTCCTTCAAAAGGGATTAGAAATTAGGCGGGGGGGGGGGGGGGAGCTGCAGACTGGCTGCATCCATTCCTCTAACATCTAACATCTAACTGCAAATGAACCTAGGGACTTAACAGCGGCTTCCCTTTGTTGGGGTTAGGGGTCAAGAGTGCCAGGTGAGTTGCTGTGAGCATCTCTAGCTCCTATTGCCCCTTCTTTGCACAGTCTCCAAGTGCCAAGGCACCAGGCAGCCTGGTGGGCGGTAGAGGCGGGAGCCCCGCGTTTATACATCTATTAATTACCTCCAGCATGGAAGAACTGCCTATAAATACAGTGGCACTTTAGATAAAACTTTCATGCAGCTATTTAGATCCTTTAAAATATAAATGATTTCCTCTAAATTTTTTATCATAAATCAGGGCATGGAGCTAGGCGACGAGACGCCGACTTCCCCCCTGATGGGAGCAAAGCCTTCTCTTGTTTTCTTTTTCTCTCCCTTTTCTACTCTCTTTTTCTTTCTTTTATGCTTTTTCTTTTTTTTTTTCCTTTTAATTTAGGAAGAGTACTTAATAGGTCTTTTTACTGAGTCCAAGCTGGAGAAGGGAACAAATTTCACTACTCCCTATCAAAGTGCCATGAAGTGGAGTAGGTGTGGTGGAGGTAACTGAGGTAGGTGTAGGGCCACCTTAACCTGAGTTCGAATCCCATCTCTACCACTGGGGAAGGTTGCCTGGGAGCAGACCTCAGATCCCAATATCATCCTTCTTGAAACTCACCCTTCACAGACTCCCCACTCTTCTCAGAATACCTTGCCTTCTAGTACCTAGCCAGAGCCTTGACACTCACCGTGTCCAGTTCACTTACCAGACAGCTACTCAGGTCCTCTTGCTTGTCAGGCTTCAAGCTTGGTGTCCCCTCGGACCATTTGTGAAGTTTTTACTCCCTGAAGCCTTACTTAACTCATAGACCCCTCCTTCCTTTTCTGCCTACATATTGTCTACACCATCACTTCAGTTTATTTCTCTGCAACAGTCATGTAAGGGCTTGGGGGTTAATGCAGGTGAAGGACTGTCTGACTTGCCTGCAGATAAGGTCTTATTCGTAGTGACACTTGTAGTAGGTACTCAACAGTGGGTTTTCTGTTAATTTAACTGAGATGTGCTCTTAGAGACCCCTACACTCGTCCATTCACACTCCTTTCTCCCTTTGTTTCCTCGAGCCATCTATGTGATCCAAGTTAGCCTTGAACTCTTGGCTCTCTTGCTTCAGGCATCCCAAGAGCACACGCCGGGGGGATGGGTGGGGGTGGGAGAAATATTTGGGGCATCTGAGATCATGGGACTTCCCACCTCTCGGTGATGCTAGGGTGGAAATGAGGGCCTTGCACTTGTCATGTAAACTCTACCACTGATTTTCCAAATGGAGAAACTGAGGCTGATACAAGGCAAGGGCCTGCTGCGGTACCGGGGTGGGGGGAGTAAAGAGGGGGATGGGGGCCTCACAAAGCACGCGTGCCTCGCAGTTGGGATGCTTGGCCTCTGGTTCCCCAGTCCCTCTGGGCATCTCGGATCCTCAGGGGCCTGGCAAACAATGAGAGGCAGCGACCGACAGGCGAGTCCTGCAGCAGCTGCGCAGGCGGCGGGTACACGTGAGAAGTTTGTGAAAGAAGCCTAGAGAAAGGGAGAGGAAGGCTCGTGGCGGCTGCTGACACCTGGCACGGGCCGCCTCGCCAGCTGCCTGCCTGCGATGGCATCTTGAGTTCGGGCTGGTCCTATCGAAGCCATCTTGCGTGGCATCCTCCCTGCCCCACCCCTTCCCCAGTGTGCCTAGGTGAATTCACCTATGTGAATGAAGGTGGCTGGGATTAGCTGTGCCTCCAACCAACTGCTCCTGTGCCAGAAGAGGAAAGTGGTTTAGTTCAGAGCCTAACAAACCAAACACTCTGTAAGGAGGTCTTGTCTTCACCTTCATGTTGGGCATCCCTCTGGGCTGAGTCTTGGAGAGGATTTATTCATGTGTCCATTCCTTCAACACAAATTACATAAACTTACAGGCTGTTTGGCCCGGAGCCACAGGGCCAAATAAGACTCACCCTCTAGAAAGTCCTAGGGTCTTTAAAGGAGCAGAGAGGCTCAATGTCACATTCTTCCTAAGAAATAACAGAACAGGGCTGGAGCAATGGCTCAGCCATAAAGAGCAAGCACCTCCAGAGGACCTAGTTAGATACCCAGTCATCTGTAATTCCAGTTCCAGGGGATCTGATGCCTTCTTCTGGCCAGCACCCACACAAGACAACTTTGTAGTACATAAACATATACACACATTTAAAAAATGTGTATAAGTGTTTGCCTACATGCATGCCTGTGAGTCTTACAACGGTCTATAACCCCAATTCCAAGATTTCCAAGACCCCGTTCTGTCCTCTGAGGGTACTAGACACTCATGTGGTAGACATACATACATACATTCACACAGGCAAAACACTTACACACATAAGATAATCTGAAAAAAATTAATAAATGAGTGGAGGGAGGATATAACTCAATGGTAGAGCACTTGCCATGAATGCACTAGGGCCTAGGTTCAGTTCATCATATGGAGGTGAGTGTTTGAAGTAGTTTACATGGTGTCAGATGAGAAGCAGAAAGAAAGGGGGGTGCTGATGCTGCCCTGCCTTTCTTCTCTTCTCCATCTTATTCCCTTGTGTATACCAGTCCACGGATGGTGACACTTGTGTTCAGGATGGATCTTCTCTCAGTGAATCCTTTCAAGAAATATCCTCACAATCACACCCAAAAATGTGCTTCTTACATGATTCTAGTGAGGACTGACCATCACAGTCCACTCTTTGTCTACTTAACACTTAAATACATCACTTTAAGCCACAACATTCCATCCTGTACCTAAATCTCTCACATATATCATAACTTATAATGTAAAACCTTCTATCCATCTTTAAGGGTCCCCACAATCTTACAAGTTCCAACACTATTCAAAACAATCTCTGTGTCTCAAAGTAAATCTTTAGCTGTGAGCTTTGGTAAAAATCAGGAAACAATCTACATCCAGCATACAATGACATCTAGTGAATGTCACAAAGAGAGGAAGACATAGAACAGAGGAATGGGACCAAATCAAGACTAAAACCAGCAGGGCAGGCATTAACCCCTGCAGCTCCATTCCATCATTGAGGGCACATCATATTCTAAAGTGAAGTCCTCCTGGCTTGGGAAACCCTGCCTTCTAGCTTTGCTGCTGATAGTCCACATGGCCTCTTTGGGGAACTGGCTCTAGATTTTACTTTTATCTTCCTGGCATCTTTACTGTCATACTCATGCACCTGAAAGAGTTGCTAGGCAGGAAGTCAGGAATCAGAAACAATGGTCAGCTCCTTTACTACACTGTTCCTTTATTATTTATATGTATAATGAGGTAGACAGCTCACTCTCTCATCCAACCAGAAAGGAAAGAGATGGAGCCCTCTGGAACCATGCTATGGGTCTTTAATATTATTGTCAACTACAAAGCGTGAGTAGTTTTAGAAGCCACATCAGATAATCATCATGTGACTTTCCACTGTGGCTCTCAACCCGCAAAGGAAAATGTCTCTACTGCACATGTCTCACAGCTTCAGATGTATGATATATGTGTGCCAAGGCATGATGAAGTAATTTATATAACCTGATCATTTGTCTTCTCTGGAGACAGAGTCTCCTGTAGCCTGGGCTGGTCTTTATCTTGCTGTATAGTAAAAGATGACCGTCAACTATTGATTCTCCTGAATTTAACTTCCCAATATTGAGATTATAGATATGCACCACCACAGCCTTTAATTTAATTATCTTAAGAGGCGGAAGTAGTCTAGTGATCTCCACAAACTTTCTCCTATCAATATCTTCAAGCTTATCAAAAGTGTGCCCCTATTCCTGAGGTCCCTCATTTTGCCCCCAAGTGTGTATACCTTTGCTTTCTCAAATACTTGTTTTTGTCTTGTTCTGGCAGGGTCTCAGGTTGACCTTGAACTTTCCTTGTAGCTGAAGATGACCTTGAACTCCTGCTCCTCCTGCATCTGCCACCCGAGTAGTATGATTATAGATATGAATCACAATCAGCCCAAATACATCCTCTTTTCAACAAATCTTTTGCCTTGTATGGTAATTTCCTACTATATTGTATGTCTACCTATATTTTTTTTATTGAGAACACTAATTTTGATAGTTGACCTCTAGTCAATCTCTTCTACAGCCTATCACCTATCACCCCCTTGGGGGTTACCTGCAAGGAAACCACTATCACCAAACATTACCAAGTTTCCTAAAACTTTCCCCCAAATCTGGATGGAATCTTCCACAACACTGTAACTCTTGTATTTTGCTGCAAAACCAGCATGATGACACTAAGCTCTGTCACCAGCTTAAGAAGTATGTGGTCCCCCTTTGTGGTAGTTTGAATGTAACTGGCCCCCATAAGCTCATAAGGAGTGGTACTATTTTTGGAGTAAATGTGGCCTTGTTGAAGGAAGTGTGTCGCTGTGGAGGTAGGCTTTGAGGTCTCCTTTGCTCAGGCTATGCTCAGTATGACACACAGTTTACTTCCTGCTGCTTGTGGATTAAGATGTAGAACTCTGAGTTCCTTCTCCAGCACCATGTCGGCCTGCATGCTGCCATGTCCCACCATGATGATAATGGACTGAACCTCTGGAATTGTAAGCCATTCCAATTACATATTTTCTTTTATAAGAGTTGCCATGGTCTAATCATACCTCAAGGACACTTGCTCAACTATGTTCATAGCAGCTTTATTCATATTATTTATAATAGTCAGAAACTGGAAACAACCTAGATGTCCATCAGCTGAAGAATGGATAAAGAAAATGTGGTACTTTTATACAATGGATTATTACTCATTTGTTAAAAACAATGGCATCATGAAATTTGCCAGAGGAGTTGGGGGGTGGATGGTGGATGGGGGGTGGTGGTGGCTCATGCCTTTAATCCCAGCACTTAGGAGGCAGAGGCAGGCAGATCTCTGTGTGTTCGAGGCCAGCCTGGTCTACAGAGTGAGTGCCAGGGCAGGCTCCAAAGCTACACAGAGAAAACCTGTCTCGAAACACAAAACAAAACAAAAATCAAAGTCTGAGGTTGGGTGCTCTGTTTTGAGAAGCTGAAGTTGTTTCTTATTCATACTAATGTTGAAAGCCGCTAGCCCACAGGAAGATGTCTCTTGGTACTACTTGGTATCTGGAGAACTTGGTGCTCTGAGTCCTGACTTAAGAGTTATATGTGGCAACCCCATGTCCTTGCCAAATTATAAGATCTTGTTTGTCTGTTTTGAGACAGGGTCTCCCTATTTAGCTGTCTTGGAACTCACTCTGTAGAACCGGTTGGTCTTGAACTCACAGAGATCTACCTGGCTCTGCCTCCCAGGTGCTGGGACTAATGGTGTGTGCCACTATACCCACATTAAATCTTGAAACAGTGTCCTCTATACCTACAGAACATGCCATAAAATCCAGCAAACATTGCATAATTCAAAGCAATTGAAGAATAAAAAATATGACTTCTTTGCTGCCACTTGCATAAATGCTCATGAGGCCCTTGGCTGGATACTGAGGTAGATTCTTTTGGCAGATTTTGTTTGTTTATCTGATTGTTGTTTCAGTCAGAGTCTGAATTATGTAGCTTCAACAGACCTGGCACTCACTATATAGACCAGAATGGCCTCAAACTCACAGTGAACCACTTGTTTTAATTACAATTTAATGCCATGGTGGAAGCATACGTTGTGTAGTTTCCCTCAGGCTAAACTCCTTTGTTCCAACAGCAGATACTGGTTGGTTGGGTTTTATTAGATTTTCATCTACTTGAATTTAAGTTTGTAAGTCCTGGAAAGTGTGTTCTAATATTTTGTACTTGCATCCTTTTTGTTTGTTTGTTTGAGACAGGGTTTCTCTGTGGCTTTGGAGGCTGTCCTGGAACTAGCTCTTGTAGACCAGGCTGGTCTCGAACTCACAGAGATTCACCTGCCTCTGCCTCCTGAGTGCTGGAATTAAAGGCCTGTGCCACCACTGCCCAGCTCTTGTATCCTTTAAAAAAACATTTTTGTTTCATTTCTTCAAAACAGGCTTTCTCTATGTGTGTATCTCTCACTGTCCTGGAACTCACTTTGTAGTCCAGGCTGGCCTTGAACTCACAGAGATCCATCTGCCTCTGCCTTCTGAGTACTGGTCTCAAAGGTGTGTACCACCATTGCCTGGTCTAAAACTTATTTTATCATTTTATGTATATGGGTGCTTTGTATGGACATATGTTTATGTACCCCATTTTTGCAGTGTCCCTGGAGGCCAGAAAAGGGCATCAGATCCCCTAGGAATGGAGTTAACAAATAGTTGTAAGCCACCATGTGGGTGCTTGGAATTGAACTTGAGTCCTGTGGAAGAGCAGAAAGAGCTCTTAACCTCCAAATCATTGCTATGGCCCCAGTATTGTATTCTTTATGATCTGTTTTCCTCTGCCTTCCCTAGTCTGTTATCTAAAGGCTTTCTTGAAAAGGCTGCTCCTATAATGTGACAAGAAAACATTTAATAAAGGAGCCTCACACTACAAAGTTCCTTTAGAAAGCCAAGTAAGTACACACATGACCACAATAATTACACATATGAACACAATAAGTACACACGTGACCACATTAATCATTTTTTAAGTGACCACATTAATCATTTTTTAAGATTTCAGCCTCTTTCTGTAGCTGAGTATCTTTGCCTATAGTTTCACTCTATCTCATAAATAGGTATATGTTTAGGCAAGGCCATGACCAGTTTCTCTAAACATCATCTCCAGTGATAAGACACTCAGGTTGTATTTCTTTTGTTGTTGTTTGGTTTGGTTTGTTTGAGATAAGATCTCATGTATACCAAGCTGGCCTCAAAGTCCCTGTGTCATCAATGTGAGTCTTGAACTCCTAATTTTCCTCCACCCATGTCCCAAGTACTGAGGTTACAGATGTGGGCAACTGCATTCTTCTTATGGGTTTTCAATGGTTTAATGGCCTTTCTGATGCTGTAGAATAAAGAAAATGCATTTCTTCCAGTCAAAGAAAGAAATTGTTCCTTTGCAATTTATATCTCTTATCTTTCAGAATAACTGATGGTCGAGTTCTAACCATGTTGACTATAGTACGGGTTTAAAAATGTATAGTATTAATTTAAAAATGTGACATGAAAAATATACATTCAAGATGGCACAATGTATGTACACACACTCAGAGGCTGGTTTTTACTACTAGGTGTTAGCTTGCTGTTGGCTGGGTACCATTGCTGGGAAGCAAGGACCAGAGGGTGTTCCTAGGGGCTTGAGGAGAGTGGTAGTATTTTCCAAGCCCATGAGGGACAAAGCAGTGAAAGAGGATGGGTGTGGATGAGACTTTTCCTAAGTATTCATCTTCACAGACAACTGGAATATTATAGAGTGAGAAGAGGGTCTTGGGGCTCCATAGGGCCAGGCAAAATATAGACCCAGTACCCCCATGTTTATTATCCATTCCCTTTGGATGTCACACTGGGCAAGAAACAAGACTGGGGTCTTAAATGCTAGTGGGAGATAAAATAATACGTGGCTAACTTCTGGGAACTTCAGGGATTCTGGCTAGAAACTTAAAAGTTTGTTCAAAATGTGTTACAAATAAACCAACAGACTAGCTTTTTGTTAAAACTGAAAGTATTTAGTAATCATACAGTCTGTTCTCTCATTTTGGATAAACTGAGGCCTAGCCATGTTCACATCAACCCAATGATAGAAATCGACCCTCTGACGTCCCACTGTTTTGATGTATATTGTATATAGATTTCAAAACTTCCAATTGCTGTTGGCTATAGTGTTCATACCTATAGTCCCAGTACCTGGGAGGTGGAGGCAGGTGATCTCTGCGAGACTGAAACCAGCCTGGACTACATAGTGCGCTCCTGGACAGCCATAGCTAAATAGTGAGATTGTAGGTAGGGGGCAGGCAGTTAGCCCCAAGTATGTGACTGATCAGTATTCCCTCTGCCAGTTTGTTGCCTGGTGACTTATTGGGGACTGGATGGAGTGTCATTCACAACTGTCCCAGCCCCTGGTGTTGTGACACAAAGACAGTATTGAAGAGAGAGAGGAAACAGTTCATATCTGCAGAGAGACCGCCACATTTCTGGAGAGCCTACAGGCCACTTTTCAGGTTAAAGAATGGGTAGTAACGTTTGTTCCATCATTTCAACATGCCAGGCACTTTCAAGTGCTTACCACCAAATAATCCTCACAACAGTGGAGGAAACTATTGCCTCCTGGGTACATATGGGTACTGCAGTGCAGAGGCTTCAACATGACTGTAGAGGCAGAGGAGTCTGCTGGCAGCATACACTGGGGTGTGACGAAGTGTCCTGAGTACACAATACTTTTACTACTTTAAATCATCCTCATCCTCACCACCATCATCATCACCATCACCACCACCACCACCACCACCACCACCAGCAGCAGCAGCTGCCAGAACCCAAGAAAGCTATGTGAGCGCCATTATGGTTGGCTTTCTTCACAGGAACTGATTTGGTCTTTTTCAGCCATCACAAGGCAGCACCCAGAAGGTACCTTGGGATGAATAGGGAAGGGACTGGCTGGTTGTTCCTAGGAGAGAGGGGAGCCAGGTCTAGGCAGGGTGTCCTCTTAGGCCAAATTCATCCCTAGGGCCTAGCTTTTCCCCACTCCATCCCCACCATATTAAGATTCTGGGAACTCCAGAAGCACTTGGGCATGGCGACCAGGCTGCCGGCTGCGGATTGTGGGCTGTGGGCTGCGGGACATGGTTGGGCACGAGGAATTTCTTTTCCAACCCGAAGGCGGCTCTCCAGCAGCCACAGTCCCAGGATTCCCTATCCATTATTCATGATGTTTATTAGCTCCCTGGAAGGGAAAGGAAAGAAGAGAGAAAGACAGTTGGGGACACGGGATGGGGCAGAACCAAATTTAGGACCCTCAAGTTGAGGAACTTCCGGAAGAAGAGGAGGCTAAGAGATCAAGAGCACAAAGTCAGACGTGCTGTCTGCTCCAAACCAGTGAGTGAATGACTCTGCCCAAAGTCAGGAGGTCTTGGCCTAACTCCTTTGACTCTTGTTTTCTTCGCTTGTCTAATGGGATAGCAGTAGCTACTTCCACAGTGTCGGCAAAACTTATGTCCTATAAACTAACTCTTGCACCAATTGGTAGCTAAAAATGATAGCTGTCTTTACAGGTTTTAGGGCTGGCAAGTGGTGGTCCTTCGGAAGTGTGGATGGATTTACCCCTCTAGACGCTAGGCGGGCTGTCCTCAATTGTTACTATTGTGGAGACTAATTAACAAGCTTTCTTGGGCAGGAGGGTTGCGAAAAGGGGGGAGTGGGGGTGGGCCAAGTCGTCTTTCTCAAATGAAAGAGAAAAAGGCCAGGATTGGGAAGAAGCCACAGGCTAGTGGTTCACAAAGGCAGTTTCTGTCCTTGCCTCCACCCAAGCCCACAGAGGAGGGGAATGTCACCCGAGGCTCATTCTGGTAGCCTCTGGTCCTTGTTCAGGCTAGTCTCTAGCTCAGAGGTGTCTCTTTGCTATGCGCAAGGGTGCAGGATTTTGGTGGGAACTCGGGCTTGGGTCCCAGAGCACGTTGGAAATGGCCAATTTGGCAACAGTCGGATTGACTGTGTGTGTGTGTGTGTGTGTGTGTGTGTGTGTGTGTGTGTGTGTGTGTGTGTGTGTGTGTGTTGGGAGATCTGGGGGGAGGGTAGGATTCCTGCCCCTCGCTCAGCCTGAGTCTGCCCTTCTGTCCTTCTGTTCAGGCAGTTCGAGCTGGGACAGAAAAGAGGTTTAGGACTTTGTGTACAAAGTCCAGGAGGAAGAAGAAGGAATCTGTAAAGTCTAGCATGCAGGAGCCAGGCGGGGCGGGGCGGACAGGAAGAGGCCCTGCCAGGCTGGGGTATAAATGCTGTGGAGGGGGCGGCCGCATTAGGCTCCGAGTGGCGCGCCGAGACCTGCGGTCCCGCCTTGCCTCCCGGGCTGCCCCTGCGAGTCCCGGGCGCGTGTGCACGTTTGCGCGTGCTCGGGCCCTTCCTGGCAGGCTGCTTGTAAGATGAGTGAAGAAGCAGGTGGGGGAGAGGGGAGGCAGCAAGCGAGAGGGCGAGGGGAGCGCGGGCGCTGAGCGGCGCTCACTTGGAGCTCCGAGAGCCATCAAGACGAGCCTGATTCCATGTCCCCCGCTGCCTCCCTGCCAGACTCCCGAAGATGATGGCCATGAACGCCAAGCAGCCTTTCGGCATGCACCCTGTACTGCAAGAACCCAAATTCTCCAGCCTGCACTCCGGCTCTGAGGCCATGCGCCGAGTTTGTCTCCCAGCCCCGCAGGTACGTAGCGGAGCATAATTACCGCTCTAAGGCACATTTTTTGACAGGCACTAGCTTCATGTTTTTTTCATGTCGCCCAGAACAATCGCCGCTGTCTGAACCCCTCGCCTTGTCTCCCCCGCGCTCTCTCGCGGCGCTCTCTCATTCATGTCTCTGATCCACACGTCTGTTCCAACAGAGAGGCTGCCTCCGTATTAATTTTTATGACCTGGGCTTTGAGGAGAGGCATCTCGGTTGCTTGAAAATGTGTTTTAATCCTGAGTTGACAGTATTCCCCACTGACCGTGCTGTGCGCCTTCTTGCTTGCAGCTGCAGGGTAATATATTTGGAAGCTTTGATGAGAGCCTGCTGGCACGCGCGGAAGCTCTGGCGGCGGTGGATATCGTCTCCCACGGCAAGAACCATCCGTTCAAGCCCGACGCCACCTACCATACCATGAGCAGCGTGCCCTGCACGTCCACCTCGCCCACGGTGCCCATCTCCCACCCGGCTGCACTCACCTCGCACCCGCACCACGCGGTGCACCAGGGCCTCGAGGGCGACTTATTGGAGCACATCTCGCCCACGCTGAGCGTGAGCGGCCTGGGGGCCCCGGAGCACTCGGTGATGCCTACGCAGATCCACCCGCATCATCTAGGCGCCATGGGCCACTTGCACCAGGCCATGGGCATGAGTCACCCGCATGCCGTAGCGCCTCACAGTGCCATGCCTGCATGTCTCAGCGACGTGGAGTCAGACCCTCGAGAGCTGGAAGCCTTCGCTGAGCGCTTCAAGCAGAGGCGCATCAAGTTGGGGGTAACCCAGGCGGACGTGGGCGCGGCTTTAGCCAATCTCAAGATCCCTGGCGTGGGTTCGCTCAGCCAGAGCACCATCTGCAGGTTCGAGTCTCTTACTCTGTCGCACAACAACATGATCGCTCTCAAGCCGGTCCTCCAGGCCTGGCTGGAGGAGGCAGAGGCCGCCTATCGAGAGAAGAACAGCAAGCCCGAGCTCTTCAATGGCAGTGAGCGTAAGCGCAAACGCACGTCCATCGCCGCCCCGGAGAAGCGCTCACTGGAAGCCTATTTTGCCATCCAGCCACGTCCTTCATCCGAGAAGATCGCGGCCATCGCTGAGAAACTGGACCTTAAAAAGAATGTGGTGAGGGTCTGGTTCTGTAACCAGAGACAGAAACAGAAACGAATGAAGTACTCAGCTGTCCACTGACTGCAGCGGATGAGGCATCTGGAGGAGCCCGGAGAGCCTAGTGGCATCGCCCCCTTCCGATGGGAGGGACCTTTACGGTACACTCCAGGGTGTTTCCTGGCAGGTCAGGCTCTCTTCCCCGAGTCACAGACTTTCCCCCTTTGTCCCACCTAATTGCCTCCTGGACATCTTTCCTCCCTTTCCTCTCTATTCCCACCAAAAAGAAAAAAAGAAAAAAAAAAAGTTCTGGCGCTAGGGGGAAAAATTCAAGAGAAAGCCAGGCAGGACTTTATGCTGTCCGCGGTGCTGAAACTCATCCTAGCGCGTGCGACAGCACTGGACCTCAGGCCTGTAGCCCCAAGCTGACGCTAGTGAAATGACCTGCCGTTAGACTCCATGGTGAAAATACCACTTCTTTGTTAAGCGCCATTAGGCAAGGGCAAAGGTAAGGAAAGAGCGATAGATAACAATATAAAGTCTAGGATATTTAAACGGGACACAAACATGGAGATTAATTTATTAGAGTATATAAAACACGTATGTTTCCAAAGGATAGCCTTATAATAACTCCCTTCTGCTTCTAAATTCTACCCATAATATCCGTTGGTTTACCGTACATCCTCATTAATTAGCATGGGTTAATGTGTTAGTAGATGGGAGTTCTGGGCTGTTGGTCAGTAGGATTCCAGGCAAGGTGAGCCCAACCCAGCGACTGAAAATACTTGGGACTGTTGGTGTGCAGAGGTCAGTGCTAGCTCTGGCTATCTTCCTCGACCTCCTGGAGTGTGAGGAATAATTGCCTTTTTGAGGGGCCGCGTTGGTTAGCGGTTCCAGACCAGACCAATTGAAGACTCCGGGTCTGTGTTCACAGCTCTTGTCAGATTGCCGGCCCAGCCCCAGCGTTGCAAAGTGACTGTAACTTTTGGAATCCTATGCAAATCCTTCCAACACATCTAACCTAACTGTTGCACTTTTATTACTGTGGCTGTTGGCATCATTAATTCTTGTTACTTATTTAACTCCACTTTCCCAGCCCCTTTTATGTGTCTCTCTGTGGGAGTTCACTTACAGTTTTAAGCCAGCAGAGCAGGACCACAGACAAAACAGGACTCTTCTTCTCACTGCAGCCACAGCTTCCCCATATTTTATTTTTCGTTGCTTCTTGTAGTTTGGGTGTTGCTGTGTGATCTTTGGTTTCATTTCTGGAATAGATACAAGTAAAACATTGTGTTTCTTCTCTTTATCCCTTATATTAACTTCTAAAATAAATGCTTTATTTTTCAACCTGAATTGCAGTAGTTTTCCTTCTTTGACGCTAAAGATAACTAGGCTTGGAAATGATTTAAAAATGAAAACTGTAAGGATTGAACCATCTTCTTTCCCCACTTCCTTCCCAAGCAACTTCAAACAATCTATCTGGCTTCAGCTTCTCTCTGAACCTCAGACGCCTTAAAAGGCAATTTCCTCCATGCTTCTTGATGCCACACTTTTAGGCTAGATTCTTAACTTGGAAACTTGGAAGCCTGACTGATTGGGAGTTCAAACTCCATACCTGTCCCTCAGAGGCTAAACCACCTTGGTGTAGTTTCCTAACTTTTCTATGTCTCCTGGTCAAGATTGTTGCTCTACAGAATGAATATCCACTACCCATCTCACACTGTTATGACTGTGTAAGACTGTTGAAGGCATCTGGTAGGTGGTGCTTGGCACTTTATAAGAAACAAAATACGATTTTAAAGGATTCAAACAGCTGCAGAGATGAGGGGACAGAGGCAACAGGGGAGAAAAACAATTGCTCTGACACAATATTGGAGCCTTTTACAAATTTCTTCAGTTCACTGGAAATGATTATCCGATGATTATCACAGGGTAGTGTGTCTTGGCTGTTCCGCAGAGAGACTGAGGTGCCTGTTGCAAAACACTTTATCAGTGCTTTGCACCCAGTAGATGCCAACGAATGCCAGTATCCTTCTCTCTTTTCACGCTATATGAGCGAAAGTTTTTGAGTGAGCATAAGCCTTAGAGACACGTTTGTGGTTTAAAAATTAATGCTACAGGACCAAGAGTCATTTCCCGGGTGCGTCTTCAAAGAGTTCTGGGTCCTTTGCCTCTGGCCGGAAATTCAGAGCAAAGTAGGCCTCGGTTCCACGTCGTGCTCCAGCGCCGCCACATCGGCCCCCCTCCTCTGTAAAGAGCAAACTTGTGGATAGCCCCCAGTTCCGCAGGCCTCAGCCCCTCGCATGCCCCTTGCGGAGCAACCCCAGCAATTCCTCCACCTCCCTCTCAATCGGCGTCCTTTAATAATAAATGCCCTTATGCCATTACATTATATTGTGGGTTTTGAAAATTTAAAATACGGCTGATGCAATATTAATTGCCTATAGTGGTATAAAACACAGGGCCGGAGCCCAGCCGGGCTGCAGACGAGGCGGCTGAGAACGTCCCGCACCGAAGCGAAGCGCTCCAGAAGGATGCGCCTTTGCCGGCTGCTGGGTTTCCTGCAGGTAAGAGCCTTAAAAAAAGAAGGAAGGAAAGAAAGAAAAATTTCTCTCTCTCTCTCTCTTTTGGCCCAAGAAAAATCCCGATGTTCATCGGTATCAACTTTACGAAAAGTTCCCTAATGTTATTTAATTGACTTTTTAAATATTAATCACCGCAAAAGTTTGCGAGATTTTTTGAAGAGGTGGAGAGAAGCTTCCTGTCTGAAGTGCACTGGGTTAAGAGTTCGAACCGTGCTTCTGCTCCTTTTGGCATTGCGGTGCCGGCCTTGGTTGAAACATTTTGACCAGCTTCTGCCTGCGGGCGGGAGTTGAGGCCCTGTCTGCAAAGAGCCCCACCCTCTCCTTTCTGAGTGCGCCCGGCAGGCGCCGCTGGCTCTCCCCTTTGGCTTATTCAGGAAGCCAGGGGAAATGTGGTTTCCCCAGGATAGTGCAGCGGCCCCTGGCACCGTCCGGTGGAGGTACAGACCTTGCGGGGAGGAGGTGACAGTAGATTCGGGATTCTCACTGGCCTAGTGGGCCATTTCCTAACACTGTGACCCTGGGTAAGACGCATCACTACTTAGCCTCTGCTGGAGATGACTTCTAATTTGAAAAGTAACCTGAACATGCATTTCCAGAGCGTCTGGAGCAGGTCCCACCAGCTTGTAACATTCCTCATTTAAAACCTAGTTTGAGTTCTTTGGTCGTATCGAGAGAGAACGTGAGGCCAATAAGCTAGGCTGTGTGTTTAGAAGGCTGCTATAGGCCTCAGCAGGGGGTGGGGTGGGGCTTCGAATACCTCTGGGGATCCCGCAAAAGGCGTCTAGGGGCCTTAAATGGAATGGGTCAGGCAAACACTGACTGACAACACTGACTGGCAGTACTACAAGGCAGGAGTCCTGGATTCCTTAGTTGTGTGGTCTCTGGCTAGTGGCTTTCTCTGTGTGCCTGAGAGTGTTTTGCTCAATATTTCTTACCCAATGCCCAGTTCTGATTATGACCTAAGAGTATTAGATAGACATCTGTTGAATGAAGGAAACTTTGACTTTGTTAAGTGAAAAAACATCTCGGGTTAAAACAGAGTCAATAGGGAGACATACTCCTAGGCATTCGGTTCAAGGTAAAGGGTCCTTCCTCCTGAAATGGAAGAGGCTGTGCCTTACCCAATGGTGATCATGGCTTCAACCGAGTGTGCCGGGGACATAAAGTCCTGGAATGGGGAGGAATCAAGACGAAGGGCCAGAGAATGACGTCTGCCTTGTCCTGTATGTCTGACTTGCACTTCAGCTGGGTTTCCTGATTTCCTTGCTCTGGGCAGATAAAGGTCACAGTAACTGGTCCTCCCTTTACTAAAGTAATCTCACTTCTCAGACCCTCTGTGCCTTTATCTGACAAATGGAAAGACAGAACATAAGAAAAGGAAAAACTATCTCCCAGGATGGCTCTGATGATTAAATGGGATCATATTACACAAAGCAAGGGTCATGACTCTTGGCAGGCATTGAGAAATATTTTCTCTTTAAAACAGAAAAGTGAGTGTCGTGGGTTAAGTTCAAGGCTTAACCTGAGCTAGACTGACCTGCTCAATCCTTCCCATTTGAGTGCCACAGCCTGGTCCCCTATAAAAATGACGAAAGTTGTGTCTCTGAACTCACAGGTGGCAACACAGAAAGTGTAAATTAACTTGCTTTGCACCCAATGGGGTCGAATCTGCAGAGAGGGTGACTTTACTCTCTGGGAATCTCCTGAGAACATATCTAGTTCCCACAGAAGGAGCTTGGTTCTAGTCTGGGGGAACTTTCAGAAGGTGTCTATGGCTCAGACTGTGAACTTTCCGGACAAGGAAGGTGAGGAAGGGGGTTTTAGAGTTGTTGACTCCTCCCCACTGCTTCTGTAATTTACTCCCGAACCAGAATGCAGGAGCCTAGGATATAGCTTCTCAAATCCCCTCTTTTATTGTTTTTTATTTGTTTTATTTTTGAGGATCTTGGTTTGGTTCTTCTGTTCTTGGCTTTTTATTTATTTATTAGATAGGGTCTCCTATATCCCCAGGGTGCTGTTGAATTCTGTTAGCTTCTGCGCTAACACACACACACACACACACACACACACACACACACACACACACACACACACACACACACACACACACACACACACACACACCCTTCCCTCCCCTCCGGTACTCCCAGATACTGCCAGATAGCCCCTTGTTTATTTACACAGCGCTCTGGGAGAAATAGCCTCTCGGTGGGCTTTACTTCTGCTACTAAAAGGCCCTCACACAGCGAGTCTCCCACACAGCAAGCCTCCCACACGTCGAGCCTCTCTCATAGAGAGCATCCCACACAGTGAACCTTCACGCGGGTGAGCCTCTGGCGCCGTGAGTCCCCCACACAGCGAGCCTCTCAGATGCTTCTTGGATCACTAAACAACCATTGTATCTAAAATGCACGGAGGGTTTCCTTGATACCTGGCCGGTTTATACACTTTATCAGCACTCATTTTCTAGTTCCTCCATACGGCGAGGCGAATTTATGGATGGACTGGCTAACGAACTGACGTAAACTGGGGATGGAGCCCTGAGTGCCTTGTTAGGCAAGTGCTCCTCCCCTTTTAAAGCAGGGCCTCACTGTCGCCCAGGTCTTGGAACTCTCCTACGGTTTTAACCTCTCAAACTCCAGAATAGTGGGTGTAGTCGGCAGTGTAATTTTAAATTCCATTTTACAGATAAGGACAGAGAAGCACCGAGGGTCCCATGACAAAGTGAAAACAGCAGTTTGGCGGAGAGATCTGGCTAAATTTCTTTGCCCTTTCTGTCCTCTGTGCCATCCCCAACCCGGGCTGGATAGAGGAAGGAGGGCCTGCGGAGGGGTGGTGAGAAGCAAGACTTGTAGGGGTCGGTCGTCTTGGCTCCGCTGCGCCGCCCTACATCGCCAACTCTCGCCTCCGACCGACAGTCCGTAGTTCCTGTCCAGTCGTTCAGAGTCCCTGCTGTCCCTCCCCCACCCCGCAGGCACTAGCCGGAGACTGCCCAGGGCCAGATCCCCCGGGCGCCGCGGAGCACCCGCCCGAGCTGCAGTCGGAGCCCACAAGGGCCCCGCGGGCGAATTAGCCTCCGGTTCGATCGCTACTTTCCGATCAGGTCAGGTTTCCCTCCGCCCTGAATGCTGCTTCCCCGGCAGCCCGGCTCCCGGGGCTACCCTCGGGGTCAAGGGTCATGGGCGCCTCCGGAGGGGCTTCCCCTCCGCTGCGTTGAGCCCCTGGACTTCGGACCCCGAGAGGCCTCGGTCCTCCCTAAGAGACCCTGCTGCCCCTGGGTCCCAGAGACAGCCCCGGCTACAGCTCAGCTGCCTTCTAGTCTGTGAAGGAAAAAGTAGACGAATACCTCGCTGGCTCTCGTTTTGTTTCCTTTCTCTCCACTATCATTTAATATTGCAAAGATTTTTGATCTCTAGGATTTCAAGCACCAGAATTCCAGCAGTTTACCCCTGGGTAACCCAGTTTTCTGTCGGTCTTCTTTGGCCTTAGTGTTGTTTTATATTAAATTGCTGGCAGGAGGCACCGCCCCGCCATAATTCTACTGTCTGGTGGAATCCCATCCAGAATCTCACCTTCTGGCTCCCTTCCTTCTTAATTCAAGATGTGTGTCAAGTCAGTCCGACTCCAAATCCCTACCTCTCCCTATGCCCGAGGCTTTGCCAGGTAGCCCAGCTGTGGGCAGATCGAGTTGGTGTCCAACTCTCGTAAATCAGAACCATAAAAAGCTTACTTTTGTATGTACTCAATTTCTACCAAACCTAAACTAATTGCATAAATTCCTTTAGGCCACTCAGAGCTGCTCTCAGGGCTGGGATCTGATCAATTAGTAATTAGGTACTCCATTAGCTGGGGTTTAAGCTACCTCATATAAATGTCTCCTGTCAATGTGCTTGTAATTGAATGAATAAAAAAGGTTACAATTATTAGCCCAGAAGATCAGAGTGAGGAGAGGTCAGTTTTATTAAAATATGCTAAAATGTCTCGATCTAATAATAACAACAATAATAACAAAACAACAATAGCAATTAGCAGATATTTAGGCAGAAGTCAACCCAAGAATTCATTTCTACTGAAGGAAGAGCCCTGGCCTGAGACACACAGCAAGCAACCTTAGTGGGAGGCTGTTCTCTCTTCTATCCTTGACATTAGAGTTTCCTTATCTGCAAAATGAGACAGGTAGAAGCGATCCCCACCTTCTCTCCTCTCTCTTTCCCTTTGCTTCTCTCCCCCTTTTCCCTCCTTTTTCCTTCTCCTTCCCCTCCTCTCTTTCCCCTTTCTCCATTTCCTATGCCCATTCCCACTCCCACCCAGTAAGCCCAGGCCTCCAACTTGGTAAGTACTGGAGGTTGACCTTGAACTTCTGACCCCCCCTACCTCCACTTCCCAGATGTTGGAGCTCCAGGTGTGGGCCACCACACTTAGGTAGAATTCAGTCTTATTATTAAATTTCCTTAAAAATACAGCTTTATTGTTTTTACCTCCTATAAGTGGGCCTGTTCCTTGATGGGGGAGACACCAAGCACCATGCAGGAGAAAGCGCTGCTGAGCACACAGGCATGGAGAAAGGGAAGGGGCCTCTCAGGTGCTCTGGTCTTGATTTTCTGCTGGGAGATATTCAGAATGCCCTTTGGGTTTTGTTTCTCATTGCAATAACAGTTAACTTTAGGAAACCAACCTAAAGGAGAAAAGGTTTGTCCAGTTCTTGGTTGCAAAGCATTGTCCAATATTGGTTGGCCAAAACCCCAAACAACACCTTGAATATCTCCCAGTAGAATTAAATGACAAAAACAAAACAAAAAAAAAAAAAAAAAAAAAACAGAATCATCTCTAGTGAACACACAACACTACACCGGCATAGGTCTAGTGAGAAAGACACTGGAGCATTCACAGATCTGAGTTCCAGTCTTATTCTCTTCAGTTTGACCCGTACAAGTCTATTGATGTCCCAATGCCTTGGTTTTCCTGGGGGTTTTAACTTGAAATTGAACTAGGTAACAGTTTGATTTTTGTGAAAATTCATAAGATCCCTGAAAACAGTGAAGAAAATTCTTTCTCATACAGATTTTTAAAAGACACTTTTGCAAACTCAAATAATTTACCAGTGTCTTGAAGTTGTTCAATCACAGACCTCCAGGATTCTTGTGTCCCTGGTGTTAAGTCTCAAACTCTGGGACAAATGGCTGAGGTGTTTATTTAGCATATCAAAGCAGACCTGGCCGACAGGTTCTCCCAGCATCCCTCAGTCTCTACCTGTTAGGGTATGGCTGACATACCCCACCCTCTACCCTAAATGTCTCCAGCCCAGGAGCTGGGCTGCCCTTTCCCATATAATCCAGCCATTTTGGTTACCTGCTCTGTTTTGGTCTACCCTTTTACCTCCCTGGCTTCCTGGTCTGGCTCCCCCTCTCCCATGCCCCAGGGTCTTTCCTGTTCACTCTCAGGTGTCCCTCCTCTGGCTATGCTCTCCCTTTATCTACAGTAAAGTTTCCTCCCTACCATACTTAGGAACAGTCATATCCTTTCTTTTTTTCATTTGTTTTTTACATTCACCAAGGTAGAACTTTAGACTTTAGGTGAGTTGTATCTTCTCGTATGTGGTGTGTGACTATGTAAATAACCCTAAACACCGAAATCAGTTTAGCAAACTGGGAAGAAGATCACAGAAGGCAAAAGGAGGTGCTAGCTAGACAGAGAGTGAATTGTCAATAAAGGCTCCAAATGCAAAATGAGTTTTCAGGGCAGAAGTCTTCTAAGCCACAGAAGTGGGGAAGGCCTGAGGATCTGGCATTGTCAGCAGCTTGAGTGGAGATTTCAAACTGGCAATGCCCTTCCTCTGGCCCTCTCCTAAAGCCAGAGGGCTGGATGGTAGGGGAGGGGGTTGGGTGTCTCTGAAGCAGCCCACATGCCATTGTACTCTCTGCATATGATTTGTTCTATTTGGTTCCCCTCATTCTCCTCACCCCCTGCCATAATTGTTTTTCTGACATGTATTTCAGCTTCTTTTTCTTTTCTGTCTTTCTTTTTTCCTTTCTTTTTCTTTTTTCTTTTTTTCTTAGAACATAGAAGTATAATCAAAATTAGGCTGGTGGGCCTCTAATCCCACTACTTGGGAGGATGAGGAAAGGAGATTGTTTCAGACCAAGAATGGAATCCCATCTTTAAAATAAAAATTTAAAACATCTTTTTAAAAATTATTTTTTGTTTTTTGTGTATAATATGTATATGCACATGCATGCACGTGTGTGTGTGTGTGTGTGTGTGTGTGTGTGTGTGTGTGTGTAGGTATGTGAATTCGAGTGCAGAGGTGTTGAATCCCCTTAGAGTTGGATTGACAGGCAATTGTGAGTTGCCTGACATGGGTGCTGGGAGCTGAACTTAAGTCCTCTGGAAGAGCAACAAGAACTCCTAGGCACTGAACCATCTCCATATCCCCCAAGCCATGTTATTTTTTTCTCTTTTTATCAACAGTAATTTTTCTCATTAATATATCCTGATTTTGGTTTCCCTTCCCTCTACTCCTCACTGGTTCTCCTCCCTTCTCATCCGGATCCACTGTCTTTCTGTGGATCATCAGAAGACAAACAGGCTTTTATGAGATGATAATAAAATATAATAAGATAAAACAAAAGTCCACATATTAGAATTGAACAAACCAAATCAACAGGAGAAAAAGAACCCAAGAGAAGGCACAAGAAACATAGATCCACTTGTTCACACACTCAGGAATCCCATAAAAACATTAAACTGGGAGCCATAATGTATATGCAAAGGACCCGTAAGCTAAAAAGAATGAAGAAAAAATACAAATAAAAATTTTGAAAAGACAAAATTAAAGGAAGGACAGGAAACCTCCAAAGATGCTGTTGAGTTCCCTTTCTGTGGGGTTTCTACTGCTGGGCATGCAGCCTACCCTTAAGGGAAGTTGGTTGCCCAAGTGAGACTTCTTCCTTGGAGGAAACTAAATTATCATTTGCAAGTGGTCAGACCACATTCTTAAAACAGCAACAACAACAACAACAACAAACAGCAATCTGAAAGAAAGGGCTACCAAGTATCCCATGTTCTGGGTTTCTAGTTTTTAGACTTTTGGGACCATGAGGTAGAGACACTACCTACTCACCTCTTTCCCTCCCTACCCTCTCCCCTTCCCTGGATGCTGAGTGTATGTGTATGTATCACATCTGTTCAGGTGTCCTTGGAGGCCATAAGTTACTGTTAGATTCTCTGGAGTTACTGATGGTTGTGAGCCACATAATGTGAATGTTGGGCACCAAATCTGGGTCTTCTCAAGTGCAGCAAGTGCTCTTAACCTCTGGCTATCTCCCCACCCGCCATCCATATGTCTCATTCTATACAAAATGCTCATATCATTGTGAAAGGCATTCTCCTGTCCTAAACACCTCCTTGAAGCTCACCTACAGATGCCATCACATTGGGGATTAAGGCTTCAGCTTAAAAATTGAGGTGGGCACCACACTCAGTTCATAGCTTATCACCTATTGTGTGACAATAAAGTGAGCTGATATGGCATCCTATACATCAATATTTGCTCCACAAGAGCATAATATTAACTAGTGTCACTTTTTTGTTTTAGGGCAAAAATTAGACCCAAACATGAATTAGTTAATGCCATCCTCTCAGGAGCAGCAGGGAATGGATTCCAGACACTTTGATGATACTAAAATTTGCAGGTACCATGTCACTTATTTAAAATCAAACAGTATATACATAAATCTGCACAATCATCCCTTGTACTTTACGTTATCTCTAGGCTAAGAATAATCCACAGTGCAGTGTAAATACTATGCAAATAGTCATTGCATTGTTGTCCTACTTTGCTTTTTGTGGCTGTGATAAATACCATGTCCTGAAACTACTTGGGGAGGAAAGGGTTTATTCCATCTTGCACTTCCAAGTAGCACACTGAGGAAAATCAGGGCAGGAACTAACTCAAGGCAGGAACTCAAGGTAGGATCTCAAGGCAGGAAGTCAAAGAAGGAGCTCAAGGTAGGACCTCAAGGCAGGAACTTGGGTTCAGGAACTGAAGCAGAGACCACAGAGGAATGCTATTTACTAGCTTGCTCTCCATGGCCCATGTTCTGCTAGCTTTTTTATCCAGCTCAGATTCACCTGTCTGGGCATGGTACCTCCCATAGTGTGCTGAGCCATACTGCACCAATCATCAATGAACACAATTTCCCACAGACAGAGCCGTAAGCCAACGTAGACTGGGCAATCCCACAACTGAGATTCCCTTTTCCAAGGTCACTCAAGTTTGTTTCAAATTTCCCATAAGAAGTAACCAGGCCGATGTGTCCTTTAAAAAAAAAAATGTATATTTGTGGTGTATGCATGTGTGTGCAAGTGTGAGAGTGAACAGATGACTGTGGGCATCTTCTTTCATCATTTCCCCTTTATTCACTGAAGCATGGTTTCCTGCTAAACCTGGAGCTTGCTGATTCAGCTAGTCTAGCTCACCAGTTTACCTAGGGATCCCTTGTCCCTGCCTTCTGAGCATTGGGATTACAGATGGACTGCCACACCCACTGGTTTTTATGTGGGTGCTGGGGATCCTTGTCCTCATGATTACATGGTAAGTGCTTTATCCACTGAGCCCTCTCCCCAGCCTGTATTCTTCAGAGAAAATAAAAAGACATGGTATGTGCATATCCAGTTTAAAATACACTATTTTCTTGGTTGTATCTGTGGATTTAAGCCCCATAGATATGGGGAATCTATTGTTTGTATTAAAACAAAACAAAAACCCAACAACAACAATAAACCAATCAACCAACCAAACAAACAAACAAAAAACAACCTCTTAGTGATCACTTTGGAAGACTAGAGATTAGCAAATATTTGAAACCAAGTCAGTTTACGAGCTGTTCTATCTTCCTGTGGTTTTTCTGGGCTCACTACTGTGCTAGGTTTGCTCCTGTGGGAGGAAATAGACGATGCTTTCAAAGGTGAGATCAGAAGGGTTTTTATGGGAAATTTTCGAATGCTTACTTTTGTTCAGTGGGGGTCCTGTGGGGTGTAGCTAGATAGGAAATAAAAGTTACACAGAGAAAAGATTTCAACTGCAGAGTGGAAGAAAGTCCCGGCAGTCATCAAAGCTAAGCTGAGCTCTGACCCCATCAGAGCAGAGCACTGCAATAGAGAGCCCGGTGAGCCCCCCAGGATGTGGGGAAGATGTTAGTGTTAGATGTATGGTTGGATGAGATGGTGTCTCTTGACCTGAGAACTGAGGCTGCAGTATTTTCAACAGATCATTCCCAGCTTCTTCACGTGATAGGGTAAAGGTATTATCAAACCAGAAGCATTTACATCTTTCTGGAGTATTGAGGAACACAAATATTAGTCAAGTACTGTTAATCTTTGCATTTGCCTTTGGAATATCAAAGTACTACCGACTAGGTTTTAGGCTTGGTTCTCTAGTAATTTAGTGGATTAGGAAACGCCCCCCCCCTCCCATAAGTGCCTGCTTGTAGTGTTAGTACAGGAAGCCATGGAGTTGTTATTAAAAAAGATTGTGAAGAGGGGTCTGAATTGGGTGCCTTTCTTGATATGCTGTTTTCTTCTCTTCTATTTTTTTCCTTTAGGGAAAAAAAAAAAAAAAAGGAGATATGCTTTGTGGCTCAGGTCTATAAATCTGCTATGTGGGGACCTAAGGCAGGAGGATCAAAAATTTAAGGTCTCTCTGGCCCGGAGTGTGAGCTCAAGGACAGCCTGGACAGCTTCCTGAGATCTTGTCTCTAAATAAATTGTAAAAAAAAATAAAATAAAAGCTGGACGGTAGCTTAGTGGTTGAACACTTGTTTAGCATGGGAAAGTCCTTGGGTGCAATCCCAAGCACTTCCCCCTCCCAGTTTTGAAGGTCTTCCTCCTGTCTCCTTAGTTCTTTCCATTTTTTCATTTATTTAGATTTGTTTGTTTGTTTTTGAGAGGGTCTCACTGTGTAGTCCCAGCTGGCCTGGAATTTGCTATGTAGACCAGACTGGACTCCAGAGAGCCACTTGCCTCTGCTTCCCTAGTGCTGAGATTAAAGGTGTGCACCACCATGCCTAACCCTCTCTCCTTTTTTCCTGATCAGATTTGATGTTTGGGAAGGTTGGTGCCTGTTACACTTTCATTTGGACCCTGGGAGTGTTCTAGAGGCAGTGGGCCATGTGGAAAGCTCTAAGCAAATAGAGACACAAAAATTAAGTTATTGAACCGACAAATGCGCATCAGCTCAGGATTCATAATATTTATTTCATGTCTACTCAAATAGGGATTTTTGGGAGCCTGGGATGCTGAGGACCTTGGGTTACCCTTTCCAGCAAGGCCTTGAATGGTGAATGCTGCCAGCTGGTGGGATCTAAAACAGAAAACCCCACTGGAGGTGCTGTGCTTAGGGTGACTCTTCAAAAGAAAAGCTATCAGCATCATTGTAGAGAGGTGATGGGACTTGCCCAGGGTCATAGTATTAGGAAATGGACCACTGGTAATGCAAAGGAGGCCAATGAGAACCCCAAATCTGTGTATTTGTTTTTTTTTGGGGGGGTGTGGGGGTTTGAGACAGGGTTTCTCTGTGGCCTTGGAGGCTGTTCTGGAACTAGCTCTTGTAGACCAGGCTGGTCTAGAACTCACAGAGATCCGCCTGCCTCTGCCTCCAGAGTGCTGGAATTAAAGGCATGTGCCACCACTGCCTAAGAACCCCAAATCTGAATATGCCATTACCTCCACCTCCTCCCAAGATTGAGGCCACTGCACTATCCTGAGGAAACCTTATTTCCCTGGCTTCTTAATATTATCTTCCAATACTAATATTATTGAGTATATTCTGTAACATTTAAAGATTTTTTTTAAAAGAAAACCTTTTGCTCTTTGTATTAAAGAAGGAAATTTGTGGGGCTAGAGAGATGGCTTAGCAGTTAAGAGCACATATTCTTACAGAGGACCCAGGTTAAATCCCAGCACCTACAAAGCAGCTCACAATTTGTAACTCCAGTTCTAGGCCATCTGGTGCCCTTTTCTGACCCCCTTGGGGGTATGCATGCAAGCAAAACACTCATGTACATAAAATAAAAATAATTCTAAAATTTGCAGAGGAAATTACAGTAAAATAACAGGAGGAAGAAAGAGACAGGGCTGATGAGTTGGCTCAGTGGTTAAGATCACTTGTTCTTGCAAAGAACCTGGGTTTGATTCCCAGCACCCACATGGAGGCTCACGACCTCCTCAGGAACCAGGCTGCATGTGGTGCACAGACATGTATGCTGGCACAACACTCATGCACACAAAATAATAAGATACATTTATAAAAATTATTCCTTTTCAGGCTGGAGAGATGGCTCAGAGGTGAAGAGCACAGACTGCTCTTCCAGAGGTCCTGAGTTCAATTCCCAGCAACCACATGGTGGCTCACAGCCATCCGTTATGAGATCTGGTGCCCTCTTCTGGTGTGCTGATATACATGGAAGCAGAATGTTGTATCCACAATAAATAAATAAAATCTTTTAAAAAATTATTCATTTTCATTTTATGTACATTGATGTTTTACCTGAAGGTATGTCTATATGAGGGCTTTGGAACAGGAGTTATAGACAGTTGGGAGCCCCATGTGGGTGCTGGGAATTGAACCCTGGTCCTCTGGAAGAGCAGTCAGCAGTACTCTTAACTGCTGAGCCGTCTCTCTAGCCCCGTAATAAAATAAATCTTGTTTTTTTTTTTTTTTTTTGGTATTGCTTTGGAGGTTGTCCTGGAACTCGATCCAGGCTGGCCTGGAATTAAAGGTGTACGCCACCAATGCCCGGCTCATAAAATAAGTCTTAAAAAATATTTTAAAATGTTAAAAGAAAGAAAGAGGCCATGTGTCATAGTGGGGTTTTTTTGTTTTTGTTTTTGTTTTTTCTTTTTCTTTTTTTTTTTTTTTTTGGTTTTTTTTCGAGACACTGTAGCTTTGGAGCCTATCCTAGCATTCACCCTGTAGACCAGGCTGGCCTCGAACTCACAGAGATCCACCTGCCTCAACCTCCTGAGAGCTGGGATTGAAGGTGTGCGCCACCAAAGCCCGGCATGTCATAGTGTTTTTAATCCCTGCATTTAGGAAGCAAAAACAGATGGATCTCTATGAGTTCAGGGCCGACCTGATTTATATAGCAAGTTCCAGGGCAACTAGGACTACACAGTGAGAACTGTCTCAACAACACCTTTTTTTCTTACATGGATGCTATCCCTTCAGTTACATGTCTAAGATTATTACCAGATTCTTTCAAACGTCTTTTTTTCATCTCTGCCCTTGTATTAAAAACTATTGAATTAAATGAGAAAAAAACCCTTTGTTGTTACTAGGTATGGTGACACACATTAGTAATCCCAGAACGTGGGAAGCAGAGGTAGAAGGATTGGGAATTTGAAGTTAGCCTAGACCACCTAGTAAAGCCCTGTCTAAAAGGAGGAGTTCTTGTTTTATGCTTTCTTTTCTTTGTTTTTCTACTTGCAGTGGTTCTCAACCTTCCTAATGCTGTGACCCTTTAGTACAGTTCCTCATGTTGTAGTGACCCCCAGCCATAAAATCATTTTTGTTGCTACATTATAACTAATTTTGCTGCTGATCTGAATCAAAATTTTTGGAGATAGAGGTTTTCCTTAAGGGGTCTCGGCCCACATATTGAGAATCACTTTACTGTTTCCTTGGTTCTCCAAGCATTAGCTTATTTCAAGCTTAGGGTTTGTGAGACATTGGAGTTGACCCATTCAGACTGACACTGCAGTTGTAAGTCTCCAGAGAAAAGATAGGACCAGAGGGCTGAGGACGGTCAGGGGGGCACACTAGATGCTCTTTGAATCCCTTGAAACTGTGGATAGTCATGTCTGTCGTGTTCTCACCCTTGCTAAGTATACAGCTTGTGTCAAATTCTTGGAGGCCTCGGTAACCGCCTCCACATCTGAGAGCCATTTCTCATGAGGCCATATGTACTGCTGCCTGTTAATAGATGAAGGTGCTGGCGACAGGGTTAAAACAAACCTTGGTAGCAAAGTCAGTTGTAGTGATTTCACCAGATAATATGGCTCTTACTTAGGTTCAAAGAAATTTTGGTTTCCTTGAGGACAGAGCACACCCATGTCCAAATGTGAGGTGGAAAATAATTGATAAAACTTGTAACAGATTCATAGTAACAAACTCAGTTACCAGAGGCTGAGTCAATGAGAAAAGCCCCGGGGTGGGGGTGGGGGTGGGGGGGGCGGTGTACCTTAAAGCAGAGAGCAGTGTGCTACCTGTCTTAAAGGGGGCAGGCTTCCTAGCACCCATCCACCATGGTTGCTGTGTAGGGATGGAAACAATGTGAACAGGTCTTCTCATCTCCCCAGAAAAGACAGAAGTCTAGATTTCTAAAATATGATATCTCCTCTTGTCTCTTACCATAAAATAAATCAAAATTTAAAATCACCTGGGATAAACCAAGCATAACTATGGGCTAGACTCAGCTCACAAATCAGTAACAGGTGATATCTGATGTAAGCCCTTCTTTTCCTTTGGCTTGTTAGAATGAGGATGCTCCAAATGCTATCCTTACCTAGTATAGAAAGTTCTAGTCTAGCTTCTCTGGAACTGTCTTATATTAGTGGTGTGTGTGTGTGTGTGTGTGTGTGTGTGTGTGTGTGTGTGTGTGTGTGTGAGAGAGAGAGAGAGAGAGAGAGAGAGAGAGAGAGAGAGAGGAGAGTTTTTAGTGTGTAGTAGATTCTAATGGCTTAAAATGAAGAGTACTGGCTTCAGTCCTCCTAGCTGTACACTCAGAATTTTCTGCAAGAGTTACAAAAAATATGATGCAGTATAAAGGGAGGAGCAACAGTGCAAAACAGATTTAAAGGATTCTAGAAAGGTCTAGTGTCACATAAAACATTCCGAGATTGTAGAACTGTTCTTTTGTTTCCCCCAAAAGTTCTCATGGCATAGCCCAGGCTGTCCCAGAATATTTAATCATCTTGTCTCAGTATCTCAAGTGCTGGAATTACAGGACCAGAAATGTTCCTTACCATCACTGCTTTAACATGGTGCCCACATCTGCATATAGCTGTTGAGTGTTTACAATGTGGCCAGTGCAAGAAACTAATCTTTGGTTGCATTTCATTTAACCTAAATGTAAAAGCTACAATAACAGGTAGCTACCATATTGGGAAGTGTAGAGTATGTCTCCCCAGCCCACACCCCAGGAGGTATATGAGTGAAGCAGGAGGCATAGAACAAGTTGTCTATTCTGCAGCTACATCCTGAGGTCTATACTCATACATGTGCACGTTTTCTCAGATTTCCATGATTTCTCTGAGGCTGCTGCTTGAGAGCGATTATGTTTGTGCATTTGTTTAGAGTCTGCCATAGCCCAGCCTGGCCTTGCATTCACTTTGTAACTGATACTGTCCTCAAACTTTTGATCCTTCTGCCTGCACCTCCCAAGTGCTGGGATTGTAGTTGAGAGCCTCTATAGCTGGCTGAGAACAAGTTTTCAAAGGGAGTGAGTTTAAAGAAACATTCTCGCTAATCATTTTTAGCAAATACGTTCAACTAGTAGTATGTGGGTGGTGTATACATATAGCAAACAAAATGACTGTCATTTTGGGACTATCAGCTATATAGATAGTTACCAAATTATGGTCACCACATCACTGGTGGCTCAGCTACCAGTGTGCCACAGGCAGATAAGATAGGAAAACTTTCAAGGCAGTTCCATTAGTGTTGTTGATTGTTTTGATTCCAGAACTTGGACTTTGTAGTCTTTTACAAATTAGAATGAGAAAGAAATATAGAATGTAACTCTCTTCAGAACCTTGTGACATAAGTATGACCCTTTCTTGCCTTTCTGTCAGTGGCCACCATTGCTTTGAGGTGTATGGTGTTTCTCAGGTCCCGGTTGCTCAGAGTCCAGTATCACCGGTTTCAGTACATGACCCATCTGTGATGAGACAGGTGCCTAACAATAGCAGAAACACTGGCATACAGTGTGCTTGCCTGTAATCCTCATCCTAAAACTGATGGGCTCATAGACTTCAGTTTGCTGACCCATAGTTTAGATGTTTTCCATGGGTCACCACATCCTTTTCTGAGTCATTTTGATCCTGGATCTTTCTGTCTTAGAAATTTTGAGGCTCTTCTGAGGCTCTAGAAGGTTCCTTGAGGGCTGTTTGCCTGCTGCTCTCCAAACAGGATCTGTACGCATGGGAGACTTTGGGTAGGACCTCAGCCCCGGCCAAGGAGGATGTCGATTTTATACCTTGTTTTTCTGTATCTTTACTTTAAAGAACAGCACTGGCAACACCCCCACCCCCTCACTTGGAACAAAGTATATGAGACCAAAAGAAAAACCTCCAAACCATAAAACTATGCTATGGCCCACAGAGCTGGCCTCTGGCAAGCTGCATGCTTCTGAGTGTAGAAAGCCCCTCAAAACACGGTGTCTACTTACCCTGAAGATTGGGGTAGAATCTGGCAAAGTTAGGGTGACAGAGAAATATGCTTTGTAGACTAGTCAACCTGGTGTGTGGAAAGCTAAAAAACTGAGTCAAAATTTACAAAAGTCCCCACCCCTGACCACTGCCAGTCTCAGCCAAGAGGGGAGCAGCTCTGTCTCTAGGACACCTTGCTTGTGAGAAGCTGTCCTGTGATAACAAGGTGTCTCAGTGGAACCTAGCCTGAAGCCAGTGTGGGAAGCAGTGGCAACTCTAGGTAGCTACAGGAGCCTGGAAGGTAGAGGTGACCCTCTACTTGGTTAGATACAGCTGAGAAAGGTCCCTCCCCAGCCACCTTGGACTACCACAGAGGGGAGGGTAGAACAGGAGGGAGTAGAAGGTGCTTGGTTTGAAAGTGGAGATGAGGAAAGAGTAGCCTGGGGTGAGAATGTCAGTTGGGCCACTTAACAGTGAGGTGTCCTTGGACCTCACCATAGCTTTCTGGGAAATGGGGGTGGGTGGGAATAGAAACTTAGAATCACAGAGGTTCCCCCTGTCTGGCATATGTGCAGATCTGACTGTAGACATTCAAGGTCCCTGGGTCCAGTCTTGCATTTTAACTGGGGCTGGTGGGGACTAGACTACAGCTACTAGGGGTCGGGGGAGGTTCAGCTGTGTAACATAAGAAGACAGTGGAGGGTGGGAAGAGAGAAACAACGGTCAGGGTTGGGAGTGACCACTTTGGTTAAGTTAGAAAGGAAAAGGCTGTCTGTGGAAGAGGCATTTTAGTGGATACATAAGGACTAAAGGGATAAGCCTTTACTGAGTCCTTATGAGCAAAACAGCCACCTACCATTAAGTGCAGGACCTCACCTGGGGCCAGCACTAATATAGAGGGCTGCAGTGAAGAGTTAAGTAAGTATGTTATCCAAGGACACACAGGTTGGGAGGGGTCAAGTGGGAACTTTAGATAGGATAAAACACCAAATCCCTAGCTCCTTAAATAATAAAAAAGAAGCCGGGCTTTGGTGGTGCATGCCTTTAATCCCAGCACTCGGATCCCAGGAGGATCTCTGTGAGTTCGAGGCCAGCCTGGTCTACAGAGCGAGTACCAGGATAGGCTCCAAAGCTACACAGAGAAACCCTGTCTAGAAAAACCAAAAAAAAAAAAAAAAATGCTATAAATAAAAAAGATACAATATATCATCATATATTCGTTACTATTTCTATTAGTTTTTAAAATTAATCTTTATTTTGTGTGTATATATGTCAGTGTACCATTTGCTTGGTTGTTGCCCTTGGAGGCTAGAAGAGAGTATAAAATTCCCTGGAACTGGAGCTGTGATATGGACATTTGTGAGCTGCGATGTGGGTGCTGGGAATTGAACCCAGGTCCTCTGAAAGAGCAGCCAGTGCTCTTAACCACTGAGGTATTAGTTTTTATTGTTGCGTGTTTACGTGTGATTTTTTTTTTTTTTTTTTGAGGTGTGTGTGTGCTGTGTGTGATGGTCAGAGGACGACTGTGTGGAGTCAGAGAGCTCCTTCATTTTTACCTAGGTTATTTATTTATTTATTTATTTATTTTGCTCAGATCTGCACCAAGTACTTTACTTTATTTGGGGGGGGGGCACCTCCCAGAAGCTCTGGCTTCCTCCTTCACACCCAGCTTACCTCACAAACCATACTGAACCTTAAATAAGAATCCCTGTGTCAGCCGAGCACACATACACACAACAGGAACTTAGTAAATGCAGGGGTCAGCCCTGTCCTCGGTTATGCTCCCCAATAACTGTCCCTTCTGGGGTGACTTTCCTAAAGCCCCTGGGTAAGGCCCTAGAGAGCATTCCCCTGGATCCTGGATCCTGCAGAATCCTGGAGTGTAAGGAGCTGCTGACACATGAATGTGAAGCCCTTCAGCCGTGACCCCACCCCTTTCTCCATCCCGGCCCGCAAGTGGGCGTGGAAATAGGGGTCCGCAGAAAGTGAGTAGGAGGGCCTTAATTCCAGTCTGCACTTTCAGGATAACTCAATAGGGACCAAAAGCTATCCCAGTAGCGAGGTGTCCTAGGCGCGTGTTTGACCCTGCGGGCCACTCCTTTCCCTTCTGGCATGCTCCCCAGGATCCTGCCGCGCTTCTCCCCAGAACCGGTTCCTTGGAGATGAAAGCCAAGAAAACGCAACAAGCCATCGGCGGCGCTACCTCGATTGATTTTTACACAAAATTTGCCTTCATGCACGAAGGATGGAAAAATGATCCCATAAATAATGGATAAGAAAAACAAATGTAGGGAAGAAATCAATAGTCACACACTTGATACTGCAGGGAGCTGGGGGAGGAAAATAAGGAGCCTGTTCCAGCCAAACGGCACCTCAGGGAACCCCTTCTAGCACTTCCTGCTGGGGCGGGAGAGGCCCGGTTTGCCCTGGGGACCTCTAGAGCCAGAGTCGGAGGTCCCTGAGAAGAGGAGACACAGAGTTGAACTCACAGACATTTTGGCTTCCGAGAGGGTCTTAGGGAGGTCTGGGGTTTTTGTTTGTTTGTTTTTGATTCTTGGTCCTTCTTAGGTCTGTGCCATCAGGGAATACCCTGATTGCCAGCCCATATTACTTCTCTGAGCTGCCAAAATAACTTCCAAGCTTTTCTGCGGTTCTGTTTCTACGGAAGCTCAGCAGTCTGCATCCCCGCCCCCTCCCCGCCATGAGCAACAGCAGCACAATGAGCACAACAGTGTGGTCCTGAGACAGGAGTCTGGATCCTGGTTCTCAGTCACTCTACTTTCTGTGTGATGGGATACATATATACGCTGAGCCTGCTATCAGTCTGGGGATCAAGAGCTCCCCCTTGTTCAGGTCAGCTGTTTCTGTGGGTTTCACCAGCCTGGTCTTGACCCCTTTGCTCATCACTTCTTCTCTGCAACTGAATTCCAGTTCAGTTCAGTGTTTAGCTGTGGGTGTCTGCTTCTACTTCCATCAGCTGCTGAATGAAGGCTATAGAGTGGCTTATAAGTTAATCATCAATCTCATTATCAGGGGAGGGCATTTAAGTTAGCCTCTCCTCTGTTGCTTAGATTGTTAGTTGGTGTCATCCTTGTAGATCTCCAGACATTTCCCTAGTGCCTGATTTCTCTTTAAACCTATAATGGCTCCCTGTATTATGGTATCTCTTATCTTGCTCTCCTCTATTCTATCCCCTTCTCCGGGAAACCATGTATGTCTGACTGATCTAGACCCCATGAATGTGGGTGCCAGTGAGGAGGGCTCAGAAATCTATGGGGCCTCTTGTAGTAGATAAGCATTTATCCCTAGCATAAGAATGAACTTTGGGAGCCCATTCCACATAGAGGGATACTCCCTGAGCCTAGACACACCAGGAAGGGCCTAGGCCCTATCCCAAAGGATAGGATAGACTCTGAAGACCCCCTATGGAAGGCCTCACCCTCCCTGGGGAGCAGAAAGGGGGTGGGATAGGTAGGGTGTTAGTTGGGGGGGCAGGGGAGGAGAGGAGGGAGAGGGAACTGGGATTGACATGTAAAACAATCTTGCTTCTAATTTAAATTAAAAAAAAATCATGGGGAAAAAAAAACAAAACCAAGCAAACACTGAGCCTATTGGGCAAGATCCATGACTGGGTGGGTAGAAAATTCTGGCCATTTAATAGAGCAAATAGTCTAAATAAATTAGGTAAAAATTACCCACAAATGACACCAGAATTCACACTTTCTCTGCCTGCAGTCACTTTGAGTCTGGACACATATAGTAGCCCCTTCCTTGGTCTTGGTCTTTATGCGACTCTTGCTTCTCTCTTCATGCTTGTTCTTTCTTCCTTCCTTCCTTCCTTCCTTCCTTCCTTTCTTTCTTTCTTTCTTTCTTTCTTTCTTTCTTTCTTCTTTCCTTCCTTCTCTCCCTTCCTTCTTCTATGTCTTTTACATCATGTATCCTGATCCTATTCATTTCCCTGTCCCTTCACATCTGCCCTGTCCCGCCTTCCCCCAATAAAACAAAATTTAAGAAAAAAATAAAAAAAGGGGGAAAATTTTAAAATCTCATTCTGGAAGCTGCAGTGTGACACAGTGAGTCACACAGTAAATCCTTTTATCCATATATCTTTACTTGTAAGTGTTCATTGCAAAGAGTCATTGGTCTCCCTGAAGGCCTCTGGTTTCTACTACACATTTGATGCTGGGTCCCCACCAGGACTCTTCCTGGATGTCCCACTGCTGCCGCTATGCGGTGGAGATCCAGCAGCTTTGGGTTTGCGGGTCAGGTCCCTTCATATGCTCTGGCAGATCATAGATAGTGTGGATATTGGGGTGGGCCAAGTCATAACCCTGGGTCTGGGCCTGGGCAGTTGTAGGGTTGGTCTGCCAGATGAGAAATGGGGACAGCACCCCCATTTCTAGCTCTGTAGACCAGGCTGACCTAGAATTCACAGAGATCCATCTGCCTCTGCCTCCTGAGTGCTGGGATTAAAGGCTGTATATCACCACCAGCAGACATTTTTTCATTTATTCTACGAATGCCCTATAATTTATTTAACCAATCCCCATGGATGACGTTAAGCCTTTTCCTAGTCTTTTGTCTTTGAAGGTGATGGTGGGATAAGGAGTCTCATGCATTATACTGTTTTACAGCACATCAACAGGATAAGTTCCTAGGTGTGTAGTTGCCAGAATAAAGGGGATACACACTTTTATCTTTTGACGACTGCCACCAGTTTGTGCTTCATAAAGAGTGTACCCACCTGCCTTGTGTGAGAGCACCTGCTCTTCTCTGCTCTTGAAACACACTTAGGAAGTCTTCAGTATGCCTCTCTTGCCAGCCTCACTCCTTCCTTAGCGGGAGCTCTCTGCTCCAAGTACTGATGGTGCCCTCATTTCCCTACCCCTTGCCTGTTGCTGTAATTCACATGTTCTTCCTCTGTCTGGCAGAACTCCAGAAAGCCCTTGTTCAACTGCCACCATGTCTGTGACACTTTCCAGTGCCATCTAAGTAGAGTCAGTCTATAGGGCTTCTCTCTGCCCTCCACCCCAGCATTCTGTGTTGAATGTGGCCATGGTGCTTACCACAATTGTCATTTGTTTACAGGCTTACACCCTGTTCACTGTATCCCCAGGGAGAACTGTAAGCACTGAATTAGTAGCCATTGGACAGATGTGCTAGGTTCTATGCTAAACACCGTTGGGAGAGCCCTACTGTAAAAAGGCTGGCTCCTTGCCCTCGAAGAACTTCTATAGCTTTTTGGAACTCTAGCTCTCTAAATGAAGATTCATATTAGTAATTTCTGTAGCTGTCATATGACACTGGACATACACTGTACATAGAACTGGGTGAATGCATTTGTATTTGAGAAATACACCCCTCCCTCTGTGTGTGTGTGTGTGTGTGTGTGTGTGTGTGTGTGTGTGTGTGTGTGAGTAGGTGGGTTGGGGGGATCCAGAAAGTCCCCCACAGACCCTTGTCTCTAAACCTCACAGTGCTGGGGTTATAGGTGCCTTGGTGTGCTGCCACGCCTGGCTTTTAAATGTGAGTGCTAGGATCTCAACTCAGGTTCTCAAACTGCTCTTGCTTATGGAGCCATCTCTCTAGCTCCCACCTTAATTCATTTTTTTCTTAAAAGTTTTATTCCTTTTGTGGTGCTGGGAACTAAATCAAGGGTAGTAAGACACACTAAGCAAGTACTCTACCCTGAGTCACAGCACACATGCCAAACCTATCATTCCTTCTTCCCTCCCCCAGTCTCTCCTTTTCTCCTACTCTCCCTTTCTTCCTTTTTGGAACAGGTGTGGAAAATTGGCTTTGCTAGATTAAGCAGGGAACACCTAACTGTGAGATTCATGACAAGACTATGTGCAGCTCTGCTTCTCAGGGGACACACTGCACCATAAGTCTGAATCAGATGGTCAGGGGCCAGGAAGGAGCTGTGACAAGTGCAAGGCTACAGTTCAAGAGCTCACACAAGGTATAGCTAGCTATAGGAAGCAGAAAAGACTGCACAGAGAAGGGAACAAATGCTGAAAAGTTAAGTGTGTGCTTGGCAGGACCAATCACGTAACCGAAGAAGGTGTCAGTTTCCCGTCCTCTCGACAACCTGATTTGAAACCCCAAACCTATCAGAAAGCTTGATCCTTAATGTGGATTATTGTTTTATAAATTATTAAGGAGAGCAATATCTCTCCATTTACTGAATGTCATAACAAAAGAGATAGGAGGGAAACCAAGACATTGTCTACCCAAAGAGCCCAGCATTTGGACAGTGTAAAGTCACTAAATAATTCAGCAGCTATTTGAAAGTATAGTGTTTTGTAATTTCGACAGAACCATCTTTGTCTGTCTCTATGTAGTGCAGAATTTTAAAAAGATGCTCGCCTCCATGAAGACCTGTTTCTAGGAGAAATGGGAGTTGGGAGGAATGCCGGTCAGGAGGAAGAGGGTTGTCTAATTAGAGGGCCATGTATTTGCTCTGATTTTAAATTTTCATGAGACTGTGAGGTTTAACCATTTTCAAGTAATATCTTTGATTTCTTTCTCTGTGACCACATGTCTGCTATCCGAGAATACCTATCCATGCCTTCTTTTCTTATTCCTCCTCCCGTGAACACCATGGAAGGGGACCCATGTGCGTGAGGACTCTAACATACCATCCAGGAGGACGAGATAATAAACGCAGCCACCGCAAACCATTGTGGTGAAGCTGATAATGTCCTGCCCTGGTTTACTCCACGACGTCAGAATTATCTGCTTAATGTTACCTAGAAGAGAGCACGAGGCAAAACCGAGGAGGAGTGACCTGAAAGGAAGCCATCATTCATCATTTTTGGTTTGCTTATTTCTAGATGATCTTACTAGAGAGGATTTATGCAGCTGACCGCAGGACATAAAACTAAAATAAAACACTCTGAGTATTACTGGAAGCCGGTAGAGCAGTGGTTCCCAACCTCCCTAATGCTATGACCCTTTAATATAGTTCCTCATGTTTTGGTGACCCCCAACCATAAAATTATTTTCGTTGCTACTTTATAACTGTAATTTTACTATTGTTATGAATCATAATATAAATATCTGTATTATCCAATGGTCTTAGATGACCCCTGTGAAGGGTCATTTGACCCCCCAAAATGGTCATAACCTATAGGTTGAGGACCACTGCAGTGGTATATTATAGACAGGAGAACGTGTAGGATTGTATCTAGGCCCTACCAATCACTGCTATGTGAACTGGGCCAGATAACAGTCTGTGTGCTTCAGTGTCCTGATCTTTAAGATGTGTATAATAATTGTGCTTACCTACAGAGTTGTCATGACTAGGTAAAATGACAGAACACTTCCTGACATATGATTAATACGTGTCAGCAATTTCTATTTCTATGCCCTTAGATCCTTTGATCTGAAGACTTAGGGTAGTTAGGTAGCTAATTCCAGAAACAAGAGTTCTACATTTAATGTGGTTATTGAGTATGAGAGAGCCTTCTGCAAGTACTTATTGGCAAGACTAACTCCTGTGGATGAATTATGTGCACGGCATCCCGGAGGTCCCGGCATGGATGCAAACCAATTAAGTTAAGCACTTACCGCAATCACAAGTGCAACTCATAGGTTGAAAAGTGGGAAGAGAGTACACATGAACTTGGCTTTGCTTTGTCAAATGTATTATAAATGTAGTCCATGAATTCTCACCTCTAGTCCTTCTAAATTCTGGAGCACTCTTTGACTAACGAAGCCCAGAAAATTGTTACCTATGCAACCTTTATTTAGGTTCTTTACAGCTCTCATTTCTTCATTTGAAAAAAAAAAAAAAAAGACAAGAAAAGAAAATAGTTCCAGTGATAGAAACAGAAGTCACTCCAGTAGCTTTGAAGCACAAGGGATTATTTAACATTAGGAATTTGGAACCTATAAAATGATTGGAAAGGTTGAGATGTGGGCTTTCAATTAGACATTTGGAATAATTCAAAAAGTACTGTAGAAAGTCAGGGAAGCAACAACCTTTGCCACGGCAGAGATGGTAAGAGATTAAAACTTACAACTGGGGGAACTGAGGGCTAGAACATATCATTTTGGCTACCATTTGTACTTTAGAATTCCTCCATTGCTTCTTAAATCATCTGGTTACAAGACCACTAAAGCCTCAAGCCACTAGCAGTACATTTGGGAGCTGCAGATGAAACACTAGTCTCTCTATGCTAACTCTTGCCAGATGAAAACAGAAAACTACACTTCCATTCATTGCTGCCTTTGAGAATTGCCAGGGTACTTCTACTTCATAGAATTTATCGATTGTACATGCAGACCCGAGCTGCAAGGGAGTCCTGTAATGAATCACCTTTCTCACCTTTGGAAAAAAGAAAGGTTCCTAAAAGAAAAGTATGTTCTCACTTACTATATCCATTCCAGAATGTAAAGGCCATAGTCACCTTATATAGTTACTTTTAAATAAAATAATGAATGTTTGAACACTAGCGAAAAGTGTGTAAACAATATATTCATTATTTTTGTCACTATAAATAAAATGTGAGTCAATGTTTCAGTTTCTAAGAATACCTAAGGAGACTAATTTTTTCAGTTGATAGAGGACTCTGCTGCTAAATGTGGGAGAATTCTCTGCCTATCTCAGGGTCCCCAAGGGCCTCAGTGGCTCTGTTGTTAACCCGAGATGATGCTATAGGTACTCATGTAAAAGGCTTTAGTCTGTGTGCCTCAGGGAACCTTTGTAAGCCATGCCTCTTCCTTTTCGCATGAAACCTCCTGCCCTTCATCTTGGACCCTACCATTCTCATCCTGTTACTTCAGGTCAAATGTCTGAGTCTCTACTTGCCCTCTTCATAGTGACAGCTGAGAAGAAACAAATTGCTTAGCTTAATCTCAGTTTCATAGCCTTTCTGTTCCCATCTGGCCTGGGAAATCTACACTAGAAGTGGAGGCTAAGATTTGTAGGATAGGAATTTAGTGAGAAAACTATAAACGATTAAAAGTTGGAAGAAAGGACTGGAAATAAGCAGATCAAGTTAATCTGAAGCAAGCACACAGAGAAAATTTACTCCCCCCCCCACCTGCTCCTTGCTATTTCCTGTTTAAGTTTGTTGGTTGTTGTATTTGCTTGTTTGTTTGAGACAGGACCTCATGCAACCAATTGTGGCCTCACACTTACATACCTGAGGATGACCTGCTTCCTCTCCCTCATGCTAGAATTATGGGAGTTTGCCATCGTGCCTAGTTTCCCATTTATGAAATGAATTTCAGAATTGCCCTTTCGTTCAGGCATTCACAGTCAAGTTTACTTATCCTATATTTTACTTTTTTGTGGATCTTATAAAGTGGTCAGTTTATGTTCTCAAGGCTACCCAAGCTTCAATTCAGTACAGCAAAATTGAACCAGCAAGTCAAAGATCAAAAAGACGTTCAAAAATTGCAAATATAGCATACAAGATTGCTATCTAGTATTTTTATTAAAGAGGTAAGGTTGTAATTACAAATCTCTCGTCAGCTATCTATTTTCAAAGCTTTCTATATTTTTGTTTCCCTTTCCTAGTGTGAATTTAAGCATGATGTAGTTTTGAAAGCAACACTTATCTATAAAGATGCTGTAAAATCAAAAGTTATCTTCCTATCTCTTTGCTGCCGGCAGTTTGACATCCCTGGTACCTGAGACACAAACTTGAGTGCAGGCATTTTCCTTGGGAAGTAACAGTATAGATTCTGATTAAAAGAAGTGAGACACAGGGAGGAAGAGCCACTGAAGGTGGGGAGCATCCTGGAGCAGTCACCACCAGTGCTGCTGGCACTTAGCTTCTCCAGGGACACTCTGGAGACTGTTCCTTGACTGGATTTTCTTTGGGGAAGCTAGTCATTTATCCATTGACTCCTGTGTCTGTTGATCAATGACTACTATTGAAAGCTTTAACTCCTACCCAGTGTTTATGAAAGAGGGGAGGAGAGAAGAGCAGATCCGGGGCTGGAAACTCTAGAGTGGAGTGCCTCCTTGAGGACAGAGCTGTCCATATGCTGACACCTGGTGGGATGGAAAGTATGGTCAAGGCGCACAAAGTCACAGCAGTATCCAAACATGCCTGTTCAAGGGCTGTCCCCATTTCTCATGCTCAGGATTTGTCAACAACTCAGAAAAACAAAAGGCAGCCTTCTCATGTTTGGAAACAGGATAGAGCTGGGAATGAAAATAAATTTGATGACTACCAACTTCTAAAAGATCAGCTAGAAATAAGCAAACCAAAAATGATGAATGGTGGCTTCCTCTCTGGCCAGTCCTCCTAGGTTTTAAGTAAAGAGGCATGAAAATTAAACATTTATACATAGTTCCTAACAATTGCACATGGTTTACTGAAAGAAAAGTTTATGCAACAAAATAAATGTCGTGTTGACTTTCCATTTCCAACAGAAATTTTGGTCAGTCTTATGCTGCAATTTCTGCATGGGAATAAGGTATAAAAGAACATTTAATAAGTGTTTTTAAAAATTACAGCTAAGGGCTGGGCAATGACGGTGCACACCTTTAGTCCCAGGACTTGGGAGACAGAGGCAGGTGGATCTCCTTGAGTTTGAGGCTAGCCTGGTCTACAGTGCAAGTTTCAGGACAGGCTCCAAAGCTACACAGAGAAACCCTATCTAAGACAAACTATCCAACAGACAAAAAACATCAAACAAACATGACAGTGAAGAACTTATAAATAAAAGGAATTCCTCAGGAAAAAAAAAAGGAAAATTCAAGTTGGTTTCTATGGCCTTAGTTTTTAAATTAAGCCTAGAAGCTAATCTACAGAATTTGGCACCCTCAGAGTGGTCCAGAATTGATATAGTACCACTGGGAGAGTGAGATCCATGACACTGGCCACTGTCAGATGGCCTTTGACTGAACCCTTGGAGGAGATGGCTCAAGAACACTCTCAGTCTTCTACACTGGGGCATTCACTGCGCCTTTGCTGACCCCTGTGTTCATCCTAGAGTCCTCAGTGGTGAGGTTTCCATGGGAACCATGAAAGGTTCAGAATTCTATGTCTAAAGCCCAAATCCCAGAGGAAAGAGACAAGCACCAAGGCAGCCTCCCCAGTAACGCTGCATACTTTAATCTGTCTAATTAAATATTAAACCCAGAGACAGAGCATTAAACTTTGTGTGTCTCATAAACACCCAGAAAGGGCTGAGGTGGAACATGCCAAGGAGATCTTTCTGTCCTGTATGGTCCCTGACAGGTGGTACAGACAGCTGCTCCGAGTTCACTACCCTCGTTCTAGTTCCTTTGTTGTTCAGAATGGCCCTTCTACTGGCGTTTATGGTGGCGGTGGGCAGAGGTGTTACAAAGGAGGGCCGAGGCAAATCACATCTTCTGTCCTTTCATGGTCTTCTCAAATCTTTTTTCCATCTCTGGATTCCAGAGTACTGGCTCTCTGCAGTGGATGTCAGCATGAGACAGAAGACATAGTGAGGTGGTTTGAAGGTTAGAGAATAAGCAGGACACTTACTAGAACTGGGAATCAGAAGATGGGCTTTTGTATTAGTTCTGTGATTTTGGATGTAACTGTTGATGCCGTGTGAGCCCAGGTTCATCTTCTGAGAGAAGAAAAGGGGCATATGAACTACAGTTCAATTCCTCATCAAAAAATTTTAAGGATCTCCTACTCAGAGAACAGGGGCGAATAAAGTCAGGTTCCTGCTCCTGCAGGACCCGGAGGATCTTAATCTGGGTTCCATGTATCTCTCCAAAGCCAAGAAGTGACCTTCCTGAATGCATGACACTGTTGTAACTTTGGAGGGGGAAAATCCTCTAGTTTCACTGAGGTCTAAGACTTAAAGTCCCAAGACTCCAACAATGAAGGTCCCTGGTACTCTTGCAGTTCTTCAAGTCCCATGTTATTTGTGTACCCTTTATCTGTGCCATTGGTACATAATTTTATTATAATTTTTTCTTTAAAATAGAATTAGATGCATGAATCGTAGCTAGTTTTGTAATTTCACATATGTGAAATTATGGGTTTGGTGATATATAATACAGACACACAATGTATGCTTTAAAATAATTCAGGTTCTAGTTTTTTTTTTAATAAAAAAGTCATGAGATGGGAATATAGCTCAGTTGATAGAGTGTTTGTCTAGCATACATAAAGCCCTGAATTTGAGCTCCAGCAGGAGCTCATAAATCGGTTGTGTTGGCATACATCCATAATCAAAGATCATCTTAAGTTCAAATTCACTCTCGGCTATAAACTAGTTTGAGGGCAGCCTGAGATACATGGTATTATTTCTCAAAAATTAATTTAAACAAACAATTTATTCTTAATATACAACAGCCAATATTCTCCAGTCATGCCCCAAACATACACCTCACTAGTGCATAGCTTGGGAAGCTTGTCTCATGATCCATAAAATCCAGGGACATACAAGAAATTTCTGTCCACTTTCCATCTACTCCCTCTTCCAATTCGCTATCGCTGGTCTTAAGGCGGATATCACCATCCCTCCTTTATGCATTGGCTGACTTTGTGATCAGACTTTGTGTGAGGCCGCTGTCACGCCCCAGTGTTGTTTCGGTACCCAGGTTGGCAGTAGCAGACCATTTGCACCTTGAGCATCCCCTCCCTGCTGCGGAGGCTGTGCTGCTGTCCTTGCCACAGCCTGGCAGACTTTCTCGTGAATGACAGGGGCTGGCAGAAGGTTGGCAGTGAGTGGAAGCAGTCCTGACACTAGAGCTGTGTGCTGCGCGCTAATTACACTGATGTGGGGTCTGGGCCACGTGGTCCTTTGCTCAGAGGAAGGATGCGAGGCGGGCACAGAGAGCGAGCTGCACTACAGAGGAAACGCGGGAACAGCCGCACCTAGGCGCATCCATAATTTATAAAATGCCAGCAGCAACAAAGGCAAACAGGGACCAGAAGCAGGAGAACAGAATGGCATAAAGCTTTTTAATGGTCGTTTTCTATTAATGTCAGATGGGCGACCGTTTTTCAAGTGGGTGGAAGGGTTCCAAGGCCCCCACGGTTCAGTCACAAAAGCTAAATGCTGCCATTTACCCCTCCTCCCGGAGCTTTGGGAAAGAGCTTAGCTGTCCTACAAGCCAAATGTAATCTTTGAGGTTCAAGTGGGCTTCTGATCCTTCTAGCTGTTTGCTCTCTTAAAGAAGTTTCTAGCTGTAGAACTGAAGTCACTCTTTTCTTCTGCGGTGACAGTATCACTGGCAGTTTAGTACGTTGTGCACAGAGAAAGGGGGTGTGGTGCAGATGTTAAGATTATAGGCTCTGCAGCAGGGCCGACCCCGTAGTGTGAGAACTTGGTCCCTGACTAAACAGTGCTGTTTCCTGTTGAAAATGGCTGCTAATAGACGACCCACATTTTGATAGTATTCTGATGTTTGGGTGATAATGTCCACTCAAACATTTTTTTTTTAATAGTGCGAGGCCCAACTAGGACATTAGACCCACCCATTAGTTAGATGATGTAAACCTTTACCTACATCGTCTCAATGCCCTTCACTCTCCTAGGGCTTTCAAAGTCCCTCCTACTTTTTCTGCTATTTATCATCCCCAGAGTTAACTATTACTTTGAAGTCATATGTATTTTTTCCCATGTACATTAATTTTTTTCCAATGTGAATATTGTCAAATAACACCATGCTTTTGAGATTTGTATGTGCTACCGTACTTGGCTTCGGCTCACCCGTGAGCTTGACTGTGTAGAGTCCCAAGCCTGATCTATTTTCCAATTGCTGTTCAGTGATAAGGCTTTCCTGCTTGGGTTCCTTTACTCATATTCCACTCTGTTTGAGCTTTCCTCTCCTCTTTCCTTGGTGGATTTTTTCCACTTGGTTTTCAAGTACAGATGTTACATCATGGTTCAGAAGTGTTTTGCTCAGTGGAGCAATGTTTTAGGTGTTTGAAGTAGGAAAAGGAGTACTTGGCCAATGGTTTTCTCCCACCATACTTTCTGCTATTAAGTTTCTCCCAGTGGTGACTGCTCGAACCTCAGTATCACATTCATTATGGGATATCACTTATACCTTGTACTTTCTCCCCTAGAGCAAGCACCCCTAAAGTGGAAAAAATCCTCTCCCATATCAGGGTGGGGCTGACCACTGTTAGTTACATTGAAGAAGAGTGAGTCTCAAACTGACTGTAAATGTTTTAAGATGAAAGAAAACACGAGGGATCAGTATATAGAATTAAGGAGAAAACTAGCAACCAAGAACTCAAACACACAAGCACAATGAAGTCACTCAACATGATGAATGGTGTCAGATTTGAGTTGCAATACCCACTGACTTCCTTTCATTTGGATGCCAAAAGGACTCATTGCAATGTGTATTAATCAGTTCCCTAGGGCTGCTATAACAATGTACCACAGAGTGGGTGGCCCAAGCAACAGAAACTGACTACTTCATAATTCCAGAATCCAGAAGTCCGACATCATTGTGTCAGTAGCATTGGTTCCTTCTGAAGAAAATCCTGATGAAATGCAGTATTCCTTAGTTTGGAGTACACCATGCCAGTTTCTGCCCTCACCTCTGCATATTCCTGGTGTGCACACATCTGTGTCTACCTTTCTCCTCCACCTCTTTTGTAAAAAATGTGTTTTTAAGGTATGAGTGCTCTGTCTGCATGTATGCCTGCAGGCCAGAAGAAGGCATCAGATCTTGTTATAGATGGTTGTGAGCCACCAGGTGGGTGGTGGGGATTGAATTCAGGACCTCTGGAAGAACAACCAGTACTCTTAACCTCTGATCCATCTCTCCTTTTAATAAGCACGTGTAATCCTCTTAACCTGATCATTTACAATGATCTTACTTACAACTAAGGATATATATACAGGGGATAGAATTAGGACTATCTTTTTCAGAGACATAACCCAGTATGAAGTGTGGACTTAAAAAAATACTTTCCACAATGCCCCAATCCAAATTCCACACCAGTCTCTAGTGGAGGTTAGATGCACCCTCCAGTCAAGGACTTGACCATCTAAATGACACTGACACAGCTAGTTGTGCCTTGATAAGAAAATCTGACTTCTGAATCATTGCCTATATCAGCAAAACCCAAGAAGCAACCTACAATTCAGTAAAAGGGAAATGGATAAATATGCTACATGATTTTCTGAGTAAGTAAATGTATCCAAGATACATATAGCAAACAAGTGCATCTCTTAGTACATTATATTAAAGTTACTCATATAACAGAAATAATTTCTTCACTTGCATTAAGTGGTTGCCTTAGATCCTGGAAGGAAATAGGACATAGGCTATATCACTCCAATATTTTGGTTTGGATAGAGCAAATATCTTAAAAATATTGCTTGTTTTTATTTTTGTGTGTGAGGTGCTTAGTTATATTACATCTATGTGGTTTTTACTCTGCTTGCAATATGCTAATGAATTTTAAGCTATTTTATGGAAAACACATTTTTTTAAAAATTAGTTCTTTGAAAAAAAATTTTTTTCTCTCTTTTTATTATTATTAATTCAAGTTAGGGAACAGGCTTGTTTCACATGTAATTTCCCTCTCCCTCTCCCTCCCCTTACCCCCATTCCTTCTCCCTCACCTCCAACCTACTCCCCACCCCATCCACCCACCACTCCCCAGGCAGGGTAGAGCCCCCAACCGGGTCTCCACCAAGTCCACCAAATCTTCCTGTGCTGGGCCTGGGTCCCTCCCCATGTGTTCAGAGACAGAGTGCATCCCTTCAAGTGGGATGGGCTCTTGAAGTCCCCCACATACACCAGGGCAAAAAGCCAGTCCCCCTCTGGAGGCTCCCAGGAGTGCAGGGGCCTCCCCGATGGCATCCATGGATTAGTCCCGTACTGGCCTCCCAAAGAGCGTCTGGGGTCGATATGCTTTCCCTTTTTCAGGCCAACTGTTTATGTGGGTTTCTCCAACCTGGTACAGACCCCTTCGTTCTTCATTCCTCCCTCTCTTCAACTAGGTTCCAGAATTCAGCTTAGTGTATTTCTGGGAAAACACATTTTTTAAAGCTTTTACTTTTTTAAAGGATTCAACATATTTACATGAAAATATAAACATAAATGTTTAAACATTATCCATAATAGCTAATAAGTGGAATCTGCCAAAACATAATCCAATCAGCCAGATGAACAAACACATTGGTTTGAATCCATAAATCAGAAAATCAATCATCCATAAAAATGAATGAAGTAGTGGTATATTCTTTTGGGGGGTCTTTTTGAGACAGGATTTCTCTGTATTGTTTTTGAGGCTGTCCTGGAACTTGCTCTGTAGAACAGGCTGGCCTTGAACTCACAACGATCTGCCTGCCTCTGCCTCCCGAGTGCTGGGATTAAAGGCGTGCACCACCAACGCCGGCCTGAAGTAGTGGTATAGTCTATAATGTAGATGAATGTGGGAAACACCAACATACTAAAGGCAATAAGACAAACACAAAAGACCACATATCACAGCTTTTATTTATCTGAGATATTTGTAATAGACACATCCATACAGACAGATAGTAGATTAGTGGTTGCAGAGCTATGGAGAGTAAGGAATGGTGAGTGGTCACTAGTGAGTGTGAGGTTTTTTTGGGGAATGATGAAACTGTTCTGGAAGGAGATAGTGGTGATTTTTGAACAACATTGTGACTATTGTCAGCCCTTTCTACCCAAGAACTCCAAATCCACTAACTTCATTTGAGTAACTTGCAGTTCTCCAGTATACCTATGAACAGTTTTCTGAATGAGTATTCTCTAAGCAAATTAGTATCAACCACTGTTAATATAATTGTATGGGGCACTGTATTGGCCCCCAATTTCAAGTGGTTTGAGTCAGGATTTTTCCACTTTATGATAGTGTGAAAATGATATACACTCAGCAGAAATCACTCGTGAAATTTCATTCTTTCTCCAGGAGAGTCAGATTTGGTGTGATTCTGTCTTGTGATGGCTGGAGTGACCTAAACAGTCAGCCAGCCACAGGGCTGGGCATAGCAGTTTCCTCTGAGTTTAAAACATTTCATTTTGGAGGGAAGCATCTTGAGACATGGGATATAAAAAAGGAGGTGAGATATCAGGATGTTCTAAAGGGAGGTGAAACATTTTGTCTTCAGGGAAGTTTGCTAAACTCTGGAAGTAAACAACTCAATGACTTCAGGAAGTCCCTGAAATGAACCGGATTCACTCTCCCTCACCAAGCATATTTCAGTGGTAATGACTGCTGATGACGTTACTTAGATAGGCAGGATGGCCTAGAAAACACTCAGATCAGAGGACCAGCATGGAAGAAACAGAGATTGACTCAACTGTCTAGAAGAAACAAAAACCAGCCTAGCTGCCTAGAAGAGGCTCAGACCAACTGAGCCACCTGCAATTGTGTAGTAAGTGCTTCAGGTCTCCAGCTTTTGTGAGCTGTCACCCATGCTACAGTAGGCCTTGGTGATGCAGCTCTCTGTGTGTTATTTCTCCCTTCACCCATATTCCTGTGGACCTCCCCCCCCCCCAAAAAAAAAACCAATCCTCATTGGTTCACCAAGTTGGACTTTAGTGGTATCTGTAGTTTAAGTCTGTCTCCAGGTGCCTTTTTTCTCTTTTCTTTGGGATAAATGGATACTTGTTCATACCATTCTGGGAATAGTGTCACACAACAACTTCACAGTGTTCTGGGTTGCTAAGCTACAGTGTTTGACAAGTTAGGATAGTGAAGCATTTTATTTATAACCTATCATGTATTTATTGGTATTTCACTTCATGAGAAGTTCATATAATGGTTTGAATTGGCTCATGTTTTAAATGCTTGATCCTGAGCTTGGGCACAACATTGAAGGTCATGGAGGCTTTTAGGAGGTAGGGCCTGGCTGGCAGAAGCAGGTCACCATGGGTACTTCTACTTCTGGCCCATTCTGTACCATGTGAGTAGGGTTCATCACATATTCCTGCTGCCACAGATGAGGCTGTGCTACCATTCATTCCCTACTGTGAAGGACTGTGCCCTCTGAAACCGGGAGTTTCATAGTATTTTGATCACAGCAGTGAGAAAACTAGCCAATACTATTTAAGAGTATCTGTGCTCAAGATACTGTACTTAGGTTTTATGCAAGCACTGTGCCATTTTACATAAGAGATGAGTAGCTGTGAATCTTAGCATCTGTGAGAGTTCATGAAACTAATTCTCATCCAGTGAGACAGGGTGATGACTTAGTAAACACCACTGAACTGTACACTTAATTTTAGTTTCATATGTGTGAGTATTTTGTCTGTCTGTCTGTACCTCATGTGTACCTGGTTCCCAAAGAGGGCAGAAGAGGGTGCCATATCCTCTGGAACTGGTTTTATAGATGGTTGTGAGCCACCATGTGGGTGCTGGGCACTGAACTTAGGCCCTCTGCAAGAGTGTTAAGTGCTCTTAATCACTGCGTCATCTCTCCAGCCCCTATAATAATATTATTATTTTTATTTAGAAACAATCTTATTTTACATATCAATCCAAGTTCCATCAGCTACTGGATGAAGGCTCTAGGGTGGCATTTAAGGTAGTCATTAATCTCATTATAGGGGAAGGGTATTTAAAGTAGCCTCTAGACTATTGTTTAGATTCTTCGTTGGGGTCATCCTTGTAGTGCCAGATTTCTCTTTAAACCTAAAATAGCTCCCTCTATGAAGGTTTCTCTTTTCTTGTTCACCTCTATTCTTTCCATAACTCAGTCTTCCTGATCCCTCATGTTCTCCTCCCCCCTCAGCTTCTCCCCTTCTCTTTCTCCTACCTTTCTCCCCCTCCCCCATGCTCCCAATTTTCTCAGGAACTCTTATCAATTTCCCCTTCTCCAGGGGACCATGTATGTCTCTTTTAGGATCCTCCTTGTTTCCCAGTTTCTCTGAAGGTGTGGATTGTAGGCTGGTAGTCCTTTGCTTTATGTCTGATATCCATATATGAGTGAGTACATACCATGCTTGTCTTTCTGTGATTGAGTTACCTTACTCAGGATGGTTTCTTCTAGTTCGATCCATTTGCCTTCGAATTTCAAGATTTCATTGTTTTTTTCCACTGAGTAGTACTCCAGTGTAAACGTACCACATTTTCTTTATCCATTCTTTGATTGAGGAACATCTAGATTGCTTCCAGGTTCTAACTATTACAAACAATGCTGCTATGAACATAGTTGAACAGATGTCCTTGTTATATGAAAGTGAATCCTTTGGGTATATGCCTAAGAGTGGTATTACTAGACTGATTCTGAGGTAGACTGATTCCCATTTTCCTGAGAAACTGCCATACTGATTTCCAAAGTGGCTGTACAAGTTTTTACTCCCACCAGCAAATAATAACAATTTTTAATGTTTTTTGAGTTACTAATTCTCTAATATAGATGGAGGGTACAGAGATTTAAAGACCTAGGAGAAATAACAGCTACTAAAATTTATTGAGTATTTAGTTTCTCCTAAGCCAGATGCTTGCTAAGATATAAACCACCTTCTACAAATATGGAATATGGGTTTCTTAAACACTAGGCAATGTGTGCAAGGTAATAAAGCTAGAAAAAAATGTGGAGCCGGATTTGAATTCAGGCTGGCTACCTGAGAAGTCAGAATTTTGCTGACACATTATTATACTTGTAAAGACTAAAGCTTAGGCAGAAGTGATGGCATTCTTATGAGGCCCTGGGAAGTGAATGAATACAGATTAATTTAACAACAACAACAAAAATCTCTAAATCATTGCTCATGTCTTTCCATAAACACACTTGTTTTGTAAAGCAAGACATGCCTGTTCAAAAAGACTCTTATTTACCTTTAAACTTTCCAGTGGTTTCTCCATAATTGAGTTAAAAAGAGAATGATCTCAACATTTCTTTTTGCATACAGTTTAATGTTGGCTGAGATGCATCAAGGACAAGTCTAGTCTGGAATAGCAGGAAAGTTTGGGAAATTATTTAACTATAAAGTCATTAAGGTTCTCAGCTGCCTGCATGTGCCCAGTGCAAAGAAGAGTGTGTGTTTGATTGCTCTCCAGTTCTCTGTCTGGGGATTCAGCCAAATGGAACCATTAGATTCAGAACATACTCAGGGGTCTGAATTTTCCATTCCAGCTGTCTCTAATAGTCAAACGAGGCAGGTAAGAGAGGTACCCATTTCAGATGCTCCATCCATCAATGTCCCAGAATGAATCCTGGGATTTGAACTTTAATTCAGAGCAAGGAGAAAGGTTGGCCAGAGAAATGACGACATTGTACTCTTCCCTAGTCATGAAGATTTGTCTTGCGCCTAAGCTCAGGAAAGGGGTGGAGAATGAAGGTGCAGGTAGAAAAGAGCCATAGAGAGAATGCCAATGGCAGAGAAAGTACTCTGGGGAGAATTGTCTTAGTTTCTCTGGTTCAGGGATCTGCACGAGGACTTGCATGCAGCTAGACAAATAGTTTCTATTGAGAACTACATCTTAATTCCATTGCCTGTCTCCTACAGGCTACTGTGAATGCCCAGCCTCTGTTTCCCTCTGAGACATCCAATATATGCCTTGGTTGGAAATCTCTTCCACCTGTCATGTGATTGCCAATTAAGACACATTCCTTCTCCTGGCCAAAGGTTAGCTTGTGGCCACCAGAAGGCTATACCCCAGTAGCCATACCTTCAAGAGAGTGTGTCACCATTTCCTGCCATGAAGATGCCCAAACTGTTCTAGTTTCTGCCCTTTCTGCCCTTCTGTGTTTTTGTTTGTGGGTGCTCCTCCACAGCCTTTGGATGCATCTTTTTTTTTTTTGGGGGGGAAGAGTCATTTCTTTGTTTAGCTAGTCAATTTCTGTCACTTAACTGATGAGTCCCTACTGTATTTCGTGTTGCTAGGTTTCTCTTTTATGATGCTTCAGTGATTAAAGAGAAACTCAAAGAATTTGGGAGCCATTTCTGAGAACAATCACAAAAATAATTAGAGGGAGACAGATTTGCCAAGCCTCATTAAAGAGATATAATTTTGTTTCAGGAAAGGAAATTTGAGATGAACTAGAATACCTGTCATTGGCTGAGTCTGTGCTCCTAAACAAGATAGAGAACTGAAGTCATTATCTTGGAAATTCATGTGAAAATGGGCCAGTATGTCACCTAGGAGATTATTTATGTGAAGACAGACCCCAATTTTTCCTTTATCCCCTCATGTGTGAACTTCCTAACACTGTTTACATACATTTTGCTATACATGTTCAGCTCCTGTTTACTCCTTAATTCCCCGTGGACTGGACTTGAGCCTCACAGCTGCCATGCTCAGATCTAGTGTGTCTCCACAGACCTACTGCTGTTTGACCTATGGCAATATTGGGCACTGCTGACCACTTGCTCATTGAGCGTCAATCATTTTGAATTCGACCGGCTTTCTCCTCCAACCTCTCTGGTTGGTTGTAGCTACTGGAAGCCCCTCCCTCTAACCTTCCTTTACAGTTCTTCAAAGCTCTGACTGATCTCTGCCTTTCTTCATACTCCACACAGCTGGTGGCTTGTTTAATCCCTCCACACAGCTTCGATTACCATCTATTTACAGATACTTGTTAAATGTGCCTTCCCTGACTCTGAGTACCAGATTCTATGTAGAACTGCTTTCTGGAATATTCCTCTGGATATGTCATAGTACTTCAGATCCAATAACCCCTCCAGCAAAGATGCCTCTGATTACATCCCTCTTGATACCTACCTTTCCTTGACTCTTTCAAGCCAGTAAACCACAAAGCCATGTCAATTCAGCTACCCCAACCATCTCTGAGACCACCCACTTATTTCTGCTGCCAATGATTAGTTCAGGACACTATTGTCTCGCCCCAGTGACTGTACCAACCTTTTAGCTCATTTTTTTTGACACTACCCCTGGGCTGCCTTCTTCCAACTCTTTACCTGCACCAGGCAGCCAGAGTGAACCTTGTAAGGCAGGAACTAATGAAACTAGTACCGTTAGAGTGAAATCCACATTCTTAGCCTGACTGAACCTTCCTATTGTATACCCTTATTGGCTTCTGCAGTACCATGTAGTTCTCTGCCTCCCGTGCTCCAAACATTATGAGCTTCTCTCACCACTACTCTCTCTCTAGCAGGCTTTCACACTGCCAGGAACACTTTTGTCCACTGCCCACCCTCACCCCCCACTTTTTTTTTTGTCAAATGCCTCCTCATCTTCTCTCTCTCCTCTTTCTGAAAGTGTTCATGAGTTTTCCTTTTCCTCATCCATGCTAGTGTCCCCTTCTGTGTTCATACAAGATCCAAGCATGGCCTTTATTATACCACATTGAAATCACACATATGTAGCCACATGCCTGTAAAAGAAAGAAGAAAAAGAACATGTTTGCCCATTGTTGTATGTCTGGTGCTGAGGTACTTGTATAGTTATTGGATTCATATTAGTCAGTAACATAAAGGAATCTTAAAAACTTAGCAAACTGCTCTTTACTCCTATCAAGAATAGGAAGAGGAAATACTCAAATAGGAAACTTGATTAAGCTATTTGTGAAGCATTTTTGTGTTTTGGTTAGTAAATATTAGGAAGCCTTTTTCTGGAGAGTCATGACATCTCTTGGAGACATAAAATGTGAGAATCTTACCTATGAGGAAAGTAGACAGAAAAAGAGCCAAGGAGAAGTCTGCAGACCTATGCTGGTCCTATGAATCCATGTAGACTTTGCCAGGTTTGCAATGTGGCTGACTCAGCAGCATGCCTTTGACCCACTTGTGCATGAGAACATCTGGATGGTAAAAATGAACATTATGAAAAGATGAGTGACAAGTTTGGACACTAGTTGTAACCATCCCTTTACATATCTGTTCAAATACGTTCTTCCTTCATTTTGTCAAACTCCAAGAACAAAAGGGCAGTGGCTCAGTCTAACTTCACGTAGCGTGAGCTGGACCCATGGAGCTGATAGTGCTGGACAAACTCTCACATCTACATTGGCAGGTCTTGCTTTAAAAGGATGACTGAAATGTCAGTGGTCTCTTATGCTGCTGAGCAATCATGATGTCTGTCTTTAAAATTTTTGAGGAATTTGTTTTATGTAGATGAGTGTTTTACCTGCCTATATTTATGTATATCACGTGTGTACTTAATGCTCAAGGAGGTCAGAAGAGGGCATGAGACCCCTTGGAACTGGAGTTGATTGTGAGTCAGCATGTGGGTGCTGGGGACTGAACCCAAGTCCTCTTCAAGAGCTGAGCCATCTCACTAGTCCCATGTTTTTATTTTCCACTGAGACATAATCTTATTATATAGCCCTGGATGGCCTGTAACTCAGTATGTAGAGCAGTCTGGCCTTGAACTCACAGAGATCTGTGCACCTTTGCCTCCCAGGTACTGGGATTAAAGGGGTGGGCCATCTATCCAAGCCCTCATTTTACCTGTGATGGTACATTTTCTTGTTTCTCCCCTATAGCACCTATTCTTCCTTCACAGTCTGCTGCTGTTTCTTCTCTTTCTCTTCAAGGTGTGTTGAGCACAGCATCCCAGGCTTACCCTTTGTTCTTCCCTTCTGTTATCTGTAACCTGTTGGTCATCTCAATGCTTCTCCCATCAGTGCTGTTGATTCACAAATCTTCACCACAGACTTCGCGCTCCTGAACTCTGGATGTGTATATCCAACTGTTGACACCACAACTCCACTCAGAGTTCTAACAGACACAACTTATGTCAGAGGCTTAAGTCCTGCTCTTTCTCCCTAAAGTCACTTTGGACCAGCCATCCTCCCCCATCTTGATGTCTTATAATATCTACCATTATAGCTGCTCAGATCCAAAACTTTAAAATCATATTCCACTCACTACAAGTCCTGTTAACTTTTCCCTTCAAAAATGTCTGCCCACTTCTTACCACCCCTAATATGGTCTTCTGATTCTGCCTTGCTCCTCTTTGGCCTGCTCTCAGCAAACCAGCTAAAACAGTGTAAGTCAGGTTGTGTCACATTTGTGCTCAAAATAGTACTTTGGGGTAAATGCTAAAGTTTTTTTTTCCTTCAGAGATGGTGTCTTCCCCATGTGTCTCAGATTGTCCTGAAACTTAGAATCCTTCTGCTTGACAGGTATGGAGATTACAGGCATGTAGTGACATACCTAGCCATCAGATCCTACACGATGTAGATTGCTGCTTGCTCTGTTTCCACCCTCCTGTGACCTGGCTCATTCATCACACTCTCTGGCCTCCTTGCTCTCATGGACTGTTTCCAGTCTGTTCTCCCTTAGAGTCTTGGCTGTAGCTGTTCTCTCTGCTTAAGCTGTTCTTCACACAGATATCTATTGGCACTTTTCTCACTTACCTCAGATCTTTGCTCAAATCCTTCCCACCCACCTCTGGCCATCCTTTCTAATACTCTCCATGACCAGTTCTTTTGGGTTTTCTTGTTTTGTTTTGTGTTTGTTTTTCTTACATTACTCAATTGTGCCATTTAAAAGAAGAGTATCTACTACTGTCTAATCCACACTTTTTTTTCACACTCTACCTTTGATTTCTTATAACATTTCTATTCTACAAAAGCTGGGGTGTTTGGGTATTTGGAATGCAGTTTCTCCAAACATCTAGAATAGGCTTTTTCATCTTTGGCACTACTGACCTTTGGGCTTCATATTTCTTTGTGGTAGGACCTGATCTGTGCCATGTAGGATGTTTACAGTCATCCATTAACCAAATGAGTCATTTTCAGTGACATCCCTTAGTTGTGACATCAAAAAAAATGTTTTTAGACTTTGGTCAATGTTCCCTGTGAATAAAAGTAGTTCTCAGTTGAAAATAACTGTTCTAGAAGAGTGCTTGACATGAATAGATATTTAATAATTATTTCTTGCAAGAAAGAAAAGAGAATGAACAATTCATAGGTACATTTATGTCTCATGTATTCCTCCAGCATTCATAATTTACCAGTCACCACTAGGAGCACATTTCAACCTAGAAAAGGACTAAATCACAGGCATCCAGGAGATGCACAGGATTTCTCTGTGGATGACAGCACATGGCAAGAAAAGCGTGAAATTAAGGGCAATAAAATGAAGTCAAGCAACAGGATAAAGCCTCACTCAAAGGCTGCTAGAAAGGCCTCTCTTCTAAGAATTCTGTGGGTTTGCTCAACAATATTTTTAGAGCCTGACAACAACTACTTTAGGAGTGAGTGCACCCCTGTATAAATGAACTTCAATGGCGTGAACACAGACATGTCAAGGACTTCAGTGCTTCAGACTCATGGGAACAGCAATGTCTTCCTAAAGTTAGGATCAGGGGAAGCCAAGGCTTTCCCCTGGACGTACTTTGGATACTGACAAACAAGGGCAATTAGCTAAAAACAGAACATGGAGAAAGTACCAACCACAGCTTCCTTGACAGGAGTGACTTCAAGATAACATCACTTCCAGACTGCTCCTCTATACAGACCTCCTGACATTAGCAAACCTGACTTGTCATCCATGCTGCATGTAACAAACATGTTGTATGAAACAACCCAGCTGCTGGTGTGTCTCCATCCAAGTGCACAGCGCATCTGATCCCTGCTTTATGTTACTATGTCTGTCTTTCTTTATCTCTCCTTGTTCCTAGTCAGGGTTCCAGGACCCAGCTGCACCAGTTGTGGCACAGCTCTTCCTTTAAAAAAAGTTATTTATTTGTATTTTCTGTACATTGGTGTTTTGCCAGCATGTATATCTGTGTGAGGGTGTCAAATCCCCTGGAACAGGAGTTGCAAACAGTTGTGAGTTGCCATGTAGGAGCTGGGAATTGAATCTGGGTCTTTGGAAGAACAGCCAATGCTCTTAACCACTGAGCCATCTCTCCAGCTCCACAACTATTCTTCCAAATGACTTCTATTCCGTCATTCCCCCTCAGTGTACCTATGGGTCAAGTTGAGTGTTCAGTACTCAGTTCTCTTCAAGGACAATAATAATAAAAATAACATTTAAATAAGAATAGCTTTTCCTACACTATCGGTTAAGTAATTTGTCTTGAGCAGTTAAGAAGGAAAATGTATAAGGCAGCACAGCTGGAATGGAGAGTGTGCTCAAACGATACACCCGTAAGTGTAGTATGCCTTGTATCACTTACATATAATGACTACCTGATAACCAATATAGTAACTGTCACAGGTTTGTGCAAAACCTAGTCTTGCTAATTGGAAGCAATGTACACTATCTGAGGTCATTAAACCTCTATTAGTACAATCAGACAATACCTAACCAATGGAATCATATAGAATAGTAATTAGGACAAGGGTTGTGGCTTAGTAGTAGAACATGTCTTTAGCACCCATGAGGTCTCGGGTTCAGTCTCCAGCACTCAATCTCACTCAATAATTAAACAGTGTGCCATAGGAAAGAACTTGGCTGTCACTGCTCTTCCATTAGGGTTTGGGAAGTTTTGGCATGATTTGAGGATAAGGAAAGGTGATCCTCACCAAGGAGTCATTTTCCCAAGGAAGGTGGCCAGGGCCCAAGATACAATTGAGCTAAGTAATAAAGTCACTGTTTTCTGTCAAAAGGTAAGGCAGGCACATGGCACAGAAAGCAGAAGAAACGAACAGCTCTAGAGTGAAAAGCAAGTCAGCCACGCTCTCCCCTCTACCAGGTGTCTGGTGTCTCTTTCTAGAAGCAATGCTGTCTCCTGCTCCATGAGTCCCTCCAGTCTTATGTGGAAAGGAGAGCACAGTGAGGGGCTAGGGAGGTAGCTCAGTCTGTAAAGTGCTTGCCATGCAAGCATGCTAATTTGTGTTTGATCCCTAGAGCCCACATAAAAAAGCTGGACATGATGGTTCTGGGGACGAGTAGACAGTCAGATCCCTAGGGCTCACCGACCACCTAGCCCTGTGAATTGACAAGTCCCAGGTCCCAGTGAGAAACCCTGTCTCAAAAAACAAAGCAGATGGTGTCTGAGGAATGATGTTCAATAAGATGGACCTCTGGTCTCCACATGTGAATACTCACACAAATGCTATACACACATATGTGCACCCCCTCACACACTCACACATGTACATCCATACAATCACACAAATACAGACGCACACAATCCCCACACATGTATATCCATCTAAACACATACATACAAATACACTCACACATACACACCCTCACACTTGTGCATCCATACACACACACACACACACACACACACACACACACACACACACACACAAATGCAGACACAGTAATTTTGGGACTCTGGCTGTTGAGGCCCCGCCTGTTTCCAGAGTACATCCACATGCCTCCTCTCTTCTGATTCTCAGGGCAAAACTCTGAAACTGCATGAAAGAAATTTGTTGATCTGCTCTACACTTGCCCACTTTCCATCACTCATCCTGGATCCCTAGACATTTTAATAAGTTCTGGCATTTTGCCCATAACTTGCTGCATCCCTTCTACCCTCTCAGAAAAATCTGAACACAAAGTGTCCTATAGGCACTTTAGTAATAAAACCCAAATAAAATGGGCAACACTTGCCGAGGGGGTCTTCTTTGTCTCCTTTTAAAAAAGTCCTGGTCCTTGAATTTCCCTCATGTACACACCTCTCCCTGCTTTCCTGGGCTGAGATGCCAGATGTACGTTGCCATGGTCCGAAGAAGGACCTGTGGGTCTCCCCTGGCAGATGCTGCCACTGTTTTAGCCTGAGGGCCCTGCAGGCAGCCCCTGGCAACATTTTAAATTCAACATCAAACTTCAGCTTGAAATTTTAAAAAGAGGGGAGAAATGACAAGATGTCAATGTCTCCGAACTCAGCAAGTGGGGTTTGTAAATGTACAGTCCGGGTTTCTTTGAGCTGGGGAAGTTTCTTGTCCTTTAGTGACCACTGGGAATGACCATGACCCATCAAAGAGATCCTAAAGAATGTTGTGAAAGCTAACAGGGGATGCGACATCTCAAAAGGAGACCTCCAGACCCAGACAGAGAGTGTTTTAACAAAAACAGGGGCAGGTGGAAAGGTGGCCCAAGTATATTCTTAACTCCAAAAGGTAGACTCTAAAATAATGAATTTAAAGACAACACCAGGGACAGGGAATGTAAAGTGTTCAAATGCACATCAAATAATTTGAAATCCCCAGATTTTATCTTTCTTCATTGTCTGAATTTTATAACTGAAAAAGAGTATGTACACAAAACTTGAAAATAGAAAAGGTAGCGGGGCAGTAGTGGGACACGCCTTTAATCCTAGCACTCAGGCAGAGGCAGAGGCAGAGGCAGAGGCAGAGGCAGAGGCAGAGGCAGAGGCAGAGGCAGAGGCAGAGGCAGAGACATGTGGTCTCTGAGTTCCAGGTCAGTCTGGTTTACAGAGTGAGTTCCAGGACAGCCAGGGCTGCACAGAGAAACCTTGTCTCAAAAAAAAAATAATTTAAAAATTAATTAATTAAAATGGTCACAAAGCTGACCTCCTATTCCCTCAATATCCCTTGACTCCTACAACAGAGACCAGCAAGCCCTGACCTGCCCAGAGAGCTCAGCATAGGGCTTAGATCTCCCACTGAAGTGCAGGGGCTCGTTCACCCAGCAAAATGTTTGACTCAAAGTGGGCCTGATCTCAGGAACTGATAACTTCCAAAAGAATAACCTTGCAGCTCACCACTGTGTGCTCACCATCTTTGTTTCACACAGCATCTCTGCAAAGTTTAGGGAGCTGTTATTTTTATTCTCAGTCTGCATGTAAAGAAATAGGCTCAGGGAAATTGAAGTAGTAGGTTTGGACAGCAACCTTGTCTTCAGACTTGGAAGTCCACAGCACTGCCACAGGGAGACACTGTTTGTGTGCATGCACAATTGGGGTAATCTCATGAATTCCTGACAAACGTGGCTTGTGTGGGGTGTGGGGGTAAGTTTTGTGGAGTAAAGAGCTCTCTGTTCACTGAGTTGTGCTGTGCCACTTGTCTTCCAACAAAGATTTTGCAGGATCTTAAAGGGGCTGTCTATTGTCTACCTATTTATCTCCAGATCCTGGTGTGGTATCCAATGCGGTGGGATTCTCTTTATATGATAAGTGAATGAGAGTTTGGGTTGGATCTTCAGAGGAGGAAGGGCTTCATAAGTTCCCTGGTTTTCCTCAGGGCTCAACTCCCAAACCAGACTGACAACTTGTCTGCCAATCAGAACTCTGATATGGAAATGAGTGAAATGGAGAGTGTAAGGAGGGAAGTAGGGAATGTAGGAAAGAGACCACTAAGAAGAGGGTTCAGAGTAGTAAAACCCAAGATGTATAAAACAATCCCTTTACTCCCTCATCCCCTAGAAAGGCGATACACTTTCCCCCTCTATCCTAGCAGCTCTGACACTAGCTATAAAAAAAAAAAAAATGAGGAACAGAGTTAGTTGCTGTCATTTCAAACACAAATGGGCACCTATATCCAGCCTTTATGGCTAGGTAACTTCCCCTTCCAGGGCTCAGTATTTATTGGTTTTGACTTATTGATAGAACATTCTGGGGCCTGCTGTCCTCCTTCCCATGGAGCTAAGACACCATCAGCAATTGCTCTCCCCTCTCAGCCATGAATAATAATGTGGATGATGATGACGGTGTTATTATTATCATTTGGTATTTAGCCAATGTCTTTCCCCGAAGTACTTAAAGCACTTTATAGGCATTGCCTTATTATTCCTCACAATACTTCCCCAGAGAGAGGGCCCAAAACCGAGATCTGATTTTCAGTTCACTGGGAGGAGATGCTGAGACCCAGAGCAATGAAAGGGCTGCCTCGAGGTCACCTGGAGAAATTGGGCTGAGGTCAGGACAAGAACCAATAGCTGGTAATGGCTGTTTAAGGGCGCCTTCCCACTGGCCACCAGGGAGAATGAGTCATTAGCTCATTCATTGAGTTCTGAGTATAACAGGACATTAAAAGGGGAATTTTGGCAGACACATGCCCTAAGGGCAAGCACTAGAATAAAGTGCAAACACTTTTAGAGTGGATGGCTGAGAAACCCCTCACTTACCTCTGGTGTATTTCACAAGAGCCATGAGTTGGAAATCAGAAGATTTTTGATGAGGATTTCTTCAAACCAAAAGAAGCATGAGGGCTGCAGTTCATCTCAAGCCGAAAGAAAATGACTCCAAGGAGATCCCTCAAATAACTTTAAATGAGTCTGTGTAAGTGGCACACCACGAACAGTGTGAGCTATTTCTAGACAGCAAAGGAGTGGGAGCCTAGGTGGAGAGGCGTCTGATCCCTGGACAGGAGCTGGGACTTGGGGAATGATTGCTATCCTGGAGTTTATCAGAACAAACTTTTCAGGAGAGTGTCTCACGGCTAGACATGGTCCATATGTAGTCCACATGTAGTCTACATGCAAGAGCAAGCCAGTGTGAGTTGACTTAGCTGTTGTCCTATGGGACCATCCTAAAACAAGAGAACCTCACTGGCAGGATACAGGAAGTCTAAGATGCTTGGGAGACTGTGGGCAGAGCCAAGAGCAGTCAGCTAGAATTGGAATGCACCTAACCTGTGACAGAGAAACTGAAGTGATTATCTCCAAGAAACTAATGAGAACAAAGAAAAAGAATCAATCATGTTTATCCCCAGTCCAGAGTGCTGATCACTATCATGGGAGTAAGAACCTTGCCGCTGCCTTTGAGCCTTGCCTTGCCTCCAAAGAGTTAGGATTCAGCTGAAGAATGAGCAGTATTTAAGGCAGTATAGACATCCCACTCTTTTAGCTCCAGGTCTAAAGGCAGAGTACAGAGGATGAACATTTTGTTACAGCCCCTCCCTCTGGCCCCCAGAACTTAATAGGCTTCCAGACCTTAGCATAACCAAAGCCATGATGGAAGTACCATTCAGGCCTTAAAACCCAGCACATAGACTGCAACACCTCCCAAATCGAGAACAATGAGACTTTATCCATTAAAATTCATAATTCTGGCAAGTCCTTATGTGTATTTATAGTTTTTTTTTCTTTAACTCTCTAGGGGCCCACCACCCAGCTCCCAAATAAATACACAGAAACTTATTCTTACTTATGAATGCACATCCTTAGCTTGGATTGTTACTAGCCAGCTTTTCTTAAATTATCCCGTTTCTCTTTAGCTATGTTTTGCCTCTGAACTTTTTTTACCTTTCTATATATCTTTATTTCCTTATAACTCTGTGTCTGGCTGTGTGTCTGTGTGATTTGCTCTGGTGTCCTCCTATCCTTATCCTTTTCTTGCTCCTTCCTCTCTTTCCGACATTTCTCCTTCTAATTATTCTCCCTGCCTGCCAGCCCCGCCTATCTTTTCTCCTGCCTTGCTATTGACCATTCAGCTCTTTATTAGACCAATCAGGTGTTTTGTAACACAGCTTTCTTTACCGAGTTAGACAAACCACCATAAAAGAAAGCAACACACTTTTTGCGTCATTAAGCAAATATTCCACAGCATAAACAAATGTAACACACCTTAAACTAATATTCCATAGCATGTATTAACCTTTCTTTTTGACTTCTCTAGTTCTACTTGTGGCTCTCTTCTTGCTAACCGAGGTGTGTCAACTCAGTATGTGTTTTTTGCACTTAAGAGCTCACCTGAAAAAGGCTTGGGACTGAACAGGGGCCTTAGACACCCAATGTAGACTTTCTATTGGTTTGAATCTGTGTCTGAGTGGTATTTACTGGTGGATACCTCCCAATATTTCAGGTAATAACAGATAGATTTCTTATTACATGGTGATTGGGCAGCTTCATTCCCAAACTGGGGTGATGTTGTATGAGTTAAAATGAATAAAAGCTACTTAACATTAAACAGAGAAGTCATGTAAACATATTCCTTCAGTAGCAGGAGAATGCTTTTCATAAGAATATGAAATAGAGAGAGGTGGGCTAGGAATGTAACTCAGTTGGGAAAGCATTTGCTCAGCAGGCATGAAACCCTTTGTTCCATCTTCACAACCACATAAACTGCAATAGCTAGTATGTGTCAGTAACTCTAAGGCCAGTCTGTGCTACATGAGACCCTGTCTTGAAAACAATGGGTAGAGGAGGTAGAAATTAAGCTGTACATTTTCTAAGACAAGATATACTTATTCAACAAAATGGCTGATAATTATTTTTGTGGATTGGGAGTTATCCAAAACAGCATGGATGTACCTGTTGCCCAGTGTGCTGACCCAACTGCATTTGTATCATAATAGATAGAAGCCACTCTTGGTTGCTAAATTTATTTCCTAAAAGGAGAAGTACTTTATTGACATAGTCATTCCTGTTAAAATGGCAGGGTAAAAGCTTTGACTCTACAAAGAAGGAAAAGACTCTTCCAAACTAGTTTTACTGTCCTGGTTGACAGGACAGTTTTACTGTCCTTGGTTTGTTTTAAGCTGTGTGTCAGGAGACTATCTGTAAAACTAGTCCAGCTCTTCCAACTAATTAGGCTTGTTCTTTCACATCAGTTGAGATGCACAAAAAAATAAAACTCTGATTTTAAAAAAGCATTAGCTAAGGACAAGATAAAAGAGTACTTTTGTTGTTTGTTTGTTTTGTTTTTCAAGATAGGGTTTCTCTGTAGCTTTGGAGCCTGTCCTGGAGCTCACACTGTATAGACCAGGCTGGCCTCAAACTCACAGAGATATGCCTGAATCTGCCTCTGAGTGCTGGGATTAAAGGTGTGCACCACCATTGCCCAGCCAAAAGAGGATTTTCAACTTGGCAAGGGCGATGGTCAAAAGCCATGGGAAAGCAGCTTTCTCCAGAGGGCTGTACACAGCTATCGGAACCTGCCATATACCTGGAAAACTACTAGCAGGCTAGAGAGAGGGCTCCGTGGTTGAAAGCACTTACTGCCCTTCCAGAGGACCCAAGTTTGGCTCCCAGCACTCACATAGGGTGGCTCAAAACCACCTTAACTTTAGCTCTGTGGGATCCAATGGCTCTGATTTCTCTGGGCACCTGCACGAATCTGTACAAACAACCCCACCTGTGCATAATAAAAAGAACAAAAGTAAATTCTGAGAACATTACCGACTTTGAGGCCCAGCACCTGTCCTTGTGAGGAACTCAATATTCCATTTCTGCATTCCTTTTGTTTGTTTGTTTGTTTGTTTGTTTGTTTGTTTGTTAAAGACAAGGTTTCTCTGTGTAACAGCCCTGGCTGTCCTGAAACTCACTCTGTTAACCAGGCTAGCCTTGAACTCACAGAGATTCACCTGCCTCTGTTTCCCTCGTGCTGGGATTACAGGTGTGCCCTACCACTGCCTGGCTCACTTCTGAATTCTTACAACTGGAGGCAGTATCCTAAAGTCATCTGTTCAGGGCAGCTTTTCTTGAAGACCCAACCTAAATAGATGCCTCTTTTCTTCTCAGCCATCCTCCACTACAGCACTCTGTTTCCGTCAGAGCAATGATCCTAACCTGGAGTTATTTGGTATTCATTCATTTACATGCCTGTCCGGGACTCATCACTTAGACTCTAAACTCTACGATGACAAGTTTAATAATGAATATCTGTTAGAGGAAAAGGAGAGGAGAGGAGGTAAGGAGGCTACAGTGGGGTCTCTCTCACCTGGACAGAGCTACCTGATCCCTCTGTCACAAAGCATGGCTTTAGCACCCACTCCCAGCTGCTGTAGGTGTTGGCTGCTTACCAACTCTCATATATTATTCCTTTCTTGAAAGGATTTGTCTTTGGTTTCAGAAAACTTCTTGGTGAATGATGACTGGGAAGTCATCCCATGAACAACGTGAAGCATCAGGTTGATATCAGAGCATACAGTCCCAGCTCCATTACCCGGGCTGGACAATCTCTGAGACGCAGTAAGCCTGCAGATCTCCTAGGAGGCCTAGGCTTAGGTGACATTTTTCCCAAACCTGGTCTTTGGTCTTTGTCTAGGTCATATTGTTCCCTGTTCTATTCCTTTCTCTGCCTCCATCTCCAGTCCTCAATACGGGTCTCTTCAGAGAGCTTTCCCTCAGCTAATCCCTTGCCCAAGAATCTATATCTCAGCCTCTAAGACTCTGAAACCAAGCCCGTTGGTGAAAACCTATGGTTTTTGGAGTTGGAAGAAGGTAGATGGAGAGGGCACATTGATTGAAGCTGACCAGGGATATCCACAATGCTAGCTTCCTCTGTCCCATCCTTTCCATCCTGGTTGATGGTACAGATACCATAACTGTGGCATGCAGAACGTCAGTTATTGAAGAGACCCCAAAAGAAAGGATTTCGATGAAGATGAAAGAATCCAATGGAAGAGAGACAGGTCCTGCAGCTTGGGGAGGAACTAAGCTAGCATGTTTGGAAAAAGCATTTTTGTTTCCCGATGAGTGCTGGAAGCTGAAGAAGCTGCTCTGGAGAAGGCAGAAAGTGGTGGGCTGGGCTGGTGTTCTCAATTGTAACCCGCTTTTGCCGATCAGAGGCAGGGACTGGGAGTCTGGCAGGATCCCAGAGAAGGAAGCAACTCCCCTTTTCAAATCTCCCCCGCTGGTGGATGGATTGGTGTGTGTGTGTCCATGTGTCTCTGTGAGTGTTGCGGTATACATGTGCATTCATGTTCCTTTGTAAGTGACCCCTAAGACAGGAAAGAGTAGGACCTGGGAATCCATTTGGGCTGCCACAGTCTAACTTCCCGACTGGCAACCTCGGGAGGCAGGTGGTTAAGGCAGATGATAATGGGTCTCTCCCTAGTCCATAGTCCAAGGTTTAAAAAAAAAGGTAGGAATGTGTGCAGTGTGAAATGGCAGGGCGTCCTGAACCATCTTCAGAATTCTATCTGGCACTTGCATGGTGAAGGAGAGCAAATTCAGGTCAAACCAGAAATTTTTTGAGGTGGGGTGGGGGGTGCTGTACTAGAAATCAAACTTAGGGCTTTGCAAGTGCTAGACAAATACTCTTCCTCTGAGCTAAATCTCCAGCCCACTTCATGTTTGATTTTCAAACGGTCTCATTAAGTTATGCAGGCTGGCCTGGGCATCATTGTAGCACAGCCAGACTTTGAACTTTTGATTCTTCTACCTTAGTCTCCCAGGTAGGTCAGATTATAGTCTGCTATACCAAGCCAGACTTTAACTGGAAAACAATTTTTTAATTGATTAATGTATGTACATACGTGTGTATACACGTGTGTATGTATGTGTAAAAGTGCATGTGTACCATAGCATGTATGTGGAGGTCAGAAAAAAACGACCCTGGCTGTTCTTTCCATTGACTGTGGGTTCTGGAGCTAAAATTTCCTGGGACACTTTTAAAGGGGAGGTGTAAATGAAGTATTATATTCACCTGAAGCAACTTCACCTTTTCCTCTTATGGAGGCCTAACTGGAAAACAAAAACAAAAACAAACAAACCAAAAAACCCCAAAACCGAACAACTGACAAGTATTTATGAAGGACTAAAAAGAATCCAGTTACCAGGCTGGAGAGATGGCTCAGAGGTTAAGAGCACAGATTGTTATTCCAGAGGTCCTGAGTTCAATTCCCAGCAACCACATGGTGGCTCACAACCATCCATTATGAGATCTGGTCCCCTCTTCTGGTGTGCAGATATACATGGAAGCAGAATGTTGTATACGTAATAAATAAAATCTTAAAAAAATCCAGTTACCATACCATCAATGAAATAAAGCCCAGCCTAGAACCAAGAACTACTCATACTAGTTTCAAGCTAGCAAGGGGATCTAGGCATGCCCAAGCCCCAAGTAGGTCACTGAAGGAAAGGCCAAGTTTGCCATTTAGGACTGACTGGTAGGGAGGCTGAGCAAGCTTCCTGGGAGCAGGGCTGTGCCTACCTGCTGCTCCTCATCTCTACAGTGTTGAGAGCAGTGTCTGCACCCTACAAGGGCCTTGGTATGTGCTTGTGGGTTGGAGGAAGAGTTAAATGTGTTCAAGGTTAACTGCATGTTAACTGATAAGGGAGTTCCCTTCACTTTTCATCAAGGGTCCTGGACTTTCTGAGTTTGTTTCCTCATATGTAAAGTGAGAGGATGAGGATCTCTGCCTGCTCTGTCATGAGTCTGCACATGGGGCAGTGCACACAGGACAGATGATGGCTGCTGTGGTTAGCCCTTCTCAGTTTCTTAGGACAGACGATAAAAATAGAATTTTACCTGAGCAAAAGTTGAATTCCAAGATTGTTAAATAAATAAAATTACACAGACAATGAAACCCCAATTTCCCTGATGAAAGATCAAAAAAGAACCAAGAAAGAAAAACAAAGCCACTTTTAGTTGTTAAGAAATCTAAAATGGCCACTTCCAAATGGAGCAGGCAGCAATGTGCTGTGACACCCGGCATGTCTATCTATATCTGTTTCAAAAGACTCAAAATTAAACGATCACTTAAAGATCTGTAAGAACTACCACTAAGGGAAGAAAGTAAGTTATTTAATTATGTATTTGTGAATTGTATCTAATTGGGATACAAGTTTAACACAAATATATTCATTTATAATAAAAAACGAATGATGATTTAAAAGCATCACATTCAGCTTTGATTTTTAGAGTGAAATGCTTGTGCATGCAGATTTGATGTGATGTATCTGAGAGAGCCTATGAATATTCATTACTGGCATACAGACACATGTCCATATCCATGTAATACACTTCTTACTCGAGCTGAAAGAGGCACCCTTTCTTCTCCAGAAAGGAAATAGAGTGTGACTGAAAATGTAAAAACCAGAAACAATCCCTTAAATAAAAGACATAGTGTCCAGAGTGGCTGGGAATCTAACAAATTGTTTGTTTAACTTGCCTGCAATGATGAGGCTGACAAGTGAACATGAAGCTTAAAAGGAAATCTGCCAAGGTGGCCAGTGTGCCTGGGGTGTGGGCTGCCTGGGGCGCCTCCATCAGCAATGATGAAAGTCTCAGAAGCCTGTATGCGCTCTGCTGGAAGCAAAGACAAAATCCACTGACCGGTGTCAGTCAGAGATCTTGCTGGGCCTCTTTCAACCACAGGCAGCCCTGATCTTGGGGCCCAGGAGATTCTTCTAGACTTCATCCTGCATCTGTGCCATCTCTCAAAGACCGGCCCTGCAGAGATATCTCAGATTAGAGTGTGGGTTTCTGAGCAAGGGTGTGTGCAAACACACAGGTACACTTTGGTTTTAGTTGTTCTCTCTCTCTCTCTCTCTCTCTCTCTCTCTCTCTCTCTCTCTCTCTCTCTGTGTGTGTGTGTGTGTGTGTGTGTGTATTTGCACATGTATGTGCAGGTGCACATACATATGTGTTATATTTGCTGGTATTATGGAAGCCAAAAGTCAATGTTGGTTGGGTCTTTTTAAAATTGCTCTTCATTTTATTTTGAGATAGGGTCTGTCACTGAACTTGGAGTACTCTGTTCTCCAGGACTGTCCAGCAAGCCCAACAAAGGGGTGCCCCCCATCTCTGCCTCCCCAGCCCTGAGATTGTGGGTACTCAGGTTTTTATATGGATGCTAGCATCTGGATTTAGGTCCTCAGGCTTGCTCAGCAAGCCTCAGGAACCATCTCCCCAGACCCAGTTTTGGTTTTCAAAGTATTTTCTAAGTTGATTACTATTTCCCACTCATAGGAAAATGTGAAAGGGTTCTATAACAAATCCTTTAAAATAAGAAATGCTTGAGATGCTATTTTTTTTTTCTACAACTGTATAGTAGAACCTAATATGGTGACAGCCAGCGCTCAACAAATACCAGGGACTGACTTACCAATGAAGTGCATGGTCCTTGGAGCCACACATCTTACATTTGAGTTTGTATCCTACCACTAGTTGAGTAGGCTTACAGAGCCTCTTGTTAGAAGAATCTTCATTTCAACAATGAGAGTGGTAATATTTGTCTTGGAAAATCGCTGAGAGCATGAAATAAGCCTGGCTTAATAATTCAAGAAACACTCCCTGAGTACCAGCCCCAGGATGGCTGATGCTTCTGAATGCTTGAGACATTCCCCTAGAACCCTGCTGAGTCAAGGTGATTAATGCAGTATTGAAGAAAAAGGAGACCCTGCAGGAGTCCTGTGCACTCTTTCCTGATCCATTGCATGGGCTTGAACCTTCCCTCTCTCTTGCTTGTCTGTGTGCCTGTCTTCCCACACTAACTGAAGTTCCCTGAGGGACTTACTGGATCTGGTATCACTCAGGTCCAGCAAGGTACCTGATACACATGCTGTAGAGCTGCATTAATTCAATTGCAGCTTCACATATGTCTGGGTGCGACTGTAAATGTCAGGAAAAGGGAAGAAGGTGCCTCTGGATGGTAAAATTCTTCATTGAAAATACAGCAAGTCCAACTTACATGGGCTTCAGCCCACGTTAGAGTCAGGAGCAGGGCTGGCTGAGACAATTCCAGGGCATTGGTCTCCTCTTGGTTATCACAGCCTCCTCTGATTGCACCATTTCAAACAAGCTCTTTGCCTGTAGCTAAGAAAATTATCACATAATTCCAGACCCAGTGCCTTCCCGAGTCCCATCGCAGATATTTTTTAAAATGCAAGAAATGTTCATGTCATTTCCCAAATCCACATACAATATCTCTGTTAAAGTTTTTATAATCTACTTGGTACCTTGGGAAAATGAGGGGTTTTGTTATTGTCTTGGTTTTTTTGTTTGTTTGTTTGTTTGTTTTTGGAAGTAAAGTGAGTGACTGACAGGGCTGAAACCAAGGCTGGTTGCTGTCCCTTCTTTCTTGTTTCAGAACTGTGGGGCCCCTCCCCCACCAGTCAATGATACACAAGCATCAAACATGTGACCTCTCATATTGAGAACCTGTTCCCTTTAAAGCCGCTTGAAACAAGGGCAAAGTTCCACTTATACTCAGTCTTCTATTTCTCAGCTCTGAGGATTGGTCTCAAGGCTTTTCCCACAGTAGGCAAGAGCACTACCACTACCCCATGCCTCTCATCCACCAGCGTTGATTTTTTTTATAGTTTTCACTGCTAATGTTGGCCCCTCTTTCTGTTTTTAAGAACCAAGACAACCCAGGTCTCAGGCTCAGTACCCACAGCAGGTATAAATCAGGGCTGGTATCTGATATAATTCTTTTCATTAGTTTATGACAAACATAATGGTAGTCCATTTATGTTCCAACATTGTTTCTTTTGAATTAAATTTATTTGTTGAAGTTTAAAAAGTGTTGATTTCAAACACATGCTAAGGCTAGGATCATAGTTCGGGGTAGAGCATGTCCTTCTATGTGCAAAAGCTATTGACTTGACCCCTAATCTTGCAATGAAACAAAACCAACAAACGGCACCCCCTCCACACACATACACACATCAAATCCTAACTCATTGGTATTATAGGTGACTTGAGAGTATGTACAAACTATGAAAATGGTACCCATACCCACTGCAGTCTGGGAATAACTCTGACCAGCAGGAATAGAAGAAGCCTGGAAGGGAACATGTAGAGATAATCTCACTTCTTCTTTTGTCTAGGGAGGAAGAAAATTGGCTCAGATCCTGTCAGTGTGACAGACATAGTCATGATACTCCAAGACTCTGGTCTTCAAGTAGGGGTCCAGGGATTCCTGCCAAACTACTTGATGTTTCCCAATCCTGTGTGAGGAGGAAGAATATAGAGTATGCAGGCCTGCCAACCATTCTTATTTAGGTAAGGCTATACCTTATCACATAATTATATTCTATTTTTTTTGTTACTTTGTGTGAGTTCATGTATGTTATCCTGTTCACTCTTCAGGGACTCGTTGATGGCAATAGATGACTATCATCTATTTGGCAAACCTAAAAGCCAATGACCTTGTCTTACCAATGCCCTTTTCTGTGCTTTATTCCATATATCATTGAACTTCTGTTCCAAGAGACTTCAATTGCAGGAAACAGCTCACATTCTATTGCTAAAGGAAAGAGATATTGATAGAGCCCACATTAGAATTGTGGTCACTAACAATGCAAAGCAGCAGCTATAAATCCTCATGAGCTTGGGCAGTGCTGTTTACCATTAAAGGGATCCTTCTTCCTCTCCAGTGTAACTAAATAGAAGGGAGAGTAGTGAAACAAGATAGCTGTTAAATTAAAGAGGAAAACCGTTCAAGTTACAGAGAGCCCATTACAAGAACAAACACATCAACTAGCAACCCTCAAACTCCTACAGCAATGACGTGGCTCTCAGTGACTTTGCAACCTATCTTTTTGGAGAAAAGGGAGCTGATTACAGCTCATCAAAATGACAGCTCTACCCCTTTCATATTCTAACCATAGAAATGAACATTGGTATAAAAGATAGTTATCAGGATGCCAATTTGAAACATCATTCATTCAGTATGCAGGAAAGCAAGGTATAGTTGAAACATCCAACACCAAGGGATTGACTATGCAAACTGTATGTAGCCTTTTTCTGCAGGGGAGCAAGTCTAGCCAGGGGATGATGTCTAACACTTTTAATCCCAGCACTTAGGAGGCAGAGGCAGGAGGATCTTTGAGTTTGAGCCTAGCCTGGTCTAAAGAATGAGTTCCAGGACAGTCAGGGCTACACATAGAAACTCTATCTGTAAAAACCAGAGAGGGTGGGGAGGGAATCTAAATACATATAAAATGTGCCATAGAAAAATACTCAGTATTAGCAAATATGTAAAAATATATAGTTAAAAGGGAGGGGAAATTATATAATTAGAATAAAAAGTTATGTAAAAAAAAGTCAATGAGGTGTGTTTTGTTCATTGAGTTTTTGGTTAAATGCCAAAATTATGGTGAATCCCCCACTAAGATGTTGCAAAAGGAGCCAAATAAAATATTCCTTATCTAGAAAAAGATGTATTGTTAGGGCCAGAAGAATGACTCATCTGGTAGCCATTTATTTATTATTAAAACTAGCTTCAGCAGGGATTTTTCAGATAAACCTGAGCAAACTCCCACCCAATCTATAAGTGACATTCAGATGTCACTTTTCCTAGAAGTGCACCATAACCCATCTCCATGTAAGTCCGACTATTCAGCCACCTATGCATATCGGTCTTCAAGACCTGCGATCTGTGGACCTTAAGGAATGGGGAAGGCTGTGGTCTAATGCTGCAGATAACTTTATTTCAGTTTCAGTGTACTTTTATACATGAATGAAATAAAGAAAGCAAGTATCCACGTCGGGCGTTGGTGATGCACACCTTTAATCCCAGCACTCGGGAGGCAGAGGCAGGTGGAGCTCTGTGAGTTTGAGGCCAGCCTGGTCTACAGATCAAGTTCCAGGACAGGCTCCAAAGCCATACAGAGAAACCCTGTGTTGAAAAACAAAAAACAAAGAAACAAACAAACCAAAAAGCAACGATCCACAAAAAAAGGTTAATTTAGCTCAGAAAAAAAACATGGAAATAGATGTCAATAAGAACATAGTAAATATTAACAGAGAATCTCTTTCCCAGAACTTTCTCAGGACAGACCAATTTAAACACAATTACCTGGTATGTACTATAAATCCTATAAGGGAAAGCATGAAAGCAAGGCAGAAGGCCGTATCCAGATTTGGGGTACACTGAGGACAGCCCTCACTATACCCTTTCAGCAGATTGTGTTCTACGGCTATGTTCTCACACCCTATAAAAACAAACATGTCTTATAACTTGAATGTAAATAAATGTTTAACACAGGAGGCACAAAGTCATGTCCAAGAACAAGCCAAGAGACACCATGCACCGGAGGCAAAAGACCCTCTGCCTTTTTTCTGGAGCTTCTCTCACAGTTCCCCAAGGCATTGTTCACTATGTGCCATTCTTTTGACTGTGTTCGATCCCTGTGGCTCACAGTAGTCAGAGAGAACTGATCTGAAAGTTGTCCTTTGACCTCTACAGGCAGATTGTGGTACACATGTGCACACCATAAATGCAATAAAAATGGAAAAGAGAACGTATTGTTAAGTGAGAAAAGCACAGAAAAGCCAAAGAAAGAAAGAAGTATAAATTTAAAAGATGATACAGTACACAACACTGGTGCTGGTGCGAAGATGAAGGGTGAACTCTGTTTTCTTCTTTTCTGGCAGGCATGTTTTGTTTTTTGTTTTTTTTAAGACGCCTATGCTCAAAGTGTATTCTTTTCCTTTAAGAAAATAGTGATGCTTTCAAATTGGCCCCATTTAACCTGTTTAAATGGGTCAACAACCCTCTTCATCACCTTAAAAGTGTGTTTGTGGCCTTGCATTTTGCAGTGCTGACGTGCTTCCCCTAGAAGCAAAGGGAGACACGAAAGCTCTCTGCAAACTCTTTGTAGATTCCCATCTGTGACTTGATGAATATTTGATGCCGTGGCCAGTCAACATCCCTGCATTAGTGAAACTTCTGCCCAGGAGCAACTGCACAGCTCTCAGCAATGAGACCAGAGTAAGTTAAAAAGAGTAGATTCATTAACTACTTCAAAGGCTTTGGTTTTTTTTTTTTTTTTTTTTTTCCACTGGCAATTTTGTGGACTGGATTATTGGCCTTGCTGTCTATACTGTAAAGACTACAACCACTACTGTACGGAGGAGCTTGCCTTCCCCTGTAGCAACACATTCTTTTCTTTGTGTTCACAGCCCTGGAGCAAATGCAGCATGACACCTTCCCCCCCCCCCCAATCCTCCCCTTGGTTAGTCAGCTGTGGATATTTGTTATAAAGTGAGTTTAGGATCTGCATGGTAAATCTACAGACTGGTTCCATATCTAATACAGGTTTTAGATAACTGGATGGGCCATTGTTCCATCTCTATCTCTGTGGAGATGGTTGATCCTATAAAAACTAACATTTGCTCCTAAATATGTAGCTGATGGACAGGTAGAGTGGGTGAATGGAATGCAGCTGAAGCTGGCTTTAAATCCTAAATTCGGGGATTTTTTTTAAAACAGGTGAACCTGAGCAAACAAACTCCCACTCAATCTGTAAGCCTCCACCTAGATGTCACTCCTTCCTGGAACCCACCATGACCCATCTCCACCATGTCATGCCTTCCTCTCTCTGTACATCTCCCACAGAACCTGCAGGCTGTGTTAGAATCAAATAGATGAGAAAGTTGAGTAAAATCACATATGATCAAGGCAGATCCTCAGTGGAGCGGGGAAGAAATGAATCCAAGCGTCCTGTCATTGTCACTCCTATACTCATTTTGCCTGCTTCTTAGCTCCCTTCTCAGGGTGCCCTTCTTTTCCTGCTCTTAGCTGAGGGTCACGAGGCAGCTTAAGGCTCAGCTGGCAGTGGTGGCACACACCTTAAATCCCAGCACTCAAGAGGCAGAGGCAGGTGGATCTTTGTGAGTTCGAGGCCAGCCTGGTCTACAAAGTGAGTTCCAGAACAGCCAGAAATGTCACACAGAGAAACTCTGTCTTAAAAAAAAAAAAAGTCCTGACTCACAGCCTAGCCAGTTACTGACACTTAATTATCACTTATTATTAACATTAGTTATAAAACCAGCACATGAAAAGCTATAAGTCTAGTGCAAATATATAAAGAACTTAATGTCAAAATAATCAAGAGTTATAAATAAGCTAGCAAACTGTTGAATGTTATAAAATATATTATACCCTTCTACTTGTAAAGCAAACTTAAGAACAATTAGCTGCTGTCATTTTTCATTTTGAGGGCGTGATTCACTTATAGTCTCAGCTGGTCGTGACCTCTTCATTCTCCTGTCAGCCCCTTGAGGGCTAGGATTTCCAGACACGTGCCACACCCAGAAGGGTCAGATGTATTTCTACTTGTTTTTTGAGACCTGGTTTCACTATGTAGTCCTGGCTGGCCAAGAACTCACAGAGATCAACCTGTCTCTGCCTCCTAAAGATGTGTATCACCATGGTGGCAGTGCAAACAGATTGTTATAATGACTGAATATTAGCAATTTTTTTAAAAAAAAACCCACATTATTTATTTATTTGTTGTGTGTTTGCAATTACATGTGTGGGGGAAGGACCTCCACATGGTCCTATGTGGAGGTCGGAGGACAACTTTCAGATACTGGGCTTCTCCTTCCATCATGTGGTCCTTGGGGTCAAATTCAGGTTATCACGCCTTGGAGGCAGGTATCTCTAACCCTTGAGGCATCTCTCTGGCCCCTACAAGCAATTCTTACAGTGGATTGGTCTTCAATGTCTTGCACCCTTATTAGAGTTCTGTAGTTTGACTGAGCAATGACAAAGGCATCCAGAATTTCACACATTGCTATACTGCTATACATTTCTTTCATTACAATGCACTTTTTTTGGGGGGGGGCGGTTCAAGACAGGGTTTCTCTGTAGCTTTGGAGGCTGTCCTGGAACTCACTCTATATACCAGGTTGCCCTCGAACACACAAAGATCCACCTGCCTCTGCCACCCGAGTGCTGGGATTAAAGGCGTGCACCACCACTGCCCAGCTACTATTACTTTTCATGTCAATTTTAACTAAACCACCATTTATGTTATTTTCAAGAATTTTACACAAATAATGTTTTAAGGAATGCCAAACTAGACAACCTTTCCTAGGTCAGTGTACTCCGTATTTTAAAATTAAATTCAATGTGATGAAAACCTGATTTCAAGTCAAAAGCAACTGTGATTGTTGGTGAAGTTACTTCAGCAGAGTTTACAGTCAGTAATCAACCACAGGTTTCACAAGTCACATTTAATAGTGTGGTGGTTTGAAAGAAAATGGCCCCCAAAGGAAATGGCACTATGAGGAGGTGTGGTTTTGTTGGAGTAGGTGTGGCCTTGTTGGAGGAAGTATGTCACTGTGGGGTGCACTTTGAGGTCTCCTTTAATCAAGCTGTGCGAATTGTGGTACACAGTTCACTTCCTGTTGTTTTCAGATCAAGATATAGTAATCTCAGCTCTTTCTCCAGCACCATGTCTGCCTGCATGCTGCCAGGCTTCTCTACATGATAATAGTGGACTAAATCTCTGAACTTAAAACTAGCTCCAATTAAATGTTTTCTCTTATGAGAGTTGGCATGGTCATGGTGTCTCTTCACAGCAATCAAAACCCTAAGGTAAATAAATAGTATGTTGAGGTTGGGCAGAATACTATCATAAAAATATCGTAATTTCATCATACTAATTTCAATTTGTATGATGCAATTTTCATCTTCTCTAAGAAAATATATGTTTCCAATAAAAATTAAGTTCTTTAAACAGTCTTCAAGACTGGATTTTTATTAAAAAATTCAAAATAAAAACCTATTAATATGTTTCATGTTGATCCAAATACCTTTTTAATGGAGTCTGTTTATTTGGTCTACAACAATTGTTTGGTGGCAGAGCAAAGTGGTACCCCCACTATAGAAAGCATCATGGGATTGATTTCCTCAGAAAATCAATACTAGAGCTATCATATCACTCCCAATACTAGGTATGTATCCAAAGAAGAGGAAATCAGCATGCCCAAAGAGATGTCTTCACTTCCATATCTATTGTAGCACTATTCACAGTAGCCAAGAAATGGAAGAAAAGAAGTATCTACAAAGGATGGGTGAATAAGGAAAATGCACATACACTCATATGTATACACACACACACACACACACACACACACACACACACACACACACACAATCGAATACTATTCTGCCCGAAAAAGAATGAAATCCTGTCATTTGTAACAACATGGAAGAATCTCAGAATGTGAAATTAAGTGAAATAAGTCGGGCACACAAAGATAAGTTGTTTATCAACTTGGAATCTTAAAACAAAATTGTCTGGGCAGTAGTGGCACATGCCATTATCCTAGCACATGGGAGGCAGAGGAAAGCTGATCTCTGAGTTCGAGGCGGGCCTGGTCTACATAATGAGTTCCAGGATAGCAAGGGCTACACAGATAAACCAGAAACGAAGCAGAACAAAAAACAAACACCATTGGTCTCACAGACAGACAAATGTCAGTTACCAGAGGTGAAGGACAATAGGTAGGGGTGGGTGGTAACTATGATCCCATGGGTACTGAGTTGCAATTGGGTATGAGTAAGAAGCTGAGGGAGGGAATGGAGAGATGGCTTAGCAGTTAAAAATATTGGCTGTTCTTTTAAGGGACCCCAGTTCATTTCCCAGCACTCACATGGTAATTCTCATCTGTAACTCCATGCCGAGGGGATCTGATGCCCTCCTTTGGTCTATGTAAACACCAAATATGCACATTTTCATGCACATGCGTGAAAAAAAACTCACACATATAAAAACAAATAAAACTTTCACAAAGCAACAGCTGTATTATGCAGCTGCACAGGAGGGTGACTCTAGGTAGAAACTGTGTTCTGTAGCCTCAAAAAACTAGAAGAATGAGCCAGGCGGTGGTGGCATACGCCTTTAATCCCAGCACTCCGGAGGCAGAGGGAGGCAGAACTCTGTGAGTTCGAGGCCAGCCTGGTTTACAAGAGCCAGTTCCAAGACAGCCTCCAAAGCCACAGAGAAACACTGTCTCGAAAACAAACAAACAAATAAACAAACTAGAAGAGTGGTGAAGTCAAGGCCAGCTCTGGACCACACAGTGAGTTCTAGGACAACCAGAGCCTAACAGGAAACAAAAAGCCAGAAGAATGGGTTCTGAATGTTCCTGTCACAAAGGAATGATAAATTTTTGAAGATATATGTGTGTTGACACAAGATGTACATGGATAAAATACTTCTCAGTACTTCATTAATTTACAATTAGTGTTTTATGTATCTAGTAAATAATTTTTAAAAATGTTTCTTAAATAAGAAAATTGTTATCTTTATCAGAAGGACCTGGGATCAGTTCTCAGCACCCACACCCACACTGGCAGCACACAGCCAGCTACAACTCCAGTTACAGGGTACCCCCCCCACACACACACACAACTGAAAAATAAAGCAAACCTTTAAAATATTATTTCCTAGCTCAGTTTTTTTTTAAATTTTTTTTATTAGTTTAAGTTGGGAACAGCTTGTTTCACATGTAAATCCCTTCTCCCTCTCCCTCCCCTCACCCCATCCCTCTTCCCCCACCACTGACCTACCCCCCACCCTATCCACCCTCCACTCCCCAGGCAGGGTAGTGCCCTCAAGGGGGCTCTGCAATGTCCACCAAATCTTCCTGTGCTGGTCCTGGGCCCTTCCCCATGTGTCCAGGGCCAGAGTGTAACCCTTCACGTGGGATGGGCTCTCAAAATCCCTTCTTACACCAGGGAAAAATACTAATCCACTATCAGCGGCTCCCTGGAGTGCAGAGGCCTCCTTATTGACATCCATGTTCAGGGGTCTGGATCAGTCCTGTACTGGCCTCCCAGACAGCATCTGGGGTCGATGTGCTCTCCCTTGTTCAGGCCAACTGTTTCTGTGGGTTTCTCCAACCTGGTACCGACCCCTTCGATCTTCATTCCTCTCTCTCTTCAACTAAGTTCCCGATTTCAGCTCAGTGTATATCTGTGGATGTCTGTCTCTGCTTCCATCAGCCACTGGATGAGGGCTCTAGGATGGCATAAAGAGAAGTCATCAATCTCATTTTAGGGGAAGGGCTTTTAGGTTATCCTCTCCACCATTGCCTGGATTGTCAGATAGTGTCATTCTTGTAGGTCTCTGGAAATCTCCCTAGTGCCAGGTCTGTTCTCCGACCTATAGTGGCTCCCTCTGATATGGTATCTCTCTCATCCTGCTCTCTCTCCTCTATTCTTCCCCCAACTCAATATTACTGCTCCTCCATTTCCTCTCCTCCACTCCTCATCTCCTACTCTTATTGTGGCATCTCCCTCTTCCCTACCCTCATGCTCTCAATTAGCTCAGGAGTTCATGCCACTTCCCATTCCTGGGGTCCATTTATCCCTTGGAGTCCTTCATGTTTCCTAGTTTCTTTGGTGAAGAGGATTATAGGCTGGTAATCCTTTGCTCTATGTCTAAAATTCATATATGAATGAGTATATACCATGTTTGTCTTTTTGTGACTGGGTTACCTCACTCAGAATGGTTTCTTCTAGTTCCATCCATTTGCCTGTGAATTTCAAGATTCCATTCAGATTCCTCTGTTGAGAATTCTCTATTTAGTTCTGCACCCCAGTTTTTAATTTCATTGTTTGGTGTTTTGGTGGTTAGCTTCTTGAGCTCCTTGTATATTTTGGAAATCAGCCCTCTGTCAGATGTGGGATCGCTGAAGATCTTTTCCCATTCTGTGGGCGGTCGTTTTGTCTTACTGACTGTGTCCTTTGCCTTGCAGAAGCTTCTCAGTTTCAGTAGGTCCCATTTATTAATTGCAGACCTCAATGTCTGTGCTACTGGCGTAATGTTCAGAAAGCGGTCTCCTGTGCCAATTTGTTCAAGGGTAATTCCCACTTTCTCCCTAGCTTAGTTTTTATGACTCTTGCATGCTTCAACATTTTGACATGAAGTTTGTATCCCCCCCACCTCTTTTTTTTTTTCTAAGAAGCTGGATAATTTTCATTGTTTTCTGTGAATATTGTGCTATTGGTATCACACGAAGCTGGGCTAAATGTGGATGACCTAATGCTATTTTTGTTAAGCTATTATTTTGAGGCAGCAATGCCCATATCTGCATTTGTTTCATTGTTGATTTCCTCTGATTGTTTGCTATTATTTCAGACTTTTTTTCAGTCCTAGTATTTGTCCCTCGTCTCTTTTAGTGCAACTAACATTTTCTGTTCTTTTAATTAAAAACCTAAGTATTTCTGGCTATGAACTCCATCAGTGGGGGAAAATGATTATGAAGATAGATGGATGATTTCATAGCGACAGCAACAGCATTCTTTGTCTTTCAACTTTAGACTATAAGAAAGTTTCCACAGTTTCTCCTGTTGAAAATATTTTTCCCATGGTATGAAATGCTGAGTTTTCTGCCAGTTTGCACAATGAAAAATCAATAATCAATGATTTGATTCAGCTTGTCCTTCTGGATACGTGAATGCTTCTCCCAGCTCTCCCTACAATGAGAAGAGCTTTTCTCTTCCTCTCCATATTCAGCAATTTCCCAGCCCTTTATCTTCAGGAAGTGGATCCATCTCGAATCTGCTCCTTCTGAATTGTGAGTTAGATAGGAAAAATACCTTTATATTATCTTGTTTGGATCAGGAAGAGAAACACTCTTACGTAAAGAATATAAAGGTGAGAGGGGATTCATCTGGCCTGTGGATTTACTCTTATTTTAATTACTTTGCTTAGTGGCTAAATCTTCCTTAAATGAAAAGTTCGTAAGCTTTCCTTGTGAGGTTTACATAGGGATGCTCGGTAGAAGTTTGCTTTCTGTCATGGTTTTGGTTTAAAAGCAGAAGGAGATGGTAACTTTCTGAACATGCTTGGTGTTCTTCAACCCCTATTCTTCTGAACTCCACTTTCTGGGTTTGTAATTCTGTCCAGTCTCATTTTGTTTCCTTTCTCAAAGACACAAAGAAATAAAAGACTGGGGAGGAGAAAGCTGGGTGGGTAATAGTGCTGGCTGTTAAAGTATGAGGACCTGAGCTTAAACTAGCACACCTTTAAAAAGGTGGGTGGGACTGTGCATGTCACAACCCAGAACTGTGGAAGGCAGAGAGACAGAGGATTTCCCAGGGCTTGGGGCTAAGTTCCAGGCTCAGTGAGAGACCTTGTCTCCAGGGAATAAGGAGAGTGATAGAGCTAGGTACCTAACATCCTCCTCTGTCTTCTGAGCATGCATGGTGTATGAAACCACACTCACATACACTCACACATATACGAATGCACACACATACACACATGCACCTACAATTAAAGTATCACTCAAAGGGCTTCAAGCCTGAGTATATCCCACCAAAAATGTATTTGAAGCAGATATTGAGATATCAGAAAATTTAAAATATTTTTCATATGTTAGAACCTCTAGGTTATTTTTCTTCTAAAACTTCTAAAATTATCAGTTAGTACATAATAACAAAAAGTAATTAATGAATGTTTACACAAATTAAAATTTTAAATAAAAGTAATTGTTTACTTCTAAATAAACCTTTACTAAATGTTTTTATAAATATAAATTGTTATGTTAAAACACATCAGTTGCAAATAAAAAAAAAGGTCATGTCACTGTGCTGGTTAGTTTTTTTGTCAACTTGATACAAGACAGGATCATTTGGAAGATGGAACCTCATCTGAGAAAATGACAGTATCTCATCTCTATATTAGTTAACTTTCTATTGCTGTGCTAAAATATCATGACCAAAGCAACTTACAGAACAGTGGTTCTCAACCTGTGGGCCATAACAGTAGCAAAATTATAGGTCTGATATAGCAACAAAGTAATTTTGTGGTTGGGGGGTCACCACAACATGAGGAACTGTATTAAAGGGCCATAGCATGAGGAAGATTGAGAACCACTGTTATAGAAGAAAGAGTTTATTTGGGCTTTACAGTTTCAGAGGGTGAATCCATGACCATTATGGTAGGGAGCATGGCAGCAGGCAGGCAGGCAGGCAGGCAGGCATGAAGCTGGAGAAGTAGTTGAGAGCTTAATTCTTGAGATACCACCACAAAGGGCAAAGAGAGAGACAGAGAGAAACAGAGAGAGACAAAGAGAGAACACTAACTGAAATGGTATGGCTTTTGAAACCTCAGAGCCCATTCCCACCAGTGACTCACTTTCCTCCAAGGTTACACTTTTTAATCCTTCCCAAACAGTCTACCACCTGTAGAATAAGCATTCAAGTATATGAGCTCATGGGGACCATTCTCACTCAAACCAACATATGCCTCTACCAGATTGGCCAGTAGGCAACCCTGTGGGGCATTTTATTGGTTTATTGGTTCATATGGGAGGATCCAGCCCACTGTGGGCAGTACATCCCTGGAAAGGTGGTCCTGGATGGTATAAGAAATCAGGCCAAGCAAGCCATGAAGAACAAGCCAGTAAACATCACTCCTCCATGGCCTCTGCTTCAGTTTCTTCCTTCGGGTTCCTGCCTTGAGTCCCTTTCCTGACTTCCCTTCTTGATGGACTACAAATTGTAAGATGAAATAAACTCTGTCCTCCTCCTCCAAGTTGCTTTGGTCATGGTGTTTATCACAGCAATGGAAATCAAGTGAAGACAGCTCTGCTTCATGCTTCCAGGGTGCTATGCCTCTACTACTTATAAAAACAGAGTAAATGCTGTTTAATATTGCAAATATCCTTTGGCCACCATGTACAGCTGGTGCAGACACTGCACTAATCTGTGAGTACTTATAGGTCCACAAATTGGAACTTGAAGAAGCAAGAAAGTGGATGTTGATCACCCTTGGGAACTGATACTTTATTATGCAGGAATCTATAGCATTCATGACATTTGAGAGGAAGGATTTGACAGGTTAATTAATTTGCCTTTTCTCTTGCCTAAATGCTACCACAGCTCAAATTCTCCTACTTAGGTCTGTCCTTCCGTGGTGTTGGCAGCAGCACAAGCCACAGTCTTCATGACATTTGGAGAAAGTCACCTTCTGCTTCCAGGACAGAAGGCAAGAAAGCAAAAGGAGGAAGGCAAGAGTAGCATTTGAGATGGTGTGTGTTGAGGGCCATGGCTGTGCCATGCAGTAGGCACCACATGCTCTTTAGTAAACTTGCCTTTCATTGTAAGTTTGTGATGTGGGACTCTAAGCAGAACATTTGGGGTGGAACCTCTTGTCCAGGTCTGAAGGCTGTCACAACTTCAGTACAAAATCCAACACCTTTGACAGGGTAACCCCCATGTAGGGAGTAGAAAGAGGCTCAACTCATGAGTATCAATATGACTTATGATATAAGCACTTTGATGTTTGTTTTTCTAGAAAAAATACTAACATGCACACATTATTTTATGTACTTTTCCTTTGATGATGATGATGATAATTTAGTGTTTTTAGAGACGGGGCTTCTCTGAGTAACCCTGACTGTCCTGGAACTTGCCTTGTAGATCAGACTAGCAGAGAAATCAGAGCTCTACCTGCCTCTGCCTCCTGAGTGTTGGAATTAAGGGCGTGCATCACCATACTGGGATTTATTTATCTTTTTAAATAGACAAGGGAGGTTACTATATAAGAACTTAGATTAGCTTCTTCCCCCAACAATATATTTTGTAACTTTCCAAGTTGCTACTAAAATTTTGTTGACTTTATATCCTCAAGATTGCAACCACTTCCTCTTACTTGACATTTTTCTTCAAGTTTGTCATTGTAAAATTAATATAAAAACATTCTGTGCAACTGACTTGGTCTCTGTGTTTAAACTCACAGCTGTTTTGGCCAATTATAATTAATTTGTAAATGTTAGAAATTAACTAAATGTATCTGCTGTAAAATTACTTAGTTTTTACTCATGGTTTCATCTTCTGAAGAATTTTCTGAACAATTAAGTTATAGATGAAAACTTTCCATTACAGTGGGCTCTCTGGTACCCAAGGCAGGTGAATATATGTTATACAGTATGAAACATAGATAAATATCTTATGACAATATGTACATATGCTTACATATGTAATCCATATAAACATAATTAAGACTGAAGATTAATCAGGCATTTGAGCTATCTGGTCTACAAAGACAGTTCCAGGACAGCCAGAGCTCAAAAACACTAAAAACAAAAAAAGATTGGGAATACATATATGTATGTGTTTGTGTGTGTGTGTGTGTGTGTGTGTGTGTGTGTGTGTGTGTGTGTACAATTTATACATCTTGCTGCTTTGTGGCTTTGTAACTAGAAAGACAATCCAGGATGAACATTCTGGTTGACCCCAGTTGCATAGTCTTGACCCTATACCATACAGCCTAGTTGAGAAAAGAACTCAGTGCAGGCCTCAAGGGTCCTTTGAATATAGGACAAAATTTGTAAATTCATAAAAAAAATCATGCAGTCCCATTTAAGGGGTAGAGAGGGGTTAAAGAAAAGATGATGGTCTAGCTGGACAATGGTGGTGCACACCTTTAATCCCAGCACTTGGGAGGCAGAGGCAGGTGGATTTCAGCGAGTTCAAGGCCAGCCTGGTCTACAAAGCAAGGTCCAGGACAGCCAGGACTGTCACACAGAGAAACCCTGCCTCAAAAAACCAAGGGTGGGGGGATAATGGGAATTTTAAACATTTCTGTATTTCTTAACTTATTTAAATACTAAAAATGGATTCATGTTATACTTGTCAAATCTTAAAGATTAATAAAACACCATGGTCTCTTTGGAAACAGCTTGGTACTTGCTTATGGAGTTCAGTGAACATTTAACCCATGACCCAACAAACCATCCTAGATGTTTACTTAAGAAAAATGAAAATTTATGCCTTTGGAAAAATCCGTACCCAGATGTTCACAACAGATTTATTCACAATCTCTAAAATCTGGAAGCAATCTGTATGCCCACTCACAGGTGACCACATGCATAAGTTGTGGTACAATCTTGTGGCAAAACAGTGCAGTGGCAACAAAACAAAACAGTAACGAACTATATGTGTTACAACGTGGCTGAGCCATCATACAGGGTGAAAGATGCCTGAAACAAAGGGTTACTGTGCTAGAATATTCTGCTTATATGATAGTGAAGAAAGGGGAAATTACATGGTTAAAAAACAGATTAGTTGGGCTGGAGAGATAGCTCAGAGGTTAAGATCACTAGCTGCTCTTCCAGAGGTCCTGAGTTCAATTCCCAGCAACCACAAGGTGGCTCACAACCATCTGTAATGAAATCTGGTGCCCTCTTCTGGCCTGCAGGCCTACAGACAGACAGAACACTGTATACATAATGAATAAATAAATCTTTAAAAAAAAAAAAAAAGAAAAGAAAACAGATTAGTGGTTGCTGGAGGTGGAGAGGAACATTGACTAGAAAATGCCACAGGAATATTTTTTCAATGATGGAAATTTCCTACATATTGGTCATATTGGTGATATACAGCTGTATATATTTGCTCAAACTCTTTAATGCTATACCTAAAAGATTCATTATAAATGAAGTCATAAACTGTAGCTTGTGTCATGGTTATATTATAACCCATAGCTGTTGTGATGTATTTGTACACTGTGTGAAAATGTATTGCTGTGATTGGTGTAATAAAAAGCTGAACAGCCAATAGCTATGCAGGAGGTATAGGCAGGGCTTCCTGGCAAATAGAGAAAGAAGGAGGAATCTAGGTGTACAAGAGAAGTCAGGAGACAGAGAACAGAAACAGGAGATACAAGATGGAAGAGATGTAATGCTACGTGATAGAATGTAGATTAATATAAATTGGTTAATTTAGTTATAAGAGCTAGTTAGGAACAAGACTAACCAGGCTGAGCTTTCATAATTAATAAGAAGTCTTTGTGTCATTATTTGGGAGCTGGTTGGTGGAACAGAAAAAGACTTGCTACATGTAGTCTTTCCCATCAAACAGCATCTATTCTATCATGTTACAGATTATCATATTGTGTTATTACACAATATGATAGCATGTAAACCACAGGCTATTAGGGACACACAAAGGCAGTTGGAAGAGGGGTCTTGGAAATGGATGATCAGTTCAGATGACAGTAACAGATGGGACTACCTGACTTAATTACAGTGGTAGTTGGGGCTGAACAATCAGCTAAACCCTGAAAGTTAATGGCTCTAAGAGAATCTGAGGAAGCATTAGGGCTCAAAATTAGTGTTTTGAATTAACAAATAAGTCAATGAGAAAATATAGGGATATTCTAACAGTAGAAGCAAGGCTTCTACATTCTTCTAAGTCCTCTTGTCCTATAAAAATGACAGATTAGGGGCTAGGGAGTGGTTAAGAGCACGTGTTGCTCTTCCAGAGGACCCAGGTTCCATTCCCAGCATCATGGTTGGTGGCTCACAACCATCTATAACTCCAGTTCCAGGGAAATCTAACATCTTCCTCTGACTTCTGTGGATATCAGACATGCATGTGATACACATACATACATGCAGGCAAAACACTCATACACATCAAATAAAATAAATATATTTTTAAAGGGCAGATTAAATAGCAACATCCACTGCCCAGTGTCAACAACTTAAAGTTAACTCAATGAATAAGACATCTACTGAACCCCCAAATCTGTTCAGGTACTTGAAAGCCAACAAAGATAATGAAAGGTATACATTGTATCAGTGTACACAGAAGGGAACAATAAGGCATGTGGCCAAGCTAAGACAGAACTTAGAGATGGGAATGAGACATCACTGAAAAGCACTGGAGGGCAGTTTGGGAACACAGTTGAGCACAGTAGTGGATACAGTAGACACGTGCTTACAGTGGATAGGTAGATGCAGTGGATAGGTGGATGCAGTGGATAGGTGGATGCAGTGGATAGGTGGATGCAGTGGATAGGTGGATGCAGTGGGTATGTGGATGCAGTGGGTATGTGGATGCAGTGGGTATGTGGATGCAGTGGATAGGTGGATGCAGTGGATAGGTGGATGCAGTGGATAGGTGGATGCAGTGATAGGTGGATGCAGTGGATACATGGGTGTGCTGAAGGGAAGGTTGGAAGAAGAGGAGGCAGTCTTAGCTCTGTGTGCTTTCAAAACTAAAAGGCTCCTTTGTAGTCACAAGTCTCACACCAAAGGCAGACTGTGTGTAGAGAGTGAATTCTAAAATGGGGACCCATTGGGCAGTATGATAGGAAGTAGAAGACTCAGGTTAAAGGAGAGGAGCCACATACTATAAAATTCTTATGAGGACCCAGAAGAGGAAATGATAGGGTTGGGATGCAAGAAAAGTTATTCTGACCTCTCTTTCATCATAAAGGAAAAGTTTATATAAAAATGACAAAAGAGCCCTCAAATAACTCGATATAAGAAGAAAAGCAAGCAGTGAACAAAATAGCATTCCAACAATGAAAAGATACCAAAAGGAAGTATTTACAAAGACAGTGAAAATATGTAGCTTATGACTTGAAGATGATCTAAAACTCTAGCAGAACAACATTAGGAAAGAGAGGGTTATTGAAGTCATAATTAGAAACCTCAAAAGGGAAGACTCACAATTAAAGTTGATATTAATCTTTTTAGAAGCAAAGGCTCAAAGAGAAGGAACAGAAGAGGGAAGAGACACAGCAGAGAATGTATTAATATAAGTCACAGTTAAAAGCAACAGAAGGCAAACCGGAAAGCATCCCAACCTTTTGGAAGAAACAAAGACTGAAAAGGATTCAAGGCAGCTGCTCATAGACCTGCACCACTGAGATTTAAAGCCATTGCGGGCTCTTCTGAGTTCTAACTCAAAACATAAATTCCCTCCCCCACTTTCTACCTCTTCTTTGGACAGCCACCCAAATGCTAACTGAGTATGCTTGCCCTGACACTCTGAGCTTCTTCCACTCTTTTCTCTGAAGGCCCTCCCTTCCTCCTTCTCTTCACAGCAGCTTGTAGACCTCCATTGCTGACCCTGGCTCAAAAGGCATGACTGCTTCTTCATCATCTCCTGCCTCTAGGAAGCTGCCAAGATTTATCCGATGCCTGTCAAGGTGTTTTCCTACTGAGCTCCAGTAAGTTACTCCCTAGGCCCCTTTGTATATGAGCATATGAGCATGTATACTCTCATGTATGTGAGTGCATTTAAATGAGGCCAAAGAACAACTTCAGGTTTTATTCTTCAGGGAACAATCCACCTTCATTTTGGGACAGCGTCTTTCATTGACGTGGCACTTGTCCATTAAGTTAGGCTGGCTGGGGAGCTGAAGAGATGCCTTAGAGGTTAAGAGTATTGACTGCTGTTCAGAAGGTCCTGAGTTCAATTCCCAGCTACCATATGGTGGCTCACAACCATCTATAGTGGGATCTGATGCCCTCTTCTGGTGTGCAGGAAAACATGTATCTATAATAAATAAAATAAATCTTAAAAATGTTTAGGCTGGCTTGGAGGTAAGTTCTAGGAATCCATCTCTTCCTCCACTGCGTGAGGTTACATGACAGTGTCACCATGCCTGGCTCTTTATGTGTGGGTTCTGGGGCTTAAGCGTATGTCCTTGCACTTGTAAAACAGCACATGAGTTATCTCCCCAGCCCCCAAATTGGAGTTTAAGATTTTTGTATTAGATGACAGCATAATAAACGTTAAATCTAAAGTAGCAATAATGATAGTAATAATAGTAACAACAATAATTCAGTTCTATAAAAGGATGTCCTTGTTTCTTAGGAGATAAGCACAAAGGAACTTTAGACTGAAACTTCACTGAGTCTCTTATTTCCTCTATTTTCAGAACTGCCAGCTAGAGTCTATCCTAGGACCTAAGTGACCTGGCCTGAAAAGATGAGCTGACCTGCATTGGTCAGGATCATTTGGGCTTCAAGTAACAGGACACCTGAGTCAAGGCAGCTTAAACCATAAGGACACCTGATGTAATGAGAAGTCCAAAGGTAAAGGGCTCCAGGATTGTTGACTCACCAGCTCCAGGATACACAGCCCTCATCTGTCACTTTTTCTGTACTTCTCTCAGTCTTACCTCTGTTGCAAGATGCCTACACAACTTTATGTATTGTGTCCTCACACGGCATACCCAAAGCAGTGAGGAAGGGTGCAGGCTAGAACCCTCTCAGGTTTGTTCTCTTGTATCAGTGATGACATTCGGCCCCAGAAGCCTGTCCCCCTAAGATTTCTCTCACACCTCATCGTCCATACAGTTCATCATCACTCACCATTTTGGTGAGTCACCAGAGCAAAACTATCATGGGATGGCTGTTGGGTGAGCAGCTATCCATGTTTTGTATGTGAGCTGACCAGACTCACCTGCTTAGGACTTTGGTAAGAAACCAAGCAGCCATTGCTCCCAGCAGGTAAGCTGGCTCTGAGTCAGTAAGAGGCTATGAAAAGGCTAGGCCAGGTTAAAGCCAAGAATGGGCTTTATCAGCCTACCAGCACCTTGATATTTTCAATTTTCAATTTCAGTTCCAAGCCACATAGAATGTACCAAGTATAACCCCACATTGGTCAGTAATAGGAAATGTTAAAAACAGATCATAATTAACAAATATACAGGGATGTCTTAAGCCACCAAAGGCTGAAGTGTAACTATGCTTTAGAAGACAATGGGGGCAGGTGGAACTCACACCAGGTACCTGCTTTGTGCCTTTTGCCTGTGTCTTATTCTTATCACTGCACTAGGGCAGCTCTGTTTCTATGTCCCTATGTTATCACCCCTACACACACACACACACACACACACACACACACACACACACACACACACCCCTCCTGAATTTGCATTAAAGTTTTGACCTCCACTAGGAACCCAAGTGGTGGTTGGTTTGTTCCTTGATCTGAGTTTCAGATTCCCAGGGGAGAGAAACTGAGAGGTGAGGTGAGGTCAGGTGTCCAGTCCACCAAGTCCAGAGGCTTCAAGTGACAACAGATACACGTGGAGTAAGGAGAGCAAAGCTAGACACAAGGGTCTTTGGTGCCAGGCTGCAACCGTATCCCTAAGTGCTCTACCACAATCTCCTTAAAGTAGCAGTTCAGAGGGTTGGAGGAGAAGTTTCTTCCAGGGGACAGTTGGCAACATCTGGAGACACTGTGTTATTACAGTCTATCCATCTGGAGACATTGTGATTATTACAGTTTTATGTTAACTTGACATAACCTAGAGCCATCAGAGAGGAAGGAGTCTTTTTTTTTTTTAACATTTTACTTATTTTTTTTATGTATACAGCCTTCTGCCTGCATGCCAGCAGAGGGCACCAGATCTCATTCAAGGTGGTTGTGAGCCACCATATGGTTGCTGGGAATTGAACTTAGGACCTCTGGAAGAACAGTCAGTGCTCTTAACAGCTGAGCCATCTCTCCAGCCCTGAGAGGAGGGAGTCTTAATTGAGAAGACACCTCCATTACACCCTGCTGGAGGGCATTTTCTTAATTCATGATTGATGGGGGAGGGCCCAGCTCACTGTGGGTGGTGCCATCCCTGGGCAGGTGGTCCTGGGTTCTGTAAGAAAGCAGGCTGAGCAAGCCATGGGGAGCAAGCCAGTAAGCAGCAGTCCAGTCATGGCTTCTATATCAGCTCCTGCCTTCAGGTTCCTTCCCTGTTTGAGTTCCTGCCCTGACTTTCTTGGATGATGCATTATGATGTGGAAGCATAAACCAAATAAACCCTTTCCTCTCCAACTTGCTTTTGGTCATGGTGTTTCATCACAACAATAGAAACCCTGACTAAGACACTGTTGGTGGAGACCAGGGATGTCACGAACAATCTAGAAATCTCCTATGTTTCTGTGTGAGATAGAATTACCTAGCCTTGCTCTCTTCCTGTAAGCGACCTGAGGTAACCTGTGAAGATGGTTCGCTACTCTCTCGACCCAGAAAACCCTACAAAATCATGCAAGTCAAGAGGTTCATATCTCCGGGTTCACTTTACGAATGAATACCTGTGAAACTGCCCAGGCCATCAAGGGTATGCATATCTGAAAAGCCACCCAAATACCTGAAAGATGTCACTTTGTGCCATTCCAGCGGTACAATGGTGGAGTCGGCAGGTGTTCTCAGGCTAAACAGTGGGACTGGACATAGGGTCAGTGGTCAAAAAAAAAAAAAAAAAAAAACAGTGCTGAATTTTTGCTGCGCATGCTTAAAATGCAGAGAGTAATGCTGAGCTTAAGGGTCTGGATGTAGATTCTCTGGTCATCGAACACATCCAGGTGAACAAAGCACCTAAGATACGTTGACGAACTTACAGAGCTCACAGCTGGATTAACCCATAGGTGAGCTCCTCCTGCCGCATCGAGCTGATCCTCACGGAAAAGGAACAGATTGTTCCAAAGCCAGAAGAGGAGGTTGCAAAGAAGAAAAAGATATCCCTGAAGAAACAAAAATTCATGGCAAGGGAATAAATTCAGCATAAAAGAAATGCAGACAAAAGTAAACATCTCCTGGTCTTCTATATGAGCAGTTTTAGATTGCCTGTTAATCAGCCCTGTTGGGAGGGGGATGTTTAACACACTGGAAAGGTTTACTAAAGTGATAAAGCAGTGAAACAGACTGTTGGAAAACAACTAAGTCAGAGTTTTATTGAATGAGCATTTACTGGGAAACAGTTGTATAAAAGACTGGATATGTGATAAGTCTGCCTTTAAGTTAGGTGTGTTAATGCTCCTCTTAGACATGTTTAACATTTTAATTATTTGGGAGTGGAACCATATCATTGAACTGTTTTCTGTCATCAGTGACTTGGGATCAGCTGTTTCAGTGACCTTTCCTGGCCTCTGAGGGCAGCCCAAACAGGTGTGCCCACTTTTGAGACTGGAGAGAAGCGTCAGCAGTAAAGACTGCTTACTGTTCTTGCAGAGGACCTAGATGACCTCTTAACTCAAGCTCTAGGCCCTCTGATACCCTTGTCTTTCCTCTAGCCATACAGTATACACACATGGAAGACAAATCTAAAGTTTTATGAACTGACATTACAGGGAATGGGAGGTATCTGGTATTGGCCACCCAAGTAGCTAGGCTTGACTTAAATCTGTAGGAAATACAAACTTGAAAGTCATGCATTTGCTAACAAACTTGTCTGTCAGTACTGCACCAAGCTATTTTCTATGTACATTTTTCTCTTGTGCACTTTTCATTAAAAAATCCATAGTATGGAAAAAAATTTACCTAGCCCCAAATGTCAGCGATGCTGAGGTGACAATCCTCACAGCCCACTTTTTACCTGCAGTAGTGAGGATTGAACCTGGTGCCTTGTGTATGGTAGGCAAGTGCCCCGTGGCTGAGCTATGCCCCAGTCCTCTCTGTGTTTCCCCTTTTTGAGACAGGGACTCACTAAGTTGTCCAGTTTGGCCTTGAACTGGTTCTGTCACTCAAGCAGGCATTGGATTTTTGATCCTCCTGCATCAGCTCTCATGGAGCTGGGATTCTAGGCCTGAATTAGCAGGCCTGTCTCCTTATGTCCCTTTTGATTATACTTGCTGTTGTTTCAGTCAAATGTAACACCTCTGCCCACGGGGCACGACATGTGTCCAACACACAATAAGAATCAAGGGAGGTGCTAACAGAGGTTAGACAAAGGCAACGCCGTAGGGAGCACAGACATTCAATGTCTGATGACCGGGTTTAGTGTGAACTCAGTAAAAGTGCCCTGGCAATCCACAAAGACTTAGACCTTGAAGTTCTTGCCCTGAGGGGTCGGGAGTTCAAGATGTTAAAAAACAGAGAAGGTGGAATAAGTGGAGACAGATGCAGACAGAGGCTTGTTCTTGCTGGTACAGAAGCAGCCTAGCTGGTACCTGCTCCTCCCACACGCCATAAGGGAGAGCTGTAGATCCCTAACAGCTGTGGACTGTGAAGTAGGCATCCCCTCCCACTCCAGCGGGTTAGGCAGGCAGGTACAGGCACAAAGGCTTCAGGCTTTGGGGCTTCTTTTTGGCTTAGGCTGTATAACATCTGCCTTTGTTTCTTAAGGGCATATTGGCAGCTTGAAATCTTAAAAACAAACAAACAGAAACGCCTTTGTTACTGGTTCAGAGTGAAGAACCCTCCTGAATGAGGGAATGAAAAGAGTCTATATGGGTGAATATGTTCCTTAAATTCCTGATAAACTCAAGCTTGATCTTTTTTTATTTTATTTTATTAGTTCAAATTAGGAACAAGCTTGCTCCAGATGTCAATCCCTTCTCCCTCTCCCTCCCCTCCCCCCAACATCCCACCTGCCCCTAGCCATCCCCCCTCCACTCTCCAGGCAGGGTAAGGTCCTCAAAAGGGGCTCCCCAAAGTCTACCACATCATCCTGGGCCAGGTCTGGGCCCTTCCCCATGTGTCCAGGTCAAGAGAGCATCCCTTCACATGGGATGGGCTCTCAAAATCCCTTCTTTTTTTTTTTAAGACCTTACATATTTAATACAGTTACCCTTGTACAAATGGAAAAAATTAAGTTCAACATTTCTAGACCAATATGGCTGTTAATTTTTGTACAATGCCAACTCAACACAGTAAACTGGGATACTTTTTCCAAAGTTGACAGCACAGCTAAAATTTCCAAAAATTCAAATTATATATATATAAAATTTGAATATATATAATATATATATATATATTTATATTTATATAAAAAGACCAATAATGGCAGTATGTTATGCATCAATAGCAGCAACAGCTTTTCCAGGTTCTGCAGCCATTTGAACAAAATTGTAGAGACATCCAGCACTCTCCATTTAAAAAAAAAAGTAAAAAACAAAATCCCAGAAAAACAGCACAGTTCTGTTACTCAGCAGAAAAAAACAATGGAATCTTGAAATTTGCAGGAAAATGGATGGAACTCGAAGAAGCCATTCTGAGCGAGGTAACCCAATCACAAAAAGACAAACATGATATGTACTCACTCATATGTGGACCTGCTTTATGATACATAGAAGTGACTGTGCTTTATCAGAGCTGTTTTTAATGATGTTGCTCAGAATGGTTTCCTTCCAGATGATGATTGAGAAGCTAATTTAAAAAAAAAAAAAAAGGTGTCAAGCTTGATCTTTGACCAAGAGCAAAATTTAAGTTTAGAAAAGTATTGAAAGCAAGGCCAGAATTTAGACAACTTAAGGTCTTTTCTGCCCTCTACTGACTAGACTGAAGATTGCAGGTGGTTTGATAGGCTGGCTTTTCTGCCTTGCACTGTGTGAGGGGCTGAAAATGAGCATGAGGTCTCTCTTCCAGCAGAGCTTGTGTTTTAGATCAGGAGGCAGGCGGGAAATGTTTCAGGGGTCTTTAGAGTGCTTTGAAAGAAGGCTACTCATGATGGGTCTGCCGATAGTGGTGGAAGGTGAGCAGAAAGCTGTGTGTGCTGAGCAGGGCCCAAGAGCCTGCCAGGAGTTAGAGAAGTGCATGGATACTCCAGAGACAGAAAAGAACATAGTGGTCCCTGAGTCAGGACCTGAGCCAAGGGTAATGAGAAAGAAAGACTAGGGAGATGTGAACAGGGGTCCCAGCCATCATGGCAGGTCCATCACCCACAAAAGAGCATGGATTTTATTCTGGATAAATTCCTTTTATTCAGAAGCCGCTTTCAAATGATTGCTATATTTTATTTATTTATTTATTTATTTACTTATTTACTCATTTATTTATTTATTTATTTTGGTTTTTTTGAGACAGGGTTTCTCTGTGGCTTTGGAGGCTGTCCTGGAACTAGCTCTTATATATAGATCAGGCTGGTCTCGAACTCACAGAGATCCACCTGCCTCTGCCTCCTGAGTGCTGGGATTAAAGGTGTTCACCACCACTGCCTGGCTGGTTTTCAATTTTTAAAAAGACTTTGTGTGCTGTGTATGTGTGCATACACACATGGTACAGGTATTTATGTGGAGGCCAGAGGTTGACACTGGATTTCTTCCTCAGTGTCTCTCTCTATATTTTTGAGGCAGGGTCTCTCACTGAACCCGGAGAGCTCACATATTGGCTAGACTGGTTGGCCAGCGAGCCTCAGCAGTCTCCTCATCTCCTCAGTGCTGGGACTGCACCACACACTTGTTGCTTTCCACACATGCCACGGATCCAAATTCAAATCCTTGTGCCTGTACAGTGAGCACCTTACCAAGTGAGCCATCTAGCCAGCCTGATTTTGCTTCTAAAAAGACCACTGTGTATGTGCTCTAGGTGGGTAGCTGGATCAGTAATGTGCTTACCCTAAGAGCACGAGGACCTCCTGGGTTGGCTCCTCAGAACGTGTCTGTAAAAAGCATAGTGTTACACACTTGTAATCCCAGTGCTAGAAGATGACAACAGATGGATCTCTTACTGACCAGGCTGTCTAGCCTACTTAGCAAGGCCAATGAGACATCCTATCTCAAAAAAACAAGGTGGACAGGATGGTGCCCGAAGAATGGCAACTGAAGTTGTCCCCTGGAGTGAGCATGTACACACACATACACACAGACAGACACACAGACACACAAACAGACACACACACAGACACACAGACAGACACACACACAGACACACAGACACAGACACACACACACACACACACACACACACACACACACTAAAGGATATCCATGACAATTTCCCCCCAAATGTCAGAAAGTTACATTCAGTAAGTAAATATTGAGGTGACAACTGTCTCATGGGTAGATGATGGATGACTGGCAGTGGTGGGAGATGAGTGGGCAGTGCTGGGAGTAGGGTAGGCTGCAGTATGCAGTGGTACCTCTGAGGTCTTGGCTTCATGACCCACTGGTGGGTTGAATATGGAGGACAGAACTGGACACAGTTGCCGAGGCTGCAGAGGGTGGCGAGGCAGTTCTGGCACATTTGAGAAGCAGTGAAATCTGCAGACCCTGCTCCTGGCTACTTTGGGGCCGGTGGGCCATAGCCACTGGTGTGGCCACCTTGCACCGTCCTGATCAGCCTGGAAAAATCACCCCGGTATGGCTCAGCAAGGCAGTTCTCATAAAAATGGCCATGAAGCCTCTTGCTAACATGAAGGTGCCATAAACGTCAAGCAAGGAGAATTACAGCCCCACAGGCTCATAAAAGAGAAAGTGTGTCATGGCTTGAGGAAGCCACAGCGACTGCGAGGGCACCAAGCTGTCTTTCCAAGCTGTATTTTAGCTGCAGGGAGATATGACTGGAGGAAGCAGAGAGTGAGCTGAGGTCAAAGTGGCTTTGGAGTCTTCTGTGAAAGGGCCCAGTTATCAAACCTGACAGCAACACTTCCCTTCTGCTCAGGGCTGTTTCAAGGTGAAGTGAGACATATTTGGAACTTGTACTAACTCAGCCACGAGGAGGAGAAGAGGTAGTAACAAACTCTGCCTCAGGCAGCCTCAGATGCTGGGGAATAAGCAACATCCAGTGCCCTATCTTTTCCAATCCTTGACCCACCTGTCAGCTAATTAGTAGGAAGCCCAGGTGTTCTCCCTGCCGTGGTCGGCTCCCCTGCTAACCATCTGTCCAGTTGGCTTTTGATGCACCCCACATGTCTAAGAGCCCTGGCCTTTTTTTCTCCCCCTTCTTATTTCACTTTCTCTTTGCATGCAACTGCCGACTATAAATCAGTAGGATCTGATGGTAAGCATGGCATTGTGTTGGGGCCCTGGAACTAGAACAAGGGGGTGGGGAGGAAGAAATGTGATATGAAGATCCCTGCTCCAAAGGAACTAGCAGTCAGCTATGTGAGTAACTTCTAGAAGTACAAACACACACACACACACACACACACACACACACACACACACACACACACGCACGCACACACATGCGCGCACAGGAAAAGTAGAACAATTGCAAAGAATAGTGACTATTTTTAAAGTATACTTTATTATTTTAAAAAAAAAACTTGCAAGTAAACAAAAGCATCACACACCAGAATTAACCAGACACAAAGTCCATGCAACTTAATGAACTTGCATACAGTGAGAGTTGCCATAGCTCATATCTACACTGAAGGTGACCACATGCCAGGCATGGCCATCAGGGGTATTGTCTTTGTGGTCTTTACTGTAACCACAGGAGGCCAGCAAGAGCCACTACAATCCCCGAGAAGAAGCTGAAGCTTGGGAAAATGGTGCCTTCTTCAGGGTGTCCCAGCTGGTGAGTGCTGGAACTTGTTTTGAAGTTTGTACGTTGCTCAGTTAGATGCATCAGTTATGACAAATAATAGGATTTCTGATAGCATGGGGACGTTCTGCTGGGTGCTCAATGAGGACACAGCCCTTTGTTTCCCTCAACATCTCTTCAGTGCACACACCCACAATCCTGAACCCAATCCTCTGCACCCTAGTAATAAATAGATAATGAGTCAAAATTATATAAACTTTTCTGTATACTTTTTTAGAACATTTTAGATGTAAACACCAATAACCCTAGAAAATTTCAAGAAGTTCAATAAATAATAAACCTTAATATATGCAAGTACATTTACAGATCAATTTTCTATCCTAGGTTTTAAACTTTTTGCTATTAAAAATTATGGATTGAGCCAAGAAGTGGTAGCACACGCCTTTAATCCTAGCATTTGCGAAGCAGAGGCATGTGGATCTCTGTGAGTTTGAGGCCAGCCTGGTCTACAGAGCGAGTTCCAGGACAGCCAGGGCTGTTACACATGGTAACCCTGTCTCAGAAAAAAATAAAAACTATGGATTGAATTTATTTCTCTTTGCTTGTTTTGCTTTGTTTTTGTTTTTGCTTTGCTTTTGTTTTGTTTTGAGATAGTCTTGTTATGTAACTCAGGCTGGCCCCCTAACTCACAAGCCTCTTGTTGGTGCAGGCCTTTAATCCCCGCACTTGGGAGACAGAGGCAGGGGGATCTCTGAGAGTTTGAGGTCAGGATCATCTACAAAACAAGTTCCAGGATAGCCAGGGCTACACAGAGAACCCTGTTTGGAAAAACCATTTAAAGTCACTAATATGGCTACCCTGCCCCTCAGCTACTAGTTATCTTTGGCAAAGCAGTTCTTCATTCAGTTCTGCTTTGTGCTTGAGATCAAACCCAGGGCCTTGCCCACTCTAAATAGGCACTCTGCCATGGAGCTACAGTCCCAAATCCTCTCCTTTAAACTTTAGGGTATAAGTTTGATCATCCAAGAATTCTGTCTAGATCAGAATTGACCAATTCAAGTTGTCTCTGGCATGAAGTCCCTTTGAGGACTGTTATATACATCAGATGCTAAATTCCAGGGAAAATTTATTTAATCTGAACTCAGTGGTTTGCTTTTTTTTTTTTCTTTAGTCAATACCACACTTAAGTGCATGCAATCATAGTCATTTTAAGTTTTAATTTGTGTTAGTTAGCGCTGCCGGCAATATCCATTACGAATTGGGCTGCAGACTAGTAACATGAATATGATGAACAGTGGCTGCAGTGACCCTGTGGGAGACTCTCAAAAGCTTTAGAAAATGATTCCTCAGTCAACTCGCAAGCACAGGGCACCACAGTCACACCAAGCAACACTGAAGAAGCTCAGACCCCACCTCCTGCATCAGATCTCAAGGATGACCATCATGAGGTAGGGGTCAAAGGTCAAGAGCATGCAGACACAGGTGACAAGCCAGAAAGTTCAGAGGAAATGGCTTTAGGAAAGCATCCGGTGGACAAAGCAGAACACCAGAGCAGTCCTGTGTCTCAGGACACAGAGCAGGGGCATTACTCTCCCTCGGAACGTCTGGGTGGAGAGGACCTACATCTGGATCCTAACTGCTCTCAAAGCAGCAAGGGAGGAAGAGCAGATGCACACCTGGGGAGAACTGTGCCTCTAGTTCTTATCTATCTCTTCGATAAGCTGTGAGACAATTGAGGGCCTTCCGTGCCACAGAGAGGGCTAGAAAAACAGATTCAGATGCTGTCATGGTGAGAGAGAGAGAGAGAGAGAGAGAGAGAGAGAGAGAGAGAGAGAGAGAGAGAAATGCTGTCCCGTGTGATGGCTGGTGTTAATTGTCAACTCGACCAAATCTAAATTCACCTGGGAGATGGACCTTTGGGCGTGCCTGTGGAGGATCATCCTGATTGCATTAATTGATATGGGAAGAGACATCTTGACTGTGGATGGGAATGTTCCCTGGGCAAGGGATCCTGGGACAATGGATGATGCAGACTGAGCTGAGCTCTGGTATTCATTGATGGCTCTCTGCTTCTCTTTCTTATTCTGAAACTTCATTTAGTTTGTGGGTGCTTTTGTGCCAGGGTGTACATGTGAAACTCAGAGGACAACATTTAGGAGTTAATTCTCCCCATCTCTTTTTTTGAGGCAGGGTCTCCCTTGTTTCTGGTAGGGTGCTGCATAGTCTAGACTAGCTGGCCTAGTGAGTTTCCAGTCAATTTTCCTACTTCTATTTCCCGTCTCACTGAAGGAGATGAAGATTAAGATACTATCACAGCCAGGTTTTTTGTTTGTTTGTTTGTTTGTTTGTTTTGTTTGGCAAGACAGGGTTTCTCTGTGCAGCCCTTGCTGTCCTGGAACTTGCTTTGTAGACCATGCTGGCCTGGAACTCTCTGAGATCCGCCTGCCTCTGCCCTCGAGTGCTGGGATTAAAATCATGCATCATCACTGCCTTGCACATCCAGGTTTTTATGTGGGTTCCAGGGGATGAGCTTAGCTCACTAAATACATTTACCTGCTGAGCCATCTTTCCTGCCTGTCCTCTTGATATTTGATTGTAGATACAATGTGATGGACCTTATGTGTAATCTTAATCCCGGCTTCCACAGGGTTGATATAAGAAGGATTACACACAGTCAGACCCTGTCTCAAAACAAACTGGCATTTATAGCCATGCAGTGGTGGTGCACTTCTTTAATTCCAGCACTCAGGAGGTAGAAGCAAGCAGATCTCTTCGAGGCCAGCTTGCTCTACAGAGTGAGTTTCAGAACAGTCAGGGATACACAGAGAAACCCAGTCTTTAAAAAAAAAATTTTTTTATAGAAACGCCAACTGTTGATATTTATTAGGACTTACTATGAGCTTGCTCTGAATTTCCCAAATGAGTTTACATTCACATAACCTTCATAGCAACTCTTTGTAAAGATAGTTATTTCCATTTGAAGATGTGTTAAAACTAGAAATAAATTACCCCAAATCACATGGTAAGGGGCAAGATCTAGGATTCAAACCTAAGCAGGATAGGGTCAAGGGGCTGCAGCTGTTTGTGTGCGTTGCGTGTTTAGTTCTTGATACTGCTTCATAGAATACCCTCAGAGATCGAACCTCTCCAGCCCCTGCCTTGCTCTTCTACACCACCTGTAGCATAGTCAAATGCCTCCTCCTGTGGACTTAGTCTGGTGCTGGCAAGGAGGGTACACTGCCTACAGGGCTGAGTCTGCCCCGTTCACTGGTTGGCTCCCAGCACCTACAATATAGTCAATGCTGGCACTCTTTTCATCTGCGCCTCCAGTTTCTTTTGTTTCTTGGTATTTCTCATTAAACCACATGCTCCTTGGCAGCAGTCAGGTCTAAGCTCCACTGCTTTAATTTCTTACGGTAAGACTAGTACAGATCGGAAAGGGAGTGAAACATAACAAATAAGTGAATAATCTCTCCTGCATCACTCAGTATTCAACAATACTGTCTTGCTTTGACATGGGTGTATGTGTGAGTGTGTGGATGTATGTGTGTGTGTGGGTATGTGTGCGTGCGTGTTTCAGACAGGGTCTCATGTTGCCCAAACTGGCCTCAAACTCACTATGCAGCTGAAGCTGACCTTGTTTCTGACCCTCCTGCCCCCACCTCCTAAGGGCTGGAATTATAGGTACATGCCATCACACTGGATTTATATGATGTTGGTGACTAAACCCAGAGCCTCACACATGCTAGGTAAGCATTCTGCCAATTGTGTCACATTCCAAGCCATCATGTGTAGTGATATTTTTTATTATTATTTATTAAAGCTTGACTGAGGATTCAAAAAGGTAAAGTCAGCCTCGAGCTATAGAGAGATCAGGCAGTGGTGATACACACCTTTAATCCCAGCAGCCAGAAACTAGGAGGTGGTGGCACACACTTTTAATTCTAGGACTCAGAATTAAGAGGTAGGCAGATCTCTCTGAGTTCAAGGCTACCCAGGTCTACAAAAGAGTGAATCATTCTAAAACAGAATTAGAGCTCACACCTTTATTCCCAACATTAGGGAAGTATATAACACAGAAGCAAGGTCTCAGAGAGGCTTTTCATTCTCCACCCACACTGAGGAGAGGTTACAGTCTGAGGATTTGTGAGATCTCGTGGAGACAGGATCAGCCCATTCAGCCTCAAGAGGAGGTAAGAGCTAGTGGCCCATTACTTTGCTTTTCTGATATTCATCTTGAAGACTGAACCCCAGTATCAGTCTCTGGGTCTTTTATGTTTTGTGTTACAATCATGCTTTTGTTTTGTTTTGTAGACAGTACGAGGGATTAAACCCAGGGTCTCCAACATGGCAGGTAAGCAGTCTACTCATTTCTGTTTTCCTATGATAACTTTGCTAGACAAGTTCTTCTGTACAAAACAACTTGTGGTCTTTCATGACAGTTCTGGAAATGTCTTATTAAAAGGGCATGGAGTTTTCATGTGATGATAAGATTGGGCTGTGGGTAAATAATTTTATTTCTACATTGTTTACTTTCTGCTTTGTTCTAAAAAGCAGAGAGGATCTGCTGAAAGGAGAGTTCATTAGTGGGGGTTGGGCTATGAATTAGTGTAAAACACTCTAAAGTGGAAGTCTACACAAAACACAATTGTTCTTAGCCTGTATATCGAATAAGTTGACTCTACATATCAAAATGTTTTTAAAAGTTCTCTTCATTTTTATGTTATTTTTTATGTGTATGAATATTTTGCCTACATGTGTGTCTGTGCATCATATTTGTGGTGCCAGACCAGCTGGAAGAGGGTGTTGGATTCCCTGGGACTAGGAATCAAATCAAAGTCCTCTTGAAGAACAGAAAGTGCTCTTAACTGCTGAGCCATCCAACCCGTCACCTTGTTTTATTGAATCTAACTTTGGAATAACTTCTAAGTCATTCTCCTCCTTGACATTCTGGGGATTCATCAAGATCAATCTCAAGAGCTTTGTACCAGCTCTCTAACTGTGAGCTTGCTGTAAATCTCCACTCTCTCTGTGTTCTTACTGGCCAAGAGGCCCACCTGATCTGTCACCTGACCTTGAAACCCTTAAATTCGAATGCTCAACCACTCAGAATATAGTACAACTCTATCCACCTCTCTAGGCCCTTCTCCTACTGTCCTTCCCACCCCTGTACATCTATGCTCCAGTCTTAGTGACATTGTTATTGTCCCTAAGATTTCTACCAAAATGATGTCTTCAATGTATCCTTTGGTTATCTCTGTTTGTCCCCTTGTTTTTCATAATAAGAGCTCTCTCCAAATAGTCCCTAGGTCTTTGTTTCTGCTTAAACTATAAGTAGTATCATTTTGTGATCCAGAGAAAAACATGGTTAGTATAGGCTTGCCTGATTATGTAAACCTGAGTTATGACTAAACTTCCCAAGACTCATTTTCCTCATCTGTGAAATGGTTACAATTAGTTATCATGCATTATTGTCATGAATATTTGAATGAGGAAATTCATGCAAGATGCTTGTATATGCTAACCACTTTCTTTAGTCTTGGCCAATATTTGGTTTATTTGCCTCCTGCTAGACTTTGTGTTTCATGGACTCAGTGTCTTTAGCAAGCATGGTATTTACTGACACATAGTCAGCAGTACATTAAATATTTGACAAATTGACAAATGTCTGGGTGGAGGATTATCTTCTGACTACAAATTTGGAACACCTGATAACATTTGTTTTATGGAGAAGAGTTCAGAAAACTTGTGAAATGGTGAGCTAATTCTATAACAATAAATCACTTCATCCCATGTCCTGAGCCTGGTGTGGCTCTTGATGACACAGTACAGGTATTGAACTTGGTAAACTCTAAGAAATAACTGTAATGGAGATTTCAGTCTAATTCAGTTGAGGAACCCAATGTTGCAAAGATCTGGGTTCTGGTTCGTTCTCTGCCATTAGCTGGGTGTGTGGCCATTAATTAGAAAGTTAAACTCATTCTTTGGGAAAACACTAAATGGTGGATGACAGCAGCTTCTGTAGAGGAATGGGCCATGGTCTTAGAGGTCACAGTTGTGGCTGTGGCTGTGGCTGAGGCCACGGGGCTGGCGGAGGCAAACCTGAAGACAAAGAATAGATCCTTACCAGCAAGCTGGGTCACCTGGACGTGAAGATCAAGTCCCTGGAGGGAATCTAGAGGTTTACCTTTCTCCTTGCCCATTAAGGAATCTGAGATTATTGCTTTTTTCCTGGGAGCATCCCTAAAGGTTCTAAAGACCGTACCAGTGCAGAAGCAGAGTTGGCTGGCCAGCAGACCAGGTTCAAGGCTTTTGTCAGTATTGGAGACATGTGGTCATGTTGATCTTTGTGCTCCAAGGAGGTAGCCACTATCATAATCCCTTTATGGAGAGCCTACTGGGGGAACAAGATTGGCAAGCCTACAACTGTTCCATGCAAGGTGTTGGGCCAGTGTAGCTCTGTGCTGATGTGTCTCATTTCTGCTCCTGTGCCCAAGAGGCTGCTGCTCATGGCCAGTATTGACTACTACATATAAGCCAGGGGCTACACTGCCAACCTGGGCAACTTTGACAAGGCCACCGTTGATACATACCATCTTCAAGACCTATAACTGCTTGCCCCACCCACACCCCTGCCCTACTCCTGGGAAGAGTCGATATTTACCAAGTCTCCTTATTGGGAAATCACTGATCATCTTGTGAAAACCCATACTGAAGTCTAAGTTCAGAAGACCCAGGACCTATGATCACCACACAGGGCTTTTATACTGGAAAAATAAAGTGAGTAAGTCTGAAAAGAAAAAAAGAGAGAAAGTTGAACTCTTGAGTCTGACAGCTCCACTGGTAACTTGCTTGCCTTTCAAGCATGAACATTTGTAGCTCGAATTCTATTTGGTCTTAATTATAAAAAACCCAAGTTAGGTATAAGGATAAATGCTGAAAGATCAGAAAAGCAGAGCAGTCAGCCACTAGTTCTTACCTCTGCTGAATCCTCAGACCAAATGGGCAATCCTGTCCCTAGGAACCCTCAGACTAAATGCTGTCTCTACGAAAACTCAGACTGAATGCCCCAGTCTCCTGAGTTTAATCTCCTGGGATTAAAGGTGTGTGCCACCACTGCCTGTCCTCTAGGGCCAATGAGTGGCTTAGCTCTGCACTCTGATATTCAGGCAAGCTTTATTTGTTAGATCACAAACAAAATATCTCCACAAGGATCTGTGTTAAATTTCTCAGAACTCAAGTAATAAAAGCTGGGGGTGGTGACCTAGCCTTGTAATCCCAGCACTGGGGAGGAGGAGACTGGTAGATCCCTCTGGGCATGATGGCCAGTAGTCTAACTAACCCTCTTGGCAAGTTCTAAGCCAGCGGGGGGATCCTGTGTCATAAATGAGGTGGACTGTCCTTTGTCTTCCCTGACCCCACTTAAATTCTTTCAGTCTCTATTTCTTCATTTGTTGAGCTACAGTGGACAAGGCCATCTTGCAGATCTCTTTCAGCTCTTAACCAAGTGCTTTTGTAACTTCTCAGGGTAGTTCTTTAAGGAAATTATAGAGGAAAAGTAGTAAATGAAATAATTGTATTATAATACAGTCTTGAATAGTATCTTTATGTGATATTTACAAGACTTCATGGCTATTAATTTTGAGAAACAAGATTTTAACAGTGTGACTTCAGAACTAGAATAAAAGATAAAAGTGGGTGCTGTTGGTTTTACAGGAGAGAGAGGTGGGGGGGTCACCTTTCTTTCCTCACAACATTGGAAGGACAGTGGAAGCATAAACTGTTTATGTTAATAAACTACCAGGCTACAAGTGTGTTATTAGTCTAGACAACATTTCTGAGTGTAAACCAGCAAAATGAATACAGGGTGGACTTGAGTATAGCCATCTATTGTTAATAAGCCAAGGGATTGTAAATGTGTGGTTAATTATCCCAGGAAAACCACAAACTCTGTTTACAGAATGTGCTTGCCATTTGATTTAGTAAGTGGAAACCTAAATAATCATATGGTATTTTACTAAGAAAAATAATTATGGAAGCAAGCAGATAGTCATTCTCCGGCAATATAATTCTCCAGCAATATAAATGTGTCTCACAGATCTCAGGTGATCTACAAAATCATATTGAGGGCCTGCCACTTCATGAATTCACCTGCCATTGTCTATTGCTTAAACTAGTTCAGTGTCCTGAACAGCATCAACTTGGTTTCTCCATGTCTCATGCATGCTTTCTTTTTTTAAAAAATTTATTTACTGTTTAATTATGTGTATGTATATGTGCTTGGGGGGATGTGCACATGGTTGCAGGTGTTTAAAGAGGCCAGTGGCATCAGATTCCCTGAAGCCGGAATTACAGGTGGTTGTGAGTCACTGGACATAGGCATTGGGAATTAAACTCAGGTCCTCTGCAAGAGCAGTACATGCTCTTAACCACTGAACTATCTCTCCAGACCCTCATGCATGGTTTCTTTAGCAATAATGTTTTACCATTAAGTTCTGAAGAACATCCCATACCTATAGCAATAGTCTGCTTTGTTTTTTGGGTGGAAGCGGTCTCTGGAATACCTCTAATCAACAACTCAAGGGGAAGTATCCCACATCTAGCACTGGGCTTTTAATCTGGCAACCCACTGGTTCTAGGATGAGCATAATCCCTTATGTAGGGTAACTCTAATTGAAAAAAATAAAATACTTTTATATAGGTTAAGTCATTCTGTCTCTCATCCCTCCCACCCTTCTCCCCACGTAAATGCCTCTCTGCATCATTCCCATTCCCTGCTTCATGCCACCTTTGTCCTGTAAGATCTCACTTCCTGTTCCCACCAACCCTCCCTTTCTAGATTCTGGATTCTACGGGAACTTCAAGGTCAACATAAAGATAGAAATATGTTAAATGTTAGTCTTTTGGGGTAGTGGTTACCTCACTCAGTATAATGCTTTAGCTGTAAATTTAACTTAATTTTTCTTTACAGCTGAATGAAATTTCATTGTATATAGGTACCACATTTTCATTATTCATGTCCAGTTGGTGGACATGTAGGCTGTTTCCGTGTCCCAGTGTCTTAGTCCGTGTTCTATTGCTGTGAAGAGACACCATGACCATGACAACTCTTACAAAAGGAAAGCATTTAACTGGGGCTTGTTTACAGTTTCAGAGGTCTAGTCCATTATCTTCCTGGCAAGGAGCATGGCATCATGCAGGCAGACATGGTAGCTGAGAGTTGTACATTCGGATCTGCAGGCAGCAGAAAGAGAGAGCCACACTGGGTCTGGCTTGGGCTTTTGAAATATCAAAGCCTACTTTAGTGACACATTTCCTCAAACAAGGCCATGCCTCCTAGTCCTTTCAAGTAGTGCCATTCCCTAAGTATTTAAATATATCAACCTATGTGGGTCATTCTTATTCAAACCACCTCACCCAGCTACAGTAAATAGAGCAGCTATGAGTATGAATGAGCATTTGTCTCTGTAGTAGACAATGGAACCCTTTGGGTATAGTTGGGTCATATTGTAGATATGTTTCTAGTTTTCTGAGGAACTCTCACAGATTTCCATAGTAGCAGAACCATTTTTTACTCCTGCCTCCTATTTGTTGTCTTTTGCTTTCTTAATCTTAGCTAGTTTGGATGGGTAAAATGAAATCTCAAAGTAGTCTTAATTTGCCTTTCCCTTTATGACTAAGGATGGTGAACAGTTTTTTTTTTTAATGATTTTCTTTATTTATTATGTATACAACATTCTGCTTCCATGTATATCTGCATACCAGAAGAGGGCACCAGATCTCATAATGGATGGTTGTAGGCCACCATGTGGTTGCTGGGAATTGAACTCAGGACCTCTGGAAGAACATTCAGCGCTCTCAACCTCTGAGCCATCTCTCCATCCCCCAGGATGGTGAACAGTTTTAAAGATATTTCTTAGCTATCTGTATTTCTTCTCCTGAGAATCCTGTTTAGTTCCACTGCCAAGTTTTTAATTAGGCTGTTTGTTTTCAAGGTGTTCAACTTTTAGAGTTCCTTGCATATTTTGGAAACTGATTCCCTGTCAGAAGTGTATCTAGAAACGCTTTCCCCTCATCCTGTAGGCCGACTCTTCAGTTTATACTGATTCAGGAGAGGCCACTTTCACAAAATCCCACTTGTTGGTTGTTGGTCTCGTTTCTGGACACCCGGAGTTTTGTTCAGAAAGTCTTCACCTAAGCCTGCATCCTAAAATGTATTCCTTACTTTTTCTTCTAAAAGTTGTTCCAGAATTTCAGGTCTATCATTGAGTTCATAGATCCATTTGGAATTGGTTTGTGTTCAGGGTGGAAGAAAACAATCAAGCTTAACTCTTCTATATGTAGAGATCCAGTTTTCCAACAAGCTAAAGTCATCTAAGAGGAGGGAACCTCAGTTAAGAAAATATCTTGGGGCTGAAGAGATGGCTCAGCAGTTAAGAGCACTGGCTGCTCTTCCAGAGGAGCAGGGTTCAATGCCCAGCACCCATATGGCAGCTCACAGTTGTCTATAACTCCAGTTCCAGGGAATCTGAAACCTTCACACCAATGTATATAAAACTAAATTAAGTTAAATAAAAAATTATACAAAAAAGAAAGAAAGTAAACTCCATGGTTAATGAATCTCTTGGTTTGTGTTCCATCTGCGCTGTAATTTAAACAAAAGAACAACAGTGCACCTGTGTGCTTTCCTTCTTTTGGTTTTGCTGGTGTCTTCATGGGTGTAGCTGGGTTGGAGTTTTCCTTCTAGCACCTTCTGTAGGGGTGGGTTTGTAGATAGATATTATTTAAATTCAACTTTATCATGAAATATCTTATTTTCTCCAACTCTGGTGATTGAAAGTTTTGCTGAGTATAGCAGTCTGAGTTGGCATCTGTGGTCTTGTAGAGTCTAAAAGCCAGAAGGGCATCTGTTCAGGCCCTTCTGGCTTTTAGAGTTTCCATTGAGAAGTCAGGTGTAATTCTAATAGGTCTGCTTATATATTTTTCCCATTTTTTCCCCTTGCAGGTTTTAATATTCTTTCTTTATTCTGTTTTATTATGTGGTGAGGGGACTTTCTTTTTCTGGTCTAATCTATTTGGTGTTCTGAATGCTACTTGTACTTTTATATGCATCTTTATTTTTTGTTGTTTGTTTGTTTGCTTGTTTGTTTTGAGATAGGGTTTCGCTGTGTAACAGCCTTGGCTGTCCTGGAACTCACTTTGTAGACCAGGCTGGCCTCAAAGTCACAGAGCTCCAACTGCCTCTGCCTCCTGAGTGTTGGGATTAAAGGCGTGTGCCACTGCCACCTGTTGGCATCTCCTTCATTAGATCAGGAAAATTTTCTTCTGTGCTTTCATTGCAAATATGTTTTGGAAAAACAAAACAAAACAAAACAAAATGGCTGGGCAGTGGTGGCGCACGCCTTTAATCCTGGCACTCGGGAAGCAGAGGCAGGCGGAGCTCTGTGAGTTCCAGGCCAGACTGGTCTACAAGAGCGAGTTCCAGGACAGCCTCCAAAGCCATCGAGAAACCCTGTCTTGAAAAAACAAACAAACAAACAAACAAACAAAAGAAAATATGTTTTGGGTCTTTGAGCTGGGATTCTTCTACTTCCTCTATCTCTATCATTCTTAGGTTTAGACTTCTCATAGTGTCCCAGATTTATTGTGTTAGAAATTTTTTATATTTAACATTTTCTTTGACTGATGTATCCATTTCTTCTGCTATAACTTTAATGCTTGAGCTTCTCTCTTTCATCTGTTGTGTTATGTTGGTGAAGCTTGTCTCTGTAGTTACTGTTCAAATTCCTAAGTTTTTTAATTTCCAGAATTTACTCAGTTTATGTTTTCTTTATTGTTTTTATTTTCATTTTTTCAGTCATGAACAGTTTTATTCATTTCCTTCAACTTTTGTTTGTTTTTTCTTTGCTTTCTTAGAGGGATTTAATCATTTTGTCTTTAATGACCTCTACCATCTTCATACAGATGGTTTTAAGGTCTCTCTCTCTCTGTATTTCAGTAATATTGGAATATTGATTCAGGGCCTGCTGCAGTAGGATAGCATGCCTCTAGTGGAGACATATTGCCCTGGTTGCTTTTGATCATGTTCTTATGTTGGCATCTAGGAATCTGGGTTTGTGGTGATTATAGGTCTAGGTGCTGATTTCTTGGTTTGTCTTTTTTGGGTGGGTATTTTGTTCTTTGGTTTCTGTGATGGCTATTCTTGTCTGTCAACTTGACCACATCTATGGAGGACTATAATCCAGAAATGGAGGGCACACCGGTGAGAGATTTTTTGCATTGTTTTAAGTGGGTGAATCTACTACTGGTCTGGATTTTTGAGTAGGATGACACGTCTTTGATCTGGATCTTGAGGTGAGAAGACAAACAGCTTTAAATCAGATCTTGAGATGGGAAGACACATACCTTTAATCCGGATCTCCAGGCAGGAAGACACACCTTTAATCTGGGCCTTCTTTTGCTAGAAGCTTATGTAAGGACAATGGAAGAAGGTAGCCTTTGTGCTTGGCCTGCTTGCTCTCACTTTGCTGGCACATCCATTCCTTCACTGGTGCTAGGGTCTACTTCTTCTGGTATTCCAGCCTTGTGGGACTGAGAAACTACTAGATTCTTGGACTTTTCCATTCACAGCTAGACCATTGCTGGATTAGCTGGACTGCAGCCTGTAAGTCAGGGAGGGAGGAACAGAGAGAGAGAGAGAGAGAGAGAGAGAGAGAGAGAGAGAGAGAGAGAGAGAGATTTGGTTAATACAGTTTGTTTCTTCTCTGGATATTCAATGGGTGTGTCGGGTTTGTGTTGCCTGCTTTATTGGCCTCAGCTGTTGTATTCATTGGGAGTACTTGCTGGTGTTGGAGGCTGGGAGTAGGGGAAGGTGGGTGGTCTGTGGAATCCACAGGAGGGAATGTAGGGTGCAACTAGTTTTCTGTTGCAGCACTAGGAGGACCCTGAGGATTGGGTCTGGGGCAACAGAGTGGAGAAGATCTGCAGGCAGCCTAGCTGCAGGCGTCACCTATCTTTTTTGTTGTTGTTGTTGTCTTTAAGACAGAGTCTTTCTGTGTAGCCCTGGCTGTCCTAGAACTCACTCTGTAGATAAGGTTGGCCTCAAACTCAGAGATCTGCCTGACTCTGCCTCTTGGAGTGATGGGATTAATGGGGGTGCACCCACCACCACCCAATGAAAACTACGAGAGTTTTTTTTTTTTTTTCTCCCAGGGATTCGTATTGAAATGTTTAGGAGAGTGTCTTAGGGTTAATATAGCTGTGATGAAACACTAGGACAAAAAGCAGTCTGGGGAGGAAAGGATTTTGCATTTCTCCTTTCACATCACAGTTCATCATCAAAGGAAGTCAGACCAGGAACCTAAACAGGGCAGGAACCTGGGGGCAGGAGCTGATGCAGAGGCAGTGGAGGACTGCTGCTTACTGGTTTGCTCCTCATGGCTTGCTCATCCTGCTTTCTGTAGACCCCAGGACCACCTGCCTAGGGGTGGCCCCATCAACAATGGACTGAACCCTCCCACATCAATCATTCAGAAAATGCCCTACAGACTTGTCAACAACCTGATCTTATGGAGGAACTCACCTGAAGTTCCCTCCTCTTTGATGGCCCTAGCTTGTGTCAAGTTGGCATAAAACTAGCTAGCACATGTTGGGGCATGTTGGGATATCTGTAATTTGTTTCAAAATAATTAATTTGTCACTGAAAACAATTAAGTTCACAGGAAAAACTAAGATATAATATGATACTGTAGTAACATGTTGCTGGGATCTTACAAAGACATGTAGGGTGTTGCAAGAGAATTTAATAGGAGAGCCAGCTAATTGGGGCATCAGGCCAGATTTTCTCTCTGGAGTGTTCACTGGAGGAACTGATGTATAGGTGGGCCCTGGAAGGCCATGTGGCAAGATGTTCTCCATTGATTCTTGAAATCAATCAAATGTTGGATGACCCCCCCTCCCTTCCAACCCCTTGAGTTCCAATGCATAACTCTTGGTTTGGCTTCTAAAGACTATAATGAAAGTAGAGGTGATTTGTTTGTTTGTTTGTTTGTTTGTTTGTTCTTTTACTGCTTCTGGTATCAAGTTCAGAAGGCTGTGGTTTCTAGCATCCAGTTCTTAGACTGCACTGAGTGACACTGTAATGTCACAATGAGCCCCATGGGGGCTGGAGAGATGGCTCAGCAGTTAAGAGCACTGCTTGCTCTTCCAAAGGTCCTAAGTTCAATTCCCAGCAACCACATGGTGGCTCAAGACCATCTGTAATGAGATTTGGTGCTCTCTTCTGGCCTGCAGGCATACATGCAGACGGAACACTGTACACATACTAAACAATGAGCCCCATGGAGAGGTCTGTGTTAGGATAAGACAGCAAGTCTTCCTGTCAGTAGATTGCATGCATTTTTGCTTTCTTCACCAGCACATATTCTACTGGCATGAACTTGGAACTCCTCTTCTTGCAGTCAAAATATCTTGCTTAGAGTTGATTCCTGGGTTGTTTTTGAGAATATGACCTTTACAGACTGAAAAAGTTTGTGTGTGTAGTGGATGTGGGTGAATATAATGGAAATACTTTGCTTTATGCTCTTCTAACACTGGAATGTTACCGGGGGGCTGCCTTTAGATTAACTATACTATCAAGGATATACTTAACAGCCAGCTGAAGTGCTTAAAGCCTATAATCTCAGAATATGAAAAGCTGAGGCAGTGGGATCACTGCAGAATCTGATGTATAACAAAAAAGTGTGGATGCTACGTATTGATTGAGTTCTCTCACATTCTTAGATCTGAAGGAGATCATCAATGGAAAGTGGGAATTTCTTGTTCTAGATTCCACAATTAGGTTGTAGGCCAATGAAATGACCAATCTAGGAAAGGAATGCCTCACCTTCTAATCCTTTCCAAATAGTTCCATCAACTGGGGATCAAGCATTAAAGTATATGAGCCCAGGGGTAGTGGAGGGAACATTTTCATTCAAACTATAGCAGCATCACACTCAGACTTTTTATTTAGCAAGAGTATTTACCTGCTAAACTATCTCACTGGCTCCACATGCATATATACTTAGTCTATTCAAATAGATAATATAGGGATAGAGAGATGGCTCAGCAATTAAGAACACATACTGTCTTGCAGAGGACGTGAATTCAGTTCTCAATACCCATGTGGAATGGCTTACAACTGCCTGCAACTACAGCCTGGGAGATCTGACACATCAGGCCTCCAGAGGCATGTATGTTCAAGTTATATACAGCTACATATATACACTTAATTAGAACCAATTTTTTTTTTTTTGTTTTTCGAGACAGGGTTTCTCTGTGTAGCTTTGGAGCCTATCCTGGTACTCGCTCTGGAGACCAGGCTGTCCTTGAATTCACAGAGATCTGCCTGCCTCTGCCTCCCGAGTGCTGGGATTAAAGGCGTGCACCACCAACGCCTGGCCCAAATAAATACTTAAAAAAACATAATATTATCTATAATTTTTAAAGTCTAGATACAAGGGGCTGGAGAGATGACTCAGTAGTTAAGGGTACTAACTTCTCTTCCAGAGGACCCAGGCTCAAATCCCAGCTCCCACATGGCTGCTCACAACTGTGTGTGACTCCAAAATCTAACACTCTCACACAGACATACCTGCAGGCACAGGTTTTGCACATACATTAAAATAAAAGTAAATAAGTGAAATAAGTATTATTTTTCAGAACAGGTGGTCAGGACTTGAGGATATATGCTGATATTGAAAAGGGGATTGACTCTTCTCTTTTATTCAGATTAGTCAGTGACCCTGTAGTAAAGTTTTCTTCATCCTTGTCTTCTCTAACCACTCCCCAAACTTTAGCTTTTATTGTTTTATTACCCTTAATTGATTCTGAGTATTTAACTGCAATTCAACATAGCATGGTGTTTTTAATTGAACAGTAATGCATACACAATAAAATCTAAAGCATACAGTCCAACAAGTTGTAATAAATTTATAAAACTGTACAATCATATCCATGATTTAATCCCACAACATTTTCATCATCTAAAAGAAACCCCATTAATGGCCATTTTCCGTTCCTCAGATTCATTTCCTCTCTGTAACTGTAAATCTTTCTCTTTCTCTGGAGTTGCCTATTCTGGACATTTCATATAAATAGAGCAAATACTGCAGTGGCCTTTGTGTCTTTTTTTTTTTTTTTTAAATCTAGTATACTGCTTTAAGTGCATATTTTTGTAGCTGTTTCAAGGCTGAAAAATATTCCATCATATGGCTATATCCCATTTTAAAGCCATTTCCCAGCTGAGTGATGTTATCTCCTCTTTTAGCATTACGAATAATGGGACAATGGCCATTTGAGTACAAGTTTTTGAGTTGGTAGAATCATTTTGGACCACAGGGGGACTTTGATGTCACACTGCCTTGGGTTTAAGGCCAAGACCTACCATTTATTAGCTGCTATATTATATATTAAGTAATATAACATCTGTGTCTCTATCTCACCTATAAATTGTGGTTATTTGTACTTACCTGTTAATAGGTTTCAAAGTCTAAAAGAAACAATACACGATCAGCATTTAAAATAGTGCATAGCACATATACTAGGTTTGTGCAAATTTATCATTATTAATTTGAGGTCAGTAATGACAGTGGTCATTTTCACTATGTCATTGAAATCCCTGGGTTCTATTTTTTTTAAGTAAAAAATTTAGCATATTTATAATTACTTCTGGTATCAGGGTGTGCTAATTTAGACAGTTTTATTTTGAGATTGAGTAACAGAGGCTTCCTTTTCCAATTTACTTATTTTAATGCAGTAAATTATATAACATTCAGCCTGCTGTTAATTAGGCAAGCTGGAAGGGATGCTTGTAATTATTCCAGAAGAAGCATATACAGCATAGTGACTTAAGCCTCTTATAAACTGCAAGGATGAGAAACACCGTTTTCCCTTGCAACCTGATAATTGGTTTAGGTGCGACCCAGGTCGATTTCGATTGGCTCTTATAACGCACAAGATCTCGGCCTGAGCTATTAGTGGCCAATATGGCTCCACATCTGGCTCCGAAAACCGCGCAGATACGTGGCTACGTTAGGCTGGGCAGAGCTTGGGAGGACTTAGTTTTTCTTTCCGCAAGAGGGCGCTACATGTTCCTCCTTGCCAATGTCTCATTTCCCATGAAGCCTACGAGCGGCCAATCAACCGACAGTCTCAATACCGCTTTCAAAGTCGGCGGGCCCTTTGTCCAATAGTAAAGCAAATGCGGACCCTAGCGTCAAGATTGATGGCGAGATTCACCAATCATCTTATAGATCACGGCTAGTCCCACCTCCTATGTGTGGGATTGACGATTCTTCCGACCAATTGGGAACGCCGGGTCGGCGGGTGGATGAACGCGACTGTCTGTAATGGCGGAGCGTGGCGGGGACGGAGGGGAAGGCGAGCGATTCAACCCGGGGGAGCTGAGGTAAAGGGCGCCGCCTTCCCTCACATCTCGGCGCGCTGGCGTCCCAGAGGCTGAGGCTGGCTGCGGAAGCCCTCGGGGACCGAGGGAGACAGGAGTCTCGGCGGTCCGAGGCGGACCGCGTGGGGCTGGCGAAAGGGGGAAGGGAAAGCGGCTTGAATGAGAACCGGGCCGGGGCTGGGCTGCGGCCTTCTGCGCGCGGCGGGGCGCACCCGCGTCCTTCGCGGGGCCCGCAGTCCCGGTCGGCGCGCCTCAGCCCTAGGCCGCGCTCCCGGCCTACCTGGCGGGCCCGGCTGGCCGCTCCCCTCCGCCGCCCGCCCGGCCGCCCGGCACTGCCCGACCCGCTGTGGCCTCCTCACGCCCTCCGCGGCCTCGTGTCGCCCGGCCTCGCCGTCCACCTTCCTCAGCCTCTCTTGCTTTCCTCCGGCCCTTGTTCGCCATTCCGTTTCTTTTGTGAGGATTCGCAGCCCTGACCGTTTGCTGGGCCACGAAAGCTGCTCCTTGAAGGCTCTGCTTCCCGGATCCTCAACCCGGGTTTGGACCGAGTTGCAGGCTCCATTCGCAGGCCAGGCCACTCACTCGTCCACTCCGTGGTCGAGGGGACTTCTCAGAGGGGCTGAGGCGGTAGAACGGGTAAAGGTTGGAATTGTCACTCCAGGAAGTGGCTTGATCTGTCCGGGTCCCTAGCCTGCGACCTCTCTCTGTTCTACCCACGCCTTATCCCTACAGAGGCAGTGACCTTTCTGGAACCTCCTTATTCAGTGCCTTTGTAGTTTGTGATTAAAGTTTGATCAGAGTGACCGGGAGATGCCATCTCTTTGTAGGTGGCTTTTGAAGAGAAAAAGAGGTGACTTATGTTTTGTGTATGTACATACTTATTTTTCTTCCTGTAAGGGAAAACTATTTTAGATAACTCAGTTCCCATTCTGAATTGTGCCATTTTTAACGTTTAAAAGGAAAACAGCAGGGTTGATTTTGAGACTCGTGTTTTCTAGAATAAGGGATGAATTTTCCCAAGGAAATAGAGATAAGTCTTACTTAGAAGAAAATAATGGCTTTCAGGTTCAGAATGACACACACACACACACACACAAAAACAAAAACAAAACCACTTGTTCCTTAGCAGGAACAAATTTTTGTCTTAGAAAATTCTGAGGTCAGTCTTGAGCCTTTTCACCCCCATACTTGTGTAATGAATGGTGCATTTTCAGGTCTTCCAGTATTAGTGATAGAAATTTTATTTTTGATTCTGGTCTCGGGGTCTTAGCCGAGCGTTTTGGAGAGTGTTTTCAACTTCTCAATAAGTAGCTATGTAGACTTATCACTGATAGTCTAGACTCTAGACATTATTGCAAAATCGATTCTAATAAGGCTTTAATTAGATGGCCTGCTGCAAGTATTTGGTACCTTAGAAGTTGCTTGTGGATCTATGTATGGTGGCAAACACTCAGGAACCTGAGGCAGGAGGGTGGTAAATTTCAGGCCAGCCTTGATTACATGTGACTCTGCTTGCTTTGCAGAACATATTGTAGAGGGTTTAGCATTACTCTCTATTTATGATAAACTGGCTGCTTTGATGGCAGAAACTGGGCTTTGTTTTGTATTTGCGTCCCATATATATTTCATAATGGTGTCTATCATAGAGTCTGAGAAATACGATGTTTTGTAGATATGTGGTAATAAACCGATATTGAGATATGGTCACCTTATTATTCTACTACACTTATATGTAGTCTGACAGTTACTGGCCTAGTGATGGCAATAAAGAAAAAAGTCCTTTGTTCCCAAAGACCTTCCATTTTAATTGAGGTTGGTCTAAATTTGAAAGGAAACTAACTCCATCAAATGAGGAGTCAGCCTACAGATGTGAAGCGTTGTGGAGCTAGTTAGCTGGGTTGAGACTAAAACCTGGGTCCCAGATGATTCATTGTTTTCATAATTTGTCTTCTATATGTGAGTAGGTAGCATCTATAGTTTCTTGCCCATTCAACTAAAGTGTTTTCTCTGAGGCATTTGCTTATCTGGATAGATGACTTTTGGAAGAATGTATTTATATTTCCAGGATGTTCTTTTGAAAAGAATTAAAGACAACTTTTCTTTATGCATGTAGACTTTCCCCAAAATGTTGGAAGTGGTGGGATCTTAGTTCTGCAGTCACTGTGAAATGCAGAGGTCCTCTGGTTGAGGGCCCTGAAAGTAACTTTCAGGCTGATTTGTGTATAGATCTCTTACCCTAGGGCTTTTTGTTGGCTGATGGCTTGGTTTGCTGCTCATAAATACTTAGGGTAAGGTACTTCAAATCTGGATTTCTTTGCTGGTGAAAGCAGGAATGAGAATCCTCTGGCATTTTTATAAACTAGCTGCTTTAACAAGCTATTTTTCTGTTGTAGAAATGGCATTAAACTCATCTTGGGTTGCTGTAAGAATTAATAGAGTACAGAAAATGCCCATGTAACTGTCCTGGTAAATAAGAAGTGTTCAGGGTTCATAATCATTATTAAACAATAAGGCATTGTATCAATATACTAAAAGCTGTACACTGATGGGTAAAAGTAAGTGATAGAGTACTTCATAGCATTTGTTGTATTTGAAGACTCAGACTGGGTAAAAGTCCAGAGAGGGGCAGTGAGACCCTAGAGGTGGGGAAGAGGTTGAGGTGACATTGGAAATGAATCTGAATAATGAACAATAGACAGTCATATAAGGATGTGGGAAGAATTTGCCAAGCAGTGGGAACTCTATATAAACACAGGCTTCAATATAATGAAGTTGATATATTTGAAGATCAGAAATACTGGAGTCTGGAAATGTCATGACAGCCAGATAATACCAGCCTGATAATAGCTGGGTAATAACAACTGGCATTAATAATAATGTCAGTAATAACATTGATATTAATAATATTAATAGCATGGGACACTATTGTTACTGTAGTAACAGTACTTAGTAGCAAATAATTTACAAGCATTTCTGTTAGTTGCTGTTCCAGGTGCTTTGTCTGTTTGTTTAGTCCTCACTGCCGGTTTTGGTGAGGAAGTGTTGAAGTAGTGTATATAAAGATCTCAGGACATGTTCTACATATAACTGGCATCGGATAATAGTAGCTGTAGGCTATTGCAGCAGGAAATCAGTGGTAGACTTTAAAACGAAATCTAGAAAATTAACTAACTGCCTTCTATAGGTAAAGGTCTTTGAGGCATTGGGAATAATTGAAAGTGATAATACAATTTAGTGTATATTGGCTATTACCTTAAGTTGTTTGACAGGGATTATCTCATTGAACAGAACTGTGAAGTGGCTTTTATTTGACGTCTACAATCATTTACATGGTAGGAAATTCAGACTTGGAAATTATGTAACTGGCCTAATGAAGAACAGAGCAGATAGACTTCACATGGTTGTAGGGGCTAAATGCTTGACTAAGTTAGAAGATGGAGATATGAATTCCAAAGAAAGAAGTACTATGGATTTTTTGAAAAAAGAAAAACATAGGTAAAGGATGTCTTAACATTAAGGTGCATTCTTTTCTTTTTTTTCTTGTTTTTTATTTTTATTTTTTTGAGATAAAAGTTTCTCTGTGTATCAGCTCTGGCTGTCCTGGAACTCACAGAGATCTGTCTGCCTCTGCCTCCTGAGTGCTGGGATTAAAAAGGTGTGTGCCACCAAATAGAAAAACCAACCTTTCTCCCCAAAAAGGGGGCAGGGAGAAGGAAAAGAAAGACTATTATTGTTAATCTAGTTTTTTTTGAGTGTGGAAATTTAGATTGTGTGTGATGTACAGACTTAGTTTAGCTACCTACAAGATCTGTGTAGCTGCTCCAATTGACTTTGGCAAGTTGAAGTTTAATAATAGTTTTTTTTTAAATATTTATTTAGAGATAAGAGTTTTGTGTTGCCTAGATTGTCTTCAAACTTAGGATCCTCTGGCCTTTGTCTTTTTTTCTTTTTTTTTCTCTGAGACAAGGTCTCGCTATGTAGTTGTTTTTTTTTTTTTTTTTTTTTTTTTTTTTTTTTGTTGTTTGAGACAAGATTTCTGTATGTAGCCCCAGCTGTTCAGAACTGGCTCTGTAGATCAGTTTGGCCTTGAACTCAAAGATATCTTGCCTCTGCTTCCCAAATGCTGGGATTAAAGGCATGCTTCTTTATGCCGGGCCTGCCTTGGTGAGCTGCCATGTGGGTGCTGGGAATTGAACCCAGGTCCTCTCAGAGCAGCCAGTGCTCTTAACTGCTGAGCCATCTCTCTAATAAGTATTTAATGGGCCCTACTATGTCTAGACATGACAGTGTACTGTGGATCCTGAAAGGGCTTGCAGGACACTGGCATTTAATTCTTGCTTTACCACTGAACCAGCTGTGAGGCCTTGGGACATGGACACTGTATTCATTTTTGTGTGCTCTACTTCCTTACTTGTAAAATGGGATTAACATTCACCTCTTAATCTCATAGGATGGTTCTTAAATGACATTATTCAAAAGAGCACAGTACACTCCCTGGCACATAGTTAACACTTTTAGTTTTTTTTTTTTTTTAATCACTTGGGCAAAGGTAAATAATTTTATTTATTTTGAGGCAGTGTTTCCCTGTGTTGTGTAGCCCTGGCTATCCTGGATCTTACTCTATAGACCAAGTTGGCCTTCAACTCAGAGATCCCTCTGCTTCTGCCTCCCGAGCTGGGATTAAAGGTGGGTGTCACCATTGCCCAGCTAATACTATTATTTATGACGTTAGTTATTTACTCAGATGCCATGGAGAGAATACACTAAGATACTTGGCCAGGGCTTGTTAGGGAGGGTGCACGATATTTGAAGTGTCTTAGGTTACTTCTACTCTCTTATAATTAAAAAAATTGTTTTTAAATAATACTTTTTGTGTGCCTTTGTGTATATATGAATGTCAGGACAACTTTCAGGAATTAGTTCTTCTGTCATATGGATTCTAGGGATCAAACTCGGGTCATCAGGCTTGGCAGCAAGCACCTTTACCCTGCTGAGCCATCTCACCAACCCTTCATCCTCTTTTCAAAACTTTGGCAGTGCATGCCTTTAATCCCAGCACTCAGGAGGCAGACAGGTGAGTTTGAGGCCATTCTAGTATATATAGTGAGTTCCAGGACATCGAGGACTATGCAGAGAGACCATGTTTCAAACAAAACAAACAAAAAAAAAGCATTTCAAACATTTGAAAATTACAGAAATGAAGATGGGACACTTAATTTTTACCTCTTTTTTATTTGCATGTGTGCATGCTCATTTTAACTCTGAACTGCTTTGGTTAAGATAGTTGGAGCATTTTCCCCTAAATCCATTCATGCCTGTTTTCTGTGTCTACAGAAGTAGCCTAGGTATCAACTTGTGAAGTTGATTCTTCACTGATCCTGGTATGTGAAGTCTAGTCCAGAGATGGTGTTGGCTTATGGTTTTTTTTTCAGCTTTTTTTAACCTTGTCTATAGAATACTGATATTTCTGGAATGTTCTTTTTTAAAAGTGTGTGCATATGTATATGTGTATACACCACCATGCAGATGTGAAGGTCAGAGGGTAACTTGGGTGACTTGGTTCCCTCCTACCTTGTGGATCTGGGGGAGCAAGCTTAGGTCACCAGGTTTGGTGGTAAATGCCTTTACTTGTTGAGTCTTTTCACTGCCCAGGAACATTCAATATTAGATTGAGGTTGTATGCTTTTGGTTGGACTATGTGAGGTATCTCTCTTGGTCATATCCTTAGACAGCATTAATTATGCTTCTCTGGTATTGCTTCATTTTCTGATTTGTGTGTGTTTTTTATTCTACCTTGTGATTATATGTACTATTGTGAGAAGATATTTGAAATCATCTAAATATCCTCCCATATCTTCATTCTTATCTCATTTTACCATGTGATTGCAAAATAGTGGCTTTCCAACTCTTGTTTCCACTTGAGTCCTTTAAAAATTGCTATAATTCAGTATTGAGTAACTACTTTTATGATTTTGAGAATATGTTCACTGTTCTTCCACACAGGATGGCTCAGCAGCAGGCCTTGAGGTTCCGAGGCCCAGCTCCCCCACCAAATGCAGTGATGAGAGGCCCGCCACCTCTCATGAGACCTCCTCCTCCTTTCGGCATGATGAGAGGCCCTCCTCCACCACCCAGGCCTCCTTTTGGACGTCCTCCTTTTGATCCTAATATGCCACCAATGCCTCCCCCAGGAGGAATACCTCCACCCATGGGCCCACCACACCTCCAGGTAAAGAATATAGAGGTTTCTTGGTTGGCATCAGTATCTCATATATATATATACATATATATAATATATATATATATATATATATATATATATGATTTTGCCTTACAAACTTGATTTTATTTGTTTTTGTTCAAAGATTTTTCTTTATTTTATGTGTATAAGTTTTGCCTATTTATATGTGTACTGCACGTGTGCCAGATACCCACTGAGGCCAGAAGAGAGTACCTGATACCCTGCATCTGGAGTTAAAGACTGATGGAAGCCACCATGTGGGTGCTGGAAACCAAGCCATCTCTCTAGTTTCTAAAGATTTTATCTCATTTTAAATGTTTCATGTTTAAAAGAAAGTGTGTGTATGTATGTGTGTGTCTGTGTGTGTGTGTCTGTGTGTGTCACCAGTACACGGGGGCCAGAAGAGGGCATCAGATCCCTTTTGATACTGCAGTTAACAAGAAGTTTTGACCCACTGGACATGGATACTAGGAACTACACTTGGGTTCCCTAGAAGACGAACAAACATTCTTAACTACTAGAGCAGTTCTCTTTCTTCTTCTTTTTTTTTTTTTTTTTTGAGGCAAGTTCTCACTCTCAGGTTAGCCTTGAATTTACTATGATCCTCCTGCCTTAGCTCTTAAATGCTGAGGTTGTAGTTGTGAGATACCTCATCTGGCAAAAATTCAAGTTTTAAATACTTTGAACTTATGGGAAATGACAGCCAAGGAGATATGCATATGTTGCTGTTGTTCTTAAGTTATTAATATGGGGATCAGAACAGGGATTTAGGTGGTGGCAGAAGACTACTAACACACTCTGCCTTAATGACTAGTTTGTATTTGTCCCTAAATAACTTGGTGGGATTACTTTCTGTAACCTGTCTTCCACTAAAAGGTGGGATGAGAGGCTCATGCAAGGGCTAATCAGTTTCCAGTGCCAACACCAGACCAGACCAGAATAAATGAAGCCTGAATACAGAGTGGATAACTGTTTTCTATATTTGTGAACTCCCTGACATTTTAAATGAGCTTTATTACTACTGCATGAAAAATAGGATGGGAAAGTATCTTTTTAGCTACATTTTTGCTTGAAGTAAAACATAATGAGGGGTTATTGCTGTATGTTTTTTTGTAAAACCATGTTTATTGTTAGTAGCTACTGTGGATGAGTTTAGGTCATTGATAAGCTTAGTATTTAAACATAGGGGCTTGGGATGTATCTTAGGAATAGAACACTTGTCTAGCATGCAGAAAGCCCTGGATTTGACTCCTAATAGCACAAAAACAAAAACAGGAAAAAATCCCCAGAATATTTTTTAAAAAATGCAATGAAATATAAAGAACATAAGCTTTCCTGTGATATAGCCTGGATTTAGCTCCTGTCAGTATTTTGACATTCTTGTTATTAATAATTTTTTTTTATATATTAATCATTTTACCCATGCAGTAGCTGAATGTATTTGAGCAGACAATTGTTTGCTTTTATAGTTCTTTGCCTTCGTGTAGAGGTATGATTTAATAATGACCTGAAGGAAGTAGGGTAGTTTATAAGTGACTATAATTGTTCTTGTGCATTCACAGAGACCACCTTTCATGCCTCCACCCATGGGAGCTATGCCTCCTCCTCCGGGTATGATGTTCCCACCAGGAATGCCTCCTGGGACTGCTCCTGGTGCTCCAGCACTTCCTCCCACTGAGGAGATATGGGTAGAAAATAAAACTCCAGATGGAAAGGTAAGTTACAAAAAACATATTCAACTTGTTATTTCCATGGTGGCAAAGTAGTGAAAATTTGGATTGAGATTGTAGTACCTCTGTGCATTAAGAATGAGCCTCAAGCAGGGCCTAAGGTACGACTCCAGAAGAGCTGGCTGCATTAGATTTTGCTGTAGTTAAAAGATTGCAAATGGAGGCTTGTATTTTAAATGATGTGTCACAGATTCTTAAGACCATCACTAGGCTTGGGAATCATTACAGAGAAAGGATACAAAACTAACAGGAGAAGGTGCATGAGGTAAAATATGAAGGAAAATAGACATAAGCTTCCCAAAGTCTTTTTAAGGAATGAGACTGTGCATGCTTAATTTTCTTCAGAGTAGAAAGGTGACCACACATGGAAAGTTTTTCTAGCATCAAGCTTACCTGAACCTAGAGGTTTCTGTGGGGTTTTCATTAGACATTGATCATATGCTACCATCAGTCTAGCATATACTAGAATTCCAGACTCCCAGAAGGGAAACTTTCAGCATGAGCTACATCATTTGCATACACAGTTTAGACACAGTTCAGACACAATTCTTATTAGGAAGGGGGTAGCAGTAACCTTAAGGCCAATTCTCACACACTAGCCAGAGGCCAATTTTGTCAGCAAGGCTTTCTTATAATTGTAGTCACAGGCCTTTGCAAAATACTTTATTAGTTTTTGTTTTCTGTTTTATAGAACCACAGACTCAAAATATATGAGTATCTTGTAACCTTCTCTGAGGCTACTTTAAAATATCTTTTAAGACAAAATATAGTGACATTTTTAACCTCAGAATTTGTGATTATCACTTTTTTTCTTCCTTTACAGGTTTATTATTATAATGCCCGGACACGTGAATCTGCGTGGACCAAGCCAGATGGAGTAAAGGTTATTCAGCAATCAGAACTCACGCCTATGCTTGCAGCCCAAGCACAGGTTCAGGCCCAGGCCCAGGCCCAGGCCCAAGCTCAGGCTCAAGCTCAGGCACAAGCCCAGGCCCAGGCACAAGCCCAAGCCCAAGCTCAAGCCCAAGCCCAGGCTCAGGCTCAGGCCCAGGCACAAGCCCAAGCTCAAGCCCAGGCACAAGCCCAAGCCCAAGCTCAAGCTCAAGCCCAGGCACAAGCGCAAGCCCAGGCCCAGGCTCAGGCACAGGCACAAGTGCAAGCACAAGCAGTAGGCGCTCCCACCCCTACAACCAGTAGCCCAGCACCTGCAGTGTCTACTTCAACACCATCATCTACCCCATCCTCTACCACAGCTACCACAACAACTGCTACGTCGGTTGCACAGACAGTATCAAGTGAGTACTGGCCTAGTGTGTGTTTGTATTTAGGGGTATGAAAACCAAATAAATACTGTATTCTTAAAGGGTAATTTCTGGCATTACCCTTGATGTTACTTAAAATATGTTTTGACATTGAAATTTTTGTGTTAGAGAAAATTGGGCATTTGTATGAGAAATTATTTGCCCAAGTGTATGTAGTTCATGAAGTTAAGCTGTAGAAGTGTAGCTATTTTAATTGACCAACACTAATAACAAACACTGTGGGAATTACAAAATTGAGTGTGTTAGTTCTTATTTTACAGAGTTTACTAATTGAGACTTGTACAAAGGTTAACAAATGAGGACTGATATATTTGAGGGGATTGGTAGGAAAGTTTTGAGGTAGGACAATTTATATTGGCCAACAGACTAAGAGCAAGCCCTAGGGATGGATAGCTTTAGAAATCAGGCATATGTTCTGGAATGTTCTTTAGATGGCAGGTCTAGGTGATGCTGAAATCAGAAGACTTTTTTAGGAGTTTTTCTGTAACCTCTTTTAGGGATGGTGGGTCCTGGAAGTAAGTTTTACATAAATGTAGTGGGGGATTGGCTTAGAAACAGTAAGAAAGGAAATAATTTTCAAGTATATAGTTACGTCCCAAGACTTAGAATTTGAAAAAAAAAAAAAAGTAAAAATGAGAATATGTACATGTCAGATGGAAAGTCTGAGAGAGATTTTTTTTTTTAAACAACTATTCTGTATGTTGGTGGTGTCACTCTTCGAACAGATTGAGACCAGAACTATTGAAATGATCTTGATGTGCTCATTGTTAATGCATTGCACTGACTGGGTTTCTTTATGGGGTGGTTGGTATTCTTATTGTTTTATTGTCTGGACAATGGATAAGAAAAACGAACCACACTTTATGCTTGGGAGCTTCAGAAACTTGGCAATCAGTTGTATAAAAAATACTGAAATATGTAATCATAATGGATTCAAATTTGAATTTACCTTATTGATTGAAGAAGTAAGGTGTATGTATAGGCTTAAATGTGTCCCCCCTCCTCCCAGCCCTGGTGATTGGACCCAGGCCCTTAGGCATACCAGGCAAGCATTCTACTACTTAGCTATGAATTCAGCCTGGAGACAGTGTTTAGACTCTATTTAGTATTTAGAAAAAATTGGGAGAAATATATGAAACAGGAAAACATAGATGTTTTACAAGTACAAGATGTAAATGGAAGGAAAGTTGTGATGACTAACTGCATTGTGATCTTTAGCTTATGGTTTTTATACTGGAGTGTCCAAGGCAGAACCTGCTGGTGATTTATGGAGCACATGGTGGTGATAATGGGAGCAGGATATTAAAGGCAAGGTAGCACTGTGGAGACACCTGTTGCTTTGGTCTCTGATGGCTCTGGAAGGATGGTGCTTCCTTTGCTTTAAGGGACATGATTATGTAGGTATTTCATTTACCCTGTGTGTGCTCCATTTCTGTGAGTGCCCCTCCCCTTCCTGCTGTAATCGTCTTGAAAGGACCTTTATTCTTTATTCTAAGCATAAGATAACAAAGTCATGCTCTCTTCACTGCTTTTGAGTACCAGTTTTTATGTTGTGTGTCTGAGTATTTTATGTTGTGTGTCTGGTACTATGGTTCTAGCATCACTATTTTTCCACCTTCTGTACATGGTCACTTGTCTTTGTTAGAATCCCTCAGTGGGTTAAATAGATGTAGAGCTTTAGCAGCTATTTTAGCTTATGGAACTTGTAGGAACTTACTCGTTGTCTTGACATTACTCTCCCAGGTTCCCCTTTGACTCTGTCATTGCCTTTATCCTTTCCCTTAGATTCATTATCTCTAAGCAAGTTCAAAATACCCTGCTGTAGAAAGTAGGAGTAAGTAGAGTGAATACTTTTTGCCGTCTCCTTGATTGTAATCTTTTCTACTTGATCTTTGATGTCCCTATAAACTCATTTTCCTGGCATTGGCACTTTGGACCATAACTTTAGTAATATGAATACAAGTAATACTTTAAAATTTATTTCTGTAAACTACAATATAGATTTGTAGGTATACAGGACTAAACATTTAAACCATTTATTTACATGAAGTTGAGTGAAGCTCATTCTTTGCACGTTTATGGAAACATCATGATGTCAACTTCTTAGGGAAATCGGGCAGAATAAATATATTTTCAGACATTATAATGGTCTACAGTTGCTAAATGGTATGCCTATGGGACTGGGCAAATGTTGCATGTACTTTGTATTTTTCACACTGTTATAAATTATATTAATATGATACTGTACCCTAAGGCTAGGTCTATGCTAGACCAACAATTCATTCCTGGGCCCCTGAAGATACTTGTTTGGCCCTGCTGTCTATTTAGCCAAGGTGAGTTCCTCATTAACAAGTATGAAATTACTCACATCTTTCAAGCCTAAGTGAGTTTTTCATTTTTAGAAGCTAAAAGATGGTAATGGACAGATTTTTTTTTTAAAAGATTTATTTGTTATGTATACAGTGTTCTGTCTGTATGTCTGCAGACCAGAAGAGGCACCAATTCTCATTACATATGGTTGTGAGCCACCATATGGTTGCTGGGAATTGAACTCTGGACCTTTGGAAGAGCAGTCACTGCTCTTAACCTCTGAGCCATCTCTCCAGCCCCCAATGGATAGATTTTTATTGTCAGGTGGACAATATAATTTGGTGGTTGTATTCAGCTTTATGCTTTTATTTAGAATTGAAGTTGCTTAAAGATTGGGAGAGCACTGTTATTAATTTGGCAAGTTTATTCTTGGTCTAATACAGGTAGAATTTGATATTTTCCCTTTCCTAAAAAAAAAAAAAAAAAAAAAAACACTGAAGGGGGAGAGATGGCTTGGAGGTTAAGAGCACTGACTGCTCTTTCAGAGGTCCTGAGTTCAATTCCTAGTAACCATATGGTGGCTCACAACCCATCTATAATGAGATTTGGTGCCCTGGCATGTAGGCATACATGCCAGAACACTGTATTGTGAATTATCACAGTGGATTTTATTTGTAACTAGGTAAGTTATAAATAAATATATTTTATTAAATGATAGTTAAAACCTTAATGTGAGGTATAGGCTTTATTTTTTGTTCATTTCTATTTTAATTACAAATTCTAGAGATGAAATGTTTTAGATAATTAAAAATGTGTCAGCAGAACCCAAATTACTCTGAATTTTACATTCACTCGGTTACACTATGGAAAGTACTTAAGATAATTTCTTAAATTTTGAAGTAACTAAAGAAAAACCTGAGATATTTTCCATTCCATTCACTCATATCCAGACATTGTTTGTATATTTTTCCCTCTGTCCTTACTTGCTTAAATAGTTCCAGTAATGTAATTGATTTCCCTTCCTCTCTTCTTCCTGTGTATCTATCTACCCAGTTGATTCATCACATGAACCCTTTGTTTACATTTATGAAATTATGCAGTGGGTCTGTTTTCCTATTCCATTTTCTCTGTGTAAGTGCTGCTCTTTCCCTACCCAGCAAAGAACAGACTTCCTGATCCTCACTCAAGGCTTGTTGTTGCTATGCATCATGTCTTACGGGTTGAGTGCTCACTCTAGATTTCTGACTTCCTATTGCTCTCTACTTTTGCCTTTACCCCTGCTTCTGTCAGCACTTGCTGATGAAATCTTGACTCTTTGAGGTTTATTATCTCAATGTAAAATTTTCTGTATCCTTTCCTTATCATTTACCCATTTTATTTTGTGTTTCAGTTTTGACTTTTTGTTTGTTTAAATTTCATGTAGCTGACTATTTTCAAGCTTCTTGAAGATAGATTTTGTGAAACGTTTCCTGCAGTGCATGAGATAATGGGCCCTTAAAATACTTAGTGAGTGAGGGATTGGTGAATACAATAAAAAGGTTCATGAAGGACTGATAACATGTTGTTTTCTCTTTTATCAGCACCCACAACACAAGACCAGACCCCAAGTTCTGCTGTCTCAGTTGCCACGCCTACAGTTAGTGTTTCAACTCCTGCTCCTACAGCCACACCTGTGCAAACTGTACCCCAGCCACACCCACAGACGTTACCTCCTGCTGTTCCTCATTCAGTACCTCAGCCAGCAGCAGCAATACCTGCTTTTCCACCAGTAATGGTGCCTCCATTTCGTGTTCCCCTTCCTGGCATGCCAATCCCACTTCCAGGTAAACAACAGATTACAGTTGTTTTTCTAGCTGTTTTCACATTGTCAGTTTGTTCTCATGTGTCTGTTGCATTTGAAATTTGCCTTGAATCTCACCTGTTTGAAATGCTTTTGAAAGATTCATGGCTAACTGCGATATATTTTTTTTTCCCAAGTTTTGGTAAATGTCCTTTTATTTTGTTGTTGTTTACATATCTTAAAATTAGAGTCACATTTAAAACTACACTTATTTTGGATAATAGCCTCAGTGAATGAAGTGATTTTTGTTCTAAATATGTTCTAAATGTAACTTTTGAGTCTGAAGTTGATAAATTAAAAGCTCTAACAGCTAGCACAGATTGAATAATGTACACAGTATATTGTATGTCTTCAGCCCTAAGTTTTACAACCATCTTAAGCGGTAGGTACACAGACAGGTTAAATTACTTGTCCAGTGTCACCCAGCTAAGTGATAGGGTTAAGTATTGATCTGGTACCCTCCAGATCCAGGTACCAAACTCTTAATAATTATGTTGTACTGAGAAGAAAATATGAGTCACTTAAGTATGAACAAATTGTTGTAAAAGAAATCGGAAGGATTCTTTGCAGCATTTGTCAAGTAACGTGTAACATGCATTACTTAAAAGTTTGTTATGGCAAAGTTGTGCGTGTTGTTATACAGGAAATTATGAAGGCTTGTGGATAAGTCTTCTGTTAAGGATCACATAATGGTGGTGGTCATTCTAATTTGAGTGCATTTGCTGTTGTCAAATGTGTGTATTTAATCCTTGATCCATGTTTCATTCTTTATGTGTTACAGTTGAAATATTGATACCTTAGACAAATTTATAAGGCTAGTTTATGGTGAGGATGAAGAGAAGCCTGGTTTCTGTCTCTTTCACATTTTTCCTGAGGCTACTGTCATTTTATTCTATAGGGTTTCTTGTAAAAATAGAGGTGTGCTACAACTACATTTAAATAGTAAACATTTACAAGTACCAAAAGTTTAAGAATATCTTATACATTACTGATATAGTACTAAATAAGTAAATCCCCTATATGTGACAGTGACAGAACTCTAGTCATTTAAAAATAAGAAAAACAGAAGTTGTTTAGTACTAAGGATTGCTTTTTTTCTTTGAGTTAAATTTAAGACAAGCTGAGTACTTTCCTCTGCTGCTGCTTATTTCTGGCTGTGCTGGAACTCTCTGTGTAGATCAGGCTGACCAAGAACTCAAAGAGATCTGCCTGCCTCTGCATTCTGGTGCCGGGATTAAAGGTGTGTGGTAGCACCCAACAGCATCTTACTTTTGTAGGAATAATAACAAATAAGGAATAGTTTGACACTTGTCAAAACCTTTTAGTTTTTAAAAACATACTGAGAGACAATGTCTTGCTGTGGAGCCTATCCTAGCCTAGAGTTCACTCGTCTGGCCTTAAACCTTGAAATAGTGGTCTCCTTTATTGTTAAGGACAGTAGAAGGCCAGGTCTCAGTTTGAGTGTGAAAGTGCTGAGCTGTTCATTTGTAGGGAACAGACTGAGAGGTGGCATGATGATGCTATAAAAATATTTTGAAAGACTATTGTCTTCTGAAAGGATGTTCACTTTGTTCTAATGTTCTTACTTGGAGTAGAGAAAAAGCAGAGGGTGCATACTAGCAAAACTTGTGGAAAGCATAAGTTTGTCACAGTCTTCATTTTCATACTTCACTTTCTAAAAATGTAGGATAGGTAGTGGTGACCACAAAATCAAGATACTTGTGAAATTTTGCAAAGAAAAGACACTAAATGGCAGCTTCTAATGACATTTTATAGGTTAACCGGAGGAAAATTTGACTTGTGTGTGTGTGTGTGTGTGGTGTGTGGTCTGTGTGTGTGTGTGTGTGTGTGTGTGTGTGTGTGTGTGTGTGTGTGTGTGTGTGTGTGTGTGTGTACACTGGGAATTGAATTTAGGGATTTGTGGTTACTAGGCAAGTGCTATATTTGTGAGCTGTACTTCCAGCCCAAGGAAACTCCAGCTGGGTAGCAGTTTTGTTGTTCAAGATACCAAAATTCTTTGGAGGGTGTCTTACAGAAAGTAGTAGTGATATTTGTTGGTACTAAGGTATTTCTGGTTTAATATTCATTTATTATTCTCATTACCCTTTTCTTCAGTTCTACAAGTTGGTTTAGTGAAAATGACCAGAACACTTAGTTTCTCCTCCCTGGATTTTTCATTATGTACAGTTAGATCCTATCTTTTCCCCTTCTTTATGTGAACTCTGAGTTAAGGTGAAGTGGGAGGATTATTTTGTTGTTTGTTTGGTTTTTCGAGACAGGATTTCTCTGTGTATCCCTGGCTGCCCTGGAATTCACTTTGTTGACCAGGCTGTCCTTGAACTCACAAAGATCCTCTGCTTTTTGAGTGCTGGGATTAAAGGTGTATACTGCCATTGCCTGGCCAAATTGAAAGTATTTATTTGTATATTATTTATTTTGCAGCTTCAAATTCTTTGAAATAGCATTGTCTGGTTGTAATGAGGGTGATTAAGTAAGAGATAAACAAGATGAAGGAAAGTAATCAAAGAATTAGTTGAAATAAAAAGATAAAAGGTAGAATTTGAGAGTATTAACAGATTAGGATTAGAGATACCTGTTTCTAAAACTGAAATCTTACCTGCAATTTTAAGAAATTTACTGTCACTGACATCAGAATTATCCAAAATGCTAAGTGGAATTTTCTAATTTCCTAATAGAGCATATTTTGAGGACAGCATAATTTGTAGGAAAATTGGACAAAAGCTCCCCTTTTAAAAAAGGTTAGTATTTCAGATATGTGGTTATTTTGTGAGTATTTATAATATGCTTGTAATATCTTCAGGGGTAGCCTTAGATTTATCTGTTTAGCTTGAGAAGTCAGGTGGAAACTCCAGAGTTGGCCCCGTTTACTTTTTTTATCATTGGCAAGTATGTCTGAACATGAAGATATTTGATTCATTTTAAGTCATATAGTGAAAAAAATTTTTGGTGCATAGTTTAGAAGAATAGAATTGGAATAAAGTATATACATATACTTTATTATGTATGTGTATATATATATTATATATGTTTATATATTCTTATATTTTTGGTAGTGAGCCTAGCCTTTAATGGCTGAGTCATCTGTCCAGCCCAGGTTTATATATTCTAAGGAAAGTGGTGGTTTAATAGGTTTGGTGATCCTGTAGATGGCAGAATTTATATTAACTTAAATATACAGCCTGTAACTTCTTTAATGAAGTGAATTTTCCTTTCCTTTCCTTTCCTTTCCTTTCCTTTCCTTTCCTTTCCTTTCCTTTCCTTTCCTTTCATGAAGTGAATTTTTCAGCATTAGGGAAATAAAGCTATACATAGTTTTCTTCACTTAGCATGTGTTAATAATTTAGGGATTGTATTTTGGTTTAAAGTTAGCAGAAAGTTTAGGGTTAATATTCTTTATGTGAAATGGTAAAAGAAATTTAAAGACACTTCAAAATTTGGTGTGCGTGCATGTGTACAGTTTAAATTATTTGCAAACACAGAATTTTAATTTTACTTTCTGGATTAGGGGAGAGTTTTCCCATCCTTCAGTGGGAAAGTTTATTTTTAATACAATTTTTTAGATTTGCAGTACCAAACTAAGTTGACTTTTTTCCAGGTACAAAAAAGTAAAAAGTTATTTCCCTTATGTTCTTCAGACTTTTACTTTTAAAACATTTTAAAGTTTACATTCAATTTTGAATTTCCTCAGTTTTCCAGCTTTTTTCATTTTTTTTTTTGCCATCATTCTAATGCATCATTATGAGGCTTCATTCTTCTCAAAACTGTATGTAATATCTGTTCCTTCATACAAGTGCTACTTTAGCCAGCCTGAATGGTAGAGGTGTCTGCAGTTACTAATAGCAGACAGTGACTGAGAACATTAAAGGGACAAAGTATAGTGTTGGCCTGCCTCCACACTGTTCCATGTTGGTGCCATTCCATGTAGTGGCACTAAGCAGATATTTTGACACTAGTTGAATGCTACTCTTTCCATCTATGCTTTGTGTTCACCATTATTTGTAGTGGGATATTTGAATCCATCTTACGCCTTATTTTCTTATCCTCCCTGCCCCCGCCCTGTCTTTTCCTTTCTATTTTTGAATAGTTGTGCCCTATTCTTCAGCCCCAGCCTGTAGTTTCAAATGAGTGTCAGCATAGCAAAAGTACCCTGTCAGCACAGTGTTGTGTGCACTGCCTGTTCCTGGCGTGTGAGCAACTGCAGCTGGGTTTGGTGTCTGGTGGAAGAGGTCCCACATGAGAATTTATTACATATGTGTAACAAAGGGGTTTTCGTTTGTTGAATTTAAACTTTGAGACTCCTTCAAATATGAGAGCTGGTAGGTAATTGATGTTATAGCTTAGAAATAGAATCATTGGATTTGGCACCACTTCCCACAAAATGTCAACTACTATTTTATTCCATTCTTGGTCTTTCTCATTGGAATTAGATTCTAAATTGTAGTGGTAAATTATTTCCCTGAATCCCAGTGGTAGCCGACATACAATGGCAGCTTTCCAACCAATGCTTGCTTATCCATTTTACAGGTGTAGCAATGATGCAAATAGTCAGCTGCCCGTATGTAAAGACAGTCGCTACCACCAAGACCGGTAATTTTAAAACCATCTTAGTTTGTTTTGTCTGTAAGTTGGCATGGTAGTGAATGTTGTTGTTTATCCTTTTATTTATTTTATTGCCCTAGCGAGTGGAGCTTAAAACTTTTTTCTTTTTAATGAGCAGTTTAAATGCAGTTGTCATATTTGGCCAACACTTAATTTCCCAGTTGCCTGTAGTATTAGCTTCTGTGGTTCACAAAAGCAAATGAGGTCAGATCACTATATATCTTAATTTATGTAATAAGTGTAAACAACTTCATTCTCATATTCATAACATTTAATTTTATTTTTGATGTATGTTTTTAAGTTAAATATAAAATGTCATTTCCATGTGTAAAATGATGTGATTATGCTTGCATGCAAGTGATTATGTGCGTGTGACATTTGTATATAGCATTACATTTGCATTTTAAAGTTACCAAAGTAACACTACCTAGAACTTAGATTCTAGGATTTTGTTTTCCATTTGGATTCTTGTTTCCTTATTTTAACAGTATTTTAAATAATACCAGCTTATTTAGCCTCCTTAATTAATTTTAAATAATACCAGCTTATTTAGCTTGCCTATAAAATTGATGTCTCTGCCTTTTTAAGGAAAAGGATAATCTGATAGTCTACAAGATTTATCATTTGGAGTCGATAACAGTAATTTTACTTTAAAACTAAGAATTCTTATTCTGATCCTTCTAAGTATTTTAGAAGTAGGAAATTTATGTTGGGAATTACACTCAATGAATTCTTACTTTAGAATTTGAGAACTTAAGAAAAGTACATTTCTGTTCTTGGTATATCGTGTTATTTAGACATTGTCATAGAGGATGCCTTAACTTTTGACTGCTCTTAAGTCATTCTTGGGTCCAGTTTCCACATTCAATTAAATTTAGTTAGAGTCAAAAGACCAAGGAAATAGTCAATAATATTTAAATCATCTTTTATATACCATTCTTGCTCTAAGTATTTGTTAATACTTACTAGAAGGATTTAGCTCATGGTTTATATTATAAATTAATATTTGGATCTAACTTTTTATTATTCTTTTTTAGGTGTATTACCAGGAATGGCCCCTCCTATAGTACCCATGATACATCCCCAGGTTGCTATTGCAGCTTCACCTGCTACCTTAGCTGGAGCAACAGCAGTTTCTGAGTGGACTGAATATAAAACAGCAGATGGGAAGACATACTATTACAATAATAGAACACTAGAATCAACATGGGAAAAGCCCCAAGAGCTGAAGGAAAAAGGTATAGTTGTTTTGTGACTCAGGACGTATTATGACCTGTAATAAGTAGAATGCTATTTGGAATTATACTTTGTAAGCTAAAAAGTAATTTTTAAATGTTGGTACATCCAACACATTGTTTCAGTTATGAGGCATTGTGTAATTATATTGTCCTTATGGCAGTTGAACACACTTATCAACAAAATTTAGGTCTTTAGCATCTAGTATGTGGCAGGTTTATAATGCTCTGTGTTGTGTATTTCATGAGTGGTTGCTGCAGGTGATAGACATGACCTGAGAATATGTTCTCTTGAAGTCAACAGGTTAAAGAGTTTTCTAATTATATTAGAGACAGTACCAAGAAGGGCATTTTGTATTTATGGTTAACATTTAGAAATAGTTCTTTTAAAAATTACAGCCGGGCAGTGGAGGCAGTGCACGCCTTTATTCCCAGCACTTGGGATGCAGAGGCAGTCGGATCTCTGGGTTCGAGGCCAGCCTGGTCTTCAAAGAGAGTTCCAGGACACTCTGCCTCAAAAAACAAACAAACAAACAAACAAATAAATAAATAAATAAATAAATGAGTAAATAAATAAATGAGTAAATAAATGAGTAAATAAATAAGTAATACAGAAAACTGTTGAATAACATCGTCTTAGTTATTTAACAGAAAAATTAGATGAGAAGATTAAAGAGCCAATTAAGGAGGCATCTGAAGAACCACTGCCAATGGAGACAGAAGAAGAAGATCCTAAGGAAGAACCTATAAAGGAGATAAAGGAGGTAAAGGGCCAACGCATGCTAAGCTGGGGGTCAGCCTGAGTTTCTTGGAAGTGTCTGCACAGAACAGAACATGTATTTGATGTATATTAAAATAGTTGTAAAATTGGCCTCTGAAATTTTGAGGTTCTTTGAAGTTTCTAATACTTTTTTCTTTGAAAATACCCTTGGAGGCCAGAAAAGGGTATCAGATCCTTAGAGTTGTAGTAACAGTTTTGAATTGCTTGATCTGGGAACTGAACTCAGGTCCTTGGGAAGAGCATTACATATACCTAACAGCTGAGCTCTCTCTCTATCCCCTTCCTTTTTACTTAACTGAGGTCCATTGAAAGGAAAGGTCTTGAGCCAGAGGTTGAACCTAATCTCCAGCCTCTTGACTTGCAGACTGGTTCATGTTAAAGTTAGAAGTACAACTTAGCTATCTGGGGAATGTTAAGTGTATTCATATCCCTCTTCACTGTCCATTTGGTGTGGAGTGGTCCCTTTAAGGGAACACTGAGTTGTGGTTTAGGAAGCTTCTTCAATTCTCTAAGATGACAATGATAGCCATGTTTTAGTACTACAAAATTTAGTAGAAGTAAGAAACCATATTAAAGGAAGAGGTCTCCTAATTTTCTCTATTCTAGTTATTTCTGCTGTAAGTACATGGCTAGCATGTCTGTGATGTAGGGCCAGTTGCTGCTGCTTGCTTTTGCTGATGTGCAAGTCCGCTCTTCATGTAGGGCAAGGATGTAGAACTTCTTAGAAATTCCTATTCAGAATCTCCCCTTGCAGTTCTTACAGTAGATCTTGGGTCAGTTTCCATTTGAGGTATTTGTAATGATAGTTTATTTACCATTTGTATTATTTATTAAATATAATACTATTCCCCTAGGAGCCCAAAGAAGAAGAGATGACTGAAGAAGAAAAGGCTGCCCAGAAGGCAAAGCCAGTAGCTACTACTCCTATTCCTGGTACTCCATGGTATGTATTTAACTCATGAATTTTGTTCATTTTTTATTATCCTTGATTAAATGACTTCTGTAGGAAGAAAAAAATATTTTTAAAAGTATAGGCCAGATATGTTTTTCTTACACTATTCAGTATTTTGATTCTTGTTTGTTGGAATTGGGGTGTGCAGACCTAAGATTCAGTTGCTGCAAGTGTTTTCCATAATAACCAAACAAATGTCTTCTTCCCTTCTTGATCCTGTCCTGATATTGCTTGTTGTTGTGTATTTGAACCACTTGAGCCACAGTGAAATCTTGAGCCTGCTTTTTATTATTTGATGTTTTAAGTTTATGTATGTATACATATAAATATGCCTATGTAGGTTCTTACCATGTGATTATTATAGAATTCTGTAAAATTATGACTATCCAATTATGGAGTAACCTCCCTAATCTTTTCTCCTTGGACTTGGTGTTTCTCTTTCTTCATCTGACACATTAGTGTCTCTTCCTTCTCCTGTTTCTTCTCACTTATTTAACCCATAACCACTACACATACTACAGTGACTTGTTTGTTCTTGAAGCTTTGTACTATTACAGAGTCCCTCCCAACTTTGTCCTGGTCTCTTTTTACTATGCCATGCCTCCCTCTAGTTTTTTTTTTTTTTTTTCCTGCATATGTGTTTAAAAACCATGTCTGTGAGGTAATGTTGAATAGGTTTTATTCTGAATTTTCCACAAAATAGCGAGCAGATCTTGAGGATGATGAGATATATATGTTCTTTTGAGTAAGAGTTTCCTCAAAATGCTTCTAGTCTTTCGTGTGTATGAGTGATGTTAGTAGCTGTTACTGATGATCAGGTCAGTTACTGATGTATAGATCAGTGGTTATCCCATCATCAGTAATTTTATTCTCTTGTGGACATAATTGTAATGTTGGAGACATTTTTGGTTGTTGCAGCTTGGAGATTATAATAACTTGTATTAGATGAGCGGTGGGTATGATCCTCAATACCTTACCATGCACATCTCCCTACAGAAGTTCTGTAGCCCACCATGTCCTTAGTCAAAGTGACACATTCCTAGACTAGATTATAAATTATTAAAGTTTGGCAGTGGTATGTCTTTGTATTAACTCTTTTACTTTATTATTGGAAATATCTGTGGAGAGAGATCCTCATCAGCATTGCTATCTTTTTTGTTTTTTTTTTGTTTTGTTTTGTTTTGTTTTGTTTTGTTTTTTGAGACAGGGTTTCTCTTATGTAACAGTCCTGGCTGTTTTGGAACTCACTTTGTAGACCAGGCTGGACTTGAGCTCACTGAGATCTGCCTGCCTCCAACTCCAAAATGCTGGGATTAAAGGTGAGTGCTACCACCTCCCAGCCCCAGCATTGCTACCTTAAAGGGACAGATTGAATTAGAAAGTACTTACCAGTTCTAGAATAGTGATTTAAATGCTTTTGTTTTTTTTCTGGTATAGGTATTATCTATACTGATATCTCATCTGTGGGTCTTGTAAGACTCACTCCTGATCTTGTTTTGATTCTTTCATATTCCTGTTTCTCTGTTGTGACAAGATGTTGAGGCTTGTCTTTTATGAGAAGTGGCGTTTCTCCTCATAAGTAGTAATGTTAAATCTAGGGATGGTGCTGCTGTTGAATTCTTATTTTAAAAATACTGTGGAGGATTTAGGTGGAAGACACACATTTAAAGATACAATATGACTTTATGCCATTTTGTACCATTGAGGTTTACAGTACTTTTTTTTTTTCCCCCCGAATGCATCATCTGTCTCATATCTTATTGAGTTCCACTGATTTTGCTGTGAAAATGGCTGTTTCTCAGTAACGGCAGCATGATTACTATTTGCCTTTGTCACACAGGTCACAATATCAGTACCAACACTACCTCTAATGTAATTGCTAAGGCAGTTTAAACTTTTATGTGTAGGGGATATCACTAAGGCTTGTAGTAAAATGTATTTTAAAGACACTAGGTATGGTTTTTTATATGTGTATTTCACTGATGTAATGAAACTCTTTTAAAAATAATTTTGCAAAATGTTTCTGATATAAGATCAGAGTTATGAAAATAATCTCTATTTAATACACATGCTCCTAAGTTTGATTTCTCTGTTCATGAAAAAAACTGGTAACCAACCTCACACCTCATTCTCTGTTTGGGGCTTCATGTTTCACATGCGGACCTGTCCTTAGAATAGCTGAACGCTCTTTTTAACTTTGTGTGTGTTCTGGAACAGTTGTAATTTGTGTGTCTAGACGTTTGGATGTAGTCTCTGTCCAAGCCCTTAACTGTTTTTCTTTTTTCCTTTCTTCTTTCTTTCTTTCTTTCTTTTTTTTTTTTTTTTTTGGTTTTTCAAGACAGGGTTTCTCTGTGGCTTTGGAGGCTGTCCTGGAACTAGCTCTTGTAGACCAGGCTGGTCTCAAACTCACAGAGATCTGCCTGCCTCTGCCTCCCGAGTGCTGGGACTAAAGGCATGTGCCACCACCGCCCAGCCCTTACCTGTTTTTCTTATGATTTATATCTGTAGGGATCCCTCCCCCCAGTTGACCTTCCAAGTTATGTAGTGACTTTTTTTAAAGGGGTTTATGGCTTGAGGGTGGGGAAGGGCTGATGAGGTCCTCCCAGTATGCATGATATCTTCAGCATGGCAGATCTATAGGGAAAGTGGTGGGTGAGGGGTTTAAGCATTCTGGGCCTATGGCCTCCCCACCACCGTCAGTCTGCTTAGGTTCCCATTTGCATCTTTCACATCAGCAGTCGGATGCATCCCTTAAGTTAGAGGTTCTCAACATGGGAGTTGTAAACCTCTTTGGGGATCAAATGACTCTTTCACGGGAGTTGCCTAAGACCATCAGAAAACATTACATTACTATTCATAATAGTAGCAAAATTACAGTTATGAAGTAGCAATGAAAATGATTTTATGGTTGGGGGACACGACAGCATGAGGGAATTGTATTAAAGGGTCAAAGCATTAGGGAGATTGAGAACCACTGCCTGAAGTGGATTGCCACCAATAGCCATTTGTCTTACTCCCAGTCCCAGCTCTTTGGGCCACTTGGTGCATACATACCACTTTTCTGTCCTCTCTGTTGCTAAGTGAAGGCCATCTTAATTCCACCCAGACTATCAGTTTAGAAAGTCTTATTCTGAAGCTTTATGAGCGGTCTGAGGTTTTCGTGCACTTTGATCCTATAAATGACTTAATTTATTTGTGTTGCACCAGTCAACTGTAGCATTTCTTCTAAATTTGGTATATCTTTCAGTTCTACCTGCTCTCATACCTCTGTTTCTGGTTCCCTTTAACCTAAATAGGCTGTTATTTACACACTTGGCTATCTGGTACACTTTTTTCATTTCAATATCTAGGTCACTTTGCACTTGTTAATTTTGATTGTCTGGCCAGAGAGAAGGTCTGGTTTCCTTTGGATTTTTAGCTGTCTGCCGCAGTGGGAGCTATCATCAGACTAGAACTTGTAAAGGGCTGGAAATGTCTATTTAATTCCTTATAGTTGCCTCTGTAAATTTTGACTCATACTTTTATATACTTAATATTAAACTTATAAATCTTTTCATACACTTGTGTTTTATTATGCTTGAGTTTTCTAATTTTAAAAGCAGGATGAGTGGACTGCCATGGTTTATGGGGTTTTAGTGTAGTCTAATTAGATAATGTTTGTATTTGATACATAATTTTGGTTTATTAAATACTAAGAATTATTGGGTACTATGGCTTGCTTTTTAAGCTATAAAATTTTTATAATGTTTTTGTTGCCTTTGAACTTCCAAATAGTTTAAAATTTAGTGTTGTCAGATTCGGTGTGCTGAATTCAGTTCGTAAGCATTTTAAACTCTGACCACAAATCGATTTGCATTTCTGTAGCTACTCAGCTCTCTTTTGTTCTGAAAGCCATATGAAAACCATTATTACTTAGGACTTTTCCTTTTCTTACTACTTGCCTGACCTTTTGCCTGCCAACTAGAGTTATCATTAAAAGACATAGCCATCAAAGTGTACTTTTATAACACAGGAAAATGGTATTTTATCTTAATCTTTAGGTGTGTTGTTTGGACTGGTGATGAGCGGGTCTTCTTTTACAACCCCACCACTCGTCTTTCTATGTGGGACCGACCTGATGATTTGATTGGAAGGGCAGACGTTGACAAAATTATTCAAGAGCCCCCTCATAAAAAAGGATTGGAAGACATGAAGAAGCTAAGTAAGTTTTCATTAGGAATTCATCCTCTGAATTTAACCCTTTTTTACTCGTGGGTGGAAAGCATAAAGGAAAGTTTTTAATAATAGACTGCTATTCTGGTTTGATACAATAAGAAATGTGAAAAATGTAAAGAATTTAGATAAGGTTTTATTTTGCAAAACAGTTTTAACTTTGTTACTAAGGTTTCAGTTAGTTTGAGATGTTGGAACTGTTGCTGTTGACTTAGTGTTTATTAATAACACTGAAATACTCCTTAGCCTTTCACCTCTTTAAGTTACTAGTGATATATTTTGTAGTAATCAAACTATGCAGAATATTTTTATTAAAATTTTATAGACTACGTGCAATTTTATAAAAATATAAAATATTAATCCTGTAGGGTTTGGTGGCATATACCTTTAATCCCACAACTTGGGAGGCAGAGGCAGGTAGGTCTCTGAGATCCAGGCCTGTCTTGTCTGAAGAGTTAGTTCCAGACCAGCCAAGGCTACACACATACTAAGATCCTGTTATCCCCCCCAAAAAGCATTTGAACTAAATGATAGCTTTCTTCTTGAACATTGAAATCCTTATCTCTTATTAGAGTTTTTAAAATCTACTTTAAAATCTACTGTTCCGATAGTATTTCTGAATATTTGGTACTAGCATTTATGTATAACTTTTTGTCTCTGTGTAACCCTGGCTGTTGTAGAACTTGTTCTGTAGACCAAGCCAGTAAGAGCTGGCTTCGAACTCATGGAGATCCTCTTACTTCTGCCTCCCGAGTGCTGGGATTAAAGGCCTGCACCACCACCACCACCACCACCTGGCTTGTCATATATTTCTTAATGGAAAATTGCTCTTATGTTTATTCAGAGTGTTTTACTCAGTTTGTTTTTATGGAACTCATATTCATAAATAATGTAGAAACATGGTAAATCATTCAATATTTCTAATGTAACAAATCCTGATAAGGTCTTTAAAGTGGTCAAGAACTTTACATGGTGTGTGTGTGTGTGTGTGTGTGTGTGTGTGTGTGTGTGTGTGTGTGTTTATATATATAAAATTTGGCATTTGTGCTCTGAAGTGTAACTACCTATCTGGTGCCATTTTCTTTTCAGCTTCAGCAGTATTTACTTTATAGGCATGATGGTGATATTTACAATCAGCAGTGAATGATGCCAAGAAAATATGCAGTTTCCTTTCCTTTTGTTTTTTTGGTTTTTTTTTTGGAATATTTTCTTCATATTTGAGTCAGATTTATTGGATAATATGCATCCAAAAAGGTTCTATGAATTATGAATTGGGATTTTTATTTATTTGTAAAATTCAAACTGGGAAGTTTTACTTGAACATTTTTAAGTTGAGGGCCAGGTAGGAAACATTAAAGTAAATTAATGTGAAGAGAAGATAAATAATAGTATAGAATTTTCTTACTTAGCTTAGTGTTTGATAAAAGAGTGCTTTTTTTCTTAAAGCTTGTGAACATTTTTAAAGGTTGTGAATATGTGCATGCAACTGTTGATAACAGTGTTTGAAATGTCTTTGCTAGGGCACCCGGCTCCAACAATGCTGTCCATCCAAAAGTGGCAGTTCTCGATGAGTGCAAGTGAGTGAAATGACTGTAAATGGCAGCTTTTTCATGCATTAAAGTGAATATTCTGATAGTCATTTGCAGAAGAATCAGTGGTTGAAAATTCAGTAGTTGCCTTTTATGTTTATTCAGTCTTTTAACTAATTTTTATCTTACAGTTAAAGAAGAACAAGAATTAATGGAAGAAATGAATGAAGATGAGCCTATTAAAGCAAAAAAACGGAAGTAAGTAATACATAGTTTATGCATATCCAGGTAGATTTACAGTATTGAGTTGATGAGGTTATCAGTTTGTGATTGGAGGGTAATGTGTAGTGTCGTATGATTAGGAAATAGTAGATAAAATTGCCTTCTTGGACCTGATATTAATTAGCTTTTGTTTTGTAATGTAGAGAGATGGTGTCCTTTTGTTAGTTTAGAATACTTTGTTATACAGTTAGTTATTATGAAGCTAGCTGACATTGTGGAATTTGTTGGTTAATTTTCTACGGACTTTAGTGCTCCAGATGTTATTAAAAAATAAAATTTCTCTTTTATTTCAACCTATACAAACACCATTCAAGGGATGTCATAAAAATGGACATCCTCTCCTTATATGTGCTTTAACTTATGACTTGCCTGTTTCTAGAGACTGGTCATGATTCCCTGGTGGGGAAGGGACTCAGAAAATACTGTGAGAAACATTGTTAGAGGTTTGTAGTATTGGTGTGCAAAATGTGATGTTACTTTTAGGGGTGGGAGTGAAGTTGGAGTGGAGGTTGTCTGTAAATGGGATTATTATTTTGCTTAGAAAGTAAGAAAGTTTGAGTCATTAGTAGGAACTGGTTGATAATAGTTAGTCCTGATTGATAAAGAACACATTGACTGCAGTCTGTGGTGAGATGAGTAGAATAACTCCTGTAAAAAAGAGTGGTTCTTTTTAAATAAGTGTTTGTTTATTGGCAACAGTGTTACATTAAGGTCTTATTAAAGAGAATTACCATAATCTGCAACTGAGGCAGCTATTCTCATTTTCACAATTGACCTTTTTATTCCTTAATCAAATGTACTTTTACTAGTTGTAGTTATCTAATTTTATGTTCTTTTTAAAAGTTGTAGAATAAGACATTTGTTTTAATTATTGTAAATGATTATATTCATTCTGTTTATGTACCATAATTTCAGATATTTCTATGATGTTAAACTTTTAGGTTGTTTTTAATTGTTTGTTCTTATAGACATCTCTGTAAGGTTTTTAACTGCTTTTATCAGGAGAATGTCAAAGAAGTCCTTTATGTGGATTGCCCGAGCTTCTCTATTTAGGTACAAAGCTAAAAGCCTGTTTTTCCTGGCTTAGTTTTCCTTTTATTTATTTTATTGAGATAGATAGTGATAGTTTATATCGTGACATTTAGTGTAATTATGTAAAGGTTGTCTTTATTATATTTCTTTGCTATCTTTGAACTCCTTTAACTATTTAAATAGTTCTTCAGTAAAGTAAGAAGGTACATTGTTTGGCAAATTGCTTTACCTGTTTATTTTGTGAATGTTTTAGGTCACAGACTATCTTGCTAAATTCCTGTAGGTCATGGATTGTGTTTTCTATTTCTTTTGAGGCACTCCTTAATTCCCCAAATGCCAATTACCTCTCATTATTAGTCTTTGTAGCTACCTGTAGCATATTTGAACCTCCTATAGCATGCTTTTGAATTTGCAATAATTTGCATAGGGAATATAAACAAATTTTATTAGCCTTATATACTTAGCAGATCATATTTTTTTTATTATTATTAGTTCTAGTTAGGGACCAAGCTTGTTTCACATGTAAGTCCCTCCTCCCTCCCCTCACCCCCATCCCTCCTCCCCCACCCCCAGCCTACCCCCTACCCCATCCACCCACCACTCCTCAGGCAGGGTAGGGCCCTCAACGGGGGCTCTTAGCAGATCAAATTTAAGAAGGAAGATCTGTTCAAATACATTTGAGTACATTGGTTTTACCTTTTAGATTAGTTATACAAATATAGGCCTTTTTCATAGTGCATATGTTTTGAGAGGTGAACTGATTTCGTGTTTACAGTCTCCTTGTGTACACACAAGTATTAGGCCTCACCTTAGCTCTGAAGTACATTTTTGGATAAACAAGAAGTAAGTTAAACCATTGGTGAACCATTCTATTTCCTACTGCTCCCTCCCACCTAACTACTCCTGTGCCCTTGTTGTTCTCTGCGACCTGCCCTTCAACTTAAATTTCAGCTTGACACCCAGAAAGTGAGTAATAAAAATGTTGGGTAGATAAGGTATTTATCTAGACATACACTTGGCCAAGTTAGAAGATACTTTAATTTTATTCTTAAAATAAATATTTGAAATTATTAAGACTTTTTATCAAAAAAGACTTCATTATTTTTAATAGATATTAAAAATATTTTATGAATTTATAGTAAAATATTTTGGGAAATACTTTTTCTATATTGTATCAAGAACTAAAAATATATTCTGTTCTATTTAATTCTAACATAGCTTTTCAAACAATGCCTGAAAAGCTTTTTTCTTTTTAGTTTACCTTATATATCAACTGGAGTGAGAGAGACAGTACATTAATTCTTTTTAATCAGTATAGCCATTGTAACATTAGAAATGCATTGTAATTTTACTATTAGAATGAAAGTTATGACATTTAATTTATTTGAGATCTCAGGATGATTTGTTTTGTCAAATGTTGATGCTTAGTAGTGCCTTAAATTCCTGATTTTGAGAACTTAGTAAGATTTGTATTAATACCACCTTATGATTTATTTTTTTTATAGGAGAGATGATAATAAAGACATTGATTCAGAGAAAGAAGCTGCCATGGAAGCTGAAATTAAAGCTGCCCGAGAAAGGGCCATTGTCCCTCTGGAGGCTCGAATGAAGCAGTTCAAGGACATGCTGCTAGAAAGAGGGGTCAGAAAACAATCTTTGGGGGCGATATTTCTGTTTTATATAAGTAATATAAATATGTCTTGCTAAAAGGTCAAATCTAAGGTTAGTGCTCATTAAATGGGGGTGGGAAGGATAAGGGAACCTGTTAAATTACTGTACATATTTTGAAACGGCCTTTTCCTTGGCTTAAATCATGTTAAACTAAGTGGCATTCTACTGTCTTTAAGTAAAAATAGCATTTAACATTTGTCGGGTGGTATAATTTTGGTAACATGTATGAGTATTAACATTACAGAATTGCGGACTACTTCGGATAGGTAAGGTATATATGATTCTTCCAATATCTTCAGGGTGGCTTTTGGTGAAAGAACTGATATTTTATGATACTGAAGCTTAAATGAGAAAGAAACTTTAGTTGTATTCACTAATGTGTTTATATGAATAAGTAAACTATTTTAAATCACAGTATTGCTTATAAGATTGCAATTAAGTATATGAAATCAAAATGCAAATCTTCAAGGCCTTTTCTGATGTACTAAGTTTAAAATGTCACACAGTAGTGGTTATTTTAATGAGCAATGAAGTGTGTGTTACTTCTTTATAACAAAGAAATGGTCAGAGCCAATTAATGTGGAAATTTGCTGTTGCTAGCCTCCCACTGCTTATCATTTATTAGTGATGGAAATTTCACTATGGTTTTAATGTCTCCTTTATAAACAGATACCCTGTAGATTTCAAGCAAAATTATGACCTTTCTGGTATTAGAGTATCTTAATTATGAGGCAATGCTTTCTTTTTATTTTAAAGGTGTCTGCTTTTTCAACATGGGAGAAAGAGTTGCACAAGATAGTATTTGACCCTCGGTACTTGCTTCTTAATCCTAAAGAAAGAAAACAGGTAAAAGGAAATATAATAGTGAAAACTTATTTAAATGAAATTTAATAAGTCTTCAGACAGAGGCTCCCAGACTGACTGGCCTTGCAGTCCCTTCTTTCTTGTGCTAGAGTTACAGCACATACCAGCACACTTGGCAATATAAGCTACTATTTTTTTTTCTCTTAACAGTAAGTATATCACAACATACTTTTACATCTTAGTGCTTTGTTAGTGTGTGTCAGTGTAGAGGCTTTTCCATTTCCGAAACAAGATTATTTTTGCTACTTTTTTTCATATGAGCATGTTATCCTTGTGCCTCATACTTAATGAAGTTATGTCTGTGGTGATTTTAAAAGTCAATTTGTGCAAATGATGCAAATTTAGAGTAGCAAATAGCAAAATACAATTTAAAAAAAAGAATAACATAGCACTTGGGAGGCAGAGGCAGGCAGATCCAAGTTCAAGGTCAGCCTGGTCTACAAAGCAAGTTCCAGGACAACAAGGGCTGTCAAAAATACAAAAAGAAAATAAAAAACAAAAACATCCATCTGTAATTTCTAGCAGACACGTCCACTGTTCATTTCCTTTTTAGCCAGTGTGCCAGCTTGTCTGTGTAAGGGTGTAAATAGTGGGAGATGTAATAATGGGAGGCATACAAACTTGGTATGTTTGTATCTTATGCATGCTCCATGTCAACATTTAAGTATGTGTTAAAGTGCTTATCTCATAAGTATAGGGAAATGATGGTCTCTTCAAGATTTCTGCTGAACTAGACTATCATGAAGTCACCTTGTTGCTAATTGTCATTGCCATGATGATTTGGGGAGTATCACCTCATGGTAATTGTTTCTTGCTACAAAGCATTGCATACTTGTAGTTCATATAAATATTAAATTACCTGAACTATCCAGACAGTTGTCTCTATAAAATGGTGAGTATTTGAGTCACCTCTTCATAGTACACTTGAGTTGGAAAGTTTCTTTTGCTAACAGTGATAATCATTTTGAATATTTATAGTGTAATGGTTGGAATAATTCTCCATAGTTGTTATTTTGTGTGCAGACCTACTTGTTGTAGTGTCTATACTTTGATACTTGTAGTAGAACACATAGGTTTTGTAGCTATTTTGTTTTGTTTTGAAGTTATTTGCTTTAAACTGTTTTGTATTGTTCACATGTGATCACATCATTCTCCTCATACAAAGAAGGGCTCCATCAAAGTCTGTGAGTTAGCCTTGGCTTTTTGTTTTGTTTTGATTTGTTTTTAGACAGAATCTAAAACATGAATGGCCATGAACTAGATGTTCTTGCTCTTCCTACTTTCCAAGTGCTGGGATTGATTATAGCCAAGAACTTGAGTTTTTGCTTTACCTGTTTCTATTCAGTGAATCTACCTTCACAACATTCTATAACTCTAGCCTAGCCTCATAATTTTCCCCACTAATGCCCTAATCTAAGCCACTAACATCAACTCTTTTTTTTTTTAAAGATTTTATTTATTTATTATGTATACAACATTCTGCTTCCATGTATATCTCCACACCAGAAGAAGGTACCAGATCTCATAATGGATGGTTGTGAGCCACCATGTGGTTGCTGGGAATTGAACTCAGGACCTCTGGAAGACCTCTGAGCCATCTCTCCAGGCCCCTAAGATCAACTCTTACCTTGTAGCCTCCTTATTGTTTTTCTCTTCAGTAGCCCACTTCCTTTCTTTTTTATTCTTCTATTTCTTTCATAGTCTAGTTATTCTACATAGAGCCCGAGTAATTTAAGTTTTAAGAGAAATGGATTAAGTTGCTATTCTTAAATTGTCTAGTGCATCCCATTTCATTTCTGATAAAACAGACTTTTGACTGGAATGTTTTACATGTGGTCATTCTTGCATACCTCCTGAAATTCTCTTATGTGTATTATAGCCTTGAATAAGGCAGCATGATTGGTGCTCATTGCTTCCTTTGCCTCGTCAGTCTGTATTAACATTCCCTCTTTACCTTTTGTGGTCTTTTGAATAGCACTGATAGCTCTAATTATCTGAAATTAATGGATTTGGGCTGGCAAGGTGGCTCAGCATGTAAAGGAACTTCTTGACACATCTGACCTGAGTTTGGTTCTCAAACCCACATGGTAGAAGAAGAGATCCAGTCTCTGCAGGTTGTTCTCTGTCCTCCATACCCTTACTGTGGTATACATGCCCATGCACATCCTCCACAGATAGATACACACATATACATACAAATGGATAAGTGTAAAGTAAACTGTGTATCATGTGTTTCCCTCTCCTGCAGGATGTAAGCAGCAGTTTTGTTCCTTGCTCTGTATGATGTCTGGATCAGTGCCTATTATAAAAACTCTAGAAGACTTAACATTTTGTGGCACATTTTTATGTTACTTAGTGTTAAAATTTCTGTTTGAAGGAAACCATTTTGGAACTTAAGTTCTTCAACTTCGGGAGTGTTGCAAGTTGGTGGAGTTCGGAGCTCCTGCCTAGAGTTACACTACAACAGTGAGAATACTGTTTCAGACAGAGCCTCTGTGTGGAGATTATGCCTTCTAAGAACTATAGTGTAGTGAGAGGAAAGAAAAATTCATATTTGGCATTCAAGTATAAATATATATCATAAATCCTTGCTTTTATTATTTGCATGTGAATAAAAAATAAAGGGTAAAGCAAATAGGTGCTTATTAAACATTTGCACATCATAATTTCGTGTCTGGGTTTGTGCTTTGACTTAAACAATTTCAGTTTAATATCTTAATCTAAAATTGCATCCTTCAGTTCTAATCACATGTCTTAGCTTATGGTTTGTCTTTAATCTTGTTTTGGATGAAAGGTATCGTAAAGGGTTAGAAATGAATTATAAAATAGTGCTTTCATAGAACAGACTTTCTGTGCAGGATTTTAGGCTCTGGTGTAGATAATTACTAACATTTGGATGAGTTGTTATTTTAATGTATGTAATTCAGAATTTTAGAAAATTGACTGTTGTGATCACATTACCAGCATGATTATTTAGGATTGTATCTAGGCCATATTGATATAATTAGATAGTCTCATATTTTAGTAAACTTGTACATATTTTTGTAGGTGTGATGCGCTTGTGTGAATGCAAGTGTGTGCAAGTGGACATTAGAGGTCAATGCTAGGTGTCTTCCTCACTGTCCACCTTAGTTTTGGCAGTCTCTCATTGAATTTGGATCTTAATGGTTTCTCTAGACTGCCTGGCCAGCAAATTTTATGGACCCTTTTGTGTCTGCCCCCTCCCTCCAACAAGTGCTGAGATACAGATGTACACCATTGTTTCTGGCTTTTCTGTGGGTGCTGGGAATCTGAACTCAGGTGCTCATGCTTTATTGGTGGAGCCATCCCTTCAGCCCCATAAACTTATTTTATGAAGAAAAAGATACACATAGAAAAGCAAAAATGCTGAGTGAATGTTTCCAAGATGAACATGTATGCATGTAAGTTACCAAGATCAAATATTACCAGCATCCCAGAAACTACCTTAAAGCCAAGTGGTATATATAGTCCTTTCCTAATGTATTTTTGCTTCATGTTTATAAAGCAACTTAGCTAGGAATTACTTTTAAGATCCATTCACTATCATTGTAACTGTTGCATTCATGAGTTGACATTAAAAAGAAAATGATGGCTTAAAATAGAGGACATTGAACCAAGTATATTGGAAAGCATGGTAGGAATGAGATTTGTATGCATAAGGGAACCCTTATTTTCTATGATGGGCATCTCAGTAAGTTGTAACATTGGTCTGAAAGATCTTAAAGGAGGAGATATGAAATTCTTTCTAGTACCTAAAAAAAAAATAAGATATGGAGGCTTAAGTTTATGTTCCTGCTTCAAGGAAGGATGTTACCTTTAATATCATCTAATATTTGTGTGATTGGGAAGGTAGTAGGAGAAGGGAGGCTTTCCTGTGACTTAAGGAGTGTTGTCTGTCTCTGGCAGGGTAAGGTAATCTAGAAGTTTCAGTACTGTTTTGTTGCTGGTTGCTGTGTGTAGACTGACATGGAGAAACACATTTTAGGAAACATTTTCTGTTTATCTCATGTAGACATGCTGGTGTGCATTTATAGACATTCTGATGCTGGAGTGAAACATTTTTCCCACAGCTTTCTGAATTCACCTGCTTTATGGCTGTCATCTTCAGTAATGACAATTCTCACCGTCATCTGGAAGGTCTCCTTCTTCTATTGGTTGAATTGGGAGATGTCAGCTATTGGCTCCATTATGAGTTTTTTGTTTGGCTTTGTTTGGTTGGGGTAGTACTGTGGATAAAGCCCTAGGTGTTGTATGTGCTGAGCAAGTAAGTGTTCTGCTGTTGAGTTCATCCATGGTGCTTACATTTAAGATAGGATCTTCCCATGTAGTCTGGACTGCTTTCAGAATTGTGGTCCCTCTACCTCTATTGTCCCCAATCAGAGGCTGGTTTTGTTTTGTTTGTTTGTTTGTTTGTTTATTTTTGCTGCTTTCATCCCTTTTTTAGCTTACAAAGAACGGGGATGAGGGTGTTGTTAACTTACTGAGTTTTACATATTTGAGGAAGCTTTGTTGGGGCCTTTCTTTGGCATTGTATGGCTAGCTAAGTATTGTTTCTTAAGGATTTTGCTTTTAATGTTCAGAGATATTTTTAAAACTGTAGTGTTTTTGTTGATTTCCCCTAGGCTCTGTAAGTATATAGATTCTCTCTTAATCCTTTGTGATCTGATGTTCCAGTGAGAGATGTTTGAGTAGAAGAGTACATTGTGCAATATAGAAATTGCTGCCTTTCAGTTCTGGGGAATTCTCTTCCATTACTTTTGTTGTTGCTATTGTTATTTTCTGAGATTTTCATACATGTATGCAATGTATTATGGTCATATCAACTCCCAACTCCTCCCACACCCTCCCCTACTACGACTCCCTCCTATCTCATGTCCTCTTTCATAGCCCACTGAGTCCAATTCAGTGCTATCCTATATGTGTGGGTATAGGTCATTCACTGGATCACAGGCAACCCAGTAGCCTTTCTCCTCAGCAGTTTATAATTGCTAAAGTCTTCATCTTTATGAAACTCCTGTAGTCCTTCCTATCTTCTTTGCTGGGCTTTGCACTGGGCTGATCTTAATACAGGTCTTTTTCAGGCAGTCATAGTCTCTATGGCTCCTCCTCAACATCTTTAACAGTAGTCCACTCCCCCTTCCATAGTGTCCCGTGTGCCATGTGGGGAGGAGTGTGATACAGATGTCTCATTTAGGACTGAGTACTCTAGACCTACTTATTCTCTACACTTTGATGGGCTGTGAGTCTCTATTAATAGCCATCTGCTGCAAAAAGAAGAGGGCTGAAAGCTTGAGTAAATTGTGGGTATAGAGATAAGTGTTTAGAAGGATATTTGACACTATGCATGTTTAGTAAAATGATAGTACTAGGTTCACCGTATGGTACATGGGCTTCCCATCCACAAGTTCTCCAAGTTTGTTTTATTTTGGAGCAGAGAATTTACTTTTCTGGGCTCTGGGTTCTGGGTTCATCCCCAGTGTCTCCATTGCACCTTCTCCCTTTTCCTTCTTTTGTGGTACTGGGTTTTGAAACCCTGGCCTCCCGTGTGTCAGGCAGTTGCTTTGTCACTGAACTAAATCCCCAGCCCTCATCCTTAAATTCCTGGTCTTTTCTCTGAATTTTTTATGTATTTTTCCTCACCATTGTTAGCCAACTTTTTAAGTTCAAATTTTACTTGTTCCCTTATCAGTTTCTAAGATTTTTTTTTTTAGGTTTCTTTTATAGTTTCATAAATTGCTTTTATTCCCCTTTTCCTTTTGAACTTGGTTTCTTATCAGAGTCCTAAACCAGATGCCGTTGCACTCTTCCCTCATGGTGAAGAGTGAAGCACCAAAGCAGCTTGACCTGGGTGGGCTCCCATGAAGTGAGACTTCTACAAAGATGCACTGGTTGTGGTTAATATTGTCAATTTGACAAATGTAGAATCTCCCAGGAAGACAAGCCTCTGGGGCATGCCTGTGAGGGATTATTTAGATTTGGTTAGTTGAGGTGGGAATAACCCCAGCCCCCATAGTTCAGAGAGCTGAGCCTCACACTTTGTCTGGCATGCTTCATTCAGAAATCATCTTGTCTCAAAATAGACACCTGTTTAACCTTTTAGAACAGGGATCAGCAAACTTCTTAAGGGTTAAATAGTATGTGTAGTTTTATGATCCAGTTGCAACTCTGAACTTGTTATTTCAGTGTAAAAGCATCATAGACAATATGTAAAGCAATGAGTATGACTGCTCAAACAAAGCTTTATAGACCCAGACGTTTAAATTTCAGTCAAGTCATCTTGGTTGTACATTACTAAGTAGGGGAAAATAGTGTTGAATAGATTTAGGTAGTGATACAGAATTAAATTATAGACTTTGTGCTGCTGTGTTTTCTAGAATGAGTTTGAGAGGACTATGGTTTAGCTTGTATGTCTCTGTTTGAAATACATACTATACCATTGGGAGAAAATTCCAAAATATAGGGCTTTTCTTTGTTTCTCTTTTGTCCTGAAATGCTAAATGGAGAGCCATGTAGTTGTATACTATTTTGATGAAGCTTTAAAGTGAGGCTTGCTAGAGATAAATCTACTGTTAATTATCTATACTTATGATTCCTATTACAGTTTGGATGGAGACTTTGTAATTTTCTGCTAGAAAGACTGTGTTATCAAATTGGTTTATTTTTTGTGGTAGGTGTTTGATCAATATGTCAAGACCAGAGCAGAGGAAGAACGAAGGGAAAAGAAAAACAAAATAATGCAAGCCAAGGAAGATTTCAAAAAAATGATGGAAGAAGCAAAGTTTAATCCAAGGTATGTGTTTTACTACAGTCACATTGGAATGTTGTGCATTTTCTCGTGAAATCATGTGTGTATGTGCAACAGAGTAATTCAGATAATCAAGTTATTCCTGTTTTGTGGATAAGGACAGTAACACAAACAAATTAGGTGTTGGTGACGAGTTTTACTCAATTCACTATTGCACAAAATAAGGAGGAATGGCTTGTAGCTTAATTGTGACTGTAATAGTGTTAGCTTGCTGTTTTAATACAGAAGGTAGTGTGTTTTAGTTTTGTATTGACATGATTTTTAAAGGGATAAATAAGCCTTATTTTTCCTTTAAATATGAAATTGTTTTATTGTAGGGGTAAATCTCTTTGGATAAGCTTTATAAAGAATGCTTTGCATTCATGGAAGAACTACCCTTTTACCTATTTTTGAAGTTTGAGGATAGTTTTATTGGAGGTGGTTTTGTTTTACACATCCCAGGCTAGGCAAGCTGTAAATCTTAGCAGCTGCCTGGAGGAGGAGAATGGAGAAGAGAATGAAAAGATCCATGCCATTTGAGCAGGCAAGTTCAGAGGTCAGACAGGTTAGATGGGAAGGCACTTCAGAGGAAGAATAAGGAAGCCCAAGTACCAGTAAAAAAAAAAAAAACAACAACAACAACAACAAAAAAAAAACACTTCAGTTCTGGCCAGCATCTAAAATAAAGGAACGGAACAAAGAAACAGTCGCACCTTTCTGTTAGGACCAAGAAATGTGGCAGCCCCAAATGAACCTCATGACTGCTTGGCCTGTAGGAACTGCCTCTTTCTTTATCTCTTTAAAACACCTAGCATCATTAGCCTGGAGCCCTTGTCTTTTTATTGGTGGGCATTGGTAGATACTTTTAGATTATAAATTGGTATTTTTAATCAAATTTGAGAAATCTTGGCTAGTGATTTTTGTGCCCTCATGTACTTATTGCTCCGTTGGGTTCTGCCTGTTCATGTATTAGTGTTCTGTTCCTGGCTTCCCATCCCCAATCATTTCTCTGGCTCTTCCTTTGATGAGGCAATTGTTACTGAACTAATTTTTACACTAATGACTTTCTAGTTAGTGTGTCTATTGTAATGTTAAACATACTCAGTTAATCTTCTTAATGATTTTAATTTTTTTAAAGATTTTATTTATTATGTATAATACAACATTCTGCTTCCACGAATATCTGCACACCAGAAGAGAGCACCAGATCTCATTATGGATGGTTGTGAGCCACCATGTGGTTGCTGGGAATTGAACTCAGGACCTCTGGAAGAGCAGTCGGTGCTCTTAACCTCTGAGCCACCTCTCCAGCCCCATCAGGAACTTTTGTTTGTTTGTTTGTTTTGTTTTGAGACAGGGTTTCTCTGTGGCTTTGGAGCCTGTCCTGGAACTAGCTCTTGTAGACCAGGCTGGTCTCAAACTCACAGAGATCCGCCTGCCTCTGCCTCCCGAGTGCTGGGATTAAAGGCATGCGCCACCAACGCCCGGCGATTTTAATTTTTTGTAAATATTTTTTCTGGGTGTGCATACATTTAATCCCAGCACTCTGGAGGCAGAAGCAGGTCGATCTGTGTGAGTTTGAAGCCAGCCTGTTGAAATTTCTTATTTGTTCATTAAGATCATTTTCAGGTGTTTGAATTTATTTTTATTTAATTTTCTAGTGTAATATCTTGAAAGCATCGTTTCTTAAAACCATATCTGGATGTCTCTCTAGGGTTTGTTTTCCCTGAAGTTACATACATAATTCTTTGTATGTATTGTGATATTTTTTAATATTTAGCATTGTGGATATTTAGAAAGCAGACAGTGTAGTTACTGACTGTTCCCTGGAGGCTTGACCTTATGATTTGTTAGGGAAAATTTCTGCAAATGGAACTCTCTCCCTTTTAAATCTTTTATGAATTTACTTGATACTATTTTTAGCATATTTGAATCTCTGTTATCTCTGTACTTTTGTTTTTAGATTTTATTTTTAATTATTTGTATGTGTCTTTGTGAGTGTATGAGTGCACTGACCAGCAGAGATCATAAAGGGTACTGGATCCCTTGGAAGTGGAATTGCAGATGGTTGTGAGACATCTGAAGTAGGTGTTAGAAACCACACTCAGGTCCTCTGCAAGAGTGTTTTGTGCTCTTAACTGCTGAGTCATCTCTTCAGCCCTGCTTTCTTACTTTTTTTTCCCTTCCTTCCTCCCCCCCCCCCCCCTTTTTTTTTTTTTTTTTTTTTTGGTTTGGTTTGGTTTTCTGAGACAGGATCTCTCTGTGTAATAACCCTAGCTTTCCTAGAACTTGCTATGTAGACCAGGCTGGCCTCCAACTCAGAGACCCACCTGCCTCTGCCTCCCAAGTGCTGGAATTAAAGGCATGCACCACCATACCCAGCTTCTTTTTCACTCCTAGCTATGATGACATAGTATAGAAAATGGTGGTGTCATGCATGCTTTTCAGTAGGTAGCATGTGTTTGAGGCCCCATTGGGAATTAGCCCTTAGTGTGTTTTCTGAGGAATCCTGTCTCTAGGACTTCTTCCTCTGCTCTTTTAATGCCCAAACTCTTGTATCCACTGTGTTATATGTTCGTGACCTAGCTCTGCCTTGGGAAGTACATTAGGAATTCTCTCCTTTCAGGTACCTCATTATTAATTTACCTGTTGTCATCTGCTTTAAACCAGTTGCCCTATGTACTTTGTTCAGTTGAGGAAGAGTTGGTCAGAGAAGCTGTCCATCCCATTATGTTTGAAACAAGCCTTGGCTATACCCTCGGGTAGTAGATGAGTTACTACGCCTCTGGATGCACATTTTCTTCATCCTGTTGTGCCTTTATTTAAAAGTAATTTATTACAACCCCTAATCTTGGCTGGTGGCATATGACAGCTAACCACATTTTCAGTCAGTACCTCTATCTTTTCTTTACTGTGTGTCACTGTTCAGATTTGGGACCTACACCTCTGTCACACATATTCTTGCTAGGAAAATGGTGTGTTCCTTTTATTTTAGAAACAAATAGCTAAAATTAGCATGCTGACCATTTTCTTACAGAGCTACTTTTAGTGAATTTGCTGCCAAACATGCTAAAGATTCAAGATTCAAAGCAATTGAAAAGATGAAAGATAGAGAAGCATTGTTTAATGAATTTGTGGCAGCTGCAAGGAAGAAAGAAAAAGAAGATTCGAAGACCAGAGGTGAGAAGGTAAGATGGTTTAGTTCTAGTGGCCTGTTTGATGGGGTGAGGGCTAATGAATGCACTGGCTCCTAACCTTGTTTGTAGGCATCAGCAATTGGATCTGTGTGTTTTCCTTTAATTTGCACAGTTGTTGGTATACGTACATATTATGCATACATATTTTCATAATCCCTATTTTAGAATTCATTTAAATTCTATTAAGTAAGGTGTCTGGTAAACCTGGGTTTTAGAACTACATGCTCCATGGTGTCTCAAGTGTGTGAAGATTTCAAAAGTCTTTATAGATGTTAACATTTGAATTTCAAAGAACTTAATCTTTGTATTCTGTAAAAATATCATTTTAGTAAGTTTCTAATCTTTCAGTAAATGTACCTTACGTATAAATTATTGCTTATCAGAATTAAAGGTCAGCTATTAAAGATTAATGCATCTGAAATGTCATTTGATAGCAGTGTCAGAAATAGAGAACTCACCACCATGGGGGCGGAACAGTGGGAAGATGGCTCCAGTGGTGTGTGAGCCGTCAAAACAGTCACTCTCCTGAGTGTTCCACTGTGCTTTGTAATGGAGAAATAGCCTCTGAAGCATCATCATTCCTGACATTCAAAATTGCTTCTTATTATGGGACACTAAATGTTATAAATTCTATTAAGAGACCTTGTTAAGGAAGTCTTCCTAAGTTATTGTGAAGAAGCCTCTTTCAATTAAAATAGTGTGTTAGATGAAACAGCTTTTGATAAGAATAGGAGAGCTCTGATTATCTGATATGTTAGGCTCTGAAGTAAATTTTTATAGAATTATATTACAGATGACTTTAAATGACTGCTTCTTAAAAGAAATGTGCAGAAAAACAATGTAAACAAAATTACATGAATATTTCATATATCTATTAGAATCACATAAATGAATTGCTACTCTGGACTTTTATATTTTTAATATGTAATGTGTTTTTTATTTTTATTTTATGATCATTGGTGTTTTGCCTGCATGTATGTCTGTGTGAGGGTGTTAGAAGCCTGGGAACTGTTGTCACAGACAGGTGTGAGCCGCCTTGTGGGTGCTGGGAATTGAACCCCTGTCCTGGAAGAGCCACCAGTGCTCTTAACTGCTGAGCTGTCTTTCAAGCCACTACTTTTGACTTTTAGGATAATGTATTTGATTAATGAAAGCCAGGTGATCATTTGATAATGTATGATTGCACTTAATGTAAATTGGCCTTTTTAATAACTTAATTTTCTAAACATGTTTGGGACAAATTTGGAATTTTATTTTATAATAAATGCATAGTCTTTGCAGTTTTATTGTGTGTGGCTGTCAGTTTAGCTTTAACAGCTGCCCATCACTGGTGCACATGGTATTAGGGGATTTCCTAGTTGTGCTGTTGTTGCTTTTAACATCCTACAGTTCTGGTACTTACATATATATTATTTTAGTTCTCCCGCCTCCCAAGACCCAGAATGTGGTGTCCCCAGAAGAACATTGAATAGACAGGACATCAAAAAAAAATCGGAGTAAAGACTTCTATAAAAATCTTTATCCTCTAGATTATAAAGACAGACTGAGCTAATTTAAAGAATGCAAAACGTTACTAGACCTCAGAGAATTTATAAGGGTTAAGTGTAATAGATTTTATGTTCATATTTTGTGAAGTATTTGGTTAATGAAAATTTTATCACTTTTCCTCTGTATTGTTTCTGTTCATCTTAGACTTAAAAAATGCAACCTTGCATTTGGCAAGACTGGCAGCAATAGCAGGGTATGAAAAATAAGGGTTTGCTTCACTGCTTCACTGTAGCTTTTCATTTTGTAAAAAAACATGCATTTTGTTTGCAAAAGCCAGTACCCAAGCTTTTGTTTACTACTGCTTACTGTAAAGAGTTAACTCTATTAGTAAATTGGCTGTTTTTTTCTTTTTTAAGTTTTGTGCTGTGCAGTGTAAGTATTTTTGCTGTGGTAAGAATAGAAAACAGAAGGGCTGAGAGTTAAGCTGATGGTAAATTTTATTTTTTGCCATTTATTTATTTATTGACTGCTTTTTATGCTTAGCAGCTTTAACAAGCTTGTCATGGCAGTTCCCACAATGAAAAGATTTAAAGAGTTTATTTATAGTACTTATTCATGTATGGCATATATTAAAAACTATTTTATATAGTTTGCATCTAATGTTTGAAGACTTTAAGTTAATATAAATTCCCATGTCTTAGAACAAGTCTTTTTTTGATACAAAGTACACGTGTTATTTTAGTGCAAATTTTGCCTTCTAATTACCAAGCAAACCTAGGAATTTGGTATTTATTAGATACAAAGTTGACAAGGTGAATAGAAAAGTTACGCTATTACAAAAAATACTTTAATACTTGAAAAATTGGGCTTATGGGCATTTCTTACTAATTCAAACTAAGTTAAAGTCCAAGTTTAATAACAGAAATCCATGGCTGATTGGTTCCTCTGGTTTTCAAAAATGTTTCTGATACAGTCGTTCTTTGTCTTAGAACTTTACAAATGATTTTCAAAAAGAACATAACCTCCCATAATCCTCTGAGGGGGAATAATAATAGGAATAGGCAGAAAGTACCATTCATTCATTCTTGTGCCACAGGTTAGATTCTATTGCCATTTCTAATTCCTCATTCCGTAGTCAGGAAGGAAGGTAGACTAATCCCAGTGGGTAAAATGGCTTGGCCAGTGTTATACTGACTCTGGGTGTTATCTTCTGTTGTATGTAGCAGTACATAGTAATTCAAATGGTGAACATGTAAAACCCAATGAAGATTCATAAAAACAAATGCCTGTCACATTTCCTCCACCATTAAGCAGACGTCTCTTAGAGTTGAGGTCTAGGTTTAGTATTCCTCAGGACTTTTGACACTAAACTTTATTGCAAAATGGAGGCATGTGTACGTGTCAAAAAATACAGACACTGGAATGCTTTTTTAAATTTAGAAAAATTACATAGTTTTCTTATGAAGGTAAGTATAAACATTGATTTTAAAAGCAAATAGAAGTTGGATTCTCTCTTAATGTTAATGAATGAAAATTATTCATCTATTTTTTAAAATGAGTCATTCTTACCATCTTCATAGTAAAGTATTTTGTTGTCACCTCATAAGCTTGGATCTTGCTAAAACTATGTACAGTTCAATTCAAGTTGAAGTTCCATTTGAAAGCATGGCAGCTGTCAACTCACAGGCTATAAGCAGCCTACATGCTGTTGTCTGTGTAGTTTAAAACATGATGGGAATTTGGCAAATTTTATATAGTCTGTATGCTTCTTGAGTTTTGTCTTTTTTAATAATGGGGGAATTGCTGTTTCACTAAGATTCATTGCCCTCCAAGTAAGTGACTTTTAAAAATTAATATAATCATGATTAAGGTAAGAAGTAGGTTGTTAATTACTTACACATGGAGAATTTCTCACAGTGTATCATCCTGCCCTCGCTTTTTTTTTTTTAAATGTAGATTAAATCAGATTTCTTTGAGCTTTTATCCAATCATCACTTGGACAGTCAGTCTCGATGGAGCAAAGTAAAAGACAAAGTAGAAAGTGACCCGAGGTACAAAGCAGTGGACAGTTCTTCAATGAGAGAAGACCTTTTCAAGCAGTACATAGAAAAAATAGCTAAGGTAAACCATCATATTCACTGGTATTATACCCTTAATATTACATTGCTTCATGTTGTTTAAAGTTATATGTGGAATTTTTCTCATAATTGATGGGGAAGATGAAATTATGAATCTCAGTAGTTGATTGGGAAAACATGTTTAGAAATAATCTAAGGAAAAATTACATTTGAACAATTTTGTTGGCAAGGTATTTTATGGTAAAAACCTCTCTTTCACCCAGGCAGGGTTTCTCTGTGTAGTCATGGTGTACTGGGACTAGCTCTGTAGACTTGAACTCAGCTCCTCTCCTGAGTGCTGGGATTAAAGGTGTGGGCTATCACTGCCAGACTTAGGAAGAAATATTAATGAGGCTGGTAAGGAGGATAATGTAATTATATTTTTGCAGAATTTAGACTCAGAAAAGGAAAAGGAGCTGGAAAGGCAAGCCCGCATTGAGGCAAGCCTTCGAGAACGGGAAAGAGAAGTTCAAAAAGCACGTTCTGAGCAAACGAAAGAAATTGACCGAGAGAGAGAACAGCACAAACGAGAAGAAGCAATCCAGAATTTCAAGGCTCTTCTGTCTGACATGGTATTTCCCTTTCTCTGCATACTGGATGTTGGAAGTCTGTTACTTCATTATGATATAATTTATTATTTGCAGAGCCTTTAAAAATTGAATTCTTGGTATTATAATACTATTAGCATAGGAAAACACAAGAAATTTCAAAGTTAACTGTTTTTTAAAATGAAAGTTCATACTTCAAAACTTAATTTTTAAGATAGTTTTTGGTGAAAGCCATCTGAAACTATTATATACCTGCCATTGAAATAAAGTGTGCTGGGTGTAATTGGACTTTTTTCTTGATGGTTTAGGGCCAGTGGTTCTCCATCTTCCTAGTTCTGCGACCCTTTAATACAGTTCTTCATGCTGTGGTGACCCCCAAACATAACATTATTTTCATTACTACTTGATAACTGTGATTTTGCTATTGTTACTAATTACAATACAAATATTTGATATTCAGGATATCTGATGTAGGAACCCCCAAAAGGTCTAGACCCACAGGTTGAGAACCACTAGTTTAGGATCATTGTGATAAGGATGCTGTGAAATACAGTGTTAGAGAGTACTGACCCAAGAGATGACTCTGCGACTTTCTTGGAAGTCCTGCCTTAGCCCTAGAGTTGTTGAGATATGTAGGGAAACTGACTATTGGGGCTGCTCTGTTGTGTCATTCTTCCGTCATTGTCTTTCCTATACTGTCTCCTGTACTAGCTGGACTCTCCCTGCTACTGTCACTTCACTTCTTCCTTGCTTCTGCTGCTTTTTTTTTTTTTTTTTTGCTCTGCATCCTTGACATTTTCTGTAGTTTGAAATCTCTTTCCTTCCTGCCATTCTCTGAGTCTTTTGCTTTAATTGCAGTTGTAGTGGTTTTGTGAAGAGCAAACCTCATTGTGTCTCCTGGTTACTTGACTAGGTGAAGACTTTCCATACTCCCAGCCGTTGCCTGCCAGTCAAGTTCAACTCTATTGTTTTTTATTTTGCTTTAAAATTCAGTTCCTTTGTTGGTTGGTTTTCTCTGAGACAGGGTTTTCCTTTGTTGCCCCAGGCTGGTCTTGGACACTGGTCCTCTTGCCTTGACAGGCTTGCACCACCATACTATACCTAGCTAGTTCAGCTACTTATATAAAGTAGACTTGTCTGCTCCTTATCTATCACACTTGCTCTCCTCAGGCCTTGGTGTGCAGCTTTCTTTAACATAGGGAAGCACTCTTCTGTCTGTGACAGTCCTTCACCTTCCCACCGCAGTGACACACTCTTATTCTTGAAGAGTGCATACTGGCTGGGCGTTGATGGCACATGCCTTTAGCCCCAGCACTTGGGAGGCAAAGGCAGGAGGAAACACTATAATTAACCAGACAAAACACACCTCTCCTAAAGGCTGTGCCCCTACCTATAGCACCTTGTGTTGAGCATACACCACTGTCACACTGAATACATTTGCCCTATAGAAAATACAAATTCTGAAAGAAATGACAGTTGTTATTTTACTTAGTTGTAGTTCTGGTGCCAAACACATAATTTAGATGCTAAAGACATTTGTATTCTTTTCTTCTTTCCTCTTTTTCTGTCTTTTCATTCTATTTCCTGTCATTGTGTATAGTACTGTGCCATTGATGGTGTTGGTGAACCAACTGAAACTGTGATGCTGTTACTTTATCTTTTTTTTTTTTCAAAGTTAGTATTATAATTACATTTTGAAATGAGAGTTTGTGGTGCTTCTGTCTTTGTTCTTTGCGCTCAAGATTGTCTTGGCTTTTAAGATCTTGTGACTCCATAGGAATTTAAGAACTGTTTCTCTAATCAGTGAGTACAGAATATCGTTCAGCTTGTTTGTACTTTATTAAGTTTTTCTTTTTTGTCAGTGTTAGTTATTTACTCCTTGCTTAAATTTATACTACTATTTTTTGGGAGGGCCTTGATGCTGTTGCATATGCTATTTTCTTATACTTTACATTTTGGTTACTTGTGAAATCTTACATTTGTATGGTTGTTTTTGTATTCTCTTAACTTTACTAAATTTATCATTTCTAATAGTGTTGTAGTGGAATCTTCAGGTTTTTCTGTATGTAGTATCATGTCATCAGCAACTGGAGTCATTTTAAACTCTTACTTCCTGTTTAGATGTCTTTTTCCTCTTGCCTTCTAAAAGAACTATTTTGAGAGAAGATTTCCTAATACCTCATGCCTTAGAGGAAAAATGTTCAACTTTTCACTCTTGGAGATGATCATCTGTAACTCCTCATGGATGGTCTTTATTGTACTGGATTACATTCTCCCTATATCCAGTCTATTTACATTTATTTTTGTAAAAGTACATGTGTGACCTTGGGCCATGCAGCACGTGTGGACCTCGGAGAACAACTTTCAGGAGTGTATTCTCTCCTACCATGTGTGTTCCTGAGATTAGACCCTAGTCATTGAACTTGGCAAGTAAGCACCTACCTATTGAACCATCTTGCTGGCTCCTACTCAAGTGTTTTTGTTATGAAAGAATATTGAATTTTGTTGTTTTTCTGTATGTATTGAGATAATCATACTCTTTTTACCCTTACTGTTTATGAATGTGCACTGTCATGCTCACTAATTTCTATATATTATGACCTTTTGCTGTGGGTTAGAAATGTTTCTTCTAGTAGATGGGTTAATAAGTCCAGATTTGAGCTCAGGGTTTGTTGTACTGCTTTTTGGAGGGTGGATATTTAGTGATAAAAGACACTTAACATTTCTTTTACTTGACACAATTAGAGACAAAGTACTACTTAGACTTCTTAGTGGTCCTGACTGGAAGATGATGTGATTATCATCTTTACCCCCCACCCCAGCCTGAGTATTTTATCATGTAATTGATCAGCAGGAGTTAAAGTTTCTGTTCTACAGTAGGTTTTAGGAGACTTATTAACTAAAATGGTACTTCCATAACCTTCTTGCTTAAATTATTGGAAATGTACCATTGCTTAGTTTTTGGTTAACTTGATGGTAAGCTAATCACCTGAACAAATTCACTTACTGAACGTTGTACTTAATGTGGTCTTTTAAGACAGGATTCATTTCTGAGGTAGTCTAGTTGAAAGGATGGATCAATTGCTTTTCAGGTAATGTTTTTTAGTTTTTAAATGTGACTACCTTTGTAAAGCCCAGATGAAGTTAATCATTCCTGACTACAGTGTTGAGCTTCTTAATGTGTAAATATGCAGAGTCCACTTGGTGGGGTTTGTGTATATGTACCAAATACACACACACACACACACACATACACATACACACACACATTGTTCTTTGTTTTTAGGTACGTTCTTCCGATGTGTCATGGTCTGATACTAGGAGGACCCTCCGGAAAGATCACCGCTGGGAATCTGGGTCCTTATTGGAGAGAGAGGAGAAAGAGAAGCTTTTTAATGAACACATTGAAGCACTTACCAAAAAGAAAAGGGAGCACTTTAGGCAACTTCTGGATGAAACTTCTGCGGTGAGAATCCCCGTCTTTCATTTCTGGAATCTTCATTTATAGTTTGACGTAAAATACTGACACAATTTTTAGTGTCTTGATCAGACCCATATTTGACATTCTTTTGTGATTTTTTTCCCCCATTTTAAACGCATCACAATGTTCTCATTTGTTAGGAATTAGTTCTTTTTACAGCTTCCAGAGGTATAGCTGCTTCTCTGGTGACTAATATGCCCTTAGCTGTGGGTTACCAGTGGCTCTCCTTCCTTCCTTCCTTCCTTCCTTCCTTCCATTTGCAGTGTGGTGCTGTAGGCCCTCATCTGGCAGTTTGTATGCTTTGTTGTCCAGGTTTTGTTCCTGTTTATTTGCTCTTTTTGGTGATGGTTTCTTCAGAAGTTATGATGTTTGCCCATGTAAATACAGGGTTTGCAGGTGATTGTCTTAGGCCACCTTGAAAGTATGGCCATGAACATAACTCTTGTGGCAAGCCAGCAAAAAGAAATTGCATTAAAGCTGCTCCCTGTCCCTAACTAGTCCAGTTACGCTTGGGCATTACAAGAGATTGCAGGTCAGTGTGTAATATTATGTACGATATGTGCTGCAGTTGACTCCCTGAATAAAAGAAAATTGTATTTATGTTTTGCTTCACTTATTTTTTTCAAAGATCACCTTAACATCCACATGGAAAGAAGTGAAAAAAATAATTAAGGAAGATCCTCGGTGTATTAAGTTCTCCTCCAGTGACAGGGTAAGAGGATTTGGGATATCTCCTTATGGCTCTTGGATTTGCATGGAACTAACTGTAGCTCAGGTTGGCATCCTAATAAACCTCCTGCCTTAGCCTACAGAGTACTGAGGCTACAGATGTGCACTATACACCTTGATGTTTATAAATATTGATAGGTACAGCAAAATTGTACCTATCAGTTAATGGCTTGACCAAACATGAAACTAATTTTTACCAAACATGAAGCCAAATATTATTTTAAGTGAATAGATTATGAAATATATAAATCAGGATTTTAAGTATATTTTATTTATTTGTTTGCTTTGTTTTTCGAGATATGGTTTCTCTATAAATTCCTGGCTATCCTGGAAATCGCTTTGTAGATCTGGCTGGCTTTGTACTCAGAAATCCACCTGCCTCTGCCTTCCTATTGCTGGGATTAAAGGCATGTGCCACCATTCTGGCTTTTAAGTGCATAAAAAGAAAAAAAAAATGTGTTCAATATATTAACAGGAAAGCAGTAATCTAAAGCTTAGAATTGTAGGGTTGAATTTGTGTTTAAGGATCTTACCAATTGAATGAAACTATAGTCAGTTTCTGCTAGATAGACACGGGACTGGCAATTGGTGCTAAGCTTTCAAAGCACCTCCCTCTGCAGTTAACTGGCAAACAGTGTGAGGTCCTATGTTCTTGTAGAGGAGACTCTACAGAAGCAGAGTCTCCAATGCATGAGATTTTAAAAGCAGAGCCCAGTTCTTGTCCACTGGCTTCTGTGTAGGAAACAGGCTCACATAATAAAAAAAAAAACAGCTTACTGTAACACACCATTCTGTCCCTTTGGCTTTACTTGTTGTTTTGTTACTGATTGGTATCTCTAGGTCTGACATTGAAAATCCCAGAGACTAAATTTCTCAAACTTAAACTCTAGTAAGTTGAATTTTTGATGTGGACCATAAGATATGTAGGACTGGAAAAGAGTGATAGACTGATAGCTAGGAGACCCACTGTCAGTTTCTAATTTACCTGACTACTCACAAGGAATTGATAGCAAGATCTATATAGGTGACACAGAACTTTGATTACAGTGTCCTCACTAGAAAGCAGTGTGCACTTATGTTGAGTGTTCTCTTGCTTTGTATATCCAGACATGTGGCATTTACTGTCTTTGTGCTTGAAGATAAACTCTAGGAAATGAATGCTTGATCATTAGTCCCTTGTTTCTCTTGAGCTTGTCTCCTGAGGACATTATGAAGACAAATTTCATTTTAGCTGAGTGTGCTTCATCATTCTTGTGGTTTTACTTTTCCTTTTTTTTCTCCTTAAAAATGTGCAGGTTATATGCTATAGTAAGTTCTGTAGAAAGAAAAACATATTCTTGCCTTGTCTTTTTCTGTTCTGAATTTTATTACAGATCTCACAGGTTACTGCTTTAATAAGGAAATTGTTTGTTTTAGAATTTGTGGGTTTTCCCTTTAATCTTATTTTTTCCCCATCCCTGCAGAAAAAACAAAGGGAGTTTGAAGAGTACATCAGAGACAAATACATCACTGCCAAAGCTGACTTCAGGACACTTTTGAAAGAGACCAAATTTATAACATACAGGTATGTGCAGTCAGGTGTTCCCACTGGCAGCTGTTGTCTACTAGCCTGTACTCTAATGGCCAGAGCATACTTTTCACTCACACACATGTTGACATTGTTAATTTTAGGAGTCAGAAGATGCCAGCTATCCTCAAGGGCAGATACAGGCTGTACCACAGTACCTTTTTCTTTTTCTTTTTGGTTTTTTCTTTTTTTTTTTTCTTTTTTTTTTAAGAAAGGGCCCAGATGTCAATTCTTATTTTGTGTTATCTACATCCAGTTTTTAAAATATACTTTTATTTTTACTTCGCTGCTTTTTTTTTTTTTTTTTTTTTGAGGACCCTCAAGTCTTAAGCATTGTATTCATGAAGAGACTTTAAATGAATCCTTCACTGTGAATTATCTTTGCCTCCTCTGAGGATTGTTGAGTGTGGTTAGACCGTCAACGCCTGAAATCATCTTGTTAAGGCAGATAAATCATTTTTCCCCCTTGGGAAAGCAGTTTGCTGGATACAGTTATTTTTTAAAAAATTAAAAATCAGAGCCCTCAAAAGAAGTTTTGGTGTAGCACACCCACGAGTCCATCACCACTAGTAACTTTCATCAGGAAAGCAGTTTGACATTGCCTACAGTCTGTGTGCAGGGAACCAGTTATGCTTCATGCTCCAGCATTTCTTCCTTTAAAGACAACCTTGATGAAGGGTGTGCACGGGAGGATAGATAGCGCTGAGGGTGTGGTTTGTAGGTGTTTTGTCATTTGGATTTTTTGGTCAGGATCCTTAATGTTTTGCATCAGCTTGGGCTTTTAAATTAGATGTGAAGTAAGACTTCTTTCTACATTTTTATAGTTAATTTAGTGAAAGATGTGAAAGTGAAAGCTTGTGAAAGATGCTGGGATTGGCAGCCCCGCAGACTGAAGTCCTCTGTTCATCCACAGAACAGGTACAGCACGGGCAAGATTTACCTACCCACCCTCAGCCCTGATCTGGAGGGACCACCAGTAGGGGCGGGAGGGTAATTCAGCTTCTGAGGCCCTTTCACTCCTTGGAGTCTTTGCTGAGCAATTTCCAAAGGTGACTGCTGCAGTGAATTTTTCTTTAAAAAAAAAAGTGGAACACAATTAGGAACTAGATGGACATTTCCAGCTCATTCTGAAAGACTAGTGAACAGCAGCCAGTAATTCTTAAACTTTTTTCTTATTTCAGATCCAAAAAGCTAATCCAAGAATCTGATCAACACCTGAAAGATGTAGAAAAGATTTTGCAGAATGACAAACGGTATCTAGTACTGGACTGTGTACCAGAGGAGAGGAGGAAACTGATTGTGGCCTATGTTGATGACCTGGATCGCCGGGGTCCACCTCCACCTCCCACAGCATCAGAGCCCACTAGACGATCCACAAAATAATTCTAAATACCCGTCCACGGGCTCTCTAATGGAAAAAACGCTTGCATGAGCCAAATTTTCAGGTTTTTACATATATGTGCATTAGTCAACCTATTGCAGAACCACCTGATGAAGAGAAGGAGAAGCAATTGTGAGCAGTCTCTGAACAGAACACTTTGAAATATTTAATGCTTTTCTTTGTGTGGCATGACTGACATACATACTCAATTATAGGCTGTCTAGTAAATTTAAAATCTCGAAGCTAAAAATCATCCTGTTCTGAAGTCAGTGACTTGGTGGTCTTCTTACTAGCAGTGTTACTCAGCAAGACAGGAGCGTGTGTGGTTGGAGCTTGCAAATACCACAGACTCCAAGAAAACTGAAGTTGGGGTTTGTTTTAATTTTTTTTTTTTTAAGCGGGTAAAAGAGAAAACACTGAATTGAATTCTTCCAGAGACTATGACTATTATGATGGACACACTTTGACCTTTGTCTCTAAAGAACAGTTTAGTTGTATTTGTTTACTTCCGTGCTTTGATTCTCCCCTCTGAGTTAGAGGCCAAGTCTTGTTTAGCCCAGGAGAAGATTTATTTAGTAATTTCTTCTCAGGTTATGAACACATTCATAACTAACATGTTGGCCAGAATAGAATCCTGGTTAAACATACTTTATTATCCACTGAATGATCTTTACCGAAATTCTGAATTAGACAACAAAATTACCTTTCTGGATGTTCCCTGTAAACTACTCCTGTTTGAATGTTGAACTTTTGTTTCTAAAGTTTAATTTTAAGATGTTTGAATGTTCAGTTTATGTATTTGAACTACAATAAACCAACCCTTTTATATATGTGGATTGTAAATGATTATTGTTACACAATATATTTTATACAAACTCTTAAACCTTTTTTTTTTTTTTTTTTTAAAGAAAGCAGCATGTGATATTTGAGACAACTGAATCTTGGATAGTATATAGTTTTTAAAGGCTGGACTATACTATTGTATTTCCAATATAAAAGACAAGAAATTTTGTAGAAAGCCTATTCTTCCTTTTTCCTTTGTGTGCCTGTGTGTTCAGTCTTTTAATACTACCTGTTACTTAACAGCAAGAATATTGTAATTTTTGTTTTCTTATTTCTGTCTAATTAACATATCAAAGATTTGTGCCTTTGGGGCTTCCTTTCAAACTGTCATGTATGTATCATGAATTTACCTTTGATGTTCAGTTAAGTTTCCCTGTCTTTCTCTCTCTTGCTCTCTCTGTAAATCCTATATTGTTCCACATAGGTTGCCAGTACCAGAGTGCCACATAAATAAGATGTGTGAGAAGATATGTTAATTATCTTCCTTTTCTCTCCTACCTGCCATGATGGCAACAAAACCTAGAAAGGAATACCGGCTGACCTGGGTTTGTGTTATATATAGCATTCGTATCCATACTTTTAGTATTTGGCTTAACTCTATCCAAGTGTCATAGAAATTATGTGACTGGTTGAAGACTGATGAGCAGGCTAAGGTCTAAAACTGTGAAAATGATAAAAAGATAAATAGAATTTGTATCCCCCCTTTTGAAATTTATTAAGTGTTTGTAAGTTTTGTAAGGAATGAAATTGAAATGTTTGCTAAAAGGAAAACTATTACAGAAGTCTGCCTTCCCTGAGGCCTTCATTCTGAGTTCCATGTGTTAGTGTCTGCATCTTGTCACAGTAGAAAAGAGTAAAGAAACAGCTTGATGAGATCTCCTGTTTCCTACTTTGGGCATAAATTCTTTTGTGGACTGTTCTTAGAAGGAGCGAGTCAGTTTTTCCTTGCAGAATTTTTTTATTTTTAAGAGATCAGATCAGGACTGTCATGGTCTTTAGGTTTATTTATTTTACATATATGGTGCTCTATCTACATATAGAGACTACACGCAGGAAGAGGGCATCAGATCCCATTATAGATGGTTGTGAGCCACCATGTGGTTGCTGGGAATTGAACTCTGGTCCTCTGGAAGAGCAGTCAGTGATCTTAACCTCTGAGCTACCTCCCTAGCCCCCAACTCTCATGTTCTTAATGAGTGATTCATAATTATATTTTATTCCATATCTGCAGCGTAAGGTGTTACTTGTCTGCATTTACCCAGACACCGGGCACATTGTCATCCTCAGGCCACCTCATAAAGCTCTCTTTTTCTGAGTGATGGTTTGAAATACAAATTCAAGACACAGCATTAAGTCTCTTAACACCTGGCAGAAGTAAAACATTGCTTTTATTTCTTTACAAGATTTCATACACTTGGAGCTTACACTCTACATATTGTGTTTATAAAACAAAAGCTTATTTCCTGTTTCTCAGATTCAGTGGCAACCCCTCATGTAAGGGATTTACAAAGCATTTATTCTAGATTCTTGGGTAAACTAGTATTTATTTGAATATGGGAGCTTCAAATACAATTTACAATGAAACAAGGGAAAAAGAAGGCAGCTTTGTCTTGTGTTGAAAACCACAACCTTCTATAACAGTTCTTGTATGTGCAGAATATTCTCCAAACTCCTCTGTGCCTATTTTAGAGGCATTTTTCTTTCAGAGGTACCCAACAGTGAGAAATCCCAAAGTTCCATTAACAAAACAGTTAAATATATACAGCTATTTGTATTTCAAAGGGGGAAGTGCATGATCATGTTTGATTGGCTGTGCTTCATTCTGCTATACTCATTCTGAGACTAGGGACTCAGAATGCTTTTTATTTTGCCCTTTGCTTTGCATTGTCCTTGTGACCATTCTATTCTTTCCTAAATTTTGTGTTAACTATTTGCCAGGCTTTCTTTTTCTCATGTGTGCTAGTCCACACTTTGTTACATTTGATTATTTTTATATCTTAGAAGCCCTGCAATATTTTTAAAGTTGAGTGTGTTCACATTTGACACAAGAAAAGCTGACATTCTCCTTTGTGCTTGCCTTAGTCAATAGTTAAAACCTGTATCATTAGCTTCACTTACAGTCTACCTTAAAGAACAGAGAATCAAGGAGAATAAATTTCAGCTTGTAGAATAATACTGTTTTGGAATAGAAGGGACATTAGTTTGAAAATTCTCTGCATTATGATATAGAATGTCGTATTAGGCTACTGATATTCTTAGAATCCAAAGGTAGATTTTTAAAGATTGAAACAGCTTTTATACTGTAAAGCAAGACTTAAATTTACTTAAACTTGGGCCCCAAATAGCCGTGGTTTGAAATTAGCCCAAATAGAAGAGGCATTCCTTATTTTGTAAATTTTGCTCAGGAAAATTATATGGACTTTTCATTAAGTATATTAACATATACAAGCAAATGAGAACTTAACAAATAAAGTTTACAATTTTTGAAACCCAAAGTAGATGTAGATTTTGAGCTATACTTAGGTGAAATATAATTTGCTGGCTTGGGGCTAGCAGTTTCAGGAAGAAAAAAGAGTTATGTGGGCTCAGTCTGATAAACTACTCCAGTCAGTGCAATATAGGCTTATGTTTAGGGGATACCTTGGGGAAATGTTACTGTGAGCCCAATAATCACTTTGACATAGTTTTCGTTACATAACACTTCTACTGAGTTCTTTAAACAGGATTCTGAAGCATAATCACCACACTTCATGCCAATCTACTTACCAGATTGTTAAGTATAGTTTGGAAATGCAGAAAGAAATCTTTGTAATTTCTAATGATAATTTTAAGTCAGCAATATGGCTAAACAACATTACAAGTAAATACAATAATCACAGTTTGTTTTTATTTGAAACTTAAGTCCATTAATTGCAGCCCTTTGTCTCTTGGTCTTCATGTTCCCAGGGAATAGGGTCATTGTCTTGTGCTGAAGGGACAGCATCCCTCTCATGCCAAAACTGCTCAACATCAGGGAGGATGGGAATCACTGTCTTGTCAGTTTTCTCTTTGCTGGAGTTGGGAAAGTCAGGTCTGTCTGTCTCTTGAATGGATGTTTGGGACTCTGGAGAGGGAACCTTGTCAGGAAGGACCTCTGTGTTTCCATCTGGTACCCCCTGAACCTCTGAGGCAGCTGCGGGCTTTCTGGTTATCCATTTCCATACACCTTTCAAGCCTGCCTTGAACTCTTCAGACATCACTAGAAAAATGAGAGGGTTTGCTGTAGAGATGGAGAACATCAGAACTTGAGACAGGGCTATAAACCCCTGTGGTGGCAGTGGACCTCCAGCCTTCAGATGCCATACCCACAGCCAGGCTACCCACTCAGGGAGCCACAGAAGAGCAGAGGTGACTGCACTACTTAGCAGCATCACTGTGAGTTGCTTAGAACGCATCTGGTTTCTCAGGTTTTGTGTTTTCGTACCTCGTTTTTTACATTGGCCATAAGCTCGCTGGAAATAAAAGCTGGCTAGCAGTAAAGGAAGGCAAAACACCAGAAGAGGGTAGAGCTTACCGAACATTGACATGAATTCTTCAGCCACAGCTGGCACATCCAACAGGCACATTTCCACACCTCCGTGATGTCTGGTGGTGCTAAAGAACCATTCTGGCAGGGGAAGCAGGCTGGCTACAAGCCAGATGGCCACCAGCACTGACCAGATGGTGCAGTTGTGGATACTCACTTGCTTGGCTGGGTCACTTGCATACATGAAGCACACTTTGGCAACTACAACAATTGTCAAACTCTTGGCTGCCATGCATGTGTGGATGAACCAGTCAGAGGACTTGCAGATAAACCAGCCTAGATCCCAAACATCTTTGGAGTATGCTGTAGCTCGGACAGGTGCAGAAAGGCCCAGGAGAGAGATGTCAGCCAGGCTGAGGTTCAGAATCAGGGAGTGGATCATGGATGGCTTTCTTTTCCGAACACCATGAAGGAGGATGCTGATCACACATAGGTTCCCCAGGAAGCCCACCAGGCACACAGCCACCAAGAGAGCTGGAATGATGGTCCTCCAGGACTTGGAGTCAGATGGCAGGTACCCTCCTGCAAAGTGGAGGTGAGCAAAGGACACATTCATGATGCTGGGATCGGAGTCAGCAAAGACAGCTGCCAGCATTGCCTTTCCCATGTAGCTCCTCCCTGCAGATGTTAGCTTCTGGTTTAGGTTGGTCTTTCTCTTAGCTCTTTTGCATAAGAAAGAGTCTGTAGTCCACACTGACCACACCTCTGGACCCTCCCCTTGCTTGTTTGCTGACAATGGAAAGTTGACTACTGAGGTTTTGTACTGCACACAGTATACCTGTAACTGCATGGAATAACAGGCAGCAGGAGTGTGCTGATGATACAACTAATTAGCAAGTCTAATACTAAATACCAGCTTCATAAAGTGATAACACATTCCCATAAATAATAAATGAAGAGGGACATACAAGTAAGTAGGGATGTTCCTCCCCTCATCCCCCGAGGTGAGGGGAGGAACATTAGAGAAGGTGTTTTCACTCAATTATTTCTAAAATCTTGACTGGATTTCTAAGTACAGACTGTGGTCTGTAACTCAATAGATACTATAGCTAATCCAAGTCCTTTGAATTTTCACATGCATCAGGATCTGATAGCATGATGTTGGTCTAGACAGGCCCATGAGTCTTCTACCAAGTTCCCATGGGGTGTTGCTGCTGCTGCTGCTGGGAGACCACACTGTAAGCAGTGATCTCTCCCTCTTCCTTTTGCTTTGCAGACAGGAGCATTCCTCTCCCCAACGCTCACTACCATAGAAGCTCCATGAGCAACTGGCTGATGGCAAGCACAGCTGGACAGTGAAAAAGTCGAAGTATTTTCAAATCCAATTATGAATGACGCAGGTTTATTGTGAATTGTCTAGAGGTGCATTTGGAACTCTGAACTAGTTTTCATATTCATAAGACTTCAACAGGTGATGGTGATGAATGAAGCCACATGATAAATTAAGCTTTTCAGAATTTTTATGTTGAAGACATTTAAGAGATTTGAAAGAAAGTATCATTTTAAAGTTGAAGAGCCAGCAAGGTGCTGCAGCTGGCAAAAAGCAGTTGCTTTGCAAACTCTAGTGACTTGAGATGGACCCCTTAGAGTTGCCCTCTGTCCTCCATAGGCACTGCCACATACATGCCTGTACATACATATCTTGCACAAAATACACAGTAACAAGAAGGTTGGGGGAAGTACAAGCTCAAATGAACTGGAATTTCCCAGGCAGTGGACCCTGGAGGGGAATAGAAGAGCTGGCATCATTCAGACAGGGACAACCAGCAGACAGTACAATTTATCCTCAGTCTGGTTTACCTGGGAAGCTTATGGAGAAAGTGTGGCCTAGAAAGCCCAAAACCTAAAGGTGGGAATAGGGAGACCTGTCCCACTTGAGTGTGACTGCTTCTAATACTAGTAGCTGCCAGAATGGCTCTGAATGGCCTCTGGGTCCTAGAACAAACTAGAGGAGGAAAAGGAGAGCACATCAAAAACCCTGGAAGCCACAGACATACATGCAGGCAAACACACATGTAAAATAAAAAAACAAAACAAAACAATAAAGCTCTGAAAAACCAAAACCAAACCAGCTTGGTGCTCAACAGTACATCAGCTGAGAAAGCTGGCCATGGTGTTAGGCTTCGGTGTCTGCTTCCTTTCCTGCATATTGAGAGGTAGAACTGATGGAAAGAAAGGACCAATGATGGAAAAGATCCTGTGAGCTATAAATACACACAAAGGGCCTTCTTTTGGTAATGACAATACTCCAAAATTGTATTGTGGCTTTTTTTAAAAAAAAGATTTACTTATTTATTTATGTATACAACATTCTGCCTCCATGTATGTCTGCAGGCCTGAAAAGGGCACCAGATCTTATTATGGATGGTTGTAAGCCACCATGTGGTTGCTGGGAATTGAACTCAGGATCTCTGGAAGAGCAGCCAGTGCTCTTAACCTCTAAGCCATCTCTCCAGCCCCTGTATTGTGGCATTTTTCTGAGCATTAAATACCAATTTACCTCCAATGGTATATTCGGAATGTGCTAATTTAATTAATGCGAATGACGCCTTGGTTTTTGTTTTTCTCTCCTTTCACATTGATGTGGGTTCTACTGATTGAACTCAGGTTGCTAGGCTTATAAAGTGAACTCTTTACTCATTGAGACAACTCACCACCCCTTTAAAAATCTCTTTATTTGTATTTTAAGTTAAATTTCAAAATTTATTTTCTTTCTTTCTCTTGACATGGTGGTGAGTGTTCGGTGGAGCATGTGTGGAGGTCAGGACAACTTTCTGGAGTTGTTTCTTCACGTCCATCTTCTGGGGATCAGATTGAGGTTGCAGAGGCTGGGGCTGCAGGTTTTTAGGCACTGAGCCACCTCCTGGTCACAGATCTTGTCTCAAAAACAAACAAAAAAATGAAGAAAAAAATGACAAAAGCCCATTGCTAATAATTGTTGCCACATTTCCCAAATAGTCTTGGTTAGTTGCAGTTTGTATATTACAGAATTCAGTTATCAAATTGCATAATTCCAGGTTTGATAATGTTACATTTTCCTATCATTCCTAGCCAGAGTGACCAGCCTCTGTGGAAACAGCAAACTGGAGCTGTTTCCATGGTTACTAAACCCAGTGGGGTCTCTGGCATCTTGACACACATTTGCAGCATCCCTAGACATAACTAGCTTCAAGTGTTGAGTGTCACTACCTTAATTTCTTGGTGGTAGGAGAAGGGAAGCTACACTATCCTCTTTGAGATGACTGTGTGTCCCATTTGTGACCTATACATACTATCTACTGTGCCAGCCATGCTTATTAATTGAAGTTTCTCCATGCCTCAAAATAGCCCTAATTCCTACCCTTAAGGAGGAAGATGTGACATTTCTCCCATCTCTACCTGGGGCCACCTCATGAATAAAAATTTTTTTCAGAACCATTTTGACTGATTGGCATTCATTTGCATAAGTAACAATATTTTTCAACATTGCCAATAATGAAATATATCAGAAAAAAAATCAAAGAATAGCTATTCTGATGGAGGTGTTAAAATGTCTGCTTAAAGATAAAGAAGAAAAGAGGTGGATGAGACATGTTAACCAGTTTATTATTAGGCCAGCATTGTAGGGAGACTAAGAGAGAAGAGAAACAGGGTAAATGGCTGACCTCCATGGCCGGTCGCCAGAGAGAGAGAGAGAGAGGGGGGGGGGGAGACAGAGAGAGGGGGGGAGAGACAGACACAGAGAGAAGAGCAGAGCAGAAGCAAAGAGAAGAATAGAGAGAGAAAGGAGTGAAGTGTAGAGAGCGTAAATGAGCAGGGATTAAAAGGGGTCCTCTGCACCTGCGTGCAGATTTAGTTCCCATGGAACCCTGGGCTGACCAGGGTACTGCCTGTTCCACCAGGTAACAGGTAACAGGTAACAGCATAATGCCTGAACCTTTCAGAAGGAAAGGTGTAGAAATTCCTGTTAAATGTTTCCACCTGGGTACAAAATGTTTGTTAATCACCCTTTCTGCTGAGTACATTGAAACAAAGCAAGTTTTGACATACCACTCCTTTTCAGTACAGGTATGTGTGGAAGCAGGCAGGAAAGTAACAGTTCAAACCAATATTCTTCTACTGTGTGCATTATCTTATCCCCTTGTAATTAAGAAATGGAAATATCTCTAATTTTTATCTTCGTAATTTTTTTTTTTGAGTCAGGGTTTCTCTGTGTAATGGCCCCAGCTGTCCTGGAACTTGCTCTGTAGACCAGGCTGGCCTGGAACTCACCTGCCTCTGCCTCCCAAGAGCTGGGATTAAAGGCATGCACCACCATGCCAGGCTCCTAACTTTTTAGTTCGATAGAGGAGGTGGTAATAAACATTTTACAGGTGCCTCGGAGCTGGTGACCTGCTTATAGTTACAAAACTGATTATTTGCTGAACTGAGACAATTCTTTCTTCCCTAGATGAAATTTACAGATAAGGGGGTAGGGGTCAGGGTCTAGACCAGGTGAAAGAGGTGTTGAGGCGGAGTCATAACCCTTGTTTTTGAAGTCCCTCTCATCTACTGTTGTGGCCCTGAGGTCCCTCTCTGAAACTCAAATGGGCTGTATGAGTCCTAGAATCTTGAAAGCAGCTGGGGCTGGTGGCACAAGCCTAGAATCCCAGCACGTAGGAGGCCAAGACAGAGAAGTTCAAGGCTAGCCTGAGTTAGATGAGACCTGTCTCAAAAAATTGTTTTTTTTAAAAGTAAAATACAAAGGAAAGCCAGTTTTAAGTGCCTAGAGGCAAGAGAGTACCTGGGTTTGTCAGGGGAGGCTCTGTGGCAAAGGTGAGATGTGATACCTCCCAAATCTCTCCATCTGCGTATTTCCAAATTCATTCCACCCCTGTACACGGTTTTGAAGGGATTCCAGTATGTACTGTCAGCAGCAGCAGGAGGAGGGATAGAGACCCAGTTTCCCCATAAGCCTGAGGAGTTCTCTGAATCAGGCCCCTTGGCTCAGCTAAAACCAGAGCCTTAGCTTCCATGTAGAAGAGAACTTCAGGACAAGCCAGTATGAAGATATCATTAGAAGATATTCTGAAAAAGCTTGGAAATACAAGGCTTAAGGGAATGAAGCCACTTGGGGAGAGAATAAGACACACTGAGAGCATGCTATGGGCTTCTCAGTGGCACCTCACTATCTTTAGTCATAGAGACCATTTTGGAGATCTTGAGGTTATCTTCAATGGATTGCTAAGGAAACTATATGAGGTCACATGTTGTGCCCCAAAGGCCACTGGAGATGAATATGATCAGTAAAGTAAAACTAGATCAGAGGGAAGCAGGGAAGTTGGATGGCTTTACTGTCAATAGGCAACAGTGCTGCTTGCGGGTTTCTCAGAAAATGAGAGGGAGAGGAAGGAGACCTGTGTTGGCTAGTTTTATGACAATGTGGCACAGGCTAGCATCATTTTGCTAGAGGGAACATCAATGGAGAAAATGCCCCCTCTAGATTGGCCTGTAGGCAAGCCAGTGGTGCATTTTCTTAATGGATGATTGATGTGGATGGGCGGGTGGTGCCACCCCAGGGTGGGTAGTCGTGCATGGCATAAGAAAGCAGGTTGAGCAAGCCATGGAAGCAAGTCAGTAAGCATGTTTCTTCATGGCCTCTGCTTTAGCTCCTGTCTCCAGGTTCCCACCTTGAGTTCCTGCCCCACCTTCCCTCAGTGTTGAAGTGTGACTTATGAGTGCATGTTGAATTAAACTCTTCCTTCCAAAGTTGCTTTTGGTCATGATGTTTTTTTTTTTTTTTTAAATTTACTTACTTGTATTTTATGTACACTGGTGTTTTGCCCACTGTGGCAGTTTGAATGTAACTGGCCCCCATAATCTCATGGAGTGGTACTATTAGGAGGTGTGACTGTGCTGGAGTGGGTGTGACCTTGCTGGAGGAAGTGTGTCACTGTAGGGGTGGGCTTTGAGTTTTCCTAGAGTGTCAGGCAACAGGAAGTTGATTGATGTAGCACTCTCTGCTCCAGCACCATGTCTGCCTGCACACAGCTGTGCTCCCCATCTTGATGATAATGAACTGAACCTCTGTAACTGAAAGTAAGCCACTGTAATTAAACATTTTCTTTATAAGAGGTGCTGTGGCCATGGTATCTCTTCACAGCAATAGAAAACTAAGACACCTATATGTATGTCTGTGGGAGGGTGCTGGATCCCCTGGAACAGGAGTTACAGACAGTAGTGAGCTGCCATGTGGGTTCTGGGAATTAAATATAGGTCCTTTGAAAGAGCAGTCAATATTCTTAACCAATGACCCATCTCTCCACCCTGGTCATGTTTTTATCACAAAAATAGAAAACCCAGATAAGACAAGGCCCTACTGAAGGCCATATACTTTCAGGCCTGGTGCTGGATAGCTTTATGTCAGTTTGACATAAGCTAAAGTCATCTGAGGGAGGGAGCCTCAACTGAGAAAATGCATCAATAAGATTGGGCTGGAACCCAATGATCGATGTGGGAGGGTCCAGCCTATTGTGGGTGGTGCCACCTATTGGCTGGTGATCCTGGGTTCTACAAGAAAACAGGCTGAGCAAGCCATAGTAAGCAGCATTCTTCCAGGGTCTCTGACCTTGAGTTTTCCTCGATGGACTATGTGAGCCAAATAAACCCCTCCCTAAGTTGGTAATAGTGCTTCATCATAGATTTTAGCAGTAGTCACACTAACTAGGACAGAAATTGGTACCAGAATAGTGGGATATTACTTCGACAGACCTGACCATGTTGTTTTTGGGAGGATTGTGGAAGGACTTTGGAACTTGGGCCTAGAAAAGCTGTTGAGTATTTAAAGTTTGGTGAGCTTGGAAGGTAAGAATTTGGGGAGCAGTACAGACAGTGGAGGCCTGTTTTGTGATGTTCCAGAGGGAAGTTTGGGAGTCACTTATGGACTCTATTGTTTTGAGTTGAGGATTTGTGGTTCTGCTTAGCTAGGGCTGAACAATCCACTGAAATTAACAAGAGAGTGGTTGCTGGTTAGTTGGAGGTAAGAAATTAACAGTGATTAAAAGACCAGCATTGGGGGCTGGAGAGATGGCTCAGTGGTTAAGAGCACTGGCTGCTCTTCCTAGACAACCCAGGTTCAATTTCCAGCACCAACATGGCAGCTCACAACTGTCTGTATTTCTAGTTTCAGGGGATCTAACACCTTCACACCAATGCACATAAAAATAAAGATATATATATATATATATATATATATATATATATATATATCCAGCATCATTGAGATGTAATCTGAAAGTGTTTCCTCAGAGTTAACCTACAGCTGTGTTCTATAAGTGGCCAAGGTTATACCTTACATTGACAACTTAACTGGTAGTATAAGAGTCACCCAGGTGGTACTGGTGGCAGCTTAATTGGTATTTAAGAGACACCCAGGTGGTACTGGTTTCAAAGGCAAGAAGGGGTCATGAAAAGCAGCTGAGGCTTGGCACGTGAGAAGCCAGGGTAGGCCAATGGAAAAGGTGCAGCCTCAGTAGAAGTTGAAATCCTAGAAAAAAGTAGTCATAGAGAGAAGTTAAGGCTTGGTGCCATGAAAAGAGCCCAGGACAGGCTATTGGTGAAAGTGCAGTCCCATTGCTGCAGAGCCTCCAGCATTTTGGAGATGCCAGTACCATGGAATGATCACCAAGAACAGCAGCTGTGGTGGAGTGGAGCCTGGCACAGCCGGAAAGACAAACTGTGTGAGCTGCAGAAGGTAGAGCCAGGGAAGTGACCCAAGCAAGCCCTTTGGAGGAGCCCAGATAGCTTGTGAGTGAATCCCAGCTATTGGACATTGAATTATGTACACTGTGCAAGTTGCTTTGATTTTGACTGCACCATGGCCTTATTAAAGTAAGCATTTCACTTGCTTTTTTTGGTTTTACAGGAGCACACAGTTGAGAGACTTAAACTTTTAAAAATGAGATTGAGAGTTTCACAGAGACTTAGGATAAAAAAAACCAACTGGATATTTTTAAAGAGACACCCTTTGATGTGTATGACTTTGTAAGGCTGTGGGATTTTGTATGCTTATAAAATGTTTTATATTGTGATATCTTAATTAATATGTGATCTTGGGGATGAACAAGAAAGGAAAGGTCGTGGCTTAACAGTGATGTGTTTGTGTGTCAAGTTGACAAGTCATTAGTTGTGCTGGCTAGTTTTATGTCAACTTGACACAGCTAGAGTCATCTGAGAGGAGGGAACCTCAATTGAGAAAATGCCTACATAGGTGGGCGGTAGGCAAGCCTGTAGGGCGTTTTCTCCTCTTCCTCTTATTTGTTTGCTTGAATGTTTTGAGACAGGGTTTCTCTGTGTAGCCCTAGTTGTCCTGGAATTCACTCTATAGACCAGGCTGTTGTGGAACTCTAAGATCCATGTGTCTCTGCCTTCCAAGTTCTGTGATTAAAGGCGTGCACCCCCACTGCCTGGTCAGCATTTTCTTAGTGATTGACAGGGGAGAGCCCAGTTCATTGTGGATGGGCCTACCTCTAGGGTCCTGGGGTCTACAAGAAAGCAGGCTGAGCAAGCCATGAGGCACAAACCAGTAAGCAGCACTTTTTGTAGCCTCTGCATGAACTCCGGCATCTCCTGCCTCCAGGTTCCTGCCCATTTTGAGTTCCTGCCTTGGCTTGTCTCAACCGATTTGTAAGCCAAACAAACCCTTTCCTCCCCAAGTTGCTTTTGGTCATGATGTTTCATCACAGCAATTGTATCGCTTTCTAGGACCGGTCTTAGGCCTGTTTCATTGATATGTTAGCATATCAGTATATAAAGCGATTTACTGCCTTTCTGTCTGAAATTTTCACAATAAATGTAGTTGAGCTGGAATTCTTGCCTCTTAGAAGATGACTCAGACAGCCTAGAAAGTGAAGGTCACCTTTTCCCCATGTCCCCACAAGTTTTCTGTCTTTCTATCTTGTTTCAGTACGATTGTAAACTGCTTTTTCTCTTCCTATTGTATGTGACTTATGTTTCTTAAAGATGGCTAGACTCAGACTTGCTATGTAGCTGAGGGTTACCTTGAACTCTTGACCCTCCTCCTTCCTCTTCCCAAGCATTGGGACTACTTCCAGGCTGTCAATATCGATGATGCAGTTTTAAAGGGGGAGTGCTCTCTTCTCTGACTGTGAGAGACAAGAAGTGGGCCAAGGAAGACGTGAGTATTCTTTAGGGATCTCATGTTACTGACGTAAGACAAGCCACCCCCATCAGTGTTGGGTATATTCCTTGCTCATAAACAGTGATTATTCCTTAGTGCGGAGCATTCTTACCTGAAAACAGCAATGGCAAGGCAGTAGTTAAAAGCTTGCTGTATCTTTTCTTTCTTTCTTGTCGCAATCGCAATGATTCTGCCATGTCTAAAGATGGAGAGAGAAGGCAGCGGTGCAACAGCAGGGCGTGCAGCCCGCGATCCTTGGCAGAGCTCACATAGCGTTCTGCCTTTTGTTTTCCCGGCTTCCTTTCACTGTTACCTGTGACCAAGCAAATTGCACAATCGCCCACCATCCCAGAGAGCGCTGCAGCGAAGCCTGAGATTAGTGAGCGGCGCCCTCTTGTGACAATTTAAAATACTACTGCCGAGCTGGAAGGCAGCTTGAAGTGTGGTCAATAGCATGAAAGAAGTCCAGAGAAGACATGGGACTACTGAAGGGGACATAAATGGAGCTACTGAAGAATTTTTTAATCAGTGTAAGAATATTTATAGACAGGAAAATTGACACATGGATTAACATGAGGCCCACATGGTGGAGGAAGAGAATCGGCTTCCCAAAGCTCTCCTTTGACTTCGTGGTTATGCTTTATACGTGTGCCTATATCTCCACACCCCCAAATATCCACCCCCAACCTTACATACCCCCCATCCCTTCCACATGTTAGAAAAAATCAGGACATCCATCAGGAGAGATGTACAATCTTCACTGTGGTTTGAGGGCGGCAGCAGCCTGGCTTGGCAGCTTGTGAGACACAATCTCAGGCTCCACACAAATCTCCCCAGTGAGAACCCACATTTGATCAGCTCAGGCGCTCACATGTGTAGTGGAGAACCCTAGAAGTGTTTGCTGCATGGATTCCAGACTTAGCATTGGGTTGGATGCTATCACTACTTTACCAGCTATGAGAAATCGAGTAACATGTGTGTCTCAGCTTTGTTAATCGTGACGGATGAATACTAGTGTCTGTATTTACTGGCAGACAACCAACCCCACCATTGTCATCAAGGTTTAATGAGGAATTATTACATTCTAGCCAACGTTTGAAGCATTTCCACTTTATTTTGGTATTTTCATTAATGATTGAATTAAGTCCCCCCCAGTAGTTTTATTTTTTAGTTAGCATACAAAATAATAGATTATAATATTGTCTTAGGGTTTCTATTTCTGTGAAGAGACACCATGACCATGCGTGGCAACTCTTATAGAGGAAAACATTTCAATGGAATGGTTTTCTTACAGTTTCAGAGGATCGGTCCATTATCATTATGGCGGGGAGCATGGTGGAGTGCAGGCAGACATGGTGTTGGCTACATCTTTATCAGAAGGCAACAGGCAATGGGCAGTATCTTGAGCAAAAGAGATGTCAAGCCTGCCCCCCCCATAGTGACACATTTCCTCCAACAAGGCCATACCTATTCCAAGAAAGCCACACTTCCTAATAGTACCACTTTATTTGGGAGCCATTTTCTTTTAATCCATCACAAATGTTTTCATAGTATACATCATTGGACTTAGCTTATATTTGCCCCCGCTCTGCTTTCTAGTCCCTTCTCTGTCTTCACTGCTCCCCTCACTCTCCACTGCTTTCATTTCATATACAAATGTATATGTGTGCATATATTGATATGGTTAAATTTAGTTTCTGTGTATGAGAGAAAACCTGAAATATTTTGCCTTTCTTCCCTCTTCTAATTCTCTTATTCCTTCCTTTCCCTTAGGTACTTTCCACACCATAGTGTGTTCCTTCTACTTTGTGTCATGTTTTATTAATTTAAATCTAGATAGATGTGTATGTTTAAATCTAGATTCCTTATGTGAAAGCACATATCTGTTTTTTTTCAGCTATTCAGTTGGGCAAACTTGGCATTGATGACATTTGGTTCCAGCCATTTGCCTTAAAGGGGACATTATTTCATTCTTCTGTAACTAAGGAAAACTCCATTGTGTGTCTATACCACATTGCTTTGCACATTCATGTGGGGCATCCAGGCTGGCGCTGTGTTTGGGAGCTTGTTTTCTGAGGCAGGGTCTCATGTGACCTTAAACTTCTTGATCCCCAGCCTCAGCTTCTACATTGCCTCAGGTTACATCTCCTAATATTTGATTAGAAGTCAAATCTGGAGGTGTTGGTTCATTTGAAAGTGACAACAAGGGGCTGGAAAGATGGCTCACGGTTAGGATTGTGTACTGAATAGAATTCCTAGCACCCAAGGCAGGAGACTCACAACCACCTGTAACTCCCATGGGCAGGGAATCAGAACCCTCCTCTGGCTTCTGAGGGTATTGCACTCGTGTGCACAAGCTCATGCTCAGACATATACAAATGATTTTGAAAAATTAAGAAAAGCAACAAGCCACCCACTATAGATTAATACAAGTAAGGAAGTTTTCATAATAAGAAACTAGACTTTCAAGAAGCATTAAGTGAGAAAGAGTCGAATCGTTTTGTGTTCTTGCCGGTGTTTAAAAAACCTGTCTTCTGCAGTATCTGTTGCAGAGTCCCAGATCATGCAACCCTCAGAAAACGCTACTGCACATGCAGGGGAGAGATGAAAAAGGCAAAGATTAGGAAACAGTTTTTATCTCATAGTCCCCTGGAAGGGCCCACGGGGACCGCCTTTAAACTCTAGGGGAATTCAAATGACTAAGACACAGTGACTGTAGATGCAAGCACATAGAACACAAACCATTTCTACTTTTGCATTAGTGAATTTGTGGGAAAGAATTCTGCTGGGGTTCCAAGTTTGTATTTAAAACGACTGAAGCAGAACTTCTGTAAGAGTGATAATTCCCAGTTCACTGATCCCAACTAGCTGATGCCCTGGGAGCCTTTGCTTAGGTGCACTTGGAGAGCATCACTTTACATTTGGGATGCAGGAAATGAACATGGTGCTTTGTGTCTTGGGCTGCTCCAGCTGCTATATGGGAGAGTGGGGCTTAAATGGGGATCTGAAACAGAGAAGAGATCTCTCTAACTGAATGGATCCGTCAAAGTACACTGGTCAAAGTGAACTGAGTTGGTGTGGTTATAAAATCTTTGCCAGAAGATTGGGAATACCCTATTTGGTGGTAGCTGCTCTGTGTGCCTGGAGGGTTTCCTTTATAGTAACACAGTGATGGAGAACTTCCTGAGTGCTGGTGGTAACTGTCTGTCTTAGGATTTCTATTGTTGTGAAGAGACACCATGACCATGGCAACTTTTTTTTTTTTTTTCTCGAGACGGGGTTTCTCTGTGTAGCTTTGGAGCCTATCCTGGCACTTGCTCTGGAGACCAGGCTGGCCTTGAACTCACAGAGATCCACCTGTCTCTGCCTTCCTAGTGCTGGGATTAAAGGTGTGCACCACCAACGCCCAGCTCCATGGCAACTCTTATGAAGAAAAACTTTTAATTGGAGTGGCTTGCATTTTCAGAGTTTAGTCTATTTCCACTGTGGTGTGACATGGTGGCATGCAGGCAGACATAGTGCTGGAAAGGTGGCTGAGTGTCCTACATCTTGGCTCGCAGAACACAAGGGAATGATCTGTCTCATTGGGCTTGGCTTGAGCATATGAGACCTCCAAGCCCTCCTCACAGTGGCACGCATCCTCCAAAAAGACCACCCCTACTCCAACAAGGCCATACCACCTAACAGTGCCACTCTTCTGAGGAGCATTTTCTTTAAAACCACCACAGTTCATTTCCTTTTCCTTATTTTCCAATTTCCTTTTATTTTCCTTCCCCTTTCCCCTTAGCTTTTCCTACTCTCATCTCTTCTCTTTCCTTCAGCTATGAGAAATCGAGTAACATGTGTGTCTCAGCTTTGTTAATCGTGACGGATGAATACTAGTGTCTGTATTTACTGGCAGACAACCAACCCCACCATTGTCATCAAGGTTTAATGAGGAATTATTACATTCTAGCCAACGTTTGAAGCATTTCCACTTTATTTTGGTATTTTCATTAATGATTGAATTAGAAGGGCTGCTATGAGTACCATGTTGGGATAAGGAGTCTAACATCAAAATCTTAAATAAATACAGTATAATTCATGGATACTTCAGGACTGACTTAATATACTAATCATCCAGGCAAGGTGGCCCATGCCATTAATCCCAGCACTTGGGAAGGACAGGCAGGTGGATCTGTGTGAGTTCAAGTCAATCTACATGGAGAGTCAATTTCTCAAGTCTACATAGAGAGTTCCAGATCAGCCAGGGCTATGTAGCAAAACCCTGCTTCAAAAACTATTTTAAACATATTTAGAAACATGGTGGGTAAATTATTTAATATTTTAAATGCATGGGGGAAAACAAAATGTGCTATATAAAGCAATCAATTCTGAGTTCACAAATAAGCCTATGTAAAACAGAGTACAAGAGAAGTCAGTCCTGGGCACCCCCTTTTCACTTTTGAGGTGGTGGTCTGTTATGTTCCATTTGTGTCTCTCAAACATGTGTTACCTGCTTCTGGGGGAAGGTCAGAAATAGAGACGAATTTGGCTTTCCAGTGTCAAAGTTCTGTTTGCTGCTGATAATAAACAGACCAGAGTAATGAGGCAGGTTTCTGCAGTTGCAAGATTTGGCCAGCAGAGGGAAGGAGAGTAAATGCTGCTCCTTGCTGAGGATAAGGCAGTTGTGCAAGTATCTGTAGGAGGCTAGGTGGGCCTGAGGACCAGCTTGTTCCTGGTGCTAGTTGATGGTTCCTGTGGAAGGACAGCCCAGAGTGGCTGGTGCTTCTGATGCATCAAGAGAAGAAAACATCTGAACTTCTCTGATTCTCTAATTTAAGAGCAGTGCCTAATTTCTATGAAACATCACTCTGAAGCTTAGAATAAAAACAAGTGGATTGATCTTGCAAGTGGATTGATTTTGGCCTGTTGTCTGCCAAGATATAGAACCTCTGAGGGATGCTGCAAATGGCCCGAATTTGTCCCTCCATTTAAAATTAGTTTTAATAAATCTATACATTTATTAGTATATATGAATTTTACAAAATAATGGGCTTCAAATGTGTATGGAATGTATTTTGGTCCTGATCACTGTTGTGTGGACCTTTCAAGCTATTTGTCTCTTTTTATATGGAATATTCCATGGTGAAGATGAGGATACAGGAGACAAAGACCACACTGTTTCAGCATTCTTGGGGAAAGTCACCTCTTCTCCATTGGGATTAAAATTTCAAGATGATGATATATTTATCTTGGAATCTAGCCTGCCTGTTGGATGAAAACCTTTTTATCAAGGAACATGTTATTTTGTGGGCACTTGTTATAAGTCTGTCACTGTGCCTATTGGAGGAGAATGACTGCGGCATTGTCAGGTGGTTTGACTTAACTATTCTGCCTTATTTCCCATTAGTGTCCACACTCATTAGTGTGGTTTCTTGGCTTTTGACTTGGGAACTATAGTGAACCTCTGGGTCTTCCAAGAGCTTGCTCTCACACAGGGCTCTGTCACCCATGAAATATCTGTCTGCATTTCCACATAGCAACTGGACCATCTTTCAACAGTCAAATTTGATGAAGCGTTTCTTCCCTTCACCCTTCCCCCCTCAACTCTTCCACAACTTCTATGTTAGGAAGAAGGTAGAGCTCTCACTCAGGCCTATATAGAATGTCTTCATCAGAGATCCCCTTAGGGCTCAGGGATCTGTGTGGAAGAGGATGTAGAAAGATTGTAAGAACACGAGGCAGTGATTGACTCCAAGGTAACAGTGCCCTCCAGACAAAACAGAACTGATGCATACATGGACTCACAGAGACTAGGCAGCATGCATAACACTTGCAAAGGTTCAAGTCAGATGGGGTCCCAGAACTAAAAGGGGGAAGTGGACACAGGCTCCTACCCCTAACCTGGAAGATATGCCCAGCTGGTACCACTGGCAAAGGAAAACTTACTTTTCTCCAATGGGTATATTAACCACACTTAAGGGATATTAACCATGCCCAGCACTAGTTAGCTAACCTGAAATGCAATGGTGTTTTGTAGATTTTTTTGTCTCAGATTGCCTTGTTTGATCTATTGGTCTTTTGCTTGTATTGTTTTCCATTTGTGTGTGTGTGTGTGTGTGTGTGTGTGTGTGTGTGTGTGTGTGTGTGTTTTGAGGAGTGTGTGTATGTGAGTTTTCTGGTTTTTTGTTGCTTTTTTTTTTTTTTAAAGAGAAAGGGAGTGGTGGAGAGGATCTGGGAGGAGTTGGAGGAGGGGGAAAGTATGATCAGAATTTATTGTCTGAAAACATTTTCTTTTCAACTAAAGATAAGCTGGAATTCTTTCCAGACCAGCTGGCAGCTATGTTTCCTGATTTATCCTGACCACTTGCTTTCTCTCCAGACCCTTTGTTTGCTGCCACCTAAGAGCTTTGGGGCAAAACTATTTAGGTACAGCCCATTAGGACTCTGGGTGAAGCTTCAGTTGCCACAGGCACAGACATTGCTGGTGTAGAACAGGGCACCGTGGTGGTGCTGAGGCATGTGCTTTTTGAGTTTGGTTTTGTTTTATTTGGAGATGATCAAGAAAAGGGAAAACTCAATAAACTGGGCACTGTGAGACCTGAGTTAAAGCAGAAGTTTTTGTTATCTATCTTATCTATCATCTATTTAGAATTGAAATAGTCTATCATCTATCTGTCTACAGAACTCATTAAAGTGGCTTACAGGCTGTAGTCCAGCAAGTCCAACAATGGCTACTTACTAATGGAAAATTTAAGAATCCAGTAGTTTGGTCTACTAGGCTGGATGACTCAGTGGCTTTTTAGTATATATTGGAAAATAAGTATGCTCTAATGCCAGTTAATCCAGAGTGTGGGCAAGCAGGCACAGAGCAAAAGCTTCTTCCCCCCATGTGGCCCCAACTTAGCATGAGTCTTCAGACCTCAGGTGGTTGGGATTTAACCTCAGGAAGAATTTGGGAACATGAAGAGCACAGGGGGTCCAGGCCATGTGTTTGGGGCATGGCCTCAAACAAGAGGGTTTACATCCTTTTTGTGATGAGAGAGCAGATATAAAAAAGGAGATTGATGGTAAGAAGAACCATGGATATTTGTGGGCAGCCACATGGGGTCAAGCTGTTGTCTGAGGACCACCCTGCAGCTGAGCAATGACAATTTGAGTGGCATGTGCAACCACGTAGGGCCATAGTGACATCCAGGGATGCTGCCAAGGACCATGACTGGGTCCATGGCTCTACCTCAACATGGCTCTGTGGTAATGTCCACAGCCCACATTGCCACACAAAGGCCATAAGAACCCCTGGCCTCTGGGCCGCCACCTGTGGCCATGCTGGAGTCTGAGGAATATGTTGCTGCTGGGACCATGCCAACCTCAGTGGCCTATGCTGCTACCTGTGACCATGATACTGTCTGGGCCCCAACTGCTGCTAAGCTGTCTGAGTCCGTGGTCCCACTGCCACCAGGGTCTGCTTTGATGTCCGAAGCTCTGGTTACCACCAAAGGCAATGCAGACGCCTGGGGTCTGGACCCCAGCATGGGAAAGCTGGCCCGCCCCCTAATAGGAGAGCTGGCCTCCCACTCTTGGGATAGCTTTCCCTGCTCTCACCATGGGTTTGGTAGAGTTGGCTCTATCCCTCACCTGAGAGGAATGGTTCCAGTGGCCTGGACTGACCAATTCAGCTGCTATAGCTGCAGGTTCTCCATGACTCAGGACAACAGAAAGGAAATGTTGGTGGGGGTCCAGTTTTGATGGTGTACCAAAGCCAGAGGCCTTAAACCTGACCAACAATTCATCATATAATGAACATTTGCAAGTAATGTTGTTTGGACAAAAGGGCACACTGCATGACACACAGCAGCTCCCAAAGCCACTAAGATGAATGAAGAGGAGACAGAGAGGTGGGAAAGACGAAGAAATGAGGTGTTTTTCCTTTTATTCTTTATTATTATTTTAATCTTCTTTTTACTTTTAAGCTTTCCTTTGGGGGTGGAACACTACAAGATTGAGCAGAGGATGCAAAGGGCCTGGGAGATGAGTGGGATTGGAGTGCATGATACAAATTTTCCAAAGAATCATTAAAAAAGAGGAATGTAACTGGTTGCTTTTAAAGTCACAATTTAAAACAACAGTAGCAGCTACAACAACAACAACAATAACAACAAACCTAAGATATTAGGGAGATAAAAATAAAATTTTCTGATTCATATATTATGTTACAAAGTTCAGCTAAAAAGAAAATTTATAGAAAATTTAAATATTCACATGATGTCAAGAATTCTAATGTAAATCTACTAATGAATAACTTTACTATAAAGAAGAAAAAGAGATTGACTATTAGGAGAGATTGATCTTGGAAAGTGGCAACATATGGGAATTACTGTATGACTTGTGCTTCCTGGATGGATGTGGGTTGAGGCCATCAAATAAAAGGGGTGGGGTGGGCAGACAGTGGTTGGCTTGGGTGACTGGGACAAATTGGGGCCTGGTTGCTCTGAAATAGGAGAATGACATGGGAGACTGGTTTCCAATGACAACAGCCAGCTCATGCATGTGACCTGTCTGTTGGGTCAACTCTCCAGATGTTGCAGAGACCAGGACATGGATGGGACCCTGGGGGCTAAAAAATCAGGGTCCTTTGACTGTCAGTAGGAAAGGCCTTTTCCCTCCCATTTCTGTCTCATTAATATATATGAGCTTCTTGCTGATGAAGAGGTGGATGTGACTAGAATCTATAGTTTAACTCTTAGTGGCACATGTCACATTCCTCTATCTCTCTAACAGTGGCCTGTTACCTGTCTGAGTCTCTAGTATTTGGAAGATAGCACAAGACCATCAGGGTGTGAAGTTCAGCTTTTTTTTTTTTTTTTTTTTTTTTTTTTTTTGCATTCCTTAGCAGTCTTACCCTTGGCTGTTACAGGGTAGAGTGGCCTCTTCTGACTTATGCACGGGAGAATGCCTGCTAGGAACCCTCCTCCTTACTGTCTGTCTATAGGACTATTGACAGATAAAAGAATTGTAAAACAGGGAAGGTAGCCAAAACCCAGCTCTGGTGTCCTGGGCTCCTGGCTTGATGACTGCAGTGCTGCAGAAACCTCTCAGCTGGACTCATTTTCATGTAGACCAGTGGTTCCCCACCTTCCTAATGCTGTGACCCTTTAATGCAGTTCCTCATGTTGTGATCATAACAACCATAAAACCATTTTCATTCTCTCTCTCTCTCTCTCTCTCTCTCTCTCTCTCTCTCTCTATGTGTGTGTGTGTGTGTGTGAGACAGAGAGAGAGAGAGAGAGAGAGAGAGAGAGAGAGAGAGAGAGAGAGATTAACAAAGAAAAAGAGGTCATGAATTGAAGATAGCAGAAGGTAAAACTGGAATGAAATTGAAATCAATAGCAGAACTCAGAAGCTATACAAACACAAGGACAAGGACATGGAGCCATCTACCACAGAATCATTCCCATGGAGCCATCTACCATGGAACCATCCACACAAAACCATCTACCACAGAACCATTCTCATGGAACCACCTGCCATAGAACTACCCACCATGGAACCATCTACCACAGAACCATCTACCACAGAACCATCTACCATGGAACCATCCACTGTGGAACCATCCACACAGAACCATTCTCATGGAACCACCTACCTTAGAACTACCCACCATAGAACCATCCACACAGAACCATCCACCACGAAACCATTCACCACGAAAACATCCACCACAGAACCATCACTGTGGAACCATCCACACAGAACCATCTGCCATGGAGTGATAGAGCATTCTTGAAGTAACTAGGGAGAGAACTTAAAAATTACTAGAATCAGGTGAAACTGAAAGAACACATACTCATAACCTTGGAGCAAGGAGGGCTAGCTCTAGCTGTGAGTGTTCACATGAATTCACTTTAGCAAACCCATTCTGGAGGAAGCTAACTCATTCCCCCAATACTTTCTTCACTCCTGGGAGACAAGATTAATGCCCCAGGCTCTCTGCCTGAAGGTCTTTTCTCTTTCCAACACTGTTACATTAAAGACTGAGTTAGGGGACAACAGGTACCCAAACTATAGCAGTTCTAGGTCTCCAAATTCTTTGAAGTCAAGCATCACACTTAAGTTTTCATAATGCTCCGTGCTTTTGAGAACAGTTGTTATTTGACTAGTATTTGTTAATTATTCAATAGATGAGAAACCTATGACTTTTAATTTGTATTAGATGGATATAAGGATTCTTTCAGTTTAGAGGATGCTACATTAATAAGAATTCTGATGGGACTGAAAGCATGGATTTTTCTTGATGTTCTTGTCCAACTCATGGCTCAAACTTCCTCCTTTAGTTTTATTGCTGCCAGGCTGTTTGGCATGCTAATAATTTATTGGCATGTGTAAAAAAACAAAAAAAACATTTTCATTGCTACTTTATAACTATAATTTTGCTACTGTTATGAATCATAATGTAACTATGTTTTCTGATGGTCTTAGGTGACCCCTGTTAAAGGGTTGTTTGATCCCAAGTGGGTAGTGACCCATGGGTTGAGAATCACTGATTTAGAAGAAGCCATGTTGCCTGCTGGGTGGCTTCAGGTGGTCGGTCAGTCCACAGGTGAGGTGTCCCTGAACTGGCTAATCTGCTCACATTCTGAGGCAGGTTCTTTGGAAATGTGTTAGCTAAAATGGCTTGGCCCTTACACGGTTGCTGCTGAGTGTGAGGAAAAGCAGCTCTGGAGGTCTGGAGGCCAAAAGTCCCATCTGCTGCTGTTAAAAAAAAAATGCCTCTTTAATTAACATGCGGTTTTCTTTTTCCTTTAAAATCAATTTTTACTTGGACAGTTGCCTTCTCTGAACAGTTTTTCCTAAAAGTATGAAAGACAGAGCCATGCTTCCTTTGTATTTCTCTGTAGTTGCAACCCTCTCCTGTTGCCAGAGGTTACAACTGGTATTAGATTAGTGTATCCTGCAGACTGAGAGATTTACCTACTCTGCTATTTTGGTTTACATTTGGCTGCAGGAGTTAGAGAAATCTCAAATAACAATAGTTTAAGCAAAGTTCGGAGTTTCTGCCAGATGTAAGGAAAATCTGGAAGCAGGAGGTCCAGGGCTGGATGGTAACTCCATGTTGTTATAAGGTGTCCCAGTTTTCCATCTTTTATCCGTTGTCCCCGTCTTTAAGGTCACCTGGTCCTATGTAATGATAAAAGCTGTAGCCATTCTTTTTTTTCTAGAATTGTGACTTTGCTTCTATTTTCACCCTTTATTTGGAATACAGAGCAATATTAGTTTTGATAAACATGGTGATAAAAGCATTGAAAATAAGTATGGCCTGTTTGGAGAGTAAGTGGTTTTCCAGTTTGGGGGTAGGAGGAAAAACAGGTGCAAGACCATCTCCAAAGGAGAAGAGAACATATACTCAGTGAGTCACCAAAGGGTTTGGCTTCCACTCACTAAAGGCAAGCATTGCAGTCCAGGCTAACCATCCATGATTTTCATCACAGCAAATCAGTCTCCAATTGTTCAAAGTAATTGTAGGTACAAGAGAGAAAGCAACTCCAGACTGACTTATTAATTGGTTTGGACGACTATGAAATATGTTCCCCATTCCTGAGGTGGCAAAGTCTTCAAGAGTGACTGTTGGAGCAGGGAAGCTTTCATGTGCTCCCAGTTGTTATACAGTGCATAGAGACTGGTGAGTGTCAGTCCTGCCAGGCCACCACATGCTATTCCTCGAAGACCACCTGGACATTTATACAACATTCCTGTCATGGTTCCAGCTGGTACTGTGTTGAGGTCATCTTGGGCACCCAGTGTTTTCTCAATGATAACACCAAATGCACTATAGAGCAAAGCCAAGGAACCTAGAGTATTAGCCCAAAGTGCCCATTGCCTAGTCACCATATTCAAAATCTGTACATTTCTTGGTTTGGACCAGGCCATGCTCTGGGTTTCCTTCAATCCTAGCCGAAGACTGTTCATTGCCCCCAATGCAGGCCCTGTCATGCAACATCCTCCAATGGTAAAAAAAAAAAAAAAAAAGCTAGCTCAAATTGGCCTTGGGTTTTGTTAGCTCCAGTTGGCAAAATTAACTCATCAGTATCCTGAACAAGATATCATGGATTCACATTTAAATATGGAGACAGGGGATTCATACCAGTTAGTAGAATGCCGGCCAAATCAGCCTGCTCCTCCCACTCCGAAGAAGCCAGCTAACCCCCGGAGGTAGGTTTTGTTGCCACTTCCCCCGACACCCTCCATGACGTCGCAGCAAAGTGCGGTGGGCTTCCCACCACCACCACCTCCTCAGGCTATGTGCTTGGCCATGGTCCCCACAGCAACAGTGGGAAGACCCACGTTCCTACTGCTGCCTTCACACCCTGACCTTCCGGGAGCCGGCCTAGCCATTCTTACTGTACACCAGATACAGTAAAAAGAAGGAAGGTCTCATTTGTGTGCATGTCTGATTATATCTCATTGAGCAGATATTCGTCAAAAGGCCACATGTAGCAGCAATAGATGCTGGTTACTAAATAATTACAACAAATGAAAATCTTGTTTTTACTAAATAGAAGAGGGAGAAGGCATTGAATCTGCCATGAAAATGTGCACAGAAGTGCACAGTATTACATTTGTTACATCAAATATGATTCTGCATCTTGTTCTTTCCAGTTTAATGTGGTTTTTGGATCTCAGCATATGTATATACAGTTCTCATTCTACTCACTGATACCTGGCATGCATAATATAGAGCTAGAACGTGTTCAGTTGTTTCTCTATAAGAGATCATTGGAAGTTTTCTAAGTATGTAGGTGCTCTCCTTTCCATATCTAGACACAGGAAGTGTCTAGATACATGGAAGTGAAGTAAATTTTCCAGGTTGCATAGGTAGAAAATGGTAAGGTTGGGGCCCAGATCTGTTAACTACTCAAAATATTAGATTGTTTGGGTTCATCACAAACAAACAATTATTGGATCCTTCCATTTGCAAAGCATCTTGGTAACTATCTCTGTATGTGCTGAGCATAAGGACTGGGACAAAGGAGCCAATGAAGAAGGGCTAAGGTCCAGTTCTTCACTGGAGGAGTGTGTAGAGTGCATCTCGTCAATAACGACCTTGCCTTTCATAATCAACACCACATACAATTGGAAATCCTAGGGTGGGAGGGTCCCCTGTCTGGGCAGAGACAATTTATGAGGAAGTTACCATCTGTAAGAGCCTCCTAATTTGTCTTCCTTCTACTTTTCTTTGGCTTGGCATGCATGATGAGCTTGGAAAAATGAAGTGCCAGGTAATGTCAAGCTTGTACTGTGTTGAACCTCTTGCTGGAATATGCCAGTTTCTTCTCTACCAAAGTATCTTTACCTTTGTCCCTTTTCCAGAATATTCTCTTGGGACATCTTATAGCAGGCTTAGAGTTACATCCAGGTGCCAGTGAAAATTGTTTCTCTGGAAGTTGTCCCCACAGATGTTTCTGGATCTGCAGTAAAGCCATCAGCAGTTCTTCTATTGTCTTCTTGTCCCTTGATAGCACTTGCCTGAAAGTCTTGTACAAGGACATGAGTGGGTGAGCTCCATTAGGCAAAGCCATCGTCTTGGCCATGGTACAAATAAGGCACGGGGTTGTGACAGGCGAAGGCTTAGCTTTTCTGCTGTGTAGTTTCTTCGAGTTTGCTTTTTCCTTTATAGTGTTCTCAGAGCCCCACCCCCAGCATCTGCCCTCTAAGGTTCGTGCCCTTCCTGTGGTCTTACCATCCAGCTTTCCCTGCAGTGTCTTGTCTCAGCAATACTTCATAGGTTGGGTTCCTTAAAGAGCCATAAAAAATAGTATCCCAGATACAACAGAGGCCTTGAGCAGTGTGGGTTGGGTCACCAACCAGATGTCTTTCAAAAACATTCGACATAGCTTTATCCTACCCTGGGGGAAAATCAAATTCTGTTCCTCTTATGGTGTTTTGGGTATAATCAGCTACTTATTTCTATAGTTAGAGGAGTAAGAGCAGGTGGAGTGGGCACATGCCCATTCAGCTCCCATGTTGCCTCTTTGTCACTAAAATAAAAATTTTAGGATGATCCCCTTGGCAGGCGGTCACATGTGGTATGTCAGTGTATTTAAAAAGTGGGTAATTCATTTGTTAAATGAATATGGCAATTATTAATTTCAATTTATCCTGTTTATTGGGAACAGCTGTTCATTAACATTTTATGTAACTGCTAATTTTAGAGCCAAACTAATTACCTCAAACACAGCGCTGTGGTATCCTGAATAGAAAAGCACTCTTAACTGTCCTGCCTGCCAGAATATAAATATGAAGACAGTATGCCCTCTAGGGTGCTATTTTGCAGCTGGCCAGGTGGGGGCTCTCTTCACTTGGAGTTCAAGCCATATGCTGCAAAGGGTCTCATGGAAATGCAGCAGGGTTCTTGCAGGCCACCGTGGCAAATCACCCCTGAGGGCCAGGCAGGTAATAAAGACGAACCAAAAGGGAAGGGAAGGTGTGGGAACTCACACATCCTCACTGGTCTTTAGATCAAATTTAGTTAAGGGAATCGGGCTGGATAATAAATGGTCATCAGCCCTTACCATGAGATTTCAGAAGACCCTGACGGTGTTCAGGGATAGTGGCAAACTGGACGATGACTTTTGGAAGGGATGCTGGGACCTGGGCAGGTGTGAGGCAGGAGGTAAGAACTAGAGTGGCTTCTCAGAGGAGCCACATATGTCATCTGGGACTGGAACAAATGTGTTGAATGACAAAATTTTTAGCAGAAACCCAATATATGGGTTTTTAATGTGAAATTTCCCAAATGTTAAATGTTAGCTCAAATTTTAGTTGAGTACTGTAGACTAACATAGTATCTGTGAAGTCAAGGGATACTCGTGCATAGCTTGCTAGTTAAGAGCTGTTTCTGGGTGAGAGGTGTAGCTTGGTTGGCAGACACCAGAATGCTTGAGGCTCTGGGTTCAATTCCTAGCACTACAGAAAAGACATATGGTGATCCCAGCACTTGGGAAGTCCAAGCTATATAACAAGTTTAAGACCAGCTCTTAACATGAGACCACCCCCCTCCCCCTCCCCGAGCGCTTCCTTCTAAGCTCTCTTTCCTCTCTGGGAAGTAGTTAGGAAATGGTGAATAGAACATCATCTGATATTTTATATATTTTTTGCTGTTTTTTATTTATTTTTTACATTCCAATCCCTGTTCTCCCTCCCTTTTCTCCTCCCCTCCCCAAGTCCCCCAAACCCATCTCCCACCTGCTCGCAGAGAAGGTAAAGCCTCCCCTAGGAAGTCTAATAAGAGGCAGGACCAAGGCACCTCTCCACCCCCTGTGTCTAGGCTGGGCAAGGTATCTATCTCTCCATATAGAATGGGCTCCACTAAATCAGTTTGTGCATTAGAGTTAGATCTTGGACCCACTTGCCAGTGGCCTCATATATTGTCCCAGCTGCACTATTGTTACCTATATTAAGGAAGTCTAGTTCCGTCTTATGCAGGTTCCCCATTAGTCAGACCAGTGTCAGCGATCTCTTGCTAGCTTGAATCAGCTGATTCTGTAGTATTTTTAATTTTTAAAAAGAATTTTTTATTATTGTAAATTATGTATTGTGTGTGTGTGTGTGTGTGTGTGTGTGTGTGTGTGTGTGTGTGTGTATGAGAGAGAGAGAGAGAGAGAGAGAGAGAGAGAGAGAGTCTGTCTGTCTGTTTGCTTGTGTCTGTGTGTGGGCATATGCACAGTGTAGGTGCCAGCAGAGGCCAGATGTGCCGAGTGTTTTGGGGCTGTACTTACAGACAGTTGTGGGATGCCTGCTGGGGTGCTGGCAACTGCTGGATCTTTTAGAAGGGGTAGCAAATTCCCTTAAACCCAGAACCGTGTTTCCAGGCCCTCCTTTAGTTTCAGACACTTCTTCCATTCACACCATTGTCTGTTTCCTTAAAAAGTTTAATCTGAAGTAAAGCTCATAACTCTCACATTGCTTCACATTTCTTATACAACAAAGGAGCTGGGTTTCATTTTTCTGTAGACTCTAAATCAAATTTTCACGTTCTATGATTTTTATATGACTAAACTATGGGAAACACAAAATCATTTTCATGTAGGAGTGACTTTACTTTTTTTTTATAATCTTTCTTTTGTGGGCATGTCACCCAGGAAATATTGGGCAGACGGCCTGGAATTCAGTGGGTGTGAAGACCCCCCCAAGCCTGGAGATTCTGATGCTGAGTGACTGGGCTGTGGTGAGAGAACTTCAGGAGAGTACTCATTCTGCAGTAGAAAGGTCTTTGGCACACATTTTAACTCCTTATTTTTATGCTAACCCCCCAAAAGAATTTGAACTAAATCTTGTGTATTGGCATTCAGCATCTGTTTCTGCCACCTTCTTAGCTCTTAGGTGCCTTTGGCTAAAAGCACCTTTCCTGATGCCCACAGTCATTGGGATTCTACAAGCTATGTTAGGTTCTGGCGAGCAAAGGCTCTGGAGACTTTGAAGACAGAAGGGAGGCAAAGGGCGTTTTTTTCCTCTTGAGTTTTGTCATGTCTGTACATGTGAATATTGGCAGCAGCCGGGATGTATGCTCACTCTTCATTCTTTAGCTCCATGGTGTGAGAAAGCTGTGGTCTCAGCAGTGGTGGTAACCATGGAAACAGCAATAGTCTGGCATCTCCAGGGCTGTCGTAGTTTATGATCCTGGAGTCTGAACCTATTTCAGTCAGCACTGACGAGGTTTAGTTATTATGGTAACAAGCTACTGGAAACCTTAGACCAGCGGTTCTCAACCTTCTAATGCTGCAACCTTGAATACAGCTCCTCAGGCTTGGTGACCCCCAACCATAAAATTATTTCTGTTACTACTTTATAGCTGTAATTTTGCTACTATTATGAACCACAGCATAAATATTTGATATGCAGGATATCTGATATGTGACCTTTGTAGGGGTTGTGACCACTGCATTAGATGATGGGTTTATGCTGTAGCTCTCTTGAGCAAGTGCTGCTGGCAATAAGATGCTTTGGCCCAGAAGCAATATGTGACATCTACCTTGAAAAAAAAAATCAGGGTACAGGACTGTCATGTGTCCCACCTTTCCACAAGGGGAAGTGTCCCTGGAAGGAGGTGAGCTGGGGATATTTTGTAAAAAGTACTTATGCATCGTCTCACAGAAGCCTAATTGTGGTCTATAAATCCCACTCAGCTGTCTCAGGATTCGGTGAACATTTAGGTTTGGGATGAAGCTGCATGCTTCTGAAGCAGTGGTTCTCAACCCTTGGGCAATGATCCCCTTTTTAGGGAGGGTCACATATCAGATATCCTGTATATCGGATAGTTATATTATGATTCATAACAGTAGCAAAATTTTAGTTAGAAAGTGGCAATGAAGTAATTTTATGACTGAAGGCCAGCAAAACATGAGGAACTATATTCAAGGGTCACAGCTAGGAAAGTTGAGAACCACTGGTCCAAAGATCCTTGGACTGATTTTTGTTGCTTACCTTTAGCAAGTTCTTTGAATTTCCTGGGAAGGTGAGCAGACAAGGAAAGATCACTTCCGCCCACGTCTTTTTTATGGAGCTACTTTGTGGTCCTCGCCATGCCTCTTCCCTTTCCCCCAGGTAGCTCCAGCTATTGCAGGTAAACATTTGCTGTTTTACATCTGTATCTTTTTCATATCCCTTTCTTCCATTAGCCTGAAAACTCCTGAGGACCCTAGCTGCCTTTGTTCTTTTTTGAGTCAGGGTTTCTCTGTGAAACCTTGGCTGCCCTGGGATTCACTTTGTAGACCAGGCTGGCCCTGAACTCAGAGATCCACCTGCCTCTGCCTCCTGAGTACTGGGATTAAAGGTGTGTACCACTGAGAGGTCCCTGTAGGTATCATACAGGGAAGTGAACCACACAAATAAGAATGAAAACTGGGTGTAGATTGACTTGGTCAACCTGGATCCTACTTCGGGGAGTCTAATAACAGGCAGTTTATTCCCAGTGTGTTTAAGCCCAGTAAAATTTGGAAAAAAAGTTTCCTGGTGTAATACAATCCCATTGCACAAGGAAGCATAATGATGTTGAAATTCAACTCAGGATACATGTTACTTCTTCCAAAAAGATGGGTTCTACCTGTACTAGCTTAAGAGCCTAAGGAAAGATCTTGCCTGGTATCAGTCATACAGATAGTACAGAGGTCATTTGGGATGTTAGCCACCTTGGGGAGCCTCTGGCTACCAGGGTCATTCAGATTACTAGCCACCTCAGGTCTTGGTTTGTAAGAGCTTGATACAGCCTGGCCCAACACATCACCAGGCTGTTGAACTTCCATTTCTCAGCTTTCTGGATGGAAAAACATGTTTTTGTTTTTTTTTTTTTTTTATCTTTTCCATTGGAAAGGTAATCCTGTATGCTTAACATTCTTGGTTTCTCTGGAGATCTGTGGGTGCAAGGCCCTTTGTGTGGTTCTCCTAGCACACCACTATGCCTGGCTGCTCCCTTTGCTATTAGTCACACTCCCAGAACCCATTGCAGCTCCTGGCATATAGCAGACACTAAATAGACAATGTTTGGATGAGGGAATGAGTCCCTGCTTCATTGAATCTTAACTAAAGTTCAATTGGTTAATAATCATGATTTAATATTATTACTATCCCAACTTGGATTACAACTTGAGTTTATTAAGATGTGTGGAAAATTCTGCATGGTGTAGAACGAACATTTCTTGATTTTTTTTAATTTACCAATACACACACTTTATTAAGATTTTTCACGTGTAACAACATAGTTTCTGTTGTATCCAAGTAGTAATCAAGAACGACAGCATGTCATTTGGTAACAACTGACACCTGTGGATTTTCAAATTTGGTTTGCAGAAACTTTATCCTCAATTATATCTAGTAATGCTTTTGAAAACTGCTTTAGGCTACTGCAAGCTAGGCAATTAACATTTGGCATGGGCAATGATAAAACAACCACAAGAGATAAATAACAGACATACTCTCATAGGTCATAAACATAGACAGCAAAAGGAAATGGTAGTGAGTCAGTGGTTACCACAGTTAATAGAGGAGCTCAGCAGAGACATCTGGAAGCTTTGTTTCCCAAGCCCTGAGAGTTCTCAAAGCAGGGGCAATGTCTAGAGTACAGCTTACATCGCTAACACATGCAAAACAAGTACAGCATGATGAGCTCACCTGCATGAGTGCCTTACATCCTTCTGAGCTAGCAACAATACCTTAATATAAAAATTATTCCAGTTGCTGGGCAGTGGTGGTGCATACTTTAATCCCAGCATGCACCAACTCTGTGAAGGCAGGTGGATCTCTGTGAGTTCAAGGCCAGCCTGGTCTACAAAGTGAGTTCCAGGACAGCCAGGGCTACACAGAGACATCCTGTCTAGAAAAAAAAAAGGAAATTATTCCAAAAATTTCAATAGCCGGAATTTGGAAAAGAATTTTAGTTAGAAATCAAGCATACAGAGACTCAAAAAGGAAAAAAAAATGACTTGTATAGAAGGATCAAACTAGAGTCCCAGGTGTTGAGTGATTTTCTAAAGTAGAAACACAGTGGTCACCTGCAGCTTCCTGTCAGCCCAGTGAGTGCCTTAGGGATTATGAGAGGCTCTGTGATGCTATCTACTATACAAACAGCATTTGATGAACACCAAAGGATTTCCCTGGAGTGGGGATGAGGGTGCTTTCACTTAGTTTAATTCACAAACTGTTTCTGTGGTGGCATTGTGACTCCAGGAGTGCAGTTTTCAAGGTATTCTACTGCTCCTAATTAAAAACATCCCTTATTTCATTTCATGTGCATGGGTGTTTACCACATGCATGCTTATTACCTTGGAGGCCAAAGAGGCAATCAGGTCCCTTGGAACTGTAGTTACAGCAGTTGGGAACTGCCATGTGGGTGCTGGGAATTAAACCCAGGTCCTCCGGAAGAGCAGCTGGTGTTCTTAGTCACTAAGCCATCTCTCTAGTCCTCCACTTTTAATTTGAGCTCTAAGCCGTTGCCTGTATGATTTGCACCTATGCCGAGGAGTTTTCCTTTAAAAACAAAAGCCCTCTGTGCACAGCAGGCAGGTGTGAAGAATTAATTGCCATGACAGACTCCATGTTCTATGTGGTTATGCTAGGCTACTATTTGTAGACTTCAGCTGCATTTTTAATGCATAATGTGCAGATCTATGTGCATTCTTAAAGTGCCTTTTATCTCCGCATAATTACTATCTTTTTCCTGCACTAGCCTGGGAACTTCCTGAGGTCTTGTACTGTTAAACACAAAAGGACCTCAGATCTATTTTCCCTTTACATGCGACTCGAGGCAAGTTGCTAAAACAGAAGACCTTCAGCAAGGAGAGGAATGCACTCCTGGTTTAGTGGAAACTGAGGAGGACAGGGAGTCACTACCTTCCATTTTGGTTTACAACAGGGAGTGTTCTCTTCCCCCAGTGTCCACACTAAACCTGTTTTCCAAGACAGTCCGTGAGTTGGACTTGATATTTCTAGGTGTCATTCCTCAGATGCTTTGGTCCTGTGTGTTGGGTGTGCCACATTGTGCCAATGTCTCCCTCACTCTCTCATCACGAATTCACCTAAACGGAGTGTATTTTTATCATCTGCCATCTCACTCCTTATGGCTACAGTGTGGAAGCTGTTAAAATAATACTAATTATAGCAATAATAATAGCTGTCATTTATTGGCCATCTGCTACACTCTAATAAGTTGCTAAGAGCTTTAAGCACGTTATTTATTCTTTACAATAATCACTTTGCCATGGGTATTCACTTTGGGCAGAGTTGCCATTGTGAACACTTTTCATGTAACTTCCCTGTATGAGGGGACACTACCTCCAGCAACACCCCACTTTGTTTTCCCCTCTCTCCATTAAATGGGTCATTTAATTATGAACTTGGGTTGGATTCTTTGGGCATCATTCAAGAGAGAGGGAAGAAACAAGGGATGGACCAATCCACCGTGCAGCTGACAGTAAGTAGCATCTGGACAGATGTTTTACTGCCCAGGCCGAAAGAACTTGCAGCTCCTGCTAGGTTTCTATGTGTGCACTTCCATGCTTCTGTATATTCTAATACATTCTTCTTTTACTTGAATTCTGTTGCTTGTAGCTATTCACCATATTATATCAACAACTGATACTGTGTGTTATGGTTTAACTATGACATGTCCCTCACAGAAGTGTGTGTTGAAGCCTTGGTCCCTAAGTGGTGGTGTCATTTTCAGAATTTGGAGGCTTAATATTTTTGTATGTGTATGAGACCAGGTCTCACATAACCCAGGCTAAAACTCACTCTGTAGCTGAGGATGACCTTGAACTCCTGATCTGCTGCCTCTACCTCTCAAGTGCTGGGATTTTAGATGTGTCCTATTATGTCCAACTGTGTTTTTTATTTTTTTAAAGGGCAGCTGATGGGGGAGGTCCTTCTGTGTATCTGTCTCTCTTATTGGTTAATGAATAAAACACTGTTGGCCAATAAGGAAGCAAGATATGTGAGACTAGGAGAGAAGGAGGATTCTGGGAAATGTAGTAAAGAGGAGTCGCCATGTGATCCCAGGAAAAAGAGGACGCAAGGCTGGCGTCCTTGGTAAGATAAGTCCTCATAAAAATATATAGATTAGTAGTTATGGTTGATAATTAAGATTGAGTTAGCAAATAAGAAATCCTAGTCATTGGCCAGAAGCATTGTAACTAATATAAATCTCTGTGTGTTATTTGGGAGCCCTAATGTGTGGCAGAACTCAGGCGGTTGGCGGAAAGAGTTATTGTTACAGACAGCTTTTGCTATGTCACCCTGGTTGACTTTAAACTCATGGTAATTTTGGCCTCAATATTCTGAGTGTTGGAAGTACAGGTATGTGCCACCATTTCTTCAAGAGTGTGGTCTATCTGGAGGGAACAGGTCATTAAGGGGCATGCTCATGGGGCTAGTCCTGACCCCTTCCTGTATTTTTTTTCCTGCTTCCTGGATGCCATAGTAGTAGCTGCTTTCCTCTACCACAGCCTTCCAACCATGAGGGACTGAAGTCTCTGAAACTGTGAGAAAAGCAAAGCTCCTTCCCATAAGTTGTGAGGTACTTTCTCATAGCAACAGGCAAAGTAGCTAATAGATGGTCAATGTCCTTTTTCTATAGAACAGACTGAAACTCAGATAAGATACCTTTATCCAGATCACATATGAGTATGTGTGGGCTCAACCCCATGGATATTAGGTATCTGAATCCATTCTTCCCACTGACCTCTGCCAAGAAAAGGGACTCTTAGTGTTGCAAAGTCTATCAGATGTGGGAAGAATGGTCACATAGCCTGCTCTTCAGAAAAGACCCATCACTGGGTTTCTTCTTCATTTAGCAAGACATGCACTACTTTCCCTGTCTTGATTTCGGACGATTATAATCCCCTTTATTTAATCCTTTTTTAAAAAAAGATTTTATTTATTTATTATGTATACAACATTCTGCTTCCATGTATATCTGCACACCAGAAGAGGGCACCAGATCTCATTAACCGATGGTTGTGAGCCACCATGTGGTTGCTGGGAATTGAACTCAGGACCTCTGGAAGAGCAGCCGGTGCTCTTAACTTCTAAGCCATCTCTCCAGCCCAAGAGAGACATTCCTTTTGTTTGTTTGTTTGTTTTTTCCAAAACAGGGTTTCTCTGTGTAGCTTTGGAGCCTATCCTGGCTCTTGCTCTGGAGACCAGGCTGGCCTCGAACTCACAGAGATCCGCCTGCCTTTGCCTCCCGAGTACTGGGATTAAAGGTGTGCACTACCAACGCCTGTATTTAATCCTTTTCACCCACTTTAACTTACGAAGGAACTTCAAACTCCAGAGTGATTTTTTTAAACACCATTATTTTATTTCTTGAAATCTATAGTTCCAATTAAAAAAAACCAAAAACACCCAACTGTATAAAACTTCATTGCTTGAAGGCCCCAAGACAGAAAGCATCCATAAGCCAGTGACAAAACAGAGATGAATTCCATGCATTTAACAGTAAACAAGGACACATTTGCTAATAGGCTGTAGCCTGGAGACTTGAGGATAAATGGGAGAGGGAGGAGGACTGACTAACAATGGTTACTGACTGCTGCAGGTCTGAGAGGGACAGCTTTCAGGAATGTATCTGTCAAAGGAATTCTGCAGAACTGGTTTTGGGGGGCCAGAACTCAGTGGGCACTCCCAGGAAAATTGGCACAGGAGCCTGGAACAAGCTCCCACCAACTCCTGGGATCTGTCAGTTACTGTTCTTCCAGGAGTTGTTCTGTTTTTGTCGTTTAGTTACTAAGGTAAGGTTTTTTTTTATTATTATTTTTTTATAGAGGTTAACTGTAGTTTATAGGTATGAAACTGGCATTCAGAAGAGTCATCAGAGAGTGGAAAGGTAGCTCAGCCATTAAGAATACTGACTGCAGGCTGGAGAGAGGGCTCAGAGGTTAAGAGCACTGACTGCTCTTCCAGAGGACCTGGGTTCAATTCCTAGCACCCACATGGCAGCTACCAACTGTCTATAACTCCAAGATCTGCTACCTTCACACAGACATACATGATGCAAAACACTGATACAAATAAAATAAAAATAAATTATTTAAAAAAGAGTACTGACTGCTCTTTTAGAGGACCTAGGTTCAATTCCTAGTACCCGAATGATGGCTTACAACTGCCTGTAACCTCCTATTCTGGGAGATCCAACACCCTCTTCTGGTCTCTGCTGACTCTGCATGCAAGTGGTTCATAGACACACATGCAGGCCAAGCATGCAACTACATAAAAAAGTGCATTAAAGTCACTAGTTGCTGGGGATTACAGGGAGAGCTATGTAGGACACCGACCTGTTTTTGACTTGAGAGCTTTAGCCTACTGTCTGGCAGGTTGCTTCCTTCTTTACCCTCGCTGGACCTGTTTCTGATCCAGAACTCTCAGGGTCAAAGCTTTGAAGCTGGCTAGACCTGGTGTCACTTTTCTTCTTACTGCTGGGTAAATGGATGATCCTTTCTGAGCATTAGATTCTGTGTGTCAGGGGCAATTTTAAGGACAGGTCATATGATTGTAACAGCATGAGGTACAAAGCAGGGCACATGCTGACAACGGTGTTGACACTGCTGCTGTTTTTTTCCATTTACTTGGCCTTGCAGGCTTACAGGTATCTTATGTTTATCTCCCTCAGCACCTGTGGTACTGCAGGGCTTCCTTCTAAGCCCAGGTTCTTGGAACTGCCATTCTAACTGCCAGGCGGCCCCAGACTCCTGTTGTGTGAATGCTGAACTTCTCTGTGCTGCTGGGAATAAACCCGGGCATGGAGCTGTATGAGCACTGTGAAAAAGTTATGTGGTAGAAAAACCAAACAAATTTAAGCAAAACGTCTTTGAATATAAACTGAAAAGTGGAGAGGATTTGTGTGACTGGCCTCTAACGGTGAGATCCAGGTTCAAACCATGCAGCCAGCACCTGGCTTCCCTCTGCTGTTTTATCTTTTTTTTTTTTTTAAGTTTATCTTCATCTTTTATTTAGGTGTGTGTGTGTGTGTGTGTGTGTGTGTGGGGTATGCACAAAATTTAAAACTTCTGATGTAATAATAATAATAATAATAATAATTTAATATTTTTATTATTTTTGAAATTAAAATATAATTGCATTACTTCCCCCTTCCCTCTCCTACCTCCTCCTCCTTTATGCCCTCTTGCTCTTTTTCAAATTCGTGACCTCTTTTCCTTTAATTGTTGATATATGTATTCATATATATATATATATATATATATATATATATATATATATTATGCTCCTAAACATATAAATATAGCCTACTCAGTCCACATAGTGTTACTTATATGTAGGGCTGGGGGTTCTTCCTTGGGGGAGACTATTTCTTGCATTCTTAGCATTGTTTAGTTGCCTGTAGTTCCTTGTCTAGGGTTGAGGCCCTAGGATCTTCCCCTTTCCACGGTAGCATGTGTATCGGTGTCGTCTTTGTTCAGGTTTTGTTTAAGCATCTATGCTGGTGAGACTTCATGGGTATAGCTTCCCTGACATTTCTAGGAGACACAATCTCGCAGCCAACTTCCTGTTCCTCTGCTTCTTCTTCCTCCCCTTCCTCCTCCTTGTCAGCACACACAGTGATGGGTTTCATTTGGCTTTTCTGCACATAAGATGTCATTAAATTTGTTCTCATCTTTCCCTCTTTCCTATTCTCTACCTAGGAGGAGATTTGAGTTTACATCAAAGGAAACCTAGGAAGCAGAAGAGGGAGTGATGATGAGTCAGGGGCTGTCTTTGTTCCTATTCAGTTTTAGCCTACATGGTTAGAATTTGGTAAGAGACTTCTTTAGGAGCCCCATTTAAGTTTAATTTGAATTAAATGAGGGTATCTCCTTGTTGGTTTAAATGCTTTGGAGGCTCAGACTGAAGCAATAGTAATTATAATGTACCTGGTCATGTATATAAAGGCAGTGACTTCCTAGAAATAGCGTTGGTATAGTTAATGGTTTTCCTAACTCCTAAGAACTTGGCATGACAATTTGGATTTCCTCTGACTGTTTTTGTGGCTCTCTCCCCAAACAAAACAAAAAACAAAACCCAACTTCTGAATGCCATGTGTTTTAGTTAAGGAACACAGAAATTCTGAGATTAACCAAATAGGAAATAAAGGTGAAGGCTTTTTAGTCTTTGATTTCTTGTGAAAATTTGAAAGAGTGGTACATCTACATGCCTTCAGATTTAAGAGTCATAAAAAGGAAATAGCCAAATGCCTCCTTCCTAACCTGTACCCTCCCTGGCTGGGCCTGATGCCAGCAGTTTCTGGTGTAAACCTTGGGGGCACTGATGTCCACATAAGCAAAGATGCCTCTTCTTTCTGCACCACCTTCTTCAAAATACAAACGAGAGCAGGACGTGTCCATCACCACTCAGAACTCTGCTTTTCTCACTGTTCTGTATGCTTCCCTTGGGAATTTACTGTTCCCGTTGAGGCAGTGCTGGGGAGATGAAGACAAAGTGGATGAATAAGGGTGAGGAGTGTTGTCAGGATCCCCAGAACCCTCAAGGTCAGTAGTGACTCACTGTCTGCTTTCTAAAACCAAGGAGCAACATTATTTGGGAGCTTATGAAGAAAGAGGCATGTTGTGGGGCTGGAGAGATGCCTTAGTGGTTAAGAGCACTAGTTTTTCCCAGAGGACCCAGGTTCCCAGCATCCACATGGTGGTCCACAAGCATCTGCAATTCCAGAGGATCTGACGTCTTTTTCTGACTCCATTGGTGTCAGGCATGCACATGGTGCTTAGAAATACATGCAGGCAAAACACTCATAAACATAAAAAATATATATCTAAAAAAAGAAAAGGAGGCATATTGTCATGCGAGCAGAGGTGGTCAGTTAAATAAGTTAAAAACCATGCAGATTTGGCATACTATGTTTTTCCCTTGAAATAATTGCTACTTTATTGGCAGGTACTTCCATTATTAGGGAAGATGAAATTCTGTAAAGTTATTTCCCTGATGTAGCCTCTAAATACTGTGTCTGATATAGTAGTCCTGGAGACCCTTGAGAAACTGACTAGGCTGGGGACTTTTACTCCAGATAAAGTGAGATTTATCTTTATCTAACTTTAGGGGGTGGCACATATAAGCTCGTTGGTGCCAAATTTTAAGAGGTAAACAATTGGTGCTGATGTTATAGGGGAATAGAGTTTGTGTTATGTTGGAATTAATAATGAGCCTATTATTTTTATGACTACAGAAATTTTAGTTAATAGAAAAGCTGAATGCAACATTCTAGGATGATGTGAGCTTACAAGATTTGTTTCCCCTGACTGCCTCCTTCCAAGTGATGATATATTTGGTAAACTAGCAATTCATATACAGTAGTTGTTAACAATCTGGGATTTCTATGAGTTATTGTCCAAGATGGCTCCCTTTGCTCCCCAAACACAGGAAATTGTTACTGCTGTTGATTGCCCACCAGTAAGATCTTATTGTTGAAGATATCACACACACTGGTTGTAGGACACAGAAATCAAGCTGGAATTAAACTGGGGGCTTCCTACTGGTGGCCAACCTTTATTGTGTTGGAAAGGGCTTTGTGGGCTGTTGTAGGAAAAAAATCCACAATCTTACTCAGCCATGGACTCTTCAAGCTACACTACCAACTTGCCAGGCAAGCTGTGCCCACTGATGCAATAGTGGTATGGTGGTTTGAAAGAAAATGTCCCCCAAAGGGAGTGGGCACTGTTAGGAGGTGTGACCTTGTTGGAATAGGTGTGGTGTTGTTGGAGGAAGTGTGTAAACTGAGGAGTGTGGCTTTGAGTTCTCATAGATGTTCAAGCCATGCCCAGTATCTCAGACCACTTCCTGTTGCCTGTGAGTCAAGATGTAAGAACTCTCAGGTCCTGCATCCTGCCTTGCTTCCTGCTATGATGATGATGGTGGTGGACTAAATCTCTGAACTGCAAGTGGGTCACCACAGTTAAATGTTTTCCTTTATAAGAAAAGAAAATAAATGTTTTCCTTTGTAAGAGTTCCCGTGGTTATGGTGTCTCTTCACAGCAATAGAAACTCTAAGACAAGTGGCAAGTCTGTTATGGAGGTCACCAAGGACTTTATGATTGGATCTGAGGGCAGGGATGGTCATAGGCCCTAGTAGGGAAGCTGCTGTTGATGTTCTGCTAAATGGACACAGTAAGATCAAGGTGTTTTCAAAATATTTACATCCAGGCCCATCAGCTAATGCCTCAGCCAGTTATTGCAGTCTCATAACTGGGCAGAGTGCTGAGATTAAGGGACTGTTGCATGTTTAATATTAAACAAGACATCTACATCATTCTCCTCAATGTCCAAAGTCCACTGTGGGGGAGGAATGGGGAAGACTATAAGAGCCAGGGAAGAGGTGGAATGTTGTGGAATAATCTTTCAGGCATGACAAGACTGATACACTCATAAACTCAGAGCAACTGCAATTACCTGCACAAGACTGGGCCAACATCCTGTCATAGAGTAGGGAGGGTTCTGTGAATCTGCATCCCCCACCATGCCAGAGGATTTCTAGGCAGTTAATGATTGTTGTGGAAGGAAAAAACATTTTCTGCAGATGTTGGTAAGTTGTCCATGCTTCTGTAGACAACGCTTCCCAGAAGATCCTACAAGCAATTCGTGCTAAACTAACGGGGTCCTTCCCTCCCAAAGTAAAAGGACAGCTAGTTGACTAAAGGAAAATGATCAAGGGTGGAAAGGGGGACAAGAGAGGATCAGGAAGGGTGAATATGATTGAAATAAATTATATACATGCATGGTAATGTCATATGAAACCATTGTTGTGTATAATTAATATATACTAATAAAAAGAATACATTTAAAAAGGCATTGTGGACTTTGCTGTCAGAATGTCAGGGCAGAGGGAACAAGTTCAAAATTCTGTTCTGTCACTTATCTACCTCAGGCAGGGCAAGCTAATCTTAAATTCAACTTTTCATTTGTAAAGGATTAGGGCTAACTGCTCTTCCTGGCATTGTATAAACACAGGACACCAGGGCAAGCTAGGAGTGGAGTAGCCAGCAAAAAGGAGTATTGATGTTAGGATTCTTCATCTTTTGTGATTATATGGATGAATCTGTATTAGATTCATCACTGTTTTAAAGGAAAAACAGTTTAATCACTTTGAAGCCAATTGCATGACCATGGACTGCTAAGTGGCAAAATAGTCATTAGAAACATATTCTGGATTCTGGCCCCCATAGAGTGCAGAGCTGCTTTGGCCCCTGCCTTGGGCCCAACTTCCATCTGCCCACTCTGGGAAATCCTACCCTGGGGTCTGCAGGCAGACCGAATTGGTCCCTGAGGACCAAGCAACCCTGATTCTGCTGAGATCACTGGGCTACTCTGCCCCCAGGCAGTACAGAGTGCAGAAAGTACAGAGGTAAGCTGCTTCAGCCCCTGCCTTGGGCCCAACTTCTGCCTGCACATTCTGGGAACTCCCTCTCCCGGGGTCTGCAGGCAGATTGAATTGGCCCCTGAGAACCAAGCAACCCTGACTCTGCTGAGATCACTGGGCTATTCCGCCCTCCACCCCACAGTGCAGAGGCAGATTGAATTGGCCCCTGAAGACCAAGCAACCCAGAGTCTGCTGACATCTGTGCCCTAGTCCCGCTCTCACCCACCTGGAGAGAGAGTGCCTCAGACCTGTCTGCACCCATCAGAGTATCGGAGACAATTGTACCCACCTGAAGAGAAGCCTGGACCCATACACACCAGGAAAGGAAGAGACATCACCTGCACCCACTGGAAGAAGGGATGGGAAGACGAGAATATAAGAACACATCCAGCAACAGGAAAACAAATATGACACCACTGGAGTCTAGGGACTATACACCAGCAAGACCTGAACATCCAAACACAGATGAAGTAGAAGAGAGCAACCTTAAAAACAACTTCATGAAGATGATAGAAACCCTAAGAGAGGAAATCAGAAAATCCTTCAGAGAAATGGAAGAAAAGACAACCCAAGATGCAAGAAATCAAGGAAAGCCAAGAAAATACAATTAAACAGCTGAAGGAAACAGTTCAGGACCTGAAAACTGAAATAGAGACAATAAAGAAAACACAAACTGAGGGAATGATGGAAGTGAAAAATCTGAGTAAACAATCAGGAACCACAGATGCAAGCATAACCAACAGAAAACAAGAGATGGAAGACAGAATCTCTCAGACGCTGAAGATAAACTAGAGGAAATAAATTCATCAAGCAAAGAAAATCTTAAGTCCAACAAAACCTTAACACAAAATACTCAGGAAATGTGGAACACCGTGAAAAGACCAAACCTAAGGATAATAGGTATAGAAGAAGGTGAAGAAACCCAACTCAAAGGTGCAGAAAACATACTCAACAAAATCATAGAAGAAAACTTTCCCAACCTAAAGAAAGACATGCCAATGAAAGTACAAGAAGCCTACAGAACACCAAATAGAGTGGACCACAAAGAAAGTCTCCTCGTCACATAATAAATAAAACACCAAACGTACAGGAAAAAAAAAGAATATTAAGAGCAGCAAAGAAAAAAGACCAAGTAACATATAAAGGCAAACCTATCAGAATTACACTGGATATCTCCATGGAAACTCTGAAAGCCAGAAGGACCTGGATAGATATTCTACCAACTCTGAGAGAACACGGATGCCAGCCCAAACTACTATACCCAGCAAAGCTTTCAATCATTATAAATGGAGAAAACAAGATATTCCATGACAAAACCAGATTTAAATATTATGTAACCACTAATCCAGCCCTACAGAAAGTACTGGAAGGAAAACTCCAACCTAAGGAAATTAACTACACTCACAAAAACATAGGCAATAGATCATCCCACTTCACAAAAACCAAAAAGAAAAAGCAGGGTAAATCCACATACAATACCACTACCAACCACAAATCAAAAACAAACAAGGATAAACCCTCAATGGGCCTTAATTTCCCTCAACATTAATGGTCTTAACTCGCCTATAAAAAGACACACAGTAACAGATTGGATACGAAGACAGAATCCATCCTTCTGCAGCATACAAGAAACACACCTCAAATTCAAAGACAGATAATACCTCAGAGTAAAAGGTTGGGATAAGATATTCCAATCAAATGGACCCAAGAAACAAGCTGGGGTAGTTATCCTAGTATCTAGCAAGTTAGACTTCAAACTAAAATCAATCAAAAGAGATGAAGAAGGTCATTTCATATTCATCACAGGAAAAATCCATCAGGAAAAAGTCTCAATTCTAAACATCTATGCCCCAAATACAAAGGCACCAACGTTTGTAATAGAAACATTATTAAAACTCAAATCACAAATAAGACCTCACACAGTTATAGTGGGAGACTTCAACACCCCACTCTCACCACTGGACAGGACCACCAGACAGAAACTTAACAAAGAGACAAAGGAACTAACAGAAGTTATGACCCAATTGGGATTAACAGACATCTATAGAACTTTCCATCCAAACACAAAAGAATATACCTTCTTTTCAGCATCACATGGAACCGTCTCAAAAATCGTCCACATACTCGGCAACATAGCAAACCTCAACAGGTACAAAAAAGTTGGAATAACCCCCCTGTGTATTATCAGACCACCATGCTTTAAAGTTAGAATTCAAAAACAACACAAATTGTAGAAAACCTACCAACTCATGGAAATTGAACATCACACAATTGCACCATTCCTGGGTCAAGGAAGAAATAAAGAAAGAAATTAAAGACTTCCTAGAATTCAATGAAATTGAAGACACAACATATCCAAACTTATGGGACACTGTGAAAGCAGTACTAAGAGGAAAGTTCATAGTTCTAACTGCTCATATGAAGAAACTAGAGAATAGTCACACCAGAGATCTGACATCACAGATGAAAGCTCTAGAACAAATGGAAGCAAATGGAGTACATGCCAGGAAATAATCAAACTGAGGGCAGAAATCAATAAAGTGTAAACAAAGAAAACAATTCAAAGAACCAATGTAACAAAGAGTTTGTTCTTGGAGAAAATCAATAAGATAGACAAACCTTTATCCAAACTAACCAAAAGGCAGAGAGAGAACATCCAAATTTACAAAATCAGAAATGAAAAGGGGGAGATAACAATGGACACTGAGGAAATCCAGAGAATCTTCAGGTCATACTTTGAAAACCTGTACTCCACAAAATTAGAAAATGTAAAGGAAATGGACAATTTTCCGGGCAGATATCACTTACCAAAATTGAATCAAGAACAGATAAGCAACTTAAACAGACATATAACCTCTAAGGAAATAGAAGCAGTCATCAAAATCTCCCATCCAAAAAAAGCCCAGGGCCAGATGGCTTCAGTGCAGAATTCTACTAGAAATTCAAGGATCAGTTACTACTAATTCTCCTTAAATATTCCACACAATAGAAGCAGAAGGGTCATTGCCAATCTCTTTTTACAGGCTTCAATATCTTTGGTACCCAAGCCACACAAAGACCCAACTAAGAAAGACAACTACAGACCAATATCCCTCATGAACATTGATGCAAAAATTCTCAATAAAATACTGGCAAATCAAATCCAAAAACACATCAGAGAAATCTTCCACCATGATCAGGTTGGCTTCATCCCAGGAATGCAGGGATGGTTCAACATATGAAAATCTATCAATGTAAACCACCATATAAACCAACTGAAGAAGAAAAACCACATGATCATCTCACTAGATTCTGAAAATGCCTTTGACAAAATCCAACATCCCTTCATGATAAAGATCTTGGAGAGATCAGGAATAATGGGAACATACCTGAACATAATAAAAACAATATACAGTAAGCCAACAGCCAGCATCAAACTAAATGGAGAGAAACTCAAAGCTATTCCTCTAAAATCAGGAACAAGACAAGGCTGTCCACTCTCTCCATATCTCTTCAATATTGTCCTTGAAGTTCTAGCTAGAGCATTAAGACAACAAAAGGAGATCAAGGGGATACAAATTGGAAAGGAAGAATTCAAGATTTTACTGTTTGCAGATAATATGATAATCTACATAAGTGAACCAACAAACTCTACCAGGGAACTCCTACAGCTGATAAACACTTTCAGCAAAGTGGCAGATACAAGATTAACTAAAAAACAAAACAAAACAGTATTCCTACTATATATGGATGATAAATGTGCTGAGAAAGAAATCAGAAAAACATCACCCTTTACTATTGAAACAAACAATATAAAATACCTTGGGGTAATGCTAACCAAAAAAAATTTGAAAGACATGTATCATAAGAATTTTGAGTCGTTAAAGAAATTAAAGAAGATACCAGAAAAATGGAAGGATCTCCCATGTTCTTGGATAGATAGGATCAACATAGTAAAAATGGCAATCTTGCCAAAAGCAATCTACAGATTCAATGCAATCCCCATCAAAATCCTAGCACAATTCTTCATAGACCTTGAAAAAACAATTCTCAACTTTATAGGGAGAAACAAAAGACCCAGGATAGCCAAAACAACCCTGTACAATAAAAGAACTACCAGAGGCATCACCATCCCTGATTTCAAGCTCTATTATACAGCTATAGTCCTGAAAACAGCTTGGTATTGGCACAAAAATAGACAGGTAGATCAATGTAATTGTGTTGAAAACCCTGATATTAACCCGAATACCTATAAACTCCTGATTTTTGACAAAGAAGCCAAAGCTATACAATGGAATAAAGAAAGCATCTTCAACCAATGGTGCTGTCATAACTGGATGCTGGCATGTAGAAGACTGCAGATAGATTCATGTCTATCTCAATGCACAAATCTTAAGTCAAAATGGATCAAAGACCTCAACATAAACCCAGCCACACTGAACCTATTAGAAGAGAAAGTAGGAAAAACCCTTGAAAAAATTGGTACAGGAGACTGCTTCCTGAATATAACATTAATAGCACAGACACTGAGATCCACAATTAATAAATGGGACCTCCTGAAACTGAAAAGCTTCTGTAAGGCAAAGGACACAGTCAGCAAGACAAAAATGACAGCCCACAGATTGGGAAAAGATATTCACCAACCCCACATCTGACAGAGGGCTGATCTCCAAAATTTACAAAGAACTCAAGAAGCTAGTCTCCAAAACACCAAGCAATCCAATTAAAAAGTAGGGTATAGAACCAAATAGACAATTCTCAATAGAGAAATCTAAAATGGCTAAAAGACACATAAGAAAGTGTTTAACACCCTTAGCCATCAGGGAAATGCAAATCAAAACACTGAGATACCATCTTACTCCTGTTAGAATGGCTAAAGTCAAAAACAACAATGATAGTTTAGAGAGGTTGTGGAGAAAGGGGAACACTCCTCCACTGCTGGTGGGAGTGCCAACTTGTACAGCCATTTTAGAAATCTGTATGTTGATTCCTCAGGAAAATGGGAATCAGTCTACCACAAGATCCAGCAATTCCACTCTTAGGCATATACCCAAAAGAAGCAAATTCCTACAAGAAGGACATCTGTTCAACTATGTTCATTGCAGCAGCATTTGTAATAGCCAGAACCTGGAAGCAACCTAGATGCCCCTCAACTGAAGAATGGATAGAGAAAATGTGATACATTTACACAATGGAGTACTACTCAGAGGAAAAAAAAAAGCAATGGAATTTTGAAATTCGCAGGCAAATGGATGGAACTAGAAGAAACCATTCTGAGTGAGGTAACTCAGTCACAAAAAGACAGGCATTGTAAGTACTTCCTCATATGTGAATTTTTAAGACATAGAGTAAAGGATTGCCAGCCTGCAGCCCAGGCTGCCAGAGAGGCTGGTAAACAAGGAGGACCCTAAGAGAGACATACATGGTCCCCTGGAGAAGGGGAAAGGGACAAGATCTCCTGAGCAAGTTGGGAGCATGGGGAGAAGGGAGAGGGAATTAGGAGAATGAGAAGGGGAGAAGAGGAGGGGTGAGGCAGACATGATGGGACAGGGAGTTTGAGTTGGGGGAAGAACAGAAGAGAGCAAGATAAGAGATAATATAATAGAGGGAGACATTATAAGTTCAAAGAGAAATTAGGCACTAGGGAAATGTCTGGAGAGTTACAAAGATGACACCAACTAACAATCTAAGCAACAGAGGAGAGGCTACCTTAAATGCCCTCTCCTGATAATGAGATTGATGACTAATTCATATGCCATTGTATAGCAGCTGGTGGAAGTAGAAGCAGACACCCACAGCTAAACCTTGAACTGAACTGAAATCCAGATGCAGAGAAGGAGGACTGATGAGCAAATGGATCCATACCAGGCTGGTGAAACCCACAGAATCAGGTGACTTGAGCAAGGGAGAAATCTTGATGCCTAGACTGATAGCTAGGAAATCAGCATGGGACTGATCCAGACCCTCTCAATGTGGGTGTCAATGAGGAGACCTGGGAAATCTAGGGGACCTCTTGTAGTGGATCAGTACTTATCACTACCATAGGAATGGACTTTAGGAGTCCATCCCACATGGAGGGATACTCCCTGAGCCTAGACAGAAGTTGGTTGGCCTAGGCCCTATCCCAAAGAATATGAAGACTTTGAAGACCCCCTATGGAAGGCCTCACCCTCCCTGGGGAGCAGAGATGGTATGGGATAGGTAGGTCCTTAGTTGGGGGAGGGACAGGGAAGGAGGGGATGGAGAGGGACCTGGGATTGACATGTAAAATAATTTTCTTTCTAATAAAAAAGAGAAACATTCTGTTGGCCTTTTAGGGTGGGGGTGGTAGGTTTTTATAAGGACACGAGAAATGCCAGGTAAGGTTTATGGGTGATGATGGCAGCAGCCACCCTGACATCTGTCCTCTACATGTGCTCTTCTCAGGGCTGAAAGGCTGTTTCTCTCCACCATGAGTGAAATCCTATCCACAGAGCAAGCTGAGAAACGCCTAAAACCATAATGCACACCCTCCCTTGAGTCGGGCCCACAAATCCTAACAGTAAAAGGGAGTCTTGGGAATAAACAGCGAGGACTGTCTTCCTAGCCACACAAAATTTGTTGAAAATGCCACATTTCCCAACTCAGAGGATCTTTTCCAATCATTTCTAAGATTGGAACTCACCCTGTAGCTGTTTTACCCATTTGTCAGCCAAGGCAGGGAACACCCTCATAGGCCTTCTGAAAAATCAAGACTTTTGCCAAGCCTAGTGTGCATGTGTATGTCTTCCTCTCTGGGTATGGGTGTTTGTTTCTATTTTTATGTGTGTGCACCTATCTTCTCCCCTCCCCCAGTCATCTTAGGGCTGAGAAAAAGCACCGAGAAATAAAGGCATGGGAAGTCTATTTGTCACAGGGACTTGCCTTACTGTCTGCACTGTGGCTCTCAAGGGAGCCTTAGTAAGGTGCTGCTGTGTCCCTTCCCTGCACCCAGACAGTCCTGGAAACAATAATTTGCAACTGTTATATCCACTTCCCCCTCAGGCTCAGCAAGGCATCCCCTTCCCCCATTCACCTCTGGGCACATCAGGGATGTGGGTGATGGGAGGAGTAACATGGATAGATTGATAGCCTTGGGATTACATCACTCTTCGTGTGTGCTGGATATCATGTCAATTATTTGTCACCCAGAGATATCATTGCAGGGAAAAATCACATTAAGAGGAGGCTGGAAAATGAAAGGTTATAAATTCCAATCCAGTCCCATCCCTGGAAGCTTTGGAATTCTGTGCCAGCTCTTCAGAGATGTCTGGAGCACAGATGCCTCTGGCTTTCTCCTGGGGTGTTCTCCCAGTGTCCCCTCATCAGGTGGTAAGGGCTGTGTGAATATAAACACAGTGTTCCTGCTTTTAAAAGTTTCCTTGTAGTTTGGAGTTTGATAGGCCTGAAACACACACTTTTCTCTCAGCCAACCCCTCAGTGAGGCATTTTCTACACTCCTAGATGCTACCAAAAATGGGTGTCTGAGAAGATGGCAAATGCCACTAGTTAAATATAGCCTAACACAGCACCTCAGAATGGCTGGCAGACAGAATGTGGGGGCGCACGCTCTGCTGCCAGGCAGTGATTCAACCTCTCCCAGCCCATTTCCCCATTTTGTGAGTGAGACATTGTATTGACTGTAATGCTTGCTGTGGGGATTAAATTAGATCGTCTGCGTTGCATGATTTCAGTGGCCAGGCCTCAGAGAGCTGCCAGTTTCTTAGTGCCACACATTCAAAGTGTCTGTGGGTCTGGGTGAAGCAGTCTGTACTGGCTAGTTTTATGTCAACTTGACACAAGCTGGAGTCATCAGAGAGCAGGGAACCTCAGCTAAGAAAATGCCTCCATAGCTTGGGCTATACCCAAGCCTATAGGGAATTTTCTTAGTGATTGATGTGGAAGGGTCCAGCCCATTGTGGGTGGGACCATTCCTGGCCTGGTGGTCCTAGGTTCTGTAACAAAGCAGGTTGAGCAAGCCAGTCACGGCCTCTGCATCAGCTCCTGCCTCCAGGTTCCTGTCTTGCTTGAGTTCCTACCTTCACTGCTTTTGATGTTGAACTATGATGTAAAAGGGTAAATGAAATAAACCTTTCTAACCCCAACTTGCAATGGGGTGTGGTGTTTTATCACAGCAACAGAAAGAAACCCTAACTAGGACACTGATATGTACTTGGTCAGTTCTGCGCTGTGGTTTCTGGTACCTTTGGAAGGAAGTCCAGAAAGTGTCACATGACCTTCTTTGTCCTGTTCCCAACCCTTCACATGATTCCCTTCCTTCATCCCTTCAAATGCTAGTCCAGCAACTGTGGATCCATCTGTCTGTGCAGCAGACAGGTGTGCATGTAGGAGCAGCTGGCTGTACACAAGATGAGAGCCCCTGCTTCCCTGCTGCCCATGTTCTGGTGGGAAGGGCATACAAGGATGTGCCAGGGAGCAGTGGGTACTGTGAAGGCAAGGACTCCGGAGGAGGGACAAGGGGATCTGAGCTGGTAGTGAAGTATGAGTGGAAGGAGGAACCAGTTCACACAGAGTGTTCTGGAACTTCAAACCTGCAGTGGAAAAGGGTGTGTGGCAGGAAAGTGTGGCATGAGATGACCAGAGAGGGGCACAGTCTAGGACTTAGAAGTCTCAAGGACATGGACTGTGGTCAAAATGTATGCAAGGATTTTTTTTTTTAATTTTGAAAGATTGTAAAATCTCTTGCTATTAATTTCCCCATGTTAAAAATATTACTTCAGCTTTTCTAGCCCTTTAAAGCAGACATATTTTTTCAGAAGTTAAAAAATGAAAATGTTTTTTTCCTAGTGAATAATTTCACATTTGTCTTAAAGATTATGAAACTTGATTATCAAGAGTTGAAGTTGCTGGAGGAAGATCACACTTATTCATGGGTCCCAAAATAGCTGTGAGGTCCAAAATAGAAAAATAATCTCTTTTATAAGTGTTTTTATAAAACTCTCGCTTGAAAATAATTTGCAATGTATCCATTTTTATTTCTACTCAGCAGTTTTATATCATTCAGAAACCTACCAGATTTCTAGAAATGACAAGGGGAGTAGTTTTGCCTTCAGAAACCAGAGTTCATACCAGAAAGACTAAGCTTGAAGCCTGGTCCCCTGTGCAGAAGTCAGGGGGAGGATTTGAAGTCAGTACTTGGCAAGTTGTGGTTGGTGTGTGGCTGAAAGGTGGGTGGAAAGGATCACAGACAGGCAAACTAGCAACTCTGCTACAGCCCAGACTCAACTCAAGAAAGCTTGCAGTCAGAAAATCTTGAATTTCGAAGCCAGAGAGCTTGCTCTCAGATTTCAGACTAAGGGTAGCTATGGGTGCAAAGTAGGGGAGAGTTAGGGACTAGAGCACAGACATCAAAAGCCTCCTCTTTTTTGGCCAGAGATTTGCTGTTGTTAGGAGTGAGCAGAGAGTGGTGAGCAGTGAGTAAGAGAATGTCAGGTGATTTGTAAACATCTCTTATGGGCACCTAGTCCCCAGGATCAACAGTATGGGGGTGGTACATGAAGATTCTAGCAAAAAAATGTTACTTTAGTTCTGGGAATGCTAATTACTGTGGTTTTGGGAAACTGTCACCATTTAACCAAAAAGGAGGGACTGCAAAATGACAGGCCCATGGCTAAAAGTGGTAGGGAATTGTTTCCATTCCTGTTTGTGGATAAGATTATAGTGGGCAGATGATGGGGAGCAGGCAATAGTAGTCCTTAGGTGAGCAGGGATAACTGGAGACAGATGGAGTCAGGAGTTCTTCAGGAGGCTAGGTCAAAACCTAGAGAAACATTGATGATCTTGGTACCCGTAATGCACCAGCCTCTCTGGCTTGGATGTTTTCCTGTCAGCTATGCCTTTCTGTGAGCCCCATCTCTTTCATCTTCTGCGTTCTCCATTTTTCTGTGTGTTATGCATGAGAGCTGGGTAATTTGGAGCAGTGGATAGTGCTGTTTTTAGGGTTTTATATTGCCAGCATCCTGAATGCCCAGACCTGTGCCAGTTCTTTTAAGGACTATGGAAAAACTTCTGGAGCCATTATCATGCTCATCATGACGGTCAGAGAGAACACCATTATGCTTACACAATCAGAGAATCTCTGATTCCCTCTGTGCTCTCCTCAACTTCCTCAGGGGACTCTATTCCCCAGAATAGCATGGCAGTATTGAACGACCAGGTTGTTAGAAGCTCTGTGTTCAGAATCTCGCATACATTGAATACGATGCTTAACATCTTGAAAGCTAATTTTCTATGTGTGAAAAATGGGAAACCACTTTCTAGGGCACTTACAGAGATTCTAGGGGGCTTTGTGTGGGATCTGGCAGATGTATAGGCAATCGAAAGTGAATTAGCTTGTACAGCTACTGGCATTCCAACTATTGTTTTTATTGACTTAAGGAAGTCTTGCACCTATTAAAATGCAGTGCCACACATGGTTCCTGATGGCTTGCCTTTTTCAGATGCTCGTAGACTCAAGAAGTATTAAGGATGTTGACAGGCATGTCCCTCAGTCTCTAGATGTAACTGTGATTGAAGTGTTTTCCAAGGATAGTCAACTGTTTCTAGTGTTCTATGAGAAATGGGAGACCAGAGCTTTGGAGTCATCTGCCTTCATACCTCACCCCACACACAGGTTTCCTTTCTCTGTGGCATCCTTGTCTGTTGCTAAGGCTTCTGAGATCTTCTTGATACATTTAGTGATGCTGCTTTGGGATAATCATTTGTTTTTCCTATGGACAAAGAATTACTAAGCCTGGAATGTTCTATTCTGTATCCCATACTTCACTCAGAGGCCCAGACACTCCTCTTGACAGTCAATCTCATCTTCTTGGCATCTCGGTGAGAAGATGGGATATCTGAAGTACACTACCTCATAAGAGTTTGCAACTGGTTATCTTAATGAGAAAATCTTTCACATTTTTAACTTTTGCTGACTTCATTCAACCTCTATTAATTTCATACTTTTGACTAAGCCAAAAGAATGTTAGATTTTTTCATTTCTCTCTCTCTCTCTCTCTCTCTCTCTCTCTCTCTCTCCTTTCTCCTCCTCCTCTCCCTTTCTTTACAAGAGAGAGGGAAGGAGATATCAACTCAAAGTAAAAAAGAGATTTGCCTTGGCTTTGGGTTCACAGGTGTGTTGAATTCTTGTTGACTCAGATATGTGAATCACTGGTATGAACAGAAATGTTGGTCAATGGTATCCTTCCTGCCCTCTCCAACTTTAACTTTATATTTATTTCTTATTAGATAAACCTCGAATTCATTTCCTATAGGAGATGGAAGATCTTATTTTCAGAATTGTCTTTGAGATAGATGTAGGGTCAGGGAAAAGGGACCTTGAAGCAAAAGCAGGAATGTGGGCCAGTCACTACAAAGGAGACATTTAAGTCTGGACATAATGTGGGCCAGGACCTTTGTTAGTAGTTACTTAGAGTTACTTCTTGGATAGTGGCTATTATGACACAGCTTAATGATTCTGTTACCAACTTCATAGATGCCATACTCTCCATCAAGCTGTCAGTCTGATGAGGACAAGGATGATAGGATTTGCATGATGGGAGACAGTTAACACGCCATGATGGCTAACATTGATTGCCATCTGACAGGATCTAGAATTATTTAGGAGAAAATCCTCTGTCCATGACTGAGAGGGATTAGCCCATTAGGTTGACCGAGGTAGGAGTATATACACTAATATAGGTGGCACCATTCCTTGGGCTGAGGTCCTGAACTACAAAAAGAGGATCTGTGGTTGCAATGTGATCAGCTGTCTTAACCTCCTGCACCATGATTTCCTTGCCATAGTAAACTGTATCCTAGAACCGTGAGACAAAATATACCCTTCCTAAAAAAAAAAAGAGGGGGATTCTTCTGTGTTCAGTGAGAAAATTATGGGCTGTGGATTGGGACATTCCATGGTTGGCAAAGCCTTGTAACCATAGACAAACCCGCTGTGGCTTTCAGACTGACTGAAAAATATTTTATTTCTCCCACACGGCTGTCTAGATTCTTGTGGTAGTGTTTTGGTTAGAAAATGTACTTTTCCAATCTCAACTCCTTTAAAAATTACTTTTATTATTAAGTGTATGTGTGTGGGTGCCCACAAAGTCCTGAAGAGGGCATCAAATTCTCAGAAGTTGGAGTTCCAGGTGCTTGTGAGCCATGCTGTGTGGGTGCTGCAAACTGAACTCAAGTCCTCTGGAAGAGCAGCAAGTGCTCTTAGTCACTGAGCTCCAGGCTCTGTCTTTGTCTTTTAAAGTAGGGGTAACAGTATCTATGTCATTGACTTGTGGTGACAGTGTGATGAAATCTGACATATAGCTACATATTGAGCACTTAAGATGAGTTTTGATAGAACTCTGAATAGTACATTGTGTGTTTACAGGGAGTTGATTTTACTAAAGTAGTTTCTCATTAGCAGCATATGGGTAAAACCAATAAAAGTTCAGGTTATGGATTCTAGGGTTGTCTATTTGGAATAGAAGTCTTACCTTAGTTATTTTTTCCTGGATTCAAACCAGTATTCTCTAAATTGACCCCATACCTCAAGGCACCCAGTGCTCTTGTATTAATCTTTGCACATTGTTTGGACATCAGGAGAGCTGCCTGGAGCTGACTGTAGAGACCTATATTCAGAATCTGTCTGCCCATAAGGTTGAGAAAGATGGATAACTTCAGGCCCCCGAAAGTGTTATTAGAAAGCAAGTTTACTCCCTATCAAGTTAGTGCAGGGAAGTGGGGAGGTGTGCCCCACTGGGAGAGGGAGGGCACAGCTTAAGAGAGGAGTCATGATGGATTGGTTTGCACGGGTAAACAAAGATCTGAGCCTGGGGCATCCTGGCTGTTGGAAATTTAGCCCAGATGTTCAATGACTCACACAGTTTCTGTTCAATTTGAGTCTGTGACATTTGTACAGTTGATGGGATTTTATGAGACATTTTATAGCACTTCCCTGCCACTGTTTAGAGAAATAACCTCATGAGATCCAGCCTTCTTTCTTGTTCCATTTTATGAGGTGGTGCCCATCCCCCCTCAAAAAAAGCTCTTTGAGCTTGGAGTATAGCTCAGCGGTACAGTGGCTGCCTAGTGTGTGTGAGCTGTCTCCCTCCCACCCCCCAGCCTAGGAGGATTTGATATCCAAAGCTGCAAGAAAAATAGGGTGGTTTATGTTTGTTTCCCTACCTAACTCCATTCCCCTAGCATTCTATAGATAGAGGCCAGGTGCAGGCAGCAGGAGGCCTTAGTTTCTGGATTTTAGACAGGATTGCAAAGTTGAAGGGAGTCCCTGTCCTTTTGGGGTAGGAATAAGAATGCCAGAGATAGACTGTTCTGGAGTACTTACATACTTGAGGTTTGCCTTTTTGTTTCTGAGTTCTCCATGCATTAAGGGCTTGGGAGTAAGACAGATTTAATTTGTATCTTGTCTTCATGCCTTCTCAACTGTTATCTTGGGCAAGCTAGGAATCTTCCTGAACCTGCTTTCTCACCTGTAGAATAACTAGCAACATTATTTTATAGGTTTTCTGTCATGTTCTTGCAGCGTTTACAGTGCCTGGTGCAGAGTGAACCCTTCAGAACTGATACTGAATGTCCATAATGACAGCTGCCTCATCTTTTTTCTGCCTCAGTGTAGTGGCTGGGCTGTTTCCCAGGTCCTGTATAATTTCTTCCTTTGTTTATATCATTTTCTGTTTCTTTTTCTTCTCTGGTCCTTAAAAGGAAGAAACCCCTGGTCCACTGCTTATACCATGGTGCTGCATTGGATTCAGTCCAGTGGTGTAAGATGGCCACAGCTGTCCCAGTTCTTAACCATTTCTGTTCACATTCACCTCATGCAGACATGATGGCTGAGACAGGAAGAATGTCAGTTCAAGACCAGCCTGAGTTACATAGTGAGACTCCCCTCCCTAACAGTATAGATTTAAGTTCCCCACTGAAAGGAACGTGAAGTTGGCACAACACATCTCAAGACCTAGTTCTCAGCACAAAGGAAATTTATTTGCCCCAGAGGGACTAAGGGCAGGGAATAAGAGACAGAGATAGGAGACAGAGAAGAGTAAGGGAGAGGGGGGAAAGAATATTTACCTCTGAGGAACAAAGGTCTGCCTCTGCATAGAGAGCAGACAGAGGTGGCCCTTAGGCAAATGTCAGTGTATAAAGGGAAAAGGAAAACCCATGTTAGAATAAGCTGGTTTGTTTTAATTGGGCATGTTAATCAGGGTAGCCAAAAGGGGGCTTTTATTTGCTGGAGTTTAATACTTTGATAGTTGGAACTTGGTGGTCAGTCTCTGGGAAAGAATGTGGCCAAATAAAAGAGTAGATCTTGGTGGCTATCTTTAGGAATGTAATCTAACAGTGTAGGAAGGCAGAGGGACTGGGGGAGGAGAGTGAGTGGTTAGCTTTGCTCAAGAAACACGATTGAGGTTGGGAAAGTATGGTCTCCCCTAAGAAAACATCTAGTGATTTTACCATAGGAAGAAAGGCAGAATCCTGGGTAGTGAATACAAGTGTTAGCTGGGTTGATATTAGTATTTCAAATGCTTTTCATATTTAGTGAGGTGAATGGAAAGGTTCCAGTCATGTGGCCAGTTATCTGTGCAAGTGAGGCCTCTATCACTAGAAGGAAGAAGCTAATTAATGGCTGTCTTTTCTGGAGACAGAAAAAGGTCACTGTGGATCTGAGGACTTGGCTCAGTGGATAAAGCACCTGCCTGCCAAAGAAGCATGAGGACCAGAGTTCAGATTCCCAGCACCCATGTAAAACTGGGCAGATAGGGTATCCACCTGAGACCCTATACTCTCTGGGACAGGATGGCTAGGCATACTAGCTGCAATTGATGAGCTCTAGGTCCAGTGGGAGGTCCTGCTCCAATGAATAGAATGGAAAGTGACATGATGTCAACTTCAGGCTCCATATGCACATACACATAAACACATACATATGCATGCTCACACACATCTGAACATACATGCATACCCATACTTAAGATCACTGAATGTGAGAGATGAGGAATTCTAAAGGGAAAAGAGAGTCTGAATAAACTTGGTCCTCAGCTTTAACAACAGTTCACTCCCAACTATAGCCTCTGCAACCTCCATATCTCTGCTTTACTTTGTGGTGAACTTGACATCTCCTTGTCTTGCTCATCAGCAGACACAGAGCTAACTCAGTGTTTCCATGGTGACATGGTCATCTTTATAAACATACTGCCACAGGCTGTAATGCAGTGTTCTCTAGGGTGCTGATATGAAGTCAGGGTTCTTCCTTAATATCCTAAGCCATGTTTTTAGGGCGTTCAAGTTCCTCTGTTAGTCTTTAAAAAAGTCTTCCAATCTATGAAATATGATACACAAATTACATAGAACAAATGGAGAGCCTGATGAAAAAAAGGGGAAAGTCTTTAAAATGTAAATTTGTGGTATATTGACCTATCAGATGCTCTCTGAGAGGTCACAGGTCACCCTTGCTTTTCTCTGTTGCCTCTAAGTCTATAGTAACTTCTTCCTGCTCTTCTTTATAGTTCAGCCCATGAGTGTGTATCTAAAGACCAGTTTTTCTTTTTTTGTGAGTTTTTTTTATGTAATTTTAATCTTTTTGTCTTTTTACTTATTTATTTTTTACCATTTTTAAAATTTTAATATTTATTTATTTGTTTGTTTTTCAAGACAGGGTTTCTCTGTATTGTTTTGGAGCTTGTCCTGGAATTCACTCTGTAGACCAGGCTGGCCTTGAACTCACAGAGATCTGCCTGCCTCTGCCTCCTGAGTGCTGGGATTAAAGGCATGCACCACCAACACCCTGCTTACCCTGTTTTTATTGAGCTATACATTTTTTCTCACTCCCTTTCCCTCCTGCCCTTCTACCCCCCATGTTCCCAGTTTACTCAGGAGATCATTTTTTTTCTCATTCCTAGGCGGATCCATGTATGTCTCTCTTAGGGTCCTTTTTATTGCCTAGGTTGTCATTTTAATCTTGATGCATACTTTTTTTGTTTGTTTCTACTTTCTTTTTCTCAACCTCATATTTTGTTCATCATGACACATATAAAGTTGTAGCTTATTAATTTTCATTGATAGTATTCCATTTTGTGGGAGAACATAGTGCATGTTTTACTATTGGTGGTATTTGTTCTATTTTCTAATTTATGGCTTTGTGAATTTGTCTTGGTATCCACAGCCATTCATTTTCAAGTATGTACTTAAAGGTAGGTTACAGAACAAAAGCTCGTGTGTGTGTCTGTGTATGTGTGCATGCGCATGGGTTCATATACACATAAAAGTACATATTAACATGATATATAGTATATGATTACCAATGCTATATACATATTTTCATTTTAGCACATTGTATATGTAAGTATATTTTATATCATGATACATATATATCATGAATATTACATATAATATTTGTATTTTAGCATGTGATAGGGTATGAGAATGTCCAATATTAGTAAGAATATCAAAAGGTATTTTGAAGTGGTGGCCTCACAGTCTCACCATCAGTATATGTGAAAGTTTGGCTGTGGGTGTCTTTTCCCATTCTTGTTAGTGTCAGTCCTTTGCATTTCATTCAGTTATGTGGCTGCCTGTGGTGGTTTGAATAGGAATGGCTCCATAGATTCATGTGTTTGAATGCGTGGCCCATTGGGAATGGCACCGTTAGGAAGTGTGGCCTTGTTAGAGGAAGTGTGTCACTGTGAACGCGGGCTTTGAGGTCTTATATGCTCAAGCTTTGCCTAGTGTGGTACACAGTCTCCTTCTGCTGCCTGTGGATCAAGATGTAAAACTCTCAACTGCTTCCCCAGCACCATATCTCTCTGTATACTACTATGCTTCTTGCCATGATGATAATGGACTGAAACCTCTGAAACCATAAGCCAGCAGCAATTAAATATTTTCCTTCATAAGAGTTGTCATGGTCATGGGGTCTCTTCACAGCAATAAAGCCTAATTAAGACAGAAGTTAGTATCAGGGACTGGCGTATTGCTGTGATAGGCCTGGCCTTGCTTTTGTTTGGAGCAATGTGGACTTTGGGATTTTGGATTAGCAAAGCAGTTGAATGCTTTAAGTGGCTCTTAATGGGCCATTCTAGTAGGAACACAGATGACAGTTGTGCTAAGGGTGATTTAAATTGTCAGCCAGGCTTATGAGGTTTCAGAGGAGAAGTTTCATATGTGGCCTAGAGACTGTTCTTTGATAATTTGGCAAAGAATGTGGCTGCTGTTGCCCTTGCCTTAAAAGTCTGCCTGATCCTAAAATGAAGAGCTTTGGATTAATTCCATTGGCAGAGGAAATCTCAAAACAGCCTAGTATTGACTCTGTTGTGTGGTATTAGTGTTCATTCTCATGAAGATCTATAAAGAAAAGGAGCAAGCCAGAAAGCAGCACTCCTCTGTGGCCTCTGCATCAGCTCCTGCCTCTAGGACCCTGTCCTGTTTAAGTCCCTGTCTTAACCTTATTTAGTGATGAACAGCAATATGGAAGTATAAGCCAAATAAACCATTTCCTCTCCAACTTTCTTTTTGGTCATGGTGTTTCATCACAGCAATGAAAACCCTAACTAAGACACCATTCCACTCTGCTTACATTTCCCTCATTACCAAGTGGAGCGTATCTCCCAGGTTTGTTGACTTTGGATATTGTCTTCAAAGTCCCTTAACCATTTTCCTCCCAGATTTCTTTGAAAAAATATGATTTGTAGGAATCTTGTCTTCGATAGAGAGAGTTCTGTTCTTTCATCTGGAGCCACTGCCCATGGGTCTTGGTTTTCAAGACAGTGTTTCTTGGGACTTACTCTGTAGACAAGACTGGCCTTTGACTCAGAGATCCTCTTGTCTCTGCCCCCAGTCCTGGGATTAAAGGCGTGCATCACCACAGCTGGCTGAGGTCTTGTGCTTCTGCTGGACCCTTTGCTGTTGCTTCATGTGGTCCTTCCTCTATGTGATCCTTCATATGAGGATCCTCTGCTCAGCCAATGTGTTCATGCTATAGGCCTCCTGTATAATCCCTGCTGCAGAGGCTGCCACAAACTAATGGCTAATTCTCTTGTCATGTCAAGTGACATATTGGTTATGGCCCTTTTATTTTCATACCTAGAGTTCTATCCCCACCTCTGACTCTCCTGACTTCTCATACATCCAAGATTCATTTCCCCACACCTCCCTGCTTCTTCATTCTCCATCTCATTTCAGAGTCATCACTTAGCAACTTAGCTGTCAGTCAAGGCATCTTGTTTAGCTTCTGTTTGTTGCTCAGATGAAACCAGTCTTTTAATTATATTGATTTTACCTTTCCCATTTTTCCTTTCCCTAGCTCAGGTTTTATTATTTCTTTCCCCGGAGCCCTTGATGTGCAGCAGTTTTCTCTGAGATTGAAACATTCCATTCTGCAGGGCAATTAGGTAAGACAGAAAGTCAACACAGTTCCAGGAAGTTCCTGAAACTGAGTGTATTCACTAGGCCTCTCAGTTCCTAAGGGTAAAGATTGCTGGGAGTCACCCTGAGACAAGCCAAGCTGTGACTCTCAGAACAGCTTTGCTACTTAGAAAAAGCTGAGACCCAGCAGCCTGGAAGAAGCAGAGAGAAGCTGAACTGCCTACAAGAAATGATGGGCTGAGCTGCTTAGAAGAGGATCAGACCAACTGAGCCACCAGAAAGGGACACTGTCTACACTGTTGATCTGCCTGCTGGCTGTACCCTTCAGCCTTCCAGCTTTTGTGAGCTGTCATCCATGGTGGTGTGGGCTTTGGTGATGTAGCTCTCTTTGAGTCATTCCTGCTTTTGTAAGTCACTCCTCACCAAAATTCCTGCAAGACACCCCAGTAAAATTCACTAGTTCACCATGTTGGTAAACTATGAACTTTGGTGGGCTATGTATTTTGGTCTGTCCTCAGTTCCCTTATCTGGAGTTACTAAACATTTGTTCATGTCTTCCCAGGAATTGTGTCACTGAGCAGCCACTTCAACATCTTCCTAAGTACTCTCCCTGCCTCCAATCTTGTTCCCTTTGAATGTCTCATTTATATAGTTGCCATAGAGTACCTAAAAAATGCAATAGCAGCTAGGCTAACACTCCTTTCCCATCTTCTAGTGTGTCTGGTCTAAACAGTCCTCTACATTCCAGCCTCACTCTCTCACAGGCATGGGATCCCAGCGTAGACAACTTGCAGTTCTCATGTGTTTTCTTACCTAGGTGGCCTTTGCCATCTGTTTGGATTTAGTCCCTTTCCCCTTCTTTTAGAAGAGTGGGTGTCCTAACACAGCAAACCCACAGCAACCTTGGTATCTCTATGTTTGCTATGCGACATTTAATGGGTCTATTTGGGATGACATTTCCTATCAGTCTAGATTCTCTGAGGTTGGGGCCTTGTGATCTCTGTAGTTTGCATCAAGGCATGCAAGCTCTGAAGTAATTGGAGAGGAAATTTTTAAGACAAAACAGTTTGCATTATTACATCTTGTAGTTAATGATTTAGTGTGGTAAATAAATGCAGTGTGCCCACCCATATCAACTAACATCAAGAACTTTAGCCTGGGTTCTAGTAGATCCATTAGTCTGGAAAGACGAGGAAGTGAAAAATGAAACCATAATGATGCAATAAAATGAACCTCCAGGGTTCATAAGATGTGGTTTCTACTTCTACTTCCATCAGCTGCTAGATGAAGGCTCTAGGATGGCATATAAGTTAGTCATCAATCTCATTATCAGGGGAGGGCATTTAAGGTAGCTTAGATGGTTAGTTGGTGTAATCCTTGTAGATCTTTGGACATTTCCCTAGTGCCTGATTTTCTTTAAACCTATATTGGCTCCTGTCTTATAGTATCTCTTATTTTGTTCTCCTCTGTTCTTCCCCCCACAAACCTTTCTGCTCCCTTATGTCCACCTCACTCCTCCTCTTCTCCCCTTCTCATTCTCCTAGCTCCCTCTCCCCTCCCACAACACTCCCAATTTGCTCAGGAGATCTTGTCCCTTTCCCCTTCTCCAGGGGACCATGTATGTCTCTCTTAGGATCCTCCTTGTTGCCTAATTCTCTAGTGGTGCGGATTGTAGGCTGGTAATCCTTTGCTGTATTTGTAAAATCCATATATGAGTGAGTGCATACCATGTTTGTCTTTTTGTGACTGGGTTACCTCACTCAGAATGATTTCTTCTAGTTCCATCCATTTGCCTGCGAATTTCAAGATTCCATTGTTTCCTCCCCCCCCCCCACTGAGTAGTACTCCATTGTGTAAATGTACCACATTTTCCGTATTCATTCTTCAGTTGAGGGGCATCTAGGTTGCTTCCAGATTCTGGCTATTACAAATAATGCTGCTATGAACACTGAATTGAACTGGAATCAGTTGCAGAGAAGGAGTGATGGGCAAAGGGGTCAAGACCAGGCTGGTGAATCCCACAGAAACAGCTGACCTGAACAAGGGGGAGCTCTTGGCCCCCAGACTGACTGAGAAACCAGCATGGAACTGATCCAGACCCCATGAATGTGGGTGTCAGTGAGGAGACCTTGGAAATCTATGGGGCCTCTTGTAGTAGATCAGTACTTATCCCTAGCATAGGAATGGACTTTGGGATCCCATTTCACATAGAGGGATACTCCCTCAGCCTAGACACATGGGGGAGGGCCTAGGCCCTATCCCAAAGGATATGACAGACTCTGAAAGACCCCCCCCCCATGGAAGACCTTGCTTTCCCTGGGGAGCAGAAATGGTATGGGATTTAGTGGGGGAGGGTGTAGGATTTAGGAAGTAGGGTGTAAGTGGGGAGCAGGGGGTGGGGAGGGAGAGGGAACTGGGATTGATGTGTAAAACAATCTTGTTTCTAATTTAAATAAAACATGGAGAAAAAAAAAAGATGTGGTTTCTATCCCTGCCTTGGAATAAGTCTCTATGTAGCTGTGGAAAATAGGCAGTATCTTTTTGGTCATGAAAGTGTCTGAGTTGAAATGTCTCCAAAAACAGTAATCTGCAATTATCATTCCTCGCCCTGGCAGTTATGTCATACTGAGCACATAAAAAGGCAGCCATAACAGTCTTACAGAGAGTCATATAATCTTACTATCAACCAACCCAGTGGAGATTTAATTTGTAAATGGAGCTGCAGTCCCAATGTAAAAGATAATAAAAGGTTTACAGCCTGTTTTCAGGCTCTGTCCCGCAGCTATTCAGAAGCATCCTCCATTGCTACAGGAAAGGTAATGAATTCAGAGAGGATCCTCCAAGGGTCTGTTAATGTGTGTTGAGACCATTTGTGCATGTAGTGCATGTGCATACATGTGTGTAGTGTCATGGCAAGAAGAATTTGTTTCATGCTGGAGATGAGGGGAAGCTGTAATCACTGTTCATGCTGGATGGTCCCCAGAGTCTCTCCTGGGACACATGAGAGTGATGGAGTGAGTTAACCATCCCTGTGCTGGCCAGAGTGAAGAGCTGCTCACAGCCATGTTCTGCCCCTGTGATGGGACATTCTCTCTGTACTTTAGGAAAGTCAGGTTGCTTTGGAAGTTTCTTCTGTGATGGACAATCAGCTTCTGTAACATTTGTCCAATGACCAATGAATGCTCTCAGCATTTCAGGGTACGCTGTCACCAGCAACCATCATAAATGAACAAATGACATTTTTCTGCCTGTTTAAAAAGAACAAGGAAAGTGAAGTTATGCCCCTTGTCTTGTCAGATAGGAACCGAGGGGATGGAAAATGCAGCTGCCATTAAGTGTTCCACTGATAAGAGGAACTCCGGTCTCCTACCCCTTCCGTCATCCTGTGAGAATCTGAGAGAAGTGGCTACACCATTGCATGGTGTGCTTGTTCATATCACTGGGGATGTGAACCTGGGGCCTTGTGCATGCTAGGTAACTGCTTTATCTCGGAGCCACATCCTTAGATTAATCATCATACCACCTTTGTATTATTGCCTTGTGTGTGTGTGTGTGTGTGTGTGTGTGTGTGTGTGTGTGTGTGTGTGTGTGTGTTATTGGTCATGAACTCAGGGTCTTATGCATGCTGGGCAAGTGGTATGCTCTTCCCCAGCCCTTCAGGTGTTTACCAGCAGATCTGTTTTATGTCTGGTCTGAAATAGAACTCATCTTACTACATTGGGAAGTGGATTGTGTTTAACATGCAAGTTGTAATCGTCTGTTGCTTTCTGACTGTTCATAAGCAACTTGTGTTTGGGGTTGGAAACCAATGGCTTAGATGAAATATGACTTCTAGTTGTGCCATAACCAGAAAATCAGAGGTAAGAAAGCTATACGGGGGGCTGGAGAGATGGCTCAGAGGTTAAGAGCACTGACTGCTCTTCCAGAGGTCCTGAGTTCAATTTCCAGCAACCACATGGTGGCTCACAACCATCTATAATGAGATCTGGTGCCCGCTTCCAGCTTGCAGGCATACATGCAGGCAGAACATTGTATACATAATAAATAAAATCTTAAAAAAAGAAAGCTTTACTGGGGGAACTCAGTTTTATTTTTAATTTTTAATTATTTTTCTGAGACAGTGTTTCTCTGTGTAGCTTTGACTGTCCTGGGAACTCTCTCCATAGATCAGGCTTGCCTCTAACTCACAGAGATCCGCCTGCCTCTGCCTCCTGAGTGCTGAGATTAAAGGCATGTGCTACCACCAACTAGCTAATATTTTTTATATAAATTTTTATTTAAATTAGAAACAATCTTACTTTACATATCAATCCTAGTTCCGCTTCCCTCCATCCTCCCATGCCCCCCACCGATTACCCTATCCCCCCCTCCATTCCCCAGGGAGGGTGAGGCCTTCCATAGGGTATCATCAAAGACTGTCATATCATTTGGGGCAGGGCCTAGGACCTCCCCCATATGTCTAGGCTGAGAGAGTATCCCTCTATGTGGAATGGGCTCCCAAACTTCATTCATACACTAGGGATAAATTCTGGTTCCACTGCTGGAGGCCCCATAGACTGCCCAGGCCTCCTAACTGACACCCACATTCAGGGGGCCTGGTTCAGTCCTAAGCTGGTTCCCCAGCTATCAGACTGGGGTCTGTGAGCTCTCACTTGCTCAGGTCAGCTGTTTCTGTGGTTTTTTTCAGCCTGGTCTTGACCCTTTTACTCATCACTCCTCCCTCTCCACAACTGGATTCCAGGAGTTCAGTTCAGTGTTTAGCTGTGGGTGTCTGCTTCTATCAGCTACTGGATGAAGGCTCTAGGATGGCATTTAAGGTAGTCATCAATCTCATTATAGGGGAAGGGCATTTAAGGTAGCCTCTCTACTACTGCTTAGATTCTTAGTTGGGGTCATCCTTATGGATCTCTGGACATTTCCCAAGTGCCAGATTTCTCTTTAAACCTATAATGGCTCCCTATATGAAGGTATCACTTTTCTTGCTCTCCTTCTTTATTCTTCCCCCAACTCAATCTTCCTGATCCCTCATCTTTTCTTCACCCCTCTTCTTCTCCCCTTTTCTTTCTCCTATTCCTCCCCCCCCACCCCTGTGCTCCCAATTTCCTCAGGAGCTCTTGTCCCTTTCCCCTTCTCCAGGGGACCATGTATGTCTCTTTTAGGGTCCTCCTTGTTTCCTAGCTTCTCTGGAGGTGCAGATTGTAGGATGGTAATCCTTTGCTTGATGTCAGATATCCATATATAAGTAAGTACTAATTTTTAAATTTTTATTGGTGTGACTTGGATATATAGAATAAAGCCAGGCATTCCCCCCTTGCCATCCTCACCAATCTATCACAAACCTCCCCTCTAATTTACTACCTTCCATACTTTTCATTTGCACTCAGAAAGTCCTCTCTGCACCATGGACACATAGGCAAATGGGCATTCCAGTCTTCTCTCCTCCCCACCTTGCCCTGTGAGGTGGGTGCTCGGCCCCAAGAGATTTGTTTAGGGTGCCATCTTGCTTTTCTTTATAAGGATGCCCCAGGGAAGGTTTGTCTCCTCTTTTCCTTCCACATGGGAGGGTTGAAAATAATCACTCTTGTCATTCCCCTTAGCCTCGTTATGGGGAATATTTAGTGCTGCAGCCAGGATGTGGGGGGATATCTCGGATGCAATAATACTGCTTCTTGCGTCAGCGAACACGGTATTGATTGTAGGCTGTCAACCTTTCTGCATGCTTTGCAGGGTCCCAGAAGGCTAATAGCTGCAGGGAGGGTGATGCATCAGGCAGGGGCATGAGTGTTCTGTTAACCAATACTACCCTGAGCTCTCTTGCTCACGCTTAATGCAGTGTGGCTCACTGGCTCTGGGATTTCCTTTTAAATCCCAACTCCTCTCAGCAATCCTTTGGTGTTCTTTGGATCTCCTTATATGGCATTCTCCTTACTTGGTAGCCACTGTTCATCTTGTAATCTTCCCAAGGGCAAGAGCTGGCACCAACTTCTGTGTGTGTTGTTTTGTTCAACAGACGTTTATTGAGCATCTAGTATGTGCCAAACTTTTCTCTGAAGATAGAGTAGACTAAGCAACATCTCATTCATATGGAACTTAGGGAGGTAGGAAAAGGCCTTTCTGGGGAGGTGACATTCCAGCTAAGGTCATCAGTGTATCCCCTGGGACTAGATAATAAATACTTGTTAAGTTAGGATGGAAGCTAGTTCCTCAGGTTAGCTGCACCTACACTAGCTTCAGATAGGCCCAAATGGTGACCTTCATTGAGGCCAAGCATTATGTTTCCATTGTGTCCCTTACCTCTCAGGACTTTCTGTCCCTTGCCTCTTCCAGCCAGCTGCCCTGCAGCATGGTAAGTTCTTTAAATAGCCACATGCTTTTTTGCCTGCTCTGAAGCCTGGAATATTCTTTTCTCTTCACCTGGACAACTCACTCCCACTCACCTTCTAGGTTTCACCTGAGGAATTGCCTCCTGTATGATTCCTCTGTTGGAGTGAATTGGTCCTGTGTGCTCTCCATACCTGCTCTGCCCAGCAGAGCATGTATTGTTTTACTTTGTAGTTCTAACAAAGATATACCAGTACAGTGCCTCTATTGGCCAGGAACCATTCTGAGAGCTTGGAGTATATCATATCTTTCCATTTTCACACTGAATTTATGGGGTATCAGTTTACTATTATAAATGGTACTGAGGCACAATGATGCCATTTGTCAGGGTTGTTCAGCTTTTCACTAGGAGAGATCTGGTTTCTTTGCAGGAGGCAGGCAGGCAGAGAGGTTAGTCAACTTGCCCCTGGAGGTGCTTAGCCAAGATCTTGAGCTGCCACTGTTGCCTGTGAGGTTGTCCCTTCCTGTGTGCTACAGGTCGTGTGAAGACAGGGGCCCTGACTACTGTTTTACAGATCAGATTGGTACAGGCTTGTCAGGTGTTGTTTGATCAGTTATTAAGTGAATGAGTGACTGCTCAGAGTTCCAAAATGTCACTTTTCCTTTTGCCATTGAAGCAGATGTTTCAACTCTAGTCTCTGAGGTTCTTGACACCCACAAATGGACTCCCACACCATTCTGGCTGGAAAGCAAATCATGACCCAACTAGGGCAAGGACACCATACTGATAGCTGGTCCCTGAGGCCTCTGGGTTTTCCTCCCAAGGTTCTTTTTGGAGAACTGGCCTATGCACCCACCTAGACTGAAAACAACAGCTAGGGGTGCCTGGGGTGGTGGTCAGGGAGAACTTCAGTAGGCTCTGCCTACCCAAGATCACCAAGGGTGAGTTTCAGGGGCTGGTGACAGGGTGAGGGGCTAGTACAATAATCACTATGTTCAGTCTCCTAAGTCAGGAGAGGGCAGAAGTGACAGGCCAGGCTGGGTCTGCTCCAGCAGTTTATCCAGCATGGAAGATCTGAATTGGGATGGGGTGGGGTTATCAACATTGAGGTCAGAGTAGGAGGTTGGAGACCTGAGTGTCAGGACTTTGCACTTATTCCTGGCCATGCACCAGTCTCTGCTCACCGAGTGGCCCATTTCTGAGTCTCCTCATTGGTGAGAATGGACAAGCCAGGGTCTCTATGCATGACCCATCACTGTGGAGCAAGAGATGCAGGATCTGGAGAAGGACAGACCTGGATAAGACTCTGAGCTGTCATGTAAGCCTTTGAGTCTATCATGGGAATGCATTGCTACCCATTAGGTATTGCGGTGATTTTCAGTCACATGGTGACTGCTCATAGGTTCAAAATACCTTTATTCAGATAAATACCAGCCAAACGCAAGCCAGAGCATGCCAGGGGCAGCTGAGCAGCAAGGCCAGGGAGAAGGGGGAGGAGAAGGGGCTTCCATGTGCTCACGGTTCCTTAAGAGCCCATGCTGCATCATCCTGATCACACCTGTCGCCAGCCAGGAGTGGCTTACTGTCCCCTACATGCTGATTTTCATTTTTCCATCTATTATGTTTAAACACTTGGATGTGGAGCTTAAGAAATAGTTGTAACTGGGACTAGGGGAATGGTAGTTTAGTGGTGGAGTGTTTGGATGGCATGTGTGAGGCTCTAGGTTCAAACCCAAGTAGCAGTAATAGCATTGTTACTGGCTGAGTGAAAGCCAGCAGGGGTGGGTTAGCTCTGGGGAACTGAAATTCTAATAGCATTTCTAATAGCACAAGGGGAGTGTTAGCTTGGCATTTTGCTCCCATGCCACACCATGTCCACTCTTGCTTCAGCTTCTCTGTAGAGTTCCATCTATTTGAAGTGCTGCACCATATTTGGTACAGCTGGGTGGTATAGCTGCCTTAAAACTCTGCTTAGGTGTCCAAAATACTGAGTAATGTTTTCTTATCACTTTAATCATTCATTCCCTCTGCAGTTCCATACTTCCCTCACCTTGCCTTGCCTTATAGAAACACTTGGTACCTCCAGCAGAGGCAGTGTCTTACTTGTCTCAGTACCTCCATCCTTTTGTCTGAGATCTGGTCCCGGATTCCCACTCCCAAGCTATCAGGCTACCTCTAATGTTGGTGAACTTATGGTTAGTACTGGCTTTCCAATCAGTACTTTCTCTTTATATATAGTGGGGGATGGGGATGGGAACTTGGACCACCCATCCTGGTTAGTTGTTTGAGAATTTTGAAAATGTTGTCCTTTGTTTCCTTTACTGTAACAGTTCACTCAGTTGCTACAGTGTTGTCATTTGTTTCCTTTACTATAACGGTTTAGTTAGTCACTATACAATGTTGTTCTCTTTACTGTAACAGTTCAGTCAGTCGCTACACAATGTTGTCATTTGTTTTCTTTACTGTAACCATCCAGTTACAGGCTACACAGCAGTGGATTGGTCAAAGGTGACTGACATGTACCCATAGGATTATAAGATCCCTCTTGCCATGTGCTGTTGTGTTTGTCCTGACACTGTGGTCACTCTCATGTCCTAGTGTAACACATTGCTCATGGTTGTAGTGGTATTGGTATAAACAAATCTGTCCAGATACATTTAGCTACAGAAATACTGTGTCTTACAGTTGCCCATAATATTCAGCATGGTTACATCATGCAGATGGTGGCCAAGGAACAATAGGTATACCTACATCTGCCATCCGGCCTGTGGAAGTATGCTGTCCTGCATATTATCATGTGAATCCAGAAGCAGGCTAAACTGATGCTGAGGTGCTTAGAACATACCTGTCAGATACATGGCTTGAGTTTTGTGGGTAAATAAGTTAATGCATGTATATATATTTTTTGAGACAGGGTTTCTCTGTGTAACAGTCCTAGCTGTCCTGAAACTTGTTTTGTAGACCAGGCTGGCCTTGAGAGGCAGAGGCAGGCAGATCTCTGTGAGTTCCAGTGCTGGGATTAAAGGTGTGTGCCACCACCACTGGGCAATGCATGCATAATTTGTAGAATCAAACCTGGCCTGTGAGAAGTGCTTGGCAATGTTAGCTTTGTCTGTAGCTGACCCAGGATTTTAACAGTTCTGCTTCAGTCAGATACACTGAGTTGGGAGTTCAAGATCCATCTCTCACTGGATGGATATCACTGATGGGCAATCTGTCATTCTCCATTTGCAAAGTGGGATTCAATGGCATTGTGTGTTGAGGGAGGAGCCAACAAAGCGAGTATGGAAAGCTCTCATAACCCTCAGGGAACGTGGCTGATGTGGCTGGTCTGTTGTGCTTTACACAACAGAGGAGGAAGGGCAGGAGCCAGACCCAAAGCAGTTAAGAAACAAACAAATCCCCATTACCTGTCTACCCAGCACTCTGACCCTTGTTGCTGGCTTGTGCCACTCTTATTTCCCATGACTTAGCTTCCACCTTTGGACAAGAAATCATGGCTGCCTCTCAAGGTTCAGCTTTTTGGGTTGCTTTGCTTTTAGACATCAGGAACTGAATGTTACCTTAGGAAGATTTTAATAAAAACATAGGAAGACATGCTTTCTTCCATTTTACTTAATTGAACCGATGCCATCCAGTAATCTGATGGCACTTACAGCATACAGTGCAGGGTCCTTAGGGCCAAAGAAACTGCTAATACCTGGGGCTCAAGGAGATGAAAAAGGGTTCACTTCTCAGTGTCTGGCAAAGAGCCAGCAAGTGGTGACAGATTGGTTAGTGATGCCTGAGGCCTTGCTCTAGTGATGTCCTTTCCTGTTTTTTTTTTTTTTTTTTTTTTGTCTGAGGCTCCCTTCCATGTTCAATGAGGAGTCTGGTGGCCATGTGTTCTACCTCATCTGACAATCCCTGTCTCTGTCTACCTTTAGATCACAGGTTGTGCTCTGTACTGAGCTGGTTAAGACAGGGTGGGGGCTTGTAGTTGAAGTCCACAGACTTCAGTGAGCTCCTTGACGATGACCAGAGCTGTTCATGTTCATGTGTATGTTATAGGGAGCATGGATGACTATTATGTTCAGACCATGGAGATAGTCCAATGCCTCCAAAGGCACTGATGTCATGCTAGTTCAGTGCTTCTCAACCTTCCGAATGCTGCAACCCTTCAATACAGTTCATGATGTGATAACCTCCAATCATAAAGTTATTTTCATTGCAACTTCATAACTGTTACTTTGCTACTGTTAAGTCATTGCTCGACACCCAAAGGGGTCATGACCCACTAGCTGAGACCAACTATGCTAGTTATGTGGAGTTTAGTAAGCCCACTTTTGGTGGCTCTCAGAATGACTCAGGAGGTGTGTGGATACATGTTCCCCCTGTGAATAGTTAATGCAGTTTCTGTTAGAAAGAAACACCAGCATATCAGATCAACATTTCAGGGATTTTTGTTCTTTGGAGAAGGATATCTTGCTTCTGAAGAAAGGTGACTTAGATTCATGTTAAATGAACAGGACTACAAAGGAAGACTGGTGTTCAGCTTGCTATAAATATGATTTGTATACACCCCACCTGGCATAGTCAGAGGAGGGGAGTCTCCGGGAGCTGACAAAAAGCTAAGAATGGCAAACATCTGTGACCCGATGCTCCCCATCCATTTATGCTCTTTAGGAGCTGGAGGAATTTCTCATCAAGGAAAGTCTCACGGAGCTTTCTTTCCCAGAGAGTTTCTCCATGGGCCATGAAAGATGACCAAGGTGCAGCTTGTGTTGCAGAAACCTCGAGAAACACTGGGAAAGCCACATCTTCATCCTAATGTGCCTGCTGTGTGGAGATGCAAAGGCTTGTGTTTTCAAGCTCCTACAAAATGGTTATGATTTAAATAGTTATTTCTTGCTGCAAAACTGTTTGCAAGCACACACAGCTTGGAAATCGAGACAACATGGTGCTTTTATTATTTTTCCTCTTCCGAAGCAAACTAAAAAGTTAGGAGTTTTAACAAATCCAGGAACTGAAGGAAAATTTCCTTTTAGTGAACATTTCCCATCTCAAGTTATTTCCTCTCTACCAGACAGAAACTGGGGAGATGAGTTAAAACAGAGCAACAGGTAGAAGCCATGGTACCACTTTTTGGACACACCCAAGCACCTTCTCCGCTTCCTTTCTGAGAGGATAAATGCTTTATTTTCGAACTTCCCTTTTGGAAATGGCTTTCTTGAGGTGGTGAGTCATCTCTAGAGAAGGATGAACCAGCTGTCATGATTAATGATGAAAAGGAATTCTGGCTGGTCAGAACTGATATGTCATGACTGTTATTTTTTGGAGGAAGCTAAGTGTTGCTGTAAGGAAATGCGACTTGAACACAAAACTGAGGCAGGGATGATGGTTTGTGTCCTGGGTCGTATGTGCTCCCCTCACCCTGCCCCCTGTATCTCATTGTGGCTTGTAAGGAGGGAGCTCTTAAATCTACTTTCCCAGTTTGGTGAGTTTGAAGTGAGCTCAGATGTGTGCTTAGGCTGACAAATCAGCATCATTATGGCCTTTGTTTTAGACACAGTGAAGACTGATGGATGGCTCTTTCTGGAAAAGAGGAGGGGTTGCTCAGGAGGGAAAAACCCAGAAGAACAGGCCAGCCTTTCTTGGGGGGCTGCTGATGTTCTGCCCACTGCTTTGTTGAGACCTCCTGATACTAAGCAACTGGGACACAGCCTTTATAAGTCAATGGGCAAATCCTCTGGCAGAGGTTGAAGGGAAAGAGCCAAGGACCACGTAGGCGGGGATTAGATGGAGCCATTTAAAAGGAAACAAAAATAAAAGCAAGAGTAACAAGCAGTGGAAGAGATCTGGTCCCAGCTGGCCTTGCCAAGCAAACTCTGGGAAGCCGCATGGAGAAAGGATTCTCTTTAAGGTTCCCTAATGTGTTTGTGGTGCTTTGGCCATTACATTCCCAGGCTGTTTCTATGGCACTTACCAAAAGAAAGAACAGTGTCATGATGTCCCCTCCCTTCCCATTCGGCACCTCTTTCTCAGCCTCATGAAATAAGTCTCTGCCTTCAATGGAACTGTTTAAAAGGAAATGGATGGGAAAGCAGACGAGATATACTGGCTAGGCTGAATTTTCACAAAGAGAAACTCTCTAAGAGTAAACAGTGTTTATTTTTTGTTGATTTTTTTCAAACAAATGGAATTGCTTAATTAAAAAAAAACCTTATGTCTTTTCTCCTTAAATACTACAGACAATCTCATTTTATCGCAGCAGACACCTAGAAACAAAACACGGAACCCACCAGAGAAAATTGGGCAATGAATAAACGCATCAGAAATTCAAGTTGACTATGGAAGAATTAGTGCCAGTTGGCAGCTCCTGATTCTAAACAGAAGTGGCCTGAGCCTACTGAGTTTGACAAAAGTTTCTTAGAATTGGGGAGCTAGGAACATTGAACTCCTTTTTAAATTCTATTCCAATTGTTTTATGCATAGGGAAATGAAACTCAATGCATCAAATGAAGACCCAAAGAAACATTTAAAAACTCATTTGACTAGTATTCAGTATGTGAGACTAAGTAATAGCTTGTCCTCCTAGTTAACCTTGTCCTGGAATATATATAAGTTATTTGTAGCCGCCACTGCTATAATATTTTCTGAAGGATGCCAAGCTGTATGTAAGATCTTTTTGCTAAAGTCCAGACTGTCGACACTGATCTCATCTTTTCTTCGCTTGCCCCCGACGCACACTTTTCGGGGTTTGAGGATAGCCCGGGGTTTGCTGTTTTCCCTCGAGGCCTCAAGGGTCACATCACGCTTGGTGTTTCGGTCGAACATCCTGAAGAAGTTGTTGTAGGAGCCCGTCATGATGACACTGCAAAGGAGAGGGGAAACTGAGAATTACGGAGAAGGGTGGTAAGACATCCCCATAGCATCTTTCAGGAACACGTGATTATCACCACCAGCCCACAGAACCAGAGGTTTAAGCTGAGAGCATTGACTTCTTTTCGAGTTACTAAAAGTACCAAGCTCTTTGGCTGGGCTTACTACAAAGGGTTGAGATAACCATCAGTATTACTTGTTTTTACTCCACAGATACCTTTTGTTTTTGAGTCGCTAATCTGGTCCAATTGTTATTATCCTGGGGTTACTGATATTCCATTAGTGTAAGGAGGTGTGGTGGTTTGAAAGAAAATGACCCTCAAAAGAAGTGGCTCTATTAGGAGATGTGGTCTTGTCGGAGAAAGTGTGTCATTATGGAGGAGGGCTTTGAGGTCTCATATATGCTCAAGATACTGTCCAGTGTCTCAGTTCACTTCCTGTTGCCTTTGCTTCAAGATGTAGAATTCTCCAGTACCGTATTTGCCTGCACACTCCATACTCCCAGTCATCATGCTTTTTGCTATGATGATGATGTACAGAACATCTGAAACCATCAGCAGCCCCATCAATTGAATGCTTTTCTTTATAAGAGTTGCTGTGGTCATGGTGTCTCTTCACAGCAACATAAGCCCTTACTAAGACAGGAGGCCACAATGAGGAAGTGTAAGCAGACACACATGGAATCAGCAAACCATTTCCCAGGTCCAACATACAATTGTTTTACTGGAATTTCTTAGCTGTCTGAGCTCTGGGAATTTAACTTAGCTCATCAGCCAGATCTGTGAAGTGCAGAGGCAGTGACCACCACAGGGTGGCCTCTCTCCCTTTAGGAACCAGCTCTATAATCTGGTGTTTCAGAAAACTTGTCCACAAAATGGATGCTATGGTCTTACCCGGAGAGATAGTAAATAGATTTGAACATCATATGTCTAAACTTTGTGGAAGGCATTGTAGGAGATGCTTTCTTGTTTTTGTAACCTATCCATCCTTGGGGATGTCTATGATTGAGTGGGAGAGCAGTGAATGCTGAAGGCCTTCCAGCAACAGGGTACTGAATCTGTACAGCTGGCATTTAAGATAGGCGGCAAGCATTGGGGAGATATGAGGTACTGCTTGTACCCTATGTGCACCATCTCATGGTGGCACCTCAAAGAGGCTGCCATAGATGATGTTTGGCAAGGAATGCCTGGTGTCAACTGTGTTTGGTGAAGGAAAAAAAAAACTGGGAAGGCTGCTGCTGACTTTGGGAATTTTGTCAACTGTGTGGATTAATTAGAGGTTGGATTTTGTTTCACTGGCCCAATCAAGGGATGCCATGGATAAAGGGTTATCTGTCTGGGTGCTCCAGTGAACTGTCATAGGGGCACAAGGGCTCTACCTTCACAATCACAGTTAAGTTTCCAGTAGCTCATGCAAGGGAGTTTCAGAGGAGATGAAGGTGTGCCTGCCGACAGTGAGTGACAAGCTCAGAATGCATGTGTAGGACCACAGGGTGCAAACGTCTAGCCACCTGGCTTTGTAAGCTTCTGGGACACTGAGTTCATTTCTGCAACAAGATTTGACTTACTGTTAAGCATATCAGAAGAAATATGTTTTATCCTTAAATAGCTTAACTTTATCTGAACTCTGAACAACATTCCCAGTTATGATACAGAAGAATTGATCTCAGTACTCAAGGATTTTTATAATTACTGCTCACTAATGTTTGAGGTTGGGCCACCTCACCAAGTCTGCAATACGCTGACTCTTAACTTCCACAACTGTGAAATGGAGATTAGGGAAATAACGTTACTGGGCTGTGGCTGAGATTAGAAGATGTGTATAAAACGTATCTTGTGCATAGATACCTAGCAGTCATTGGTTATGAATCTATGTCAGTGAAGGGCAAACTGGAATAATAACAGATTTGTAAATAGAATCAACTAACAATGACTAAGTGGTAAAGTAACAGACTTGCTTCTTTCCTGGGGACTCTGGTTTATATGGTTTAGTTACTTTGCTCTCTTATCCTGTATAAACTGGATAGTGTAACCTGGGTCCTTTGTTACATGTTTACTACATCTGGTTCAGCTGAATTCTACAATAGAAGATTCAGTGGTGGTTTGGGAAGAGGGGCAAGGTGATCAGAGATCGTGGCACTCATTCAGAGCTGGAATCTCAGAATGGCCTGCTGTGGAAAAAGTCCCATGCTATTAAACGCTGTGCCTCCATCATCAAGAAGCTAACTGAGCCCCAGCAGCCTGCATCTAGTTTACAGAGAGTCAGAGCATCATCTGTATTTGTCAAACTAAAAATGAACTATTGGGAGGTAATATGAAGTATTGTAGAAATCAAGAGCTTTAAAACACTAATAAATCACTCTGAAGGATTGTGATTAATGAGGTTGGCTAGAATTCTGCTAATGAAGTACCAGGGCCTTCAGTCAGGTCTGTTCTAGCAGCTTCAAGGGGATAGGTCTAGAAAGCCCCTTGACAATAATCAGAATTATGCAGGAGAGGACTTCCTAGTGTATTACCAGTGGTCTTGAGTAGGCATTCTGCCCTAGCTTTTGGGTGACTTGTATGTCAGAGACAGCATTTTCTTGTTGACATTAAACTGTCACCAGTGCCAGCCTGGAAATGAACTTGGGGGCATCACAGCTGCTTCTCCTTACAAGCTTGACAACAGTCTCCAGTCAGTGACCCACATAATACATCCTGGCCAGGTCCTGGGGCCCAGCATTGATCTCCATTTGGAGGCATTCCATTTAGAGTAAATTGTCCAGAGGTTCCTCCAAGGAAAGGCTCTTAGCCCGAGTGTTTCTTACCTGTCTGACCCATTCCACACACACTCAAATTTATCAAAAATGCAGTCATTTTCGTAGAGGGAGCACAACTTGCTGCGGAGGTAGTCATGAACCTGAGAGGAAACATCAAGAACATGTCATCATCATCCAAGGCGAGGAGGTCTATGAACACTGACTTGGTGACATGAGCTGTTCAGTCTCTTCTGTGTGCCCTAGCATGGCATCAGGTGGTGCTGTGCTGAATGCAGGCTCAGGGGCCTGTCTTTGAGGAAAGCCTGGGTCAGTGAGCTTCTCTTATGCCAGTGTGGATTGAAGAAGGTTGCTTCTATAGATAGTGGCATAAAGCAGGGGTCAGTAAGTAGTAGAATTGTGCTTTGTTTTATTGTTATTGTGTATGCATGCAGGTCTGTGCACAAGTGGAGGGCAGAGGATGGCCCTGTGGAGTTGGTTTTCTCTTTTCACTAATACATGTGCTCTTGATATTGAATTAAAACTCACCAGGTGTTAGAGACATAGTATTCACTTAGGCTTTGATACACAGCTGTTCATCACAAGTCTGCTCTGGGCTTGAGGCAGAGCACTGGGGGAGAGACCATAGAGTGGGATAGATACATGAGAAGTTTCAGACACTGCTAAAATCAAAGAATATGAAAGTGTGGAGAAGGGTGAGCATTATTATTATTATTATTATTATTTTTTTTTTTTTTTTGTAGAATGAGGACTCCAGGTTACATGTTGATAAGGTAACATGGCCTCAGAAGCCTGCAGGGAGCAAATGAGCCTGAATGGCATCTGGAAGAAAGGCTTTTTCCAGCCATAGAGAAGAGCATATACAAAAGGCCACAGGTACAAGTCTGGGAAGGAGTGTGATAGACCTATGGTGAGTAAGCAGATTGGGACCAAGGTGAAGAAGGACATCACAGAAAGGACCACTAGGTCTGCTGTGTTCCAATGAAATGGAAGAACAGAAGACCAAGAGCAAGATCAGTAGCTGAACTCAAGATGGGGTCTGGGTAGCACTGATCAGATATAGAGCAACCCTGAGGGATGGAGCAGAAAACCAGAGTCAAAGAGGGTTCTGATCTCTCTTCTGAGTATAAGATGGCTGGGCAGGAGGGGCTGCTGAAGCCCTTCTAAAGAGACAGATGAAGCCATGGATTTGAAAACTAAATCCCTGAAAGAAATACTGAAAACTCAAGCTGAAATGAAGATAGAGTTGAAAAAAAGTCAGTATCTCCAATTGAAAATCCTGGTGGAAAGCCTTTTTAGGTAGAAGACAAAAATATCATGTTTCAAGGATTTAGTAGAGGAATTAGATCACACAAGCATAGAACATGAAAAATTAAAAACCATACAGGAAAGGACTATGTAGCAACTGTGGGACACCAAATCTTTGAACTATAGGCACAGATGTGGAAGAAGAATTTCAGGTTGATGGCATAGACCAGATCTTCAAGCTCATATGAGAAAATCTCCCACGAGGAAAGACACACCTTATAGATACAGGAAACACATAGAACAACAAATAGAAGAGGAACTCCCCATGACATATCATAGATAAAACAAAGAAAGAGAATGAAAGTAGAAAGAGAAAAAAAAACACAAATCACATATAAAAGAAAATCTATCAGAACAATAGCTGATAGAAACCTGGAAAGCCGGAAGAGTCATGTGCTCCAAACTCAAAATGATTGTGGATGCTAACCTAGACTATTGGACCCAGGCAAACTATCGGCTATAATTGAGAGAAAAGGGAAAACTTCCCATGGTGCAAATAGACTAAAAGAGTTCATGCCCACTAAACTAGCTTTATGAATAACACTGGAACAAAGAGAAGAATACGCATAAATGATTCTAGAAAGAAAACAAAGCTGTAATTACTGAAACATGAAGTATGATTAAGTACAGAGACAGCAAAACAACACACGCACACACATATATACCAAGCCCAAACAAACCCAAAGTGACTATAATCAACACTTACCTTTCAGCAATAACTTTAAATATTAATGGCCTTAATATTTCAATTAAAAGACACAGTATGGCTAAATGAATTAGAAAACAGAATCAACCTTTCTGTCTATAAGAAACTCGACTTTTGAGCTGTGCGGTGGTGACACAAGCCTTTAATCCCAGCACTCAGGAGACTGAGGCAGACATCTCTGTGAGTTCAAGGCCAGCCTGATCTACAGAGCAAGTTCCAGGACAGGCTCCAAAGCTACACAGAGAAACTCTGTCTCAAACAAAACAAAACCACAAAGGAACTCAATTTTCAATTTTAAAGATATGCACAAGTCTAAAGAGAAAGAATAGGAAAAAGTATTCCAAACAAATGGAAGCAAGCCACGCAGGTATTACTATCCTGATATCATGCCTTCATATTAAAATTAATCAGGCAGAAAAGCAGGTAGGCTGGCTGCAGACTCACACCTCCCCACCCCTGCCCCAGTCTCATCCCCAGCTCCGTAGCAAACCACCTGCAGCAACCTTACCTTCCTCTTAGCTCCATCTCTAGAAGATCAAGCAGACCTTCTTCCACAGCATCCTCAACTCACCCTTTTGTCCCAGCCCATAACTCCTGCAGGCATTCCCTGGGAAGCCACAGGCTACACCTTCCTGGGAACATAGGTTGGCTAACAGGAGATCTTCACCTTTCTCCTCTCCTCTAATCCATTCCACAGTCTCAGCTCCAGCTCTGTAGAGGACCACCTGCCTTGATTTGGCCTCACTCCTTGTCTTTACCCCAAGGGGTTAAGCAGATACTGTTGAGACACTTCTACTTCCTATGGACCCTCTCGAACCCCTACTAGCCCATTCCCATTCCTAAGTGCCAGCTTCCAATACCTAGAAATACATTGTACTGGGAGCCCCCAGTGGCTACACCTGTCAGGATCTCAGAAGTAATCCATATCAGGCAAAACACAGCCACTACACTCTCCTAAGAACCAGAGAAGGCAACAGAATTAAAGGAACACAACACCCAACAAAGACAGGACCACATATCAGCACTAGAATTACAGTCATCTGAAACTTAGATGCCTAGATAGCAGTGCAAAAATATAGTAACACTCAGGGCAATGTCTCCAGGAAAACAGTAGTCCCTGAGAAATAAAACATAGCTGAAGCACACGATAAAACTAAATAAGATGGAGGTCCTTAAAGAAAGAAATTTACGAAACCACAAACAGTAGAAGGAAATGAATAAAAATGCTTCAAAACTTGAAAGTGGAAACAGAATCAAATGAAACCCAAACTGAGAGAAATCTGGAAATGAAAAATTTAGGAACTCAAACAGGAACTTCAGAGGCAAGCCTCTCCAACAGAATACAAGTGATGGAAGAGAGAATCTCAGGCATTGAAGATAAAAGAAATGGATACCTCAGTCAAAGAAAATGTAAAAGCTAGAAAACTCCAGGCGTGAAACATCTAGGGAATCTGGGACACTATGAAAATACCAAATCTATGAACAACAGGAATAAAGGAAGAAGAAACCACAGTCAATGACACAGGAAATATTTTCAATAAAATCATAGAAGAAAATGTTCCTAAACTAAAGAAGGTGATGCCTATCAAGGCACAAGAAATATACAGACCACCACCAAATAAACTGGACCAGAGAAGAAATTCCCCTCGGCATGTAATAATCAAAACATTAAGCATATAGAACAAAGAAAGAATACTAAAAGCTGCAAGGGAAAAAGACCAAGTAACATACAAAGGCAGACCTATCAGAATGTACCTCAACATCAAGGATCATCTTGAGTTACACATGTCAGGGTAAAAGGAAGGAAAATGGTATTCAAAGCAAATGGAGTTAAGAAGCAAGCTAGTCTAGCTGCTTTAATATCTGACAAAATATGTTTCAAGCCAAAACTAATCAGAAAGATAGGGAAGGACACTACATACTCATCAAAGAAAAAAATCATCAAAGAGGATACTGCAATTCTTAATATCTATGCAGTAAGAAATGGCACCAATTTTCAAAAAGAAACATTATTACAGCTTAAATCACAAGTGGGCCTCACACATAGATAATGGGTGACTTCACTACCTCACTCTTGCCAATATACAGGTCATCCAGACAAAGAATAAATAGAGACATGCCAGAGTTAATTTACACTGTAAACCAAATGGACCTAACAGATGTTTACAGAACATTTCACCCAAACACAAAAGAACGTACCTTCTTTCTAGCACCTCATAAGACTTTCTCTAAAACTGACCATATACTCGCACACAAAGCAAGTCTCAACAGATAAAGAAAATTGGAATAGCACCCTGCATCCTGTCTAACTACTGTGGATTAAATAAAGCTGGATATCAACATCTACTGAAACAACAGAAAGCTTACAAGCTCAGGGAATGGAACAGCTCTACATTCAATGAAAAGTGGGTCAGGACAGAATTAAAAAAGAAATGAAAACTTTTAAGAATTGAATGAAAAGGAAAACATGACACACCAAACTTAGGAGACACAAAGAAGGCAGTTCTTAGAGGCAAGTTCATGGCACTAAGGACCCACATAAAAAGATGGTGCCTTCGGGCAGTGGTGGCACACACCTTTAATCCTGGTCTACAAGAGCTAGTTCCAGGACAGCCAGAGCTGTTATACAGAGAAACCCTGTCTGAAAAACAAACAAAACAACAACAATAAAAAAATGGAGCAATCTCATACTAACAGCACCCAAAAGTCCTAGAACAAAAAGAACCCATACCCCAAAGGAGTAGATGGTAAGAAATCATCAACTCAGAGAAGATATCAATAACATTGAAACAAACAACTAAAGAATAGAGAAACTATCCAAATTAACAAAGTTAGAAATGAAAAGGGAGACATAACAACACACTCTGAGGAAATCTAGAGAATTAGAAGGACATACTTTAAAAACCTGTACTCCACCAAATTGAAAAATCTAAAAGAAATGGATACTTTCCTTGATACATGCTACCTATCAACATTAAATCAAGATCAGACAAACAATTTAAACAGACCTATAACCTCTAGTGAAATGGAAGCAAACCAGGGCCAGATGGTTTTAGTGCAGAATTATACAGACTTTCAAAGAAGAATTAATGCCAAATTCCTCAAATTATTCTATAAAATAGAAACATACGCAGCATTCCCAAATTCATTTTATGAGGCCACAGTCACCCTGATACCCAAACCACATAAAGACTAAACAAAGAGAGAGAGTTGCAAACCAATTTCCCTTATGAACACAGATGCAAATATTTTCAAACTAAATCCAAGAACACATCAAAAAGATCATCCACTATGATCAAGCTGGCTTCATCCTAGAGATTCAGGGATGGCTTAACAGGAAAATTAGTAAATGTAATCCACCCTATAAACAAACTGAAAGGGAAAAGCCACATGATCATCTCATTAGATGTAGAAAAGGCCATTGGCAGAACTCAACACCCCTTCAGGATAAAAGCTGTGGAGAGATTAGGGATACAAGGGACATTTCTCAACATAATAAAGGCAGTTTGCATAGTCAGCATCAAATCAAATAGAGACACATAACAATTTCCACCAGAATCAGGAACAAAACAAAGTAGTTCTCTCTCTCCATACCTACTCAATATAGCACTTGAAGTCTTAGCTAGAACAATACTGCTACTGAACGCAATCAAGGGATTATAAATGGGAAGAGAAGTCAAAGTATCTTTATTTGCAGATGATATGATAGTATACATAAGTGGCCCTAAAATTTCCACCATGGAACTCCTATTGTGGATTAATTCTTTCAGCAAAGTAGTAGGATACAAACTTAACTCACAAAATCAGTAGCCTTCACAGCAAAGTGGATTGAAAAAGAAACAACAACTTTCACAATAACCTCAAAAATATAGAATATTTTGGGGTAACTCTAACCAAGCAAATCAAAGACTCAAGACACTGAAAAAAGGAATTGAAGATAGCAGAAGGTGGAACCATCTCCCATGCTCACGGCTTGGTAGGATTACCATAGTAAAAATGGTCATCCTACTAAAAGGAGTATATAGCCCCAATGCAATCACCATCAAATTTCCAACACAATTCTTTACAGATCTTGAAAGGACAATTCCCAGCTTCATATGGAAACACAAAAAATCCAGGATAACTAAAACAACTGTGAATCATAAAAGAACTGCTGAAGATGTCACCATCCCCAACTTCAAGATGTACTACAGAGCTATAGTAATAAAAACAGCATTATTTGGCACAAAATCAGTCATGTTCATCAATGGAATTGAATTGAAGACCCAGACATAAATCTATACACCCATGGTTACCTGATTTTTGTTTTTTTTTCTATATAAAGAAACCTGAAATACACACTGGAAAAAGACAGCATCTTCAAACAATTGAGCTGATCACACTAGACTTATGTAGAAGAATCCAAATAGATTCATATTTATCACTGTGCAAAAAACTCAACACCAAAATGGATCAAAGATCACTGTGCATAAAACTCAACTTCAAAATGGATCAAAGACCTCAACATAAAACCAGATTCACTGAACCTGATAGAAGAGGAAGTGGAAAATAGCCTTGAACTCATTAGTACAGGAAAAGACTTTCTGAGCAGAACATTGCTAGTAGAGGATGTAAGAATTAATAGGTGGGGCATCATGGAACAGGAAGCTTCTTCATGGCAAAGGACACCAGCATTAGGACAAAGCAGCAGCCTACAAAATGGGAAAATATTTTTCCTAACTACACTTGTGACTGAGAGCTAATATCCAAAAATATATAGATCTTAAACTTGATATTAAGAGAGAGCCTAATTAAAAAATGGGGTACAGATCTTTCTCAAAAGAGGAAATGCAAATGTATGAGAAACAAAGATATGTTCAACATCTTTAGTCATCAGGGATATGCAAATCTAAACCACTTTGAGATTCCATTTACATCTGTCAGAATGGCTAAGATCAGTTAAACAAATGACAACTTGTGCTGTTGAGCAAGTGCGGTAAGGGGACACTCCTCCATTGCTGGTGGGACTGAGAACTTGTACAACCACTGTGGAAATCAGTGTTGAGGTTCTTCAGGAAGATCAGAATTGACCAAGATCCAGCTATACTACTCTTAGGCATATACTCAAAGGATGCTTCATCCTACCACCTTCTCAACCATGTTCGTTGCTGCTCTATTCATAATAGCCAGACACTGGAAACAACCTACGTATCTCTCAACAGAATAATGAATGAAGAAAATATGGGACATTTACACAATGGAGTATTACTCAGTAGTTAAAACAGTGAAATCATGAAATTTGTTGGTAAATGGATGGAACTAGAAAAAAAATTCCTGATTAAGGTAACCCAGGCTCAGAAAAACAAATATAGTATGTATTCGTGGATATTAGCAGTTAAGTCAGTGATAAGCAAGCTACAGTCTGTAGAACCAGAGGTTAGGAATAGAGTAAGGGACTAGGGTGTACAGATAGATATTCCTAGGAAAGGGAAATAGAAGAGATAGTTATGGGTGGTTGCATGGTGTGACTGGAATGGAAGGACCAAGTAGGGAAGGGAAGACAGAAATAAGGGAGGGAATATGAGGTAAGAGAGCTAAAATTAAGGGCCATTTGAATGGTAGTATGGGAACCTAATACAGAAGAAGCTTCCTAAAATATATACATATATGAAAGTGATCTAAATGAAATCATCAAATAATGGAGACAGAGCCCCAACTGGACATCCCTTATCACCAAATGAAGCTTTCGATACCAGGGATAGGTCACATCTAATTGGGTTGTTGGCCAAAGGAGTCCCATAAACAACCCAGGCAATTGCCAAGGCTATAGGTTGGTATCCACCAATTGATGGCAAGGCCCTATTGCTGAAGACAACACCTACACAGCTTTGAACATGGAGTAGTCCAGCCTACCTAGAGCGTTCCCTCTTACATCCTAGTGTCTTTGGTCCAGGAAGGTGTTCTATGTGCTACCCTTTCCTTCCTGCTCTTGTCTCTGAAGACCCTGTTACTCCATTCAGAACTTCAGGGGATGATGTGGAGTTTTGCTCTTAAGTCCATGTGCTAAAATGGGGTGTCCTGTTGCTCATGATGACTGTTCCTGTCTTATTCTCAGTTCCTTTGATGTCACACATTCAAACTCAACTTCTTGCTATCCACTGGCCTCACATCATCAAAAGCACTGAGTCATTCCTTGAAGCAACTAGAGTACCTCCCTCTTTCTTCCATTCCTTCTGCCATAATTTTTGGTGACTCAAATACCCTTTTATTAACTACTGGGTCCATCATATTCAATGATTTTCATCCCTGCCCCTACTGTCACAATTCTACAACAGTATCTAATGTGCAAGTCTACTTTTATTACTACTTCCTTTATTTTTAGTTTAGAGTATCTTGATTCTTCAAGGCTACTGACCCAAGTGCTTTGAAGATCTGCTATGTACTTGCATTGGACTATTTGCCTCTCATCTGTTTGTGTCTCATTAGCTTAACATGTTCAAAACAAAACTGTCAATCTCTTAATCTAAATCAAAAGGCAACTTCACCTCTCTAATGGTTAAAGACGGGTATCTCCCAGCATTTCCCTTCTTACAACAGACATCAGATTCTAACGATTTTACCTTGGAAACTACATCATGAATCTGGGGACCTCTGTTGCTGATACTCTCATTTGAGCTGCTATTGCCAAAGATTGTATACTGGCAGTTTTTGTGTCAACTTGACACAAGCTAGAGTCATCAGAGAGGAAGGAGCCTCAATTGAGGAAATGCCTCCATGAGATCCAGCAGTATGGCATTTTCTCAATTAGTGATCATTGGTGGAGGACTCAGAGCATTGTGGGTGAGGCTGTCCCTGGGCTGGTGGTCCCGGGTTCTATAAGAAAGCAGGCTCAGCAAGCAACAGGGAGCAAGCCAGTAGGCAGCACCCCTCCATGGCCTCAGCATCAGCTCCTGCCTCCAGGATCCTGCCTGGTCTGAGTTCCTGCCCTGACTTTCTTCAATAATGAACAGCAATATAGAAGTATAAGCCAAACCCCTTGCTCTCCAACTTGCTTTTTGGACATGGTGTTTCATCACAGTAATAGAAACCCCAAGATACATTGTAAAAAATTTAAAATTCATTCTTTCTGTCTATTCACTTATCTCTGCTACAGTGTTTCCTCCCCTGTGCAACTAGAATGAGGTTTCAAAATCATAGTGACAAATCTGGACTTGGTGATGGCTCTACAACTCTGTGAATATACTAAAACCCAGGGAGTTATATATTCTGAAATGAGTGAATCCTATGATAGATGAATTGTATCTCAAGTAAAACAATATAAATCAAATCTGTCTGCCTGGATTCCCCTTTCCTTTCCTCATTTCTTTTTTTATCTAATTAAAGATATATAAAAATAAGAGCAGCTATTTCTGTCCCTTGATTCATCTTCTCCTTGTCCCTTGCCTGGCTTTTTCAAATCCTTTCTACCACCAAGTCTGTTTAAGCTCTTTTAATAAAAACACCCTGAAGCAATGCCTTTGCCTTTGATCCAGCCATCAGTGTTTCTGCCAACTTCTACCCAGTGCTAAATGCAAGAACTTCTTATACAGAGTCCGTGACTTTTCACCCATTCTATCAGCAAGCAGATGTCACTGCCTCTCCATCCTCCCTGTCCTTGCATCATCCTGACATCATTCAGTCCACATCAGCACCATCTCCTTTTCTGCAGCCTCCTTGTCATACTATAAGGTGAAACCCATTGTTTTCAATGCCATTTCCTTTCAGAAAACCCTTTTATAGCAAGAGACAAACAAAGAAGCTCTCAGTACCAGAATTTGTAAGATCAGACCCCACTTTTGTCTTCAGGCTCAACTTTCTGCCTGCCTGTTCCATAATCAAGGAAAACTTTCTCAACCACAGTTCTCGTTACTCCAGGTCTTTGGCCATGGTAGTTTTCTAAGTGTATGCCTTTGCTAACTAGCTCATGACAGCTTCATCTTTGTCTTTCTTACCCTACAAGGTTTCCATGCCTTGGGTCTCAGCTCCGTCCCTTGCACAAATGCAATGAGTCCTCTTGTTAATCAGCCAGTTTCTTCACTAGAGAGCTTCATGAGAGCAAGGCCATGCCTGTCTTACTCACTCTAGGTATGGTACCCATCTCACTTAACATTTTCAGGCTATAAATGTTACTAGTCCAAATGCATCCTTATCTTAAATCTCATGGCACTTGCAGCCTGTAGTAGTTTATGTAACACATCACTATGAACAGCCTTCTATCTCTCTGCACTATAAACATTTGCAGGCAGGCAGAGGCTGATGTAGAAGCCCACAAAGGGGGTGTTCTGTACCTGGTAAGTCTCGATTGGGCGATTTTCCATGTTGAGATCCCAGACTTTCACGGTCAGATAGTCTCTGGTCATGATATACCTCCCACTGTGGCTGAACTTCACATCCGAAATTGAAGAGATAATTTCGGAGAAAAACGATCTGTTGCTTGGATCTTCCGGCTCTTCAAAAACTGTAGAACAAAAGCAAAACAAAAGCAAGACATGATGAATACAGCAAAGGCTTCTGAACAGACCCTAAAGTTTGGGTCAGCCAGAGAGCTAACAGTGAATTTAGAGTTCTATGTAGGGCGGGTGTCTGTAGAATATAAAGAAGTTGACAACAGCGTTTGCTCTGTGGGAACAGAAAAACAAAACAAAACCCCCAAAACTAGTGGATTACTGTGCTTTAAAGGGATTGACATGGGACCTGTCTCACACTCTGCTTGCTGTGATACTGCCCTAGAGATAATGTGATAATTCCCTTGCTTGGCATTAGAAATCTGCTGAATTTCAGGGCTTCCAGACAGATTTCAGGAAAAAGACATGAAGGAGAAAAGAAGGAAACATGGGAGATAAGACAAGCTTTGATAACTATAAGGAAATGGTCGTGGTGGGAATCATGGTAGCCTAGACCTGCTCAATGGGGATATGGCAGACTCACCATCAGGGCACGTGTATGTGTTTTATAGATGTCAATATAACACAAAGTACCATTTTTTACTCAAGATCTATGTTCCTATGTATGTATCTATGTACCTTTGTGCCTATGTATCTATTATCCCATCTAATGCTCAAATGTATGATCTGGCAACTACCACTATTTTCATTATGGAACAGGGAACAGACCAGCAAGATTGAGCAAGGTGCCCAGGACCCCACTCCTGCCTACTGTCCACTGTCCACTGTGTACTTTTTTACTTGCTCTGTCCCCATACTTAGGCTGACCCACACACAGTGTTCAAGTCCTAGATGTACTTAATGTATGGCTCAGACTCTCCTCCCCTTCCCACTCCTATCATGGGACACTGAATTGGAGTTCAGGTTGGTATGAATTAGCTCACTCTTAAAAACTACCTCTTGAGCTTCCATGTACTGCACGGTATGAATTCATCCAACATTTGTGAGTCTTTTAGCCTCTTTCCCATGAATTAATCAGTCAATACAGGTGTCCTCATGGCTGAAAGGAACAGAGCCAAAATCTGAACGTGGTCTGCTTCCAAACTACAATTTTTCCTCTCTTTTTCTTTATCATTGTTACATATAGGCATTCATATAATTATAAAAGTACAACCCACAGAGTCAATTCAGCATCATCTCTGGAATAGGTCATCTCTAGACTATCATTTCACATCTACCCCTTTGGTTTAAATGTCTCATTTCAATGCCACCATCACCTTGGCTTTGATGATCTTGACAGATGAGAGGGATGTGAAGGTTTGCTTGTGATAAGGAAAAAGTAGACTCACACTCATGCATGGGTTTTACATTGCTCACTTCTGCTGATGTCTCTTCTATGGAGAAGCACAGCTGGCAGGCTCTTCCGTTAGGAGACAAGGTTGACAATTTCCCCATAGTGAGGACACAACCAGCATTTTCCATATGGAGTAAGGCAGATGGCAACTTTGCTTTGGAGATTTGCAGGCAACAGTTTTGCCCCCGGGAGAGAAGAGGCTCACCGATTGAGAAGCAGCCAGCAATTTTTACTACCTAGAAGACATGCTCGATAATTTTGCTCAATGAGAGAACTGGTCCACAGTTTTCCCATAGAGGGTAAGAACTCCCTAGGTTTGCTAACATCAGCCTTTTCCCAGATGAGAACCATGAGAGAAATAGTTTAAATTTTAGTGAGTGGCTACTCTGCTTAATATGCTTAGTGTTTTGATTTCTAGACATGGGCTAGAGATTGGGAATTGAGATTGTATTTAGCATTGGAAAGCAATAAAGCCCAGTGGCTTAATCCTTGTGATATGCTTTTTATATACCCTTCATTGATTCCACAAATAACTGTTCCTCAGTGAACACTGCAGTCACATGATACACATCCCAGTGGAGAATAAGTGTGTTGTGGAGTAATCTTTTGTGCATTGTGTCTTTGCCAAGGCACCTTCTGATTGGTTTAATAATAAGGAGCTGAATGGCCAGTAGTAGGCAGGACTTCTGGGCAAAGAGAAAAGAAGAGGAGCTGAGTCAAGGCCAGAGGATACAGAGAGGAATCAGGACAAGCAGGAGGAGAGGTAAAAGCAACAAGACACATGGAAGCACATAAGTTAATAGAAAAGGGGTAGTTAAAGTTTTAAGAGATAGTTAGATTTTCCTGGGTTCTAGCACTCCACCAAGGCCTGTCTGGTCTACTCATCATCTGCTTCAGGGCCAGGCAGAGTGAAGAAGGTGAATATACACAAGCAGCCGAGACAATGGGGCTGCTTGATTTGATTGTCTACACCCCACATAAGTGGCAATTTCTGCTCGGCTTAGTTGATTGCTGCAGGCAGGAGGAGTGTGGCTCCCACATAGTCAGTGCGTATCATCTGAGATGTCTACACTTTTCTGGGGGAAATTCTGACTGTTTTTAATGTTAGTGACTAAGTTTAAAAAAAATCAAGAGTGTGATCAAATATGTCACCTGTGAGCCACACTGGCTATAGCCTGTGACCCATGATGGACAGGCTATAAAGGTGTTATGGATGTTTATGTAGCATTGTGCACATGATCTCACTTGCTCCTTGTCCTTTTCCCACCTGACTTGGCTCTCCTGTTTCTCAAACTTGAGATTCAACCTTCAGGGCCATCCAAGTACCTGTGTTGTCTCCTTCCCTACTTGCTGGTAAACTTGGCTCAACTTCAAACTTGTGTGTGTGTTGCACGGGTTTGTTCAGTGTGTGGAGGACAGAGGTCAGTGTCAGGTGTCATTATCATTCTCCACCTTATATATTGAGACAGGGTCTCTTCACAGAACCTAGCGCTTGCCTGTTTGGACCCTGGCTCACTGGCTGTCCAATAAACTCCCAGGATCCCCAGTGTTGGGATTACAAGCATGTGGCATTGTGACCAGCCTTTTGTGTAGGCGCTGGAGTCAGGTCCTCATGTTTGCACATCAAACACTGTATGACTCAGTCACTTTCCAGCCCCTCTTCCTATTATTTTCAAAAGTCTGTATTCATTTTAGATCCACAAGGAGTTAGGAAGTCCCAGTTCAGAGAACGGCCATCACAGAAAGAAAGCATTGGTGATAGCAACAACACCCATCACCTGCCTGGCACAGCACAGAGGCAGAATCATCTACTCCATGGCTGAGCAAACAGGATGGAGAGACTGGGTCCCACAGGACCCTGTGGTCCCTGAGTGCACACATTGTAAGGGCTCATTAGCTCTGAAGGTGGAACCTCCTTGTGTAGGAGCCTCAGCTGGAATCTATGATCTAAAGAGAAGGGGAACAAGACCCTGTGAGTGGCTTAGCACTGGCCTGTCAATCTAAAGCCTGCATTTGGGCTAGCATCCACAGAGAAGTTCATTAACTGTGGGCCTGTTTGTTGTCCTTTTGTGAAGAATAGTCATTTATTAGCTAAGCAGGTCTGGTCCCTTTTTGAGACCTGCCATTCTGGAAGGATATTGATTGAGGGGGTTTTTGAGCACATTCTCTCCAGCAGGCAGCAGCCATAGGAGGCGGCTCCAGTCCAGACAAGATGATGAGTTGGCAGTGGGGGTCTCGACAGGAGCCTAATGAAGAAATCTGCTAACAGGCAGGCCTGGCTTTACGAGGGCTCGCATTGGTCTTTTACCCCATTATACCCCTCTTCCTGCAAGGCTAGTGAGGGGCAGAGGCACACGGGGGGCTTTATACTTCTCTCTGCAGAACTGTACTTTCCTAAGGCCTGGGGTGCCAGGGGCTCCAGGATCATGATGGCAGTGTTCTCAAGTCCTTGGAATCCTGCCACACATCACAGGTTGGAGACCCAGGCCTATCTGCTCCACTCCCCTCCCCCTCAGAAAGAGCTCTCTTTGCTCCCTCCTACTCTCTCTGATAATTTGTTCCCAACAGGAAGCTGCTTGCAGCTGTTGCAAGAGCAGCCCTAGCCCCCTAGGGAGTCTCTGCCCAGGTGGAAGAGATGGCGAGTGAGTGGCCTGTTATTAGGGGTGATCGCTGGGAAGCTGGTTGTCATGGCACCGTGGAGGCTAGGGCTGCACTCTCAAGCTGTCCCTGTTTCCCAGGATTTATACATAATCATTGCTAGGAGAGGCAGACACACGGAGGGGAAGAGAAGAGCCACATCCTGCTGACAGCAATCTCTCTGCAGACCAAGGTGGGCAGTCCATCTCAGCAGGGAACAAGCCTTGCAGAGACCCTGTGTGGGCTGGTCACAGCCTCACTGCCTTCTCATGGCTTCTGCTGTGCAATGCTCTCGTGTGTTCCCAGAGATGATTTTCTACAGAAATACATTGTTACTAATCCACCAGCAGGCCTGTGTCTGGTGTCCAAAGCATGCAGGTGGAGTAGACACATTGTTACTGGAGGAAAAACTCTGCGGCTGTGTTGGAGGAGGTAGCGGCACTGTCTTGTGTGCCAGGTCATGTGCTGAACTCCTATGTAGGCAAAGTAAGGAGGTTCAGAGTTGCTTTCCACTGGTCACTGAATTGAGGGTTGACTCTACAGTCCACTGCTATCTCCCCTATAGTCTTACTTCTCCTTTGATGATGCTGAGAATAGACACATAGGCACTCCATATGATGGGGGGGGGGCATTGGTCCCAGAAACATGAACGAGCTAATCCAAGCCTTAAATTTTGGATAAATAGCCAAGAAAATGGTTCATTATCTCTGTGTACTCACCAACCACAGTTAACGAGTGGAACCATCTCTTTGTGGGTTAATATAATGCATCAGGGGTAATGTGGAGAGAACAGTCACCAAATTCATTAAGCATCCACTATGCTTCTCCCAGAGCGCCAGACAAATTCTCATCATTGGCTCTTCTTTCCTTTCCTGTTTGTCACTTTTGCTGTGTCTGTGACCAAACACTTGACCACTGTGGGGTGGGAGGATTTATTTTGGCTCATGGTTTGAGACGGTAGTGTCCATCATGGTGGGAAAGGATTTTCAGACTATTTAATTGAGCTGAATGGATGGGAGATAACATCCAGGACTGCTTACCATCATAATCTTTTTCTTAAGTGGTCCTGTCCTCCCTTCTCCCTCCCTTCTCCTTTCTGCTCTTTGGTTTTTCTCATTCTCTTTTTCTATATTGGAGATTAAGCATAGGCCTTGGTGCATTCTAGGAAAGTGATCTACTACTGAGAGATAGTCTCATTCACTTCAAGCATTCCCCCTCCTTCCTTCCTTCCACTTTCAGTAGAACAGGCTGAACTGGTATTACAATGAAAGAAGGGGTAGCTGAGGCAGTAACAGCTAGTGACCAATAGGCCAAGCTACAGAGTCTCCTAAGTGGGTGACTATTTGACAACTAAAGGATAGGCATAGGGCCATGGAGAACATCTGAATTGTGGAGTGGACTACATGGCCTTAACAGTATCAGGGGCAGAGCTGCAGCAATGGCTGAGAGAGGCTGTAGCAATGGCTGTAGCCACAGTTACAGTGGTAGAAGCAGCAGTGGGGCTATTAAGGGTCAAGGAGTTAGACACCCTTGGCCCAAGAACAGTAACACAGGCTGTTGTCAAGGGTGAAGGAATCTCGACTTTCAAAGCCTGCACAAGAGCTCTGACATGATGACCATAGGACTTGTGGCATGCATGAGAATTTTAACACCAAAGGGTGTCCCCTGCTGCTGCTCCTGCCTGTCTCTTGTCACTAATATCAAATTCACAGGGATGCAAAAGCTTCCAAGACCAGCACAAAAGAGCCTTTAGTACAACTTCCAACTAGAGCAGGAGGACCCCAGGCTGTTAACAGTGCCATCCTTAAGATATATGTATAATACATATATATATATATGTGTGTGTGTCAAATAATTTTGTATAAGACCTATGGGATACAGGTGTTTGCCAAAGAGTGTTAATTCTATCTCTGGAACATAAAAGGTGGGAGAGGAAAACCCACTCCCAAATGTAAGTTGTCCTCTGACCTTCATACATTAATGTGGCACTAATGCATGTGTATGCACATGTGCACACACGTACACACATGCAGAATAAATTAAAATGTAAAAACAGAGTCTGTGATGTAGGTTATCAAAAATTTCAAGAAAGCTTGTAGGAGTAAAGTTTTTTCTGAGGTTGAGCTTCTTTGGTTTTCCTAGGAACTGGAAAATCTTGTACACAACATCTCCATCACATCCTTCGCTTAAAAATCAAAACTATTAAATAAATGTAGCAGTAAGACAACTTCTAATAACATGGTTTTTTTGTACCCACAGATTAATGAATCATTAACCCTTAGCAGAGAAGCGTTTTGCAGTAGATGTGAGTTACCACAGTGACCTACAACTGGACACTGTGCAGAAAATGGGAGACTTCAGAGTGCTCAGACCAAAGTCTTCATCAAACTCCTCCCCTTAAGACTCAGGAATCTATGCAGAAGAGGGGAAGAAGAGACTGTCAGGGCCAGAGGTGGTGATTTTAAGGAAATGGTATTTTGCAGACTCAATAAAGTAGATAAACTTATGAACCCACAGAAACTGTGACAGCACACACAAGACCTGCAGAAGCTCAAGCCAGACAACGTCCCATTACAGAGGAAGGAAAGCAGTGTAAAGTCCCACCCACAGCCAAGAAGCTATTTAAAAGTGACACCTACCCTGAGAAAGGAAAATCAGTTTTTGTCAATGGAGTGACACTGGGTATATCAACCACATTCCAGGGCAGGCTGCATGCTCAGGAGAGGTTGGCAACACAAATTGGACTCCATGCTTTATAGTGGCTTTTTAGAAAACCTCTTCCTCCTTCCTTCCTTTTATTCTCCCTCCCTTTTAAGCAAGAGAAATACTGTAAAATTGCCTGGGCATGGGTTTGGGGTAGAAGGGGGCCTTAGAGGATAAGGGGATGGGAAAGAATATAATAAAATAGGCTGTATGAAATTCTTGAATAAAAAATCATTATTATGAGACATATGGCATTTTATTTTTATTTTTTGATTTTTTGAGATAGGGATTCTCTGTGGCTTTGGAGGCTGTCCTGGAACTAGCTCTTGTAGACCAGGCTGGTCTTGAACTCACAGAGATAAGCCTGCCTCTGCCTCCCGAGTGCTGGGATTAAAGGCGTGCGCCACCACCGCCCGGTGACACAGGGTATTTTATCTCACGCCATTCATTCATATATCCAACCAGTATGGTTTAGGGTTAGCTAGGCTCTGTCTCTGGTCCTCTACCATGAAGAACTTCCCAAGGGCAACAAGTATGCATTTGATTAACACCAGTTCATAATTCTTTGTGGTCCAACAACGACAGGAACACAGGAGATTCTTAACAGAGACTGACTGACTGGGAATACATGGGATACTTTGGGGGATAAAGGCATGCAAAATCATTTTCAAGTTTAATTATTTCTCACTCTATTCAGAGTAAACTTTTTTTTGTGTGTGTGGTGCTGGGGACGGATCTCAGGGTGACTCACTCTACTGTGAAGCCACACATGCAGTCCTTCAGCTCGTACAGTTTGTAGAGAGCATCTGCTGCCCTTGACATTGGGAGTCTAAACTTCACGTTCAGCTTAAGGTGAACTTTATGTTAGAAACACTTCATAATTTCCTGGCCTGCTTTAGCATTAGCCTTCCTATCCCACCATGCTCAGCACAATACTGTGTTAATATTTGCTTTAATTCCCATGTATTCCCCCCTAAGCTTAATGAGCCCATTCCCCCCTCCCCACATGTAACTTTTCAACTGACAACTTTGTTTCTATGCAGGGATTTTCTTTTTTTTCACCTTTCTCTTTTTTATTTTATTTTATTAGTTCAAATTAGGAACAAGCTTGCTTCAGATGTCAATCCCTTCTCCCTCTCCCTCCCCTCCTCCCCCTAGCCATCCCCCCTCCTCTCCCCAGGCAGGGTAAGGCCCTCAAAAGGGTCTCCCCAAAGTCTACCACATCATCCCCATGCAGAGATTTTCAAAAGCCATTACAATTTCAGGGTATACTGGCTGACCCCAGGGTTAAGGATGCCCATGCAGAAGTTAATTCCTATTGAAATGCTTATACTGAGGTTAAAGATAGAAAAGAGAGTATCATTATGAGCTTTGTGGGATGAGCATTGCCTGCCCTCTGCTGCCTCTGGTCTGTGCTGGGGGGTGATGGGAAGCAAGCCCTCACAGCAATTCAACAAAGAAAGGACTTGCGAGATGGGCTGAAAGCTGTTTGAGTGGATGGCAGCACTCACAATTCAGTTATTGATGCCACCTGCTGAGCTGTCAAAATAGAATTATGTGAACCACACAGGGGCTCGAATTAGCCGATATATTTAACACAGGTCAATTACACACATAAGAGATCTCCCCTTCTCCACCTGCCGATGCACACAAGTACCAAGGGTGGCTGGTAGTCATCATTTAAAGTAAGGAATAAACTGGATCACTGTGAATGCTCTAGATAGCCTTCCTTGGGTTTGAATTCCTCAGCTACCAAAACCAAGCAACCAAACCAAACCAAGACAAAGACAACCAGCCAGGCACACCCATGCCTGTTACCCTAGCACTTGGGAGGTCAAGGCAGGACAGTTTGGATTAAACAAAGACCTTTAGGGGTTTTCATTACAATCGGTGAAGATAAAAGCTGAGGAGAGGTTTCCAATTTTCCTAGCAAAATGTGTCAATGCAAACATTTTATGAGTTTTTCCCCCTAAGAATCTTAGAACTCACAACATTTCTGAATGCCCCCTCTAGTTTGTCCCCTCTCTGATCTTTGCAAACTTTCCAGTGAACACTTTATTTAGACCTGTGCTCAGACTGAAGCACTGGGGAGCATTCTGTTCTCTCTCTCTCTCTCTCTCTCTCTCTCTCTCTCTCTCTCTCTGTGTGTGTGTGTGTGTGTGTGTGTGTGTGCGTGCGCGCGCGCCTATGCCTATGTGCTTATGCCTGTGTGTGTGCTTGCATATGTGCCTGAGGTTAACCTTGAACAACATTCAGGAACATCCATCTCATTTTTTTGAGTCAGAATCCCTCCTTGGCTGGAACTTGCCACATAAGCTAGGTGGACTGGCTAGTGACCCATCAGGATTATAAGCATGCACCACCATGTCTGGCTCTTTTGCATGGGTTCTGGAGACTGAACTCAGGTCTTCATGCTTTCACAATTGCCAACAAAGCCCTTTACTGAGCGAGCCATCTCCTTCACCTCCTTATCATTGGTTGTTGGCCTCACCCTCCACAGACAGCGTACAAACAGACCTACTAGTTTATACTCCAGACTCTGCTCCAAACATCCAATTTGACATCAAGAACTTTCTCACTCTTCTCCTTGTATTCACTCTTTTTCCTGATTCCTAAATGGTCTCAGAAACCCATCTACTTGTTTCCCTAAAACCTTCCTAGATATCCCTTTCCCTGTTAGAGTAAAATTAAACATCCTTACCACAGCCTACAGGGATACTGTGTTGCCCAACTCCCATGTCCTCTGCACAGCGTCTGGCATGGAGGGCACCAGTTGTGAAAAGCAGAGTTTGAATGTAGTTCCTCACATACTCTAGGTCCCCAGCTCACCCCCCTCCCCGAGCAGTCCTTCTCATTACACAGTGGCTGGTCCCTCTCATCACTGCCCATCTGCTAAGCATAGCCCCACCCAGAGCCTTTGCATCTTTTCACCAAATCTCTTTGTCCTTGTGACTGTGCTTTATTCCTTTTCCTCAAGTAGATGCTGTGTGGGTAGAGGGCTCTATCTTCTTAGTGCTTGGCAACAATAAACATTCACTGACTACTTGAGTAACAGATGATTGCTACTTCACAGACTCTTCCCAGAACCCAAAAGTTACCTTATGGTCTGTTTATTTTCATTTTTTTCCTACTTGCAGTGCCCAGGAATCTATTTTTTTTACCTTAATATAAGTTAAACATGGTACAGTGGGCCTTTTTCTCTATCTTTCTGTCCCCTCCATCCCTTTCCTCTCTCTCCCTCACCAGGAGATTGTGAACAGGGCTTTCCACTTGCTAAGAGCATGAGCTATCACTAACCTAACCCCCAGCTGCTAGACATGCATTCATAAAGTTAGAAATGAACTAACCCAGTCAACTACTACTTTTTGTGAGCCTTCCCAGCTCTTCAAAGAGAAGGGCCAGATGCAAACTATCATATTGCATGATTACAGTCGTTTGCCTCTTTAGAGGATTTGTTCAGCACTATGCTATGTGCCCAGGGAGTCATAAACAGAGTCCAGCCATGGCATTTAGTGTTCAGAGGGGACATTTCAACTGGCTTGGGAGGCCAGAAAGTCTCTTTGGTCAAATGTGCCTTTTCTGAAACCTGAGGAGTATGATGGAAAGAAACTTGGCTGCAAGAATGTCTACACCCCAACCTAACCCCTGCAGTCTATGGACTCCTTTTGTGACAAAGAGGAAACAGGACTGGATAGGATTATGGTGGCTAATTAGCTGATCTCAAAATGAGATTGTTCCACTTAATCTGGGTGGATGTCACACAAACCCTTAAAAGAGGAGGAGGAGGCAGAAAAGGAGGCAGTTGTGTGATGTGAGTCTCATCTCCCTATTTCTGGATTCTCAAATCCTGGGTAGAGAGGCAGGCTCTGGAAGATGAAAAACTCCAAGTCAATTCTTTCCAGAACACCTGATGGGAAGGCAGTCTAATTTAGCCAGCAGCACCCATGTTACATGCCTGAACTCCAGAATGGCAAGATGACAGCTCTCAGAGGTTTATAGCCATTGGAGCTTTGTTACAGCAGCCCTAGGAAGCATCAGGTTTCCTGACTCATCTCTGGAAGGAAGAAATGGGCTACCTTAGGATTCTGCCAACATCAGCTAATAGACTTGAGAGGCCAGGGACCCTCCACAGAGAAAATAACTGCCAGGCAGTCCCCTGAATCTGGTTTTCTAGAACTCCACTATGAATGCTCACCTGTGCCTATGACTAGTTTGTTGGTAATGGCTCATCACAGACAACAATGACAGGTAAATTGGTCCAAGAGATGTTATAGATCCAGAGCCACTTATGACCCCACAGGTGACCCCTCCCATCTTGTATGTCTTGATGGTGAAGTACCATGTGCACGTGGTAATTTCAACCTCTACTGCTTTCTCACCCAAGACCTTGAGCAGAGAAGAGGGCAGAACCTGGGATGGTGTCAACTGTTAATGAATGATGCTCACTTCCAAAATTAATAAGCTTTCTAGTCCTTGGGAAAATCCACTCAACTGCACTTTCCAGGATGACTAATTGACAGAACTGGTAAATTAATCAAAAATGGAAATGAAGATAGAAGAAGGGGGATGGGATTCTATTTTTTACTTGGATGTGAGGCTTGTCTGCTCTGTGGTTAAAGCCTGAATGGGGTAGGTGTGTGTGTGTGTGTGTGTGTGTGTGTGTGTGTGTGTGTGTGTGTGTGTGTGTATTCTGTTTCATGTATCAAGGCTGTTTGGCTTTTCTCCAGGTGTGGTGTGTGTCTCTGTGTTTGTAATCCTGTCATCAGGAAAAAGCATTTTAATAAAGGGCTTTGTTTCTCTAACCTAACCAAGCTCATCTACAGTAAACAGTGTTAATTATGCCCTAGATCGATACTGAACCCCCTTTGGAAGCTTTAGAATGAATCACAGCTGCAGTTATAGTTGATGCCTTTGGACATATTCCATTAGGAGTCTGGGGAAGGAGACACAGGTTTATTAGGGGATCTCGAGGCTTAAGGAACCTGGGCTTGGCAATTAAGTTTGTAGATGAGGGATGGGAGTGCATTTCACATCATGTGCAGAAGCTGACTTAACACTGCAGCCAGAAATGTTCAGGCTAGGGCATTGGGTTGATATAGGTAGGATAAATAGCAGACCCATGAAATTATCATTCTGAAAACCAAAAAGCAATCATGCATTTCCCCTGCCAAATACACAGAATAGCAGTGAATTCTTTGGGAAGTAGACATAGGTTCAAGTATGGTTCTGGCCCTGGAATCTGGGGCAAGTTTCTTCATCTGATCTGTTAACTGGGGCACTAAGACCAACAATCTTTGTGAAAATTAAATAAGACATAGAAGAGTTAAAAACAAATAACACAGTCTTCTGCATGCCTCCCACCTTTGGGGGAAAATGAAATTTCTGATTCATATTTTTGGGTTAGGCATCAAACTTGGATGTTTTCTTAAGGAGGCTATTCACTAAAACATTTCAGTATTTAAAGCCTGAAGTACTGTCACCTTTACTTCCTCAACAACTAAAAAGGCCTTATGATCCTTAATCATGGTCCATGCACTCCAGGATTGAAGGCTGAATAGAAAGTCTGCCTTGGTGGCATCTGAAAGAAGGAATTCCTATGGCCTTGATTTGGGGTATAGTCTTGCCCACGTGAAAGGGCCTACTTGGTGAGAAAGGACCACAGACCTCAGGCCTGCTAGTGGAGCCATTCAAGGGGACTGGTGCTGTGAGTTTGCTCCCACTGCTGCTATGGAGAGATGTCTTGGCTCCTCCCTTGGGATCCTCCATGACTAGATGGCTCTCCTGTAAGTCTTGAGTCTAAGCCAGTCCCTCCCAGAGGCAGGCAGAATGGAGGCAAGCCTGCCAAAACCACAGTGGTGTATAGGATCTGTTGAAGGACTGAACCCATGTCTGTGGGTGATGTGGTATCACATGATTGATTTCACTCAGCAGATGCACACTGCATGTCAGGCAGGACACCTTTCCTTTCATTAATAGTGAAAAGCTATCATAGGACCAAATCTCATGTTCATTTACCCAGTCTCATCTTTGTTGGCACCTCAGAAGTGTTTGATAACATTGGTCCTAGCATCTTTCTGCACCATTCTCTGCTTTGCTTACACACCTGGATTTCCTCTTACCCCGGCAACCTAACCTTCTTCTCCATACCCCATTGTTAAGTGTTGATTGATATCCATTGGCCTTGGTCATCAACTATTCTCTACCCACACCATGTCTCTTTAGTAGAATCATTCTGTCCCGAAGCTTGAAACACCATGATATGCTTATGACTCCTTAACTTTAGCCTTTTAGTTTAATGTCTTCATGAGTGTCCAGATCAATGTATCTAATGACCAACAGACTTTCCTAATTGGATGACTCAAAGACAGTTTCTGGAGACAACTAAAAATGCAGGCTTAGTCTTTCTACAGTGAATCCGTTCCCTCTCTGGCTTCCTCACTTCTGTGTCATTCCACTGTACCATCAGCCAAAACCAACATATGATTTCTCATTTCCCCCTTAGATCTGCCTCCCCATTTCAAATCTCTCAGCAAGCCCTCACAGGCTGACCTTCTGAGTAGACCACACCTATGTTCACTCCTTGGTAGTGGCTATCATTTCTCCTGAGACAATGGAAGGAGTCTCCCAATTGGTTTCTTTGCTCCTAAGCTGGCTGCCCCATTTCTGAGAAGTCTTTTAAGGCTATAAACACACACTGACATTAGCCATACTCTTTCTGAGTGTGTGTGTGTGTGTCTGTGTGGTATTCATCTGTATGGGAGCACATGCATGTGTATGCATATGTCTGCTTATGTATGAAGCCAGAGGTTGATGATGGGTGCCTTCCTCAAACACTTTCCATTTTACATATCGAGGCAGCATCTCTCAGGGAACCTGGAGTTCATGGATTCAGCCAGTCTAGCTGGCTAGCATGCTCTGGGGCTCTCTGTCTCTGCCTTCTGAGGGTTGGAATTACAGACAGGGTACCACGCTCACCAAACATTTACATGGGTGCTAGGGAGCCACCTCAACAGCCCCGGCCAAGTCTTTCTTCATGCTGGGATTTATTCTGAGAAATGCACGGTTAGTTGCTTTTGTTGTGCAAATATAAAAGATGATAAATAAGATGTCATAGGTGATATAATTTCAAGGGACACTGTGATTGGCCAAAATGACAGCTTATGCAGCTCTAGACTGTATTCACTTCCTGCTAATGGTTCCTTATCTCTCTTGGAATGAAACCCATGGGCTTTTCTCAGGCTCACGAAATATGGTTCCTAGCCTACTTTTTTTTGCCTCTCCTTTTACACTGCTCTCTGCAGAAGCATCTCCATGCTCTGGTCCTTGGTCTGTTCTTCAAACACAGGTGCTACTGTGCTCTGACCTTCACTGTCACAGGATCCTTCCACTAATTCAGCTCTAGTTCAGAGGCTTTCCCTCACAGCACCCTATGGAAACAGCTCTGCCCCAGCTGTTCTCTGACCCTGTGTTATTTCCTATTGCTTGACCACTATCTGAAAATACACTGCTGATATGTATTTTAAATGTACTTGTTCCTTTGCCCTATGGAATGTCACCTTTTGGATGGCAAAAGCCAGAAGATGTTTAATAAGTCATAGTCGAATAATTGGTTCTTGGTGTTCTAGTGATTAGACGAGAGACATGGACTGAATTCAGAGCATACACACTGGAACAGCCCATTCAGCCCTTATTCCATGGATCCTCTGTAGCAGGAAGCTGATGCTTTCCCCAGGTGGTCAGGGTAAAAAGAGAATATAGTTCACAGGGCTCTCACAGTCCCTATACAAAGTGAGTACCCAGCATGGCTCTTATCAAGAACAATGGGGAGATGGACTGAGAATCACAAGGCCAAAAGGATAAGAAACCAGTGAACATTACAGGCCTGGGCCAACCCATAGCCATGTTTGTACTCTATACAACTCACTCTCTCTCCAATTGAGTAATGATCAGAAGGTACCTCACAGGGTTGGCACGAGGAAGAAATGTGCCCACACTTGCATACTTGGCTTGCTTCCTGGACATTGTAAAACATCATAGAAATCAGCTGTGGTTATGGTTGATGGCATTACAATGTCTTCACTATCGCTGCCTATCCTTCTGGTTTCCTTCTTAAAATAAGACACATATGGTAGGGAAGAGAGGGGGAGGGTAGGAAACAGAGGGAGGGAAGGAGGAGGGAGAGAGAGAGACTGACTCCCATCTTGTGTCATGCTATGTTTCAGCCACTATTCTGAGACTTCATGGGTGTTACTGCATTAATCCTACAAGTACCTACAAGGCAAGTACAACCACTGGCCATTTTTTTTGCAGGTGAGAAAATAGAGGCAGAGAGAGGTAACCTGCTCAAGATTGCTCAATTTGGCCATTGTGACATAGGCTGATATTGGTCACCTGTTCTTCCATGTACTTCTTAGCACAGTCTCTGAGTTTACTCACTGCTGTCTGGAAGGAGAGAGAGCAAAACTATCCTGGACCAGGTCTGTCATGGTCTCTGTACACAGTCACTCTCACATTCCTGCTCTGTAGCTTTGCAGCCCACAAAGTTCATCACAGGCAAATTACTTGTTCTTGTCTTTCAGTGTGTCTGCAAGACCCCAGAAAGTCAATTCTCTCCACTCCTTCAATGTGCCCCAGTCCCAGTTGTGGATTTCCATGACTCCTCTTTTTATTTGATAGGCAAATTTATGTTAATTTTAGACAAATGGTAAAATTGTATGTATATCAAAGACTTGTTTTAAAACAAAATTCTTTATGATTTATTATCAACATTTCTGCTTTTTTTCTCTTATGTTGTTAACATGGTTTGACTTGTTAGGGACTAAACTCAAATTCTACTTACTGTCACTTAAGGGTGACTTTTCAGTAGGAAACAGATGCCTTAGAGGAAAATAGCTTCAGGACCATGGAAAGTTCCCAGAAGGCATTTTCCGGAAAGGCAGGACCATGAAGCTTTTCAATGCACAGTTCTTGTGATCCTACTCATTTGGTCCTCCAACTCCACACTGCCCTTAAAAAAGGCCACACTTTCTGTGCTCACTGTGTATGAAGACTATGTGAACCTGATGTCTACCATCTTTTTCTGTCCTTACTGCCTGGAGGGAAAACAAATGGCCCCAGGAAAGGGACAAGACCAGGATAGGAGGCTCCTGGGTCCGTCCACTTGCAGAATTCCTCATGTCTCCCTCCTATAGGGGACAAATTTTGCCACCCACAACTAACATACAGAGGTCCTATATTGTCCACATGTCTCAGAATGTGACTGTCTTTGGAGACCAGACCTAACCCAAGATGACTCTTATAAAGAAGGGGGATTTTGGACACACACACACACAAGAAGATGGTGGAGAGAGGGGTGTGAGCAGCCCAGTAAACCTGCCAGCTGACATGTTTCTGAGAACTGAGACAGGGCCTGGTAAGATGGCTCAGTTGCTAAGAATGCCTGAAAATCTGTGTTTGATTCCAGAGTTCACATAAAAACGCTGGATACAGCAGTGCATAGCTGTAATCCCAGCATTTCTATGGAAACATGGGAAGCCAAGATGAAAGAATTGCTCAGGAGCTTGCAGGACAGCTTGACTTTAGTAGCACAGTGTGGCAGAAGCAACAGGAGAAAAAAAAATAAAAGAAGCAACAGGAGAGACCCTGCCACAGAGTATAGAAGGAAGGAGAATTGATTCCTGAAAGTTGTCCACTGGCTTTCATGAGAGGTTACTGTTTAAATTAACAGGCTGAGGAAAGACGTGGTGCATGCACGCCCACATTCACACACACACACCCCACACTAAATAAAATTTAAAGACTGAAGAAAAGAATTGTGAGGCAGTAACATTTTGCTGTCTGTTAGGGGCACTCTGTTATAGCATCCTGGGTAAGTGAATATAACTTCTCTCAAGGGTCTGTGTACCATCTAACTGTCTCTTTTCCACAAGTGCTCCATTTGGCTCCACACCAGCCAGAAGATAATTGAGGGTCATGGCGGAAGGGTGTTCCAGACAGAGAAAGAATTTATGCAAAAATCCTGAGGCAAGAAGGGGCTAAAATGTTGTTGGCAGTACAGGAAGCAGGACAGTGTGGTCAGGATCCCTGGAGCCCAGAGGGTGGAGACAGGACAGAAGAGGAGCTTGGATTTTAACTCTTTTGGTTTTTAGGCTGGCTTTTATATCCTCTGGCTAGTTTCTTCACCCACTCTTCAGTACATATGTCTGGAAAGAAAGAAGCAGGATCCAGCCCAGCAAAGCTTTGCTGCCATCAGCACCCTTTGTTTCAGGCGCTTCAGACTACAAATGCAAACACCTCACTGCCGCCAGAAGCAACAGGGAAAAAAATCAGAAAATAGTGAGGGAGAGGAAAAATCATTCCTTCCAACCCCTGCTGAGCATGCAGAGTGAGGGACATATGGAAATTAATATATTCGGCTCTGATAACATGGTTTTCCTCGGCGTTTTGATTAAACGCCGACGGTTATTAAATACCCTCCTCCTCTGTGCTCGTCTCCGAAAGCCAATGTTGCTTTTCATTTTGTTCTCTGATGAGCTGTCTTGTGCTGCTCATACCCTCTGCTGAGCCTCAGCCCACTGCAGGCTTGTATTGGAGGAGAACAGAGAAAATCAATAAGAGAGGTCAGAACACAGGCCTCCCCAGTTGGCAGGAGCTGGGGTTGGGTGGCTTTGGAACAAAGGGAGGTGTGCCCTGAAGAAGGTCAGCCTTTTGGCCCAGTCAGGAAAACGAATCTATTTCTTCTTAATTAGATTAACAGGCTGGTGTCTTGCAATGAAGAGCTGGGTTAGGCTGGGGTGGGTAATGGGGGCAGGTTTGATGAAGGCTTGGAATGCACTCACTAGCTCCTGGTCTCCTAGGGACTGGCCTCAGGACTTTGATCTTGTAAGGGTGTGTGGCACCAGGACTGGAGGGAGGAGCAGACTCTGAGGGCTTCTAGATGTGTGTCCAGACAGACTTCCTACTTCTGTGTATATAGGTGACCTTTCTCCATACTCTTCTTTACATTTCAGATCAGCAACCATTGCCTTGTAAGGTCACTATGATGCTAACCAACAGTACAACATGCTGCTGGTTCATGCTTTGTGATTTGTTTGTGATTCTCTAATGGCGGCAGGTGACTTTACTCTTCAGCCTGCTTAATTTTCTCTGTCAACTTGACTGGTCACAGGTGCTCAGCTACTTGGTCTGACATTCTTGTGTTTCTGCAAAGGTGTTTTGGGATAACTTTAACATTTAAATTAATAGGCTGAATAAATATTGAGCTCTTAATGTGGATGAGCCTCCCCAATCAGGTGAAGTCTTGATTGGAAGAAAGAGTCGCTCCTCTTGTGAGTGTCAGTACCTCTCTCCACCTGACTGACTGATTTGGGGTTGTGATGATTACTGGTTGGAGTTGAATTGAGACACTTGGATCTTCAGCCTGGTAGCATGTGGAAGGGAAGACCGTCCCTTCTCTCAGAACTTCAGCTTTCTGAATGCAGATCTCATGACTTAATCTTCATATGTGAGCAAGTTCCTAATAATAAATCTCTTTATACATGCCACCTGCTGTTCCCCCTTCTCTGTAATACCTTGGCTAGTACAGTGAGCTCTAAGAGACAGAGAGAAGTATATCTGCTTTTGTTCATCCTTGTGTCTCCAGAGTTGGATATAGTGCTTGGCATATGGTATGTACGTGGTGAATATGGGGCCTCCTGTACCTGGCAAAGGCGTAGGGGTTCTAAGTATCTTACAGTGACAGACCTGGGGGGTGGCTCTGGAGGAGTATAGAAACCATTCTGCTTGCCATCTCTTGCTCCCTCCTCATGCACAGAAGACAACAGCCCTGCCTTATTCATGTAATAGTGTTGATCCCTTTTGCTCACATGCTCTGTGTGGACTATGGGGCTCAGGACGATTGCCTGAGGTCAAAAGTATTCCCCAAGTACTGTTCTAAACCATTCTCATTAAAAAACCTTTGACAGCCTGGTCCGTTCTCCTGCTTGAGGTTAGGGCTCACAATTTTTCCAGACCATTCACAGTTTATTCTTCTGCATTCAGGACTCCTGTGGGCCTGCCTGACTCTAACGCCCAGGCTGGTATCTGCCACACTGGCTGTGAGGGCCTCTGAGCTTCTTGAGGCCCCTCAGGGATATCTCTAGGTCAGTAGTCCACCCACCTTGTTCCATATTCACTTACCAGAGAGGACCAGGCCCTCAAGGTCGCTCATGTCATCTCACACTCAGTAGGTCCCAAGCTGAACACAAATGCTTCATGCCTAGTATGACTTCCTGTAGCCTCCATCCCACATGCCATTCATGTCAATCACTGGCTGTGTCTTTTCCCCCTCCCCCAACCCTGCATTCAAACCCCTACCTCTTTCCTGCTTCTCCTATCCCAGTGGTTCTCAACCTATGGGTCACAACCCCTTTGGGGGGGTCACATAACCTGCATACCAGATATTTATATTACAATTCATGACAGTAGCAAAATTACAGTTATGAAGGAGCAACAAAAATAATTTTATAATGTGTCTCTGTGGCGCAATGGATAGCGCATTGGACTTCTAGTGATGGAAAAAATAGTTTTATGGTTGGGGGGTCACCACAATATGAGGCACCGTATTAAAAGGGTCACAGCATTAGGAAGGTTGAGGACCACTCTCCTATCCCTTCCTCATCCCCTTTGTATCCTCACTACCAGGTCCCTTACAGTCCAGCAAGTCTGGTTAACTCTGCTTTCAAGACTTATCTGGAATTCTCTGCTGCTGGCCATGCCACCCCACCTCCTTGTCCATGGCACCCTTTAACAGTTCCTTCACTGTTTCCTAGGGGCCGCTTCCTCACAGCAGTGAGTGATCACCACAAAGAATTCAGCTCAGCTCACAGTGTTCAGTCCTTGCTGGCAGGGTTTTCTCTGCCTCTGCGTGCTTCCAACCTGATCATGGGGCTTCCCCTTCTCAGGAACATTAAATCTGGGGCTGACTCCCAAATCAGCTTAACACGTGTGATTTCTTTACTCCCACTGTTAAATGAGATGGAACCCTTCCAGGACCCCCCCCCCCCTCCTCCCAACTTTCAGAGGCCAGGGCACCTCACCTCCATGGCTCTTGTGTTGATACTCACACTTGGTGTGCCTGTCACACAGGGCAGATGCCCGCATGTCACACAGCCGGATTGTCCCCTTGCTGCTGCTGTATACAAAGGTGTTGCAGTGATGGGGGTGGAACTCAGCTGCTGTGATCACCTCTGTGAGCTCCTCCATGTTGGCTGGCTTGATGTCCACAATATCTGGCACAGACGAGTCAAGGAAGAACGAGGAGAGGGGGACCCTTGCTGTGAGTGCTATGGGAGCATTCACCATGCACAGGGTCATCTCACTGGGAGGCTGTTAGCAAAAATGCAGACAGCAGTAATTTCTGGCAGCTGAGACTCAGGGACTTTAAGGGGTGGGGGCTGCCCCGTAGTCAGAGGTAGCATTAGAACTTAGGTCTAAGCTGGGGGTGGTGGCTTGTGACTCTAATTACTGAGCTCAGGAAGCTGAGGCAAAAGGATTGCTATGAGGTGCAGTCTAGTCAAACACTGTGAAATCCTGTCTCAATGAACTTATGTTTCCTAACTCCTTGTCTCTATTTCATCTTCTGTGACACATAGATGATGAACTCATACTTGCCCATGAGATCATTTGAGTGTTTCCCACTCTATAGCAACAGCTAAGGATCCAGCTAGGTCCACTCTAGCCAATTTGTTGAATTTGAACTCTTACTGGGATCTCTGGGCTGATAAGTGATAACTGTAACAGGCTCCAAACCCTTTCCCGTGGACTATCCATCTAACAGCAGCAGCTGCCACTCAATGAGGGTTTATTAAAGAGCCTCTCAGGGTCCATGCCCTGATCTTTGACTCATTTAACCCTTATAACAACACTATCAATAACACTTTTTTACAGCCATGTTCAGGGCTGCAAGTGGAGCCTCCATGAGCATTCAAGAAGTTACTATACGAGACATGGTTAATGGGCTGGAGAGATACTCAGGTGAAGGTCTTTGATGGTAAGCCTGGTTAACCTGAGTTTGATCTCCAGGACCCACGGGGTAGGTAGCTTCCACAATCTGTATTCTGCCTTCCACAGGCATGCTTGAGGAACATGCCACAGGCATGATTGAGGAACACATTCACTATTCACCTACTTTCTCTATTTCTGTCTGTCTGTCTGCCTGTCTTACTCTGACACACACACACACACACACACACACACACACACACACACACATACGTGACAATACCTGGATTTCACTGCAGGTGTAAAGCCTGGGAGGTTTCACAATTGCCCAGTCTCTTTCCTTTGAGATGAACAGTCCTTCTAGTCTCCATAAACTGTGATTTGCTAGGGCTGGGGTGCTGGGTGGGAGCTTAAGTGTCAGGAAGAAACCATCTATGTGTAATGAGGGATTTGGGATCATGTGGGATATGCTCAGTTTTAGCCTCCATGTTCCCACCTCGCTAGTATATTCCTTTGTAATAATAATATTCATGTATATGCATGTATATATTTGAGGCTGTATTCTTGTCTATCAGAATGAAACACTTAGGTTTTTGTTTATAAAGCAATTCAGTGGCGATAAAAACAATTTCTTTCCAAAAGTGAAGGAAGGAATTGGCTTGCATCTGTCACATCCCTACCAAGAGTCTAGGAGGCTCTGTCTGGGGACCAACTGTACCTTGTCATGTGAGTGTTGGTGTGCAACAAAGCTAAGCAAGAGAACCTGCACTCCCCTGACTCCACTACTCATGCACCACCTTTTGGATATTTGCCCCTATCACCAGGTTCATTCTCTTCTTTCTCTTTTTTCCTTTTCCTTTTCCTTTCTTTCCTTTCTCTCTGTCTCTGTCTCTGTCTCTGTCTGTCTCTGTCTCTGTCTCTGTCTCTGTCTCTGTCTGTCTCTCTCTCTCTCTCTCTCTCTCTCTCTCTCCAGTTTTCTTTAGATTGCCCTCACTCTTTCACCTCGTCTAAGCAGTAAGCCAACATTCACAAAATGATGGATTTAATTATCTATGTGAAAATGGACACATAGTGATTAAAATGAAAATGTATGTGCTAGGAATCTTTGTGCCACACTTTGGAAAAAAATGTGTTGTATGAACGAATAGGTAGCTTGACACAGATCATCCTAGAGATGCTTTTGCCTAAGCAGCAACACTGCTCCCTCTTCGGCATGGAGACAGGCACAGACATGCAAAATGCTCATATTTTAAGCCCTAGTAGCACCAATTAGGTAGCCATGTCGTAACAAATGTAGACACGTACTAGCAAACACCACCTAGGTTCCAGCTAGATCTGTTGCCATATGGGATTTGTTCCAATGGCTTTGCATGGGGCTGTGCCTCTTGCTATTTATCTTGTAGGCATCCCATTGTATTCTTTCTAAAACTATTATGAGCCTGTATTAACATTGCCTTTTGGCACATTTTCATCCACCAAAACTGGATACAAAGATGACTTGGTTCAGCAGGGCATGTATATTCCTGGATTAGCAGATTACTACCTCTCAATTTAGCCTCTGCATTTGGGATACACACCTGGAGCTCAAGCCCAAGCAGCTTGGGAGGGGCTGCAGGCTGCAGGCCTGATGTGCTTTCTGGCTGCTGACCTGTGCCTTGGGCTTGGCAGGTATGCCACAGGATAGGGTAAACAGGGGTTTGTGTTCAGTTGTTCCATACCCTGCAGTGCCAGCAAGCATATTCCCCCTTTTCTAAAGTAAGGAGAGAAAGTCTGGTGTCAGCTTTCTCAGCCTCTACCAGTATAGCTCAGCAAACAAGCTGCACTGGAAGAGATCTTCACTGTGTGGGCGAGGGAGGTGCTACAGCCCCAGCTATTTTTTCTACCTAAAAATAAAGTCCCAAAGTCAGAAGATGAGAAAACAATGTGCCTAAGCATATCTGTGCCTCCAGGAGCATCCTCCCACCACCAAGGACATCTTCCTGGACCAATGTCCTGAGGATCTGCCTCTGTCCACTGTTTCTAGGTGTGCTCTGCTTCTCACCCATCTGCCCTTCATCTGAAGCCACTTGATTCTTCTCCAAGGTTTGAGTCTCCCTCCTGATACAGTGCTCCGGGGGTGGAGGGATTGACTCCAGTTTGGCCAAAGGAAGAAGCCATGATTCTATCCCTTTTTTTAGCACAACCACCAGTAGCTGGTGTTTACCAAGTGTTGATCCTGCTTGGACTAAGTGTCTTATATTCTCATTTTTTCTCCATTCCAGGTAGATGAAGACAGTGCCATTAATAGTCCTATTTTACAGCTGACAGAACAGATGAAATAAATTTTTCTTTCTAATCAGGAAAAACTTTTGTTTCTTAAATCTGTTCTTTGCCATTTTCATCCGTGTATTTATTACATTTTGGTTACTTTGACCCCACCCTCCTTTGTCTCCCTCCTGCTCTTATCATCCTCTCATCTTTTTTTTTTTTTTTTTCCTGAGATAGGGTTTCTCTGTGTTGCCCTGGCTGCCCTGGAACTCGCTCTGTAGACCAAGCTGGCCTTGAACTCAGAGAGATCCACCTGCCCCTGCCTCCTGAGTGCTGGGATTAAAGGTATGCGCCACCACTGCCCACCCTTCATCCTTTCTTTATGTTCCTTTTCCATATTCATAAGCTTTTGTTTTTTGTTTATTTATGTTTTTGAGAGCCAGTGAGCTTAACTGGTGTCATCTGAGTGGCCATGGCTTTGCATTATTTTGAGAGTGTGTATGTGCACACATATGCCAAGGTGTGCAAAGGACATTGGTGGAGTTGGTTTTTCTCCTTCCCCTTTGGGGTTCCTGGGGATTGAACTCAGTCTTGGTGGTAAGAAATTTGCTGACCTCTAAGGTAAATTTCTTAGGGCCATATGACTGTGTGTGGTAGAGCTGGGATTGGCACTCAGGCTTGTGCCTGGATTCTTCACATGCAGCCACACTGTATTCTGTGAGGAATGGCCTCAGGAGGCCACAGTTTCCATGAGTGGGTTTGTCTGGTTCTAGAGGGACAATGACTGGCTTCCTAGAGAGAGAGAGAGAGAGAGAGAGAGAGAGAGAGAGAGAGAGAGAGAGAGAGAGAGAGAGAGAGAGAGCTCTCTTTTGACTTATGCCCCTGAAATATCTCCAATTACATTTCTGGGATGGTATTTTCTATAGCCAGAACTGTTGTGTCCTGTGATATCATTCATTTGCTTGAACTAGAAGTTGGGACGAAAAACTAGACAGTGGCTTTCTTGTCCTATTTTCCAAGAGAAGACTTTGCTGAAGTCTAGAAATGTGTGAGAGAGTCTAGTTCGTAATATTTGATGTCTTCTGAGTCAGTGTGGGGAGGAAACCCACACTGATGCCCAGAAACCCAGGTCATTTCTCTCTCAGGTTCCAAAGGGAGATGTGTGGCTGCAGCTAGCATACATGCTTCCCTCTTCATACTGGGAAGGAGGGAGAAAGGCGCTAAGCAATGAAAGGTGCCCTGCATTACTGGAAAATGGGATGATGTATTTTGACAGTCAATTTTCTCCATCTGGTCCTTTTGAGCACTCTATCTAAATTATTTCCCTGTTTTCCAAAGAACTAAACAGCAAAAGATATCACTGAGCTCATGTCTAATGCACAACCCAGAACAACCCAGACAGCCAACAGATTGCCATTAAATTAACCTTGGGGCCTGACAGGTCTGTTCTTTTTGACCCCAACTGCTTGGGGCCATTCCTTATTAATGCTAAACCCAGGCAAATTACCTCTACTAACAAAGGGGGGTTAATCTGGCTCACCAGGTGGGGAGGGGTCCACCACTCTGGAAACAGCTCTGGGGATGAGATGGGGGCATAGCCAGCCTGGCAGCTGAGCTCCATGCTTGCAAGGCAGAAGGCGGGAAGGTGAGGGCACTGCTGTGCCAGGCAGTTGCTTAAGGCATCATTGAAAGTAATAATTGAAGACATCGGGAGGTCACCCCTTCAGGGATTTGCTTTGAACAAATAAGCAGCCCAAGCCATAAATTACAGCCCAGTCGAATGAAGGGGCAGATGAGACTGGGTGGTGGAGGGATAGGGAAGCTTTTCAGTCATTTACATAATCCACGTTGGGAAGACCCAAGCTTTCTATACCTGTCATTCCCCTGCCTCCAGTAACATGAGAGATTGACAGTGACCTAAATAAATATACAGAAACACATGATAAAGTGAACTTAAAAAAACTGTCATTAAATTATCTTTGCAGCGAAATGTCCCAGTATATATAAAAAAGTCCACTGTCTGCAAAATTCTATCTCTAGGATCATACTGCAATTTAAGCTTATACCTTGAAAGCGATGAGCTTCAAGGCAGGTGAGACATGGAGCAGCTTATGATGATTCTATGAGGGTGTATAGAATCACTGAATGTGTTCTTAAAAATATATCCATACCATCCCCACACTTTCATTCAATGACATAGTAATATTTTAGAGTATAATAATGTTTAAGACAGATTTTATGTTTATCATATTATTTCAGGTGAGGAAAATTAGATAAAATAGTACTACAGTCTGATCATTCAACAAAATATGACGAACAAGAGCAAGAGAAATGGACAGGAAACACAGCCATGTCTTGCAGAGAGAACAAATCCCAAACTCAGAGAGAAAGTCACCTGTAACTGGAGTCCACTCCTCTACTTATTCCATGCCATTCCTGGAGAATGAGCAATCTGCTAGTGATCTTATGGATACAGTGGATATGCCAGTGATCAAAGCAGAAACAATCCCAATCTACAGGGTCTATATTAGGGGGACTTCAGTTGACAGACAAGGTAAATTATGGATTAGGCAGTGGTCACTGGAAAGCAGGAGGAGAGACAGGGTCTCTCTCACTCCCTTTCTTTATCTCTCTCTGTGTGCCTCTATCTCTGTGTGTGTCTGTACATGTATAAATGTGTGTGTATGTGTGTGAGTGTGTGTGTGTGGTGGGGTATCGCAGACTAAATAGAAGAAAGGCTCCTGACAAATTAAGACTTTGAATTTCTTAGTTTTTTTCCCCTCAACCAATATGGCTGAGTTAGTTGACAGCCTCATAAGTGAGAGGCAAAATTGGTAATGAGGTTATTGGTTATTTTATTTCATTTTCCGAGATCTTGACAATGAATATGTCCTACTAAACCAAGAAAGCAACCAACATTTAACAATAGGAGCTTCTTTGCATAGAGTCATCCCTGAGAGCTGAGACAGGCCCTGAGCTCAGGGGGTAGAGTTTAAAAAAAAAAAAAAAAACCACTGATAAATACCGTGATTGTAACAGATGTGGCCAGGAGACCATTTTCATCCCTTCTAGTTAGCTTGAGAGAACTTGAGAAAGTCACTTTATCTCTCTGGGGTTCAATTTATTTGACTTCAAATGAATAGACTCCTATTAACAACCTCTAAGGATTTTAATTATTAGAAGAGATAATGGAGAAAAATTATTTAAATCATTTTCATATTAGACAGAATCCCATTTTCTACAGGAAGTACATGTATCCAAGCAAAACATTTCCATGCAGTGTCTTGGGGTCAAGGGGGCTGTCTACAAGTGCCTCCAACTCACTGCACTGATTTTTCTGATACTGACAATTATTTTCCCCAAGTTCTGGCTGAGCCAGGCAGGGAAGAGAGAGTTGAGGAAGATCCTTGCAAGGGTGTTACTCACATAGGCCTCACCACATTTACTGGCTGAGGTTACTGGATTTCAAAAGCAGCAGAGGTTGCTTACATGATATAGAAAGTCTTCTAGTTCTGTGTCCAATCCATACCTGGCTCTCTAGACAGAAGACAAATGTACATGGTTCTAGCCAAAATTTATAGTTTTTGCTAGGACTCTAAGTTATAAATATGTTCCTACTGTTTGACAGATATCCAGATTTCTGTTTTTTCTACACTATGGGTTTCAGTAAATAAGTTTTAACTTCTGTTCCCAGTTTAAACATGTCTTAAACAGGTTTCTGCTTCTGGCAGACATATCTGAGTATCAGTTGCTGACTATAGCCTGCTCCTATGGACTTGGAGCCCTGGACTTGCTGTGGATGTGAACCAGTCCAGCTAATGTGGACACCCCCCCGTCTCTTCAACAGTCTGCCAACCAACTGCTTCTGATAGATTCCCCATTGCCTGAATTCCCTTTTTGCTTTTGACTAGCAATTCAGCCTTTTTAGGCCCCAAATGATGCTCTGAAGTCAGCAGGAAGTAGCATGGGAAAGAATGCATCGCCCATTTCCCCTGGTTGAAATGCTAAGTCAAAAGGCAACTCCCTTAGTTAGGGGACAATGTGACAATAGATGCAAATGTCACTCCCTCAGAAAAATCTGTCAGCTAATAGCAGGGCCTGTTAACACCCCTTTGAGCCCCCCTAACAGCTAATGGCAGGGCTTCTTACCTGTTAACACCCCTTTGAGCCCTAACAGGCAGGACTCAAGATTGAGTCCTCTCATGGGTACTTCCAGAAGGGGGAATGAAGGGCCCAGCTCCCCAGCTTGTCTGACCTTGCCTTGGTCACTAGTAGGTTACCTAGCAAGGCTGTGCTGTACCGCTCTGGGTGGGCTTTATGGACAAATGCACAGCAATGAGGTGCAGAGTATAGCAACCACCCTCAGAGGTGACCAATCAACACAAGGCAGGTCCTCCAAGCCTGGAGGCACACCAATCCTGAGACTATACACACTCCTAGACATTCCCCTTATGCTGTCCTATAAGATCTCTGTCCAGTGGTTTCTCGGGGTCTTTCCCCAGCCATCTGCCATGGTGGGTGGATGGAGGCCTGAGTTAATGGGGTTAGCTCATTAAACAACTGCAATAAAAGATTCATTGCGTTTGCATCAGAAAAAAAAAAAAGGAAAAGAAAGTCTTCTAGTTCTGAAGTGGGGAAATAGTTGAATGTTGGCTTTGAACTCTGAGCCTATTCCAGTTGGTCCCCTTTTTAAGGGACACACATTACCATGAGTTCTTTTGATTTTTTTGTAATATTTAAATTTGATCCTTCGCTATTAAGCAGTGATCACAAAGTGCCAAATTTTATCAGCTAAAAGGACATTGGTAAGGCATTGGTGATTTCTGAAGCAGACTTCAGGGAATATTCATCTTTTAGGAGCTTAAAAAGCCAATGTGCAAATATCCAGGAGTATTTGCCAAACACTAGACTCAGGCTGAGGAGCTGACAGAGAGATATGATG